>NC_137594.1:8661334-9358989 GCF_963210335.1 Falco punctatus
TTGCATTTTATAAACAATGACAATCAAAAAAAATGTGACTGGAAATAGCTGCCCAGGTGGTTTTACACATTCGGTTACCAGGGACTGGAAATAGGAAGAAGACAGGGAAATTCACGAATATTTGAGTGATAAAAGTTTTTAAAACTGAAAGAAGATACCATGGAAGAAGGTTACTAACTCAGATGTGGGATGCTGACAGGAATTTGAGACGCTACCAGGGCTTGGCCAAGAAAATTCTTCAGGTTTTGGTAAAAAAAATTATTTTGTACTCAGCAGCATGTGCCATACTTAGATGGCCATAGACAGCTTCCTCAGGCATACTGACCATTTGATACTTTTGCAAGGTTCAAGAGAGACTTCCTAGCCAATGTTACAAATAGATTGTACAGATTTTGTGATTATGTGGTACTTTCAAAGTAATTACTGCATTATAAACCAAAAACTATGTTCAAATGTGTCTAAATAAGTTATGTTAATGCACTTCTAATGCTACAGAGGTAGGTATTCAAAAGTCAGTGCATCTGAACAAGGCATGAGCAGTGTGATGGACTTCCTTAATTGTATGCCTTCAGGTTAATAAAAAACACTTTAAATGCCCAAAATACAATACAATGCATCTGACTGCAAGAAAACAGTGTCCATTGCTAGCATTCATATTGAGTCACAGATTCCTATATTTAAATATTAGCACCAATACTTGTATTGTTTTTTCTATCACAAGCACTTCTTTGTACTTCTACCTCATATTTGCCTCTATGACACACAGTAAAATGATAATATATTACGAAATATTTTTTTCATTTCAGTTAAAACCCAAAGATAATACATTAAATCTCTTCAGCTGGTGAAATCACCTAATTTTCAGTGATCTGCAGACAGCTTTTTGGGTTTCAGTGAATGTAGATTCTCTGTATTCACATCAGAAATGTTTCTTAGAATACTGTTTATCCTTACTCGGGAACTTTAATATTCAGGTTTCTGAATTCTAATAGATAACATTAAACTGGTCAATAATAGGATCTGAAGACACATCAACACCTATTATGGATGTACAGTTCTGCCATACTTGTATGCAACCTCTGGCATAAAACACTGCTCTCTAAGACAGATGTACAGTTGTCAGTGTTGAGCTTCAGCTAATTACCTCCAAGTACACAGTACTAGGAAGAAAGAGATGCAGCTTCAGAGTGGTCTGACTGCCAGGGAAAGCAAGATACATCTTCAGCACTGTTTCTTTTAAAAGAGTGTACTGTGAGTCCCTGCACAGTCACACTGCAGCACGAAGCGTGGAAGCTTTCTTTACCTATGGCTCCGGGCCTCTGGCAAAGAAATTGCTTTCCTTTTGCCTGAATTTATGCAGGCTGTGCTGTTTCCAGAGTACCAAAGAGATCCATTACATAATCCACAGCAGTCTTCCCTAATATCTAATTCCCATTTAACTAGTAAAAAACAAAATCAAGGCAATAAATTTGGATGCTTGTTAAAGATCAGTATATTGAAATAACTCAAAATTCAATTTTTTTACCCTCGAACGCTACATTGGAAGCTTTGGAAAAACTATTTATTCTTTCAGTTAAGACAATGGATGATTTTATTCTTCCCAGCAAAATATTCACAAACTGCCCCTCTTTTTGCTGTCTGAGCCAAAGAAATGAAGAGGTATAGAAAACCTTTTGGTTTTGTGGTTTTTCAAGTACAACAGAAGGGGAAGAGGGCGTTACATCCACAAGATGGTGGAATACAGTACTGATAAATACCTGAGCAAGATTTTATTTTCTGTGAACGAATGCAATAATTTCCATAATTTATTCATTAAGTGTAAAAATTTAGAGGGCATAAATTCCTTTAAGTTTTTTTTCTCTTAACAAATATGTAAATAATTACTCTAATATCCACACCACATTCTTCCAGAATGATTATTTCACTTCTGAAAAGAGATGAACTCAGAAGACAAAAATCAGCAGGTGATGCTATCACTATGTGGTTTCCAGAGAAATATCTGGTTAGAGCAGAATACCCACACTGTGGATCAAAAGCAGACTGAAATTGAGTTACTGAAGTACCTATAGAAATTTCCTCTGTAAGAGGGTTAGACTGGAGGAAATGACATCTTGTACAGAAATACTAACTTGCACACTAAGTCAGTACTATAGACTTCTCACCAGAAGTTGGAAAATCAAAATCATTTTAGTCCTAAAATCTTTAGTCCATAACACATGATTTTATGTGCACTGTATGTTTACTGTTTGTTTGCAAGAAAAGACATCATTCTGAAGCTAAAAACTCTTTTGAAGGTAAACTATTTGTCAAAATCAGGGGGCTACAGCCACGAATGGTTAGATGGAAATTTTGGTAGCAAAGTTTCTAAGGTCACGCAGCAGTTTGCCTTGGTTTGTCCTCCTGACTGGACAAGACAGCCAGATCCCTCTTTTCTTAGGTCAGTACTGTTTCCAACAGCAAAGCCAGTTATCAATGATCCACCCAAATTGCTTGCAAGCCATAATGCACTTGAATACTAAATCAGATAATAGTAGAGGTTAATAAAATTTGAAATGCTTAGAGATTTGGCTAGGAAGAGAAAAGCTTTTCAAGTTCATGAATCTCCTTACATTACGGTTACATTCCAACAGAGCGTTCCCCACCTGTTAAAGCAGACACAATTATGATAGGTGAACAGACTGCACGTATGACCTGAACATTGTTCACAACATGAAAAAATATAACACGTTGCTCAAATGTCTGAAAGATTTCTACAGCTAGTAAAGAGAAAATGTCAATGAAAGTGGAAAGAATGAATGCTGGGCTGGGGGCAAGTCTATGAGACCACGTAAGCACCAAGAGTAGGACTTAATGTATAGACATACTTGAAATGACATTCCATAAGAACAGCAATTTTAAATTAAATATATCTTTTAAAATAAACATGTGTGTGTATGTGTCTATATAATATATGTATCTTATATCATAGAATGGTTTGGGTTAGAAGGGACCTTAAAGATCATCTAGTTCCAGCCCCCCTGCCATGGGCAGGGACACCTGCCACCAGACCAGGCTGCTCCAAGCCCCATCCAGCCTGGCCTTGAGCACTGCCAGGGATGGGGCACCCACAGCTGCTCCGGGCAGCCTGTGCCAGCACCTCACCACCCTCACAGTAAAGAATATCTTATTTCTAAACTAAATCTACCTTCTTTCAGCTTAAAGCCATTATTCCCCCTTGTCCTGTCACTACGTGCCCTTGTAAAAAGTCCCTCTCCAGCTTTCCTGTAGGCCCCTTTAGGTACAGGAATGCTCCTACAAGGTCTCCCCAGAGCCTTCTCTTCCCCAGGCTGAACAACCCCAACTCTCTCAGCCTGTCTGCACAGGAGAGGTGCTCCAGCCCTCTGCTCATCTTTGTGGCCCTCCCCTGGACTCGCTCCAACAGGCCCATGTCCTTCTTATGCTGGGGGCCCCAGAGCTGAATGTGGTACTGCAGGTGGGGTGCCACAAGTGTAATGGGGGAGAATCACCCCCCTCAGCCTGCTGGTCATGCTTCTTTTGATGCAGCCCAGGATTTGGTTGGCTTTCTGGGCTGCAAGTGCATATTGTTGGGCCATTTGGAGCTTCTCGTCAGCTAACCCCCCCAGGTCTTTCTCCTCAGGGCTGCTCTCAATTCATTCTCTGACCAGCCTGCATTTGTGCTTGGGATTGCCCCAACCCACGTGCTGGACCTTGCATTTGGCCTTGTAGAACTTCATGAGGTTAGCGCAGGCCCAGCTCTCAAGCCTGTCAGGGTCCCTCCAAGATGGCATCCTTTCCCTCCAGTGCATCGACCACACCACACAGCTTGGCCTTGTTGGCAAACTGCTGAGGGTGAGCTCAATCCCACTGTCCAAGCAGCTGACAAAGATGTTAAACAGTGCGTTTCATCCGTGGTGACAGACAAAGTAGGTACTCGTGTATATGAGCATATGCATGCTTGCAAAGCTGTATCTGACCTAACAGGCACAAGTTTTCTGGGATAACTTTTAGTAGGCTAAAACTTAGCCTCTTGTAATGGGAAGGAAGTTGGCACCAATTTAAAATTTAATTTTAAATTGATTCAAAAATAGTCCAATTAAGACTTTAAGGGCAGTACTCAGAAATTAAATTTATTGGACTGACTGGCAAAGGCAAATTATGATTGAACATATGTCCTAGCTTTAGAACTTATACAAATTATTTTGGACACAGCAACTGTTAAAAATTTATGCAGACATAGAAAAGGAATAACGTTGCTGAATGTTTAATGCTATTCATTTCCCAGCACTGCCTATGAGTAAACAGGAATGACATGTTCCTTTCTGATTATGGGCTGTGAGTAAGGTCACGCTGATTTCTCTGTTCTGTGTGCTTCTCTCATAAACCTTTGCATCAGCCTTAATCTCGCTGCTCGCTAGCATATGGTGCACTTGTGTGTGAAGGTACTTGCGCAAAACAAGAATGAAGTGGTTTTATTTGATACGTTTCCTTAACCATAAATGGAAGCTACTCCTTTCATGTTGTACTCGACAGTTAATGATCTCTAAACACAATAATTGCCTTAAATTTTTCCTTCTTGGTTTTAGCTGTGCTGTGATTTCTTTCTTATCCCATCTTCTCATCACAACAAAAATATCTAAGAACAATATATAAAAAAGGAATATCAGTTTTCATCTACACAGAAATTACTTTTTGGGCATTCTGAAACAACCTTGGATTGCTTTACCATTGTATCTTTACTTACACAGTTATGTGATTGTTATTAGAACTTAATTAGTAATTTCTATTAGATTAAACTTAATCGTATTATTATCTATTTTAGATTCACAGAAAACAGAGGCTGAATATATGAATAGGGCTTCAATGATGTGTTTTAAAGCTCATTCAGGCATTCTTCAAAACTATGGTCAACATGTTGATTCTGACTAAATGAAGCTGAAAATCAAATCATATTTTCTCAATATATCACATCATCATACACATCTGCTGATCAGTGTTAATTAGTCCTATATTTTCCAGTTTGTAATATGTGTATGTTTTATGGGGATGTAAGTAGTAACACATTAGCATATATAATCTCTCTTTGGAAAGCTGCTGAGCAAGTGACCAGTAATAGCTGTTAATGTAAACATTAATCAAATTGAATGCCAGTATGGAAAAGGTCTCAAGTTCAGAAAGAAAATCACCTTTCTACCAGGTATATTACTGTTGAGCTGTAATTAAGTAAGACCATGATATTTTCTATTTAACGACAAATAAATATATTTGGTTTGGCATCTTTTATGCCACTTTGAAGAGCTAATCACTTCACCTTTATAATGAATGCACACCAGTCAGTCTACAATGGTGAATTTAATTTCCGTCCATTGGATAAAGGAGTAAAAAGAAGCAAGAAATTAAAAACTTGCATAAATTAGAATGAAATTATTTAATCTGAGAAAGAAGAGGTCCACATATACTGCCTCAAAGTGATGAATACTTCATAGAAATGTAATGACCTACATTTGGCCTAAATATCCTATTGTATGACCATAAACGTACTGTTACTGTGAAAAATGAAGGATTGCAGTTATAGTATGTAAACAGTAATAAATATATAAAATACAATCTGTTGTCATGATCAGAGAAACCATTTAAATTATAGTGCTGCTGTGCACTTTCATAACACTTTTTAAGTTATTCACCCTTCAAAATAGTTTTTGTTCTTACAGGACTTGTCTTTCCTAATAAAAAAAAAAAAAAACAAGCACTGAAAGAAGCAAAGCTAAACCAGAGCTTTTCCCAAGGTATGACTATGCACATAGACAAACCAGACTGAACATTTCTACAGAAGGAATGTTTAAGTTTGGCCAAGAAAAAGAAGAATTTGCGAACAGTTCACAGAAAGGCCAATTGCAACACTGCAATTTCTCAGATTCAGTGCAAATACAGATAAAATAAGTTATCTAAAATAAGAAAAAGCATTAAGTCAAAAAAGGCCAAGGAAATGAGATGACTTCAAACTTAGTTATCTAAGAATCTTACGTATGTTTCTTCTTTTAACTATGATGAGATGTATTCAGAAATCTACTCACTCAAAACCATTCTCCTCCTAAAATTAACTAAAATAGAAATAACTTCATTTGCATGCTTCTACACAATAATTAGAGGGACACAGACCACAAAATAGAAATGATCATCCTGAGGAAACCTAGGGGACCGTGATGATGTGCCAAGGGATACAGGAAGCTAAATGGATGAAATCAAGAAAGGCAGGAGGGATTTCTAGACAAGATGTGATAGGGAGTGCGTTAGTTGTTGAGGGGACAAACTCTGGCACTCTGCTGCTAAGTGCTGACAACCACCAAGACTCGCTCACATCAACAGAAACAGAAAAGGCACGATGTTTTATAGCATCGTGACTTTGGAGAACAAGACTGAGAAGGTAAAAAAGGATGGAAATAGCATGTGAATTTACTCAAACTTTACGAAGAGCTGAGGCATTAAAAAAAAAGTAGGTTATTTGCCAGAGCCTGGAAGTCTCAGCCTACCAGTCTGAGGTAGTCAACAAAAGGAATGTAAAATGTGAGGTCAGGGGTTTGATTTTCTTCCTTTTCCTTTGTTTGCCTTCTAGATACTGAAAGCTGAGGAGACTGGGTAGTGAGAATTATTTGTGGTGTTACATCTGTTTTCTTTATTAAAAAGTACCATTGTTCAAGCAGATCCTATACTACAGAAAACATACAAAGTTTTTGCAAGATCATGCAAAGGTATGTGGCACTTTTTCTCACTGCTAAGGAGCGAAGGAAATGCTTTAAGAGGGAGATGAACACTAACAAAGGATGACTGGCTTTTGTAAGAAAAGAGGTGGTTTATTTCTTGACTGAGTTTCTAAGTAGGTTGGTCTCCTGATCAGAATAGCCTTTTGGTTTTTATACTATTTCTTACTACTTCCTTTTAACCTTTTTTGTAAACTTTATTTTGACTGATACTGGTTTAATTGCAGTAATAACTACTACAAGAAAACTAAAATGCAGTGATTTTTTAAATTAGCATTATTTTTTGAAAATAAAGAGGAACCAGTAAAAGCTCAGGAGTTCTTGCACTGTTTTTAGTAAAATTGCAAAGAATTCATGGGAAGGTAACTATAATTACCATCAAGTACAGCTCTGACCTTAACACATACCTCAAAGGACAATTAGATTCAGCTCTGAAGGGTTTTATCTTTAAGCCTCTTGCTGAATAAAACCACTTTCTTTCTATAGTCTGGACTTCATTACATGCCAAACATAGTATTTGTGGCTGTGATGGAGCATCAGATATTTAATGGCTTGGCTGTTACAGTATATGCATAGTAATATACAGATTATGCAACCTCCTAAAGTTTTCCTCTGCTGACTCCCTTCTAATACACACACACACATATCTTTCTTTAAAGACATCTGTGTTATCATTCATTATTTCTTTTACGTTGTCCTTGTGCCTATTATGGATAAATAAAATTGTGGAGGTTATGAGAGCAGCTATCTTGTAGAGATTCAGTTTGTTTTCAATAATATACACAATACACTTGCTGCCAAACATTATAATCATGGAACTCTGATGAAGTAAAATTAGGCCTGAGCAGCAAATACCCTTTTTTAAAGAAACTATATCATGGCTATTTTCTAAACAACAACAACAAAAAAATCTCATTGTACTGTTAACACTTGACCCATGTAACTTTCTTCATGACTATGAAAAGCTCCAATTCTCCTTATGCACAAAATGTGCTGGTTTCTTTATGATGTTTTTTGAACCTGCCACAACACAAGTCTTGTTATTACTTGTGTTCCCTTGATCCATTTGGAAGATTTAATATGTACAGAAAATCGGGATCTGCCAAAAACCAAAAATCAATCAACCTGAAATCTTGATAGAAAGACTTTTCTCAATGGACTTTGTGAAACATTTGTTGTTTCAGGAAAGTAAAGCACTATTTTATTAACCAAAAGTCAAGGCACATAGGTATCTAATTCGCTTCCGAAGCAATGAGATTTAAGTGCCTAAACATTTCTGCGAACCTAGGCCTTAGACAAAGATGAATGATCACATGTGAATTGAGGTGTATTTTTTTCTTATAATTTAATTTTCCCCTCATTATTCCTTATGCTTTCCTTCCCTTATTCCCTCCACTATTTTTACAATTCCTTTGCTAGTAAACAAACAGTTCACTCTAATTCCTTGACTTCAGTGAGCTACAAATCAGCCTAAAGACTATAGAGTTTTAAATACGTAAGAGAGAATAAGTGGCATAAACAGGATGAGGCAAACACATGCTGACTAGATGGGTTCAGGAAGCTAACTGCCACTGCATGAGGTGCCTTAAAAGACACCCATGCACAATGCAGAGAGTAGCGTGGCACACTATTGCTATACCTGTGTTAGGAGACAGTGGGGGATGGGGTGACAGAACCAGGTGTTATGGAGGGCTTGATGCCCATGCCACACATGTTTAGGATTTATTCTGGACTAATTTTAGGCAGGTTCATTAGGGTTTGGAAGAGATCTGCTGGTTTAAGTTATACCGTTAAACTGAATGGAATCCAGTTAATGCGCTCTGAGATTACACATGATGTGAAACAAAGCACAGTGACTGAAAATGGTCAGATGAGCTTAAAAGTGCCCTCCTGCTCCAAACCTGAACACTTATATAAGTGCATCCTACGTCTTTTAAAATTCTCTTGATTTCACAAGAATCATATGTAATTTTTCCAATCAGTTTTAGGGAAATGAATCTAAATGGAAATTGACTTTTAAATAGGAAGTGATCTTCTCCTGATGAGAGAAAATAGTAATTTGCATTGTAATAGGAAGTTTATGTGTCTTGTTCTAGACTGTCTGGATGAACATGAACTCTATGAATGGAAGAGACATTACAGTCTAGGATATCTATAAATGTAAAGGTTAAAAAAGTCTACAAAAATACCTCTTGAAATTTAAAATGAATTTTTTAAACTTTTTTTTCAAGCAACCACTAGTGACATTTTATCCTTTAAAGATGTGAAAAATGGTCTGAAACATAAAAATAATGAGGGTTGGGTTTTTTTCCCCACTTCAAATGTGAAGCACAGTCAGGTGAAGCTGAAACCAAACTCCCAGCTAGAACTCTGCTGTGGTTTGCAAAGCTACCGAAATCAAAGTGACAGTTCAACCAGGAACTTAGAAATATGTCACAACAAATTCTTCTAATATAAAAAATAATTTCACAGGCTCTCCAGACCATTACCATTTTGTAATTGGAAAAATAGATGAAGATTACACAAGGATATTTCAGGTGTCCTTTACTCTTATCCATCTCCACATTCTTAGTGATTGCAACTTTCCTATTCTATTACTAAGTTTATTAAAAAGATGCTTCATGTAGAACATCCTCTAGGCCCATAATCTTAAAGAAATCTTTCTTTACGTTGTGTCATTTGCATTTTTTCATTATTTTTTAATGCGAGTAGCCTGTGTAATTCATTCCATTACAATATTTTTTTCTTTAGAGAAATTAGACCTACTTTTTGGATCATTAAATAGTGCATAATCTTCAAATGGGACATTAAAAACTGTAATCAGTGACATCACCATGACAACCGATTAAGAAATATCTAGAGAAGCTTCTGAAAATGTAATTTTTTAATATAATACATTTAAACGAGTTCATCAGAACAAAGCACCCTAAGTAGATTTATTGTGAACTGAATATCTAGAAATAATTTGGCTATATAACAACACTAAAAATCTTCTCAATGTGACTTCAGTAGATTGAGAGGGGGCATCCAAATTCTCCCTGTGACTTCAACAGATTAAGTGGGGTGGAAGCATCAAAAGAAAAATTTCCTTTTCTTGCACTAGCAAAAAAACCTTCACTGCAGTACATGAGTTACAGAAGTACAGGTACTGACGCTGACACCACTTTGTGCAGCAGCACTGCTTTTGTTCAGATGGCAGCTTTAGCAGCGAAAGGTGCTACCTCTGAGCACAGAAGGCAAACATGGTCTTTATGACAAACATCACTAAACATGTTATGTGATTCCTGTTTTAAGTACATAAAGGTTCAAAAGCTAATTCTTCAGAACCCCTGCACAGAAGCTACCTGACTTTAAAAAGCTCTAAAGTTCCTTGGTTCATAGGTTTGTATCCTTTAAGAATGAATATACTTCAGCTGGAGGCATTAAACAAATTAGCTCCTTAAAGAAGAACGGGAGTTACAGACCCATTTTTGATCTTGCTATATCACATATTGCATTCCATTAATTGTTTTTCAATGCATACTTCTTCCTACATCATTTACAAAGTGTACTAACTTGTAGCTACATATTACACCAGGTGAGGGACTCTAAGAATTAGGCATTGCTGAACACTATTTGCTTTAGCCCCCGGTTAATACAAGGTGCTTTGCCCATTGTTCTGCCTGCTCTAATAAGTGGAACTGGAAGCTGCAGAAACATTGTTTTTGCACACAACAGCAGCAAAACATAAACAAAACATGTAATAAAATGCCTAGCTGCAATACATTGTGTTGCAAAGTTATGTAAATTACATGCTCAGTAGTTGAGGAAAAAGCACTTGTGAGAGTAAAAATCCATTGAAAGATGTATTTAAATGTATCGCAAAAATTTATAAAGAGAAAAAAACCCTTAATTTTACAGATAATCTGTTGGAAGAGATTATTTATACTTCACAAGAGTAAACTACTCAGTACACTTGCTGTAAAACTCCTGGCACATCCTCAAAATACCTAAAATAATATCGGAATTTCTTCCTTGCACGTTCCATTTTCCAATCTGTCCATTCAAGTTAGGGCTCGTTCCTGTTTTTTACAGTTATGTCTCCTGCTTCTGCCAGCTGTGTTTATTATGTCATTTTCCAGATTAGATCTTGTGTTAGCTACGTCTGCTGCAAGCAGAATGCATGTTTAAAATAAAGCATTTCCAAAATACTGTATTGTGGGAAGTGTGGTTGCATGATTGGGGTGGGGTCTGTGTGCGTGTAATAGCTTGCCATATAACACAGCTTTCCCTTAGAGAACATAACATTTTCCTGCTGCAAAGAATTCATAGTAGGGGCAGTATCTCAACTACTGTAAACTGGCACTGCTCTGTCTACATTGTCTGGGTCTGCGACGTTTTATATCAGCTGCAAATCTGCCCCTTAAACCATGTTGTGGCCTCCTAAAATACTATGAATCTAGGCATTATTTAGTCAAGAATTTTGTCTAAGGCTGATAGTCTAGTGAACAGTCTACTGACTTTGGGGTGTAGCATCACCCTCAAGATGCTTTAAAGCAGTTGCAGAAAAAGGTTTTTTAACACCTTCTGAAATTTGGGTGTTTTGAATTGATATCAAAACTAGAGGCATTCCCAAATCACTGATCCCTTTTGAAAACCCAGGCCATTATACTTACAAAACACTGACTCTCTATTAAACTCCTTGTTATTCTTTTACTAATGAGACACTTTACCAGCCTGTCATCACCCGCTGTGATTAATTCTCTACTTGTAAAATTTTAGCTCTCTCTGCTGCTGCTGCTGTTAATGTGCTTTGTACCAAATAAAAATGAAGTTGATGTTTACAAATCCTGTCTGGAGGTTGCTTTAAAAAAGCTCTGCTTTGGCTTACATTAATGAGGCCAAGTGTACTGATTTTTGTTCAAAATTGTTCTGGATAATTAAACGCTGTAACCAGCTAACACAGAAGGTGTGAAACTCATCATTACTTAAAGAGCTTTATAATACAGTATCTTTTAAAATATATGCTTTCTTATTACCTGCCTATGGTTCACAGACGCTGGCATTTAGATTTGAAGATCGTGTGCATTCTTTCAATCTTAGTAACATTTGTGAATCTAGGAATAAGCATTGAGAAAACTTTTCTAAAAACCAGAATCTATGTAGTCATATAGTCATCTTAAATAGCAACTGATGAAAAAAACACAGCACAGAGTCTTGCATTGTGGAGTACATGTCACATTATGAAGAACAGTGTGAAATTTGTGTCAAGCAGATCAGGAAACGAGCTACAAGCAATAGAAACCTGCAGTTCTGTGCTGTGTCACCCCCTTTTCTTTGAAGAGAGAAGTGCTGCATAGTTCTCCAGGAAAGGGCTTTCCTTAGCACGTTATCCAAAGATGTAAGTCAACATGCGGTTTTTGGTCTGTATAAGGATGAGTATATCCTCTCTCCCAGTTCTGCATATTCTGAACCCAATCCAACTCACAATCCAAGAATATGTAATATATTTCATAATGCATGTGAAAAGAGGGAGATGTTCCTACTGTTAAGTAGATCTGTGCTGAAGATTTTTTTTTTATTTTTTTTTATTTAATTGCTAAGTAGATCTTTGGGATGGTTTAGGACCTTAATAGACAACATGAGTGAAAAATTGTTCTGAATTACACTTTCACTGTTACATGGTAATGCATTTGCAATTCAAGACTGGATGCCTGAGCATCATCCTGTATTGAACCTCAGAAGCTATTCTGCCTCACAATTTATGAGGAATGAAGGAAGACAATATCTAATTCATCTAAAAAGCACGGTGGCAGTGTTCAGATTTCAGGCCTTTCAGGAACTAATGTATTTAAAGAGCTTTTATGCTGGAGACAGTTAGCTTTCTCTCTTTTTCATAGTAAATAAATTTCATTAAATTAAGTAGGATGAAACCATTTGCTTTCTTTAAGTCTTCTAATCTTAAAATCCTTTAATGCCTTGCAAGTCTCAAATGTCCAGACTTCAGACAGTAGTTGTGTCTTGCAAGAATACAGATTTATACCCATATTCATTCTTCAGTTTTCTGAGACACACCTATTTACCAAAAAAAGAAAAAAAAGCACACAATTTTGTATTTTAGTGCTGTGATATTGTATATTTATGTCCACTGTTTTCCCAGAGCCAGAGGAGCATTCCTGCTGCCATTCTGGTAAAATGTTTCACTTTCAGAAATCTAAAACACTGTAAAAATGAACAGATAGATGTAACTTCATATTTATTATAAAACTAGAGAAAATGCGGTAGAAAAAACCTCTTGCAAACAATAAACAGGTGTGTATAAATTACGTCGCTTCACTAGAAAAGAAGCTAGATTATAATGAAATCTGAACACACAATAATTGGAAACAACAGTACAAGAAAAACTGACTTGATTCTCAAGGTCTGCATTTTTCTTCCCTGAAGTATGGAATGAAAGCCAGCAAAACCTCAAACCATCTCCTCCCACTTGAAATCTTAAGCAATCCTCAAAAACAGGGAACTGCAAAACAGCAGTTTAAGCTACGCTGTTAGAACATTTATTAATCACAACTATAATAAGTATTAATTGAAAAGCACGCACTTTTTTTGTCTTTAACAGAGGAGAATGATCTCTTCTGAAAACATTACAGCAGCCCCAATTTTAAACTTTTTTCAAGATAGTTAATTTTATATAATCTGAAACGCCAGATGAGATTTATATATGGCAGTGAGATATATGCTTAAAGGATATTGATCATATTTGCTTCATTTTACTGCTGTGTCAGTTTGGGTGTAAGATGTGACAGTTCTGGCACTGGTGGACACCTCTCCATGGGAAATTAAACTGAGCTCAGCAGAGTATTTCACAGGAATTCCATTCAAAGGAATGGAGGGATCCTTCCTTTGTTTCTTTCCCAAGATGTAAGATGAAAATCTAGTGTATGTCTACATGGATGGCTACAGACAAACATGAGTTCTTGCTGCCAGCTCACAGCTGTACGAATTCAAATAGTTTTCACTCAAAATGTCATGTAGGTTTGTTAGTCTTCAGCCTAGCTAATATGGCACAGTATAGGGAAGTCTGTATAAAGTGCAAACGCCAGAGTCCCACTGCACCATCTTGCCACTCACGCTTAGTTTAAGGACTCACCATTATAGGACTGCATCATTTGGAGACATATGGAAAGCATTTAGAAATTTAAGTATTATACCTGTTACAAACTACAGCCCGGATCTGAAATCAGTACAGAGAAGCATCATTATACATCATCACTGAATCCAGTACTAAGCCTAGAATACTACTCAATATCATCAGTCACAGTGCTACCTAAGTTATTTGCAATGGTACTTATTAGATGAGTAGAAATCAGTTATTGGACTGACCATATTCCATGCGAAGTCAGTTTAAAAGTGCCCATTAACTGCTGCCATGAGAAAAGCCAGCCATTGAAATTGTTCAATTCTGTTTGCTTATTCTTCTGTCACTGCATTTTCATTAAAATTATTTATCTTTTCTTACTAGGAACCTGTCACATCAATATTAAAGAATTAACAATGTGAATATTCTACCAGTGGCTTTTTAACATGTATTTAAAAAAGGAAGCCAAATGCTTCTGTGTTGTTTTGATAATAAACCCAGAAATATTATTTACTACCAGGGCATAGCTTAAATAATTTGGTCTACTTAAACTGTTACAAACCTACAACAAATAAGCAGATGGCCTGAGAAATCCTGGATCTCCGAGACCTTTCTCTTTTTGATGCATTTAGAGTCATGCATATCGTTACCAAAAGAAGAGAAAGGAGCATGGCAATCAGGTTCATAAAGCAGAGTTATCTGTTCAGTTGTGCTCACTGTGAAATGCTGGAAGTTAAGCCATCCATTTGAGTCCCTATTGGATTAGTTACGCTACATCTTTTTAGCTCTCTGAAGGCCAACCTCCAGCAGTGCAATCAGGCCCTGAGTGTCTTTCACATCTGTGCACTCCCACCGAACTTGGTGGGGGTCTGTATGGGTGCAGGGAACCCTTCCTGCTGACTGCACTGCAGGATTAGGTCACAGCCGCTAACAGTTTTTTAAGACTCTTTCTCTATTACACCGGTCCAGACAGTGATGCAGTAAACAGCATTAATGTTTAAAAAGTTAAATAGCAAATATCAGTATCACTATAAATGAAGATGACAATTTTGGACAAATGGATAATGAGTCTAGACATTGCTTTCTTAAGCTAAATTATTGCAAGTAGCTCCACTGTGTAACATATGAGAGACACATGTATAAGTAATATTAAAATACGTTACTACAGGATGCTATCCATTATTTCGTAGCACTTATACATCATAATGTGCATTAGTTCTTACTGTCCTGCTCAACAGCGCCCTAAATAACTAAGGGGGAAATGTGTATTAATCATTTACTGATTACTAATACATTATTTATAAGTGACCATAAATTAAAAGTGCAATTCTTACAACAAAAATGTGTTCCTTAAGACACAGATACGATGAACCTATACATATAGTGTAAATTCTCTATATTTGCATGTTTATCTAAATTTACATATAGTTTAAAGTTAAGATGTGGGAGAACCTTGTAAGAGTGAAAATGATACACACTAACAAAGTGCTACTGCCCTAAAAAGACCTATGCAACATACTGGGGTATGCAATACTAGAGGTCAATTTTTATTTTTCTCCCATAGTTTACTCATCTCCAAACTACAGATCCCATTAATCTCAATTGAAAAAAGGTTTCAAATTACTTAAGCCACAGTTGATTGGACCATTCGATACATCTGAAACTACAACTGGTGTTGAAATGTCTTCTCCCTTCTTGCTGAAGATATACACAGGAATAAAGTATGTTAGCAAAGATATAAATGTCAGGAATGCCAATGGGACTTAGAGATAGATTATATATGCTGCAATTTTCAAGATATCCAAAATGGTTTTGGACCATCTTTAATGACAGGCAAAATGCAGAGCTTATCTGAGGAATGACAGGGACATTGGCTCACCTGTGATTTACCTGTGTGCTATAAGATAAGACTTGTATTTCTGTTACTGCAGAATCAAATCACAAACGTGGTTAAGAGTTGCCCCATGATCTTCTCTGTACTCCTGGCATGGAAGGAATAGTCTAAGCACTTTACTTGGGGCATTCTGCTAATTCTAACTTTTCTTACCAGCTCACCTGTACGGGGGGCATGGTGTGTCAGAGACCCATCCACCGCGTGGCTACCTGGACAGGAAAAGGGGCATTCAGGCCTCTCACCTACCCTGGTAATTCTGACAGCCACATGACACTGAAACCTTGCCTTCTATCTGTGAACCAGATTGTCCACGTGTAAGGATGCTGACATAAGATAAGTTTGAGTTCTGTAGACTTACAATTTTTGAAAAGGCTTTTGTATTTATTATAGCAATTTGGAGGAAGATTATGCAACCAACACCTAAATAACATCAGCAGTATTTTTACCAACTGCAGAACCAGATACTAAATTTTCCCCACGCCCCCTGCAAGCGACTTGATACTACGGATAGCCTGTCTGACATGGGTGTGGAGCTACATTCTAAAGTAAATGAAGCTCCAAAGTATTTATTCTACAGTCATTTCAGTCACGCGCGTTTGGGGGTTGATTGAGAACCTTCTCATTCTATTGATCACACAAAGCCATAGTAGCGAAAAAAACCTATGCAGACCATTAACACCCATCTTAGACGTGGAACTCCTGGGATGCTAAGTAAAAAAGTCTTTTTTTTTTTAGGCAAAATATGGATTTATTTTTCAGAGATAAGTTTTCTACATTTTTTTCTTCATATTCTTTTCTTTATGCTCAAAATGATTTTTAGACAAAAGCACCCTTTGGTGAACAGCACCTGTTCAGCATACTAGTTCAGTGAAATACTGCCTGATAACTAATGAAGCTCATATGTTTTCTACTGTTTTTTCTTGAAACTAACTTTGCTATTGTATTTGAATTTTCTAAGAGCACTTTTCTTCCAGGGAAGCATTCTGAAGCAAAAAAGAACACAGCAAATTATCTAGAACACATTTCAGTGCCCTGAAAGTCTTATTCCTTTTATATTTAATCTCCTAATGGATAGCTTACCTAGGTAGCGATAACACTTGGCATTTTACATGTCAGATAAAATACTCAAATAGTCAGTTTTTAAGATCATATCTCGCTGAGTGTGTTTCTAGTTAGGGAAATTGAGGCAGGAAGCAAGATGACTTTGCTGAGGGCTACCCAGTTACACTTTGTTCTCCTTACAGTCCTTTAGACTTTTGCAGCCCCTGTTGGTGATGTCAGCTGGGTCAGAACTCAGATTAAAGATAGGTATCTGCAGTTCGTTTAATGGCATAAACCAAATACATGCAGTAGTATCAGATGGTATACAGTGTTTTACATTCAAGAAATCTTTAAGTATTCTTATTCACACTCCTCATATATCCTAGAAACTATTTCTTACTGATAGAAAACTCCTGAAAACAATAAAGACCTCATACATGAAAAGGAACCTGTTAAAAAACATGAACAAGTTTCTCAAGTAAGTGAAGGGACAGCATGGCTCAGGGGAAGGTTATTGAATTTCAGAAAGCTTTAAATCTAAGAACCTTTTGAATCCATTCCAGATTCACCATGAATGAAAACCATTACCGTCGTATATGCACTGAGGTATGTGAGATGAATTTGGTGTCTCAATCTAGTGTCTTTTGAGCAGTCATTCGGATCACAAAGTCACTATGACATCTTTCAGTAACTGGCATTCTTATTGATGGAATCAACAGGATTTAATGGCCATGGAGACTGAACTACCTTCGCTCACACTTCAGGCATATTGATGAGGCAGAAAGGATGTTTGTGCTGTCATTGACTGTACTGTTGCAGCCTGAGATAAACAGAGGGATTTCAGTTTTCAAGGCTGTCAATCTGGCATTTTCCACAAGAAGGAAACTCACTAAAAGCAAAGAGGGGAGCAGTCCAACTCCAAATGGCACTAATAATGATTAATAGCTTGGAATACCATACTTAACATCATTCATGTTTGTTTAAAATAAAAGGCACATGCCAAGTTTTTAGTGTCCTGAGTCTCAGTCCTTTCTGAAAGAAACAGCTGTGTGAGGAGGAAGATAAAAGACAGCACAAGTGTATGCTGTAGCACTGTATTGAGATGATATCATACTGAAACGATAGAAACTCTGCATATAACAGTTAGAAGCCCAAACGTATCAGATTCCAGTATTTTAAATAGAACAAGCATCTAACCAGAACACATGAGGAGTAAAAGTACTTCCACAGAGTGATTGCTTCCGTAAAATTAGTCATTGTGGTTGGGAAACACTTTTTATTTTTTCTTGTCAACAAGATTCCTAACCGTTGACAAATTCATCAGGAGACTTGGTGAGATTTATTATGACATTTCATTGTAACTCCACTTTATAGGGGTGCCAACATTCTGTGGGGAAAAAAGAAATACATTTATGGTAACAACTGCTGGGTAAAACTCAAAATTTGGAGACTTGTATTTTTCTATTGAGGAAGCATCTGAAAGTGATGGCTTTACTTTGAAAGAATAAGAACTTAGGCAGTCTGCTTTAGTAATTGAAATGGAAATGAAAGATCATTCTTTAAGTGCATGCTTTTCAGGAAGAAAATAGTTAAGATTTTTCTCTTGAAACAAAGAAGAGATTAACCACTGAGAATTAAAAACAAACAAACAAACAAACAAACAACAAACTTGCAAGAAAATTTCCACAGCACCAGCTACTGAGTTGAGAAACATGCCAGGTATTTCATAGGAAGTTCTGAGATGGAAGGGGAAAGAACTACCAACTGCTTCATTTTCTTCACAGCTCACTGAGACAGGCAGTCTCAAAATATTTTTCTTTGCAATGCAGGTACAACCATTGAAAACAACCATGTAGAAGTTTTCTACAGGAATCTTTTCTTCCTATTATTACTGGCTGACTTGGAAAACAACATACCAAAAATGTCAGAGGAGGACATTTTTCAAGATGAATACTACAACTCTATTTTTCAAGCCCAGGAAGTTTATCTCATTTGTATGAGTTCCAAGTAGGCTATACAATTCTGTATGCTTAACTGAATGAATTACTGAACCTTTTGGCATGTTCCCAACATTTCAAACTCTTACTTCATTCAGTCATTTCATCTCTGGGCTTTCAACAATACAGATAACTATATATGTCACCTGTACCTGATGAATCCATAGCCTGAAGTAAGTAAAAAGGCATATGGTTTCTATCACAACCAATATGTATTCTAGCAGTCAATCGATGTGTTACATATCTGTAAAGATACATAGGATAGTTTGTCAGTAAGATGACCTTTCTGTCACCCACTCATTGAGCTGCTGAATTTATCAGCCTGGAGGCTACAAACTGGAGACTGCAACAATTCTTTCATTGCATGAAGGCAGCCTGAGAGAAGAAGTTGCCTTTCATAAACAAAGTAATAAACCAGTATTGTAACAGAAGCACATGTGCAGTCTCCTATTTCAATGCTCAGCCTTTGAATCTCTTTTTCTTGTCCTTGAGTTTATTTTTTGTGGCTTTTTCAACCTGTAACACTAATTTCAGACACTAGTTGTATCTTATCTGCAGGAAACACTAATTATAAACCAGAATCTTTAAAAAATTATCACATTTTAATCAAAGAGTCAACACAATTAACAAAATCTAGTCCCTTTCTGCATTTTCATGGGTTCCACAATAAGCAGCATAATTTCTGAGGAAGGAAAAACTTGATTTTTGCCCTTAATAAGCAGGAATTATTAGCACACCTGTGTGAGCTACAGGATTAAATTCCACAGAGTTTTCATGGTGCTCTAAAGGATAAAATGACATTAGTAGAAATCAATGGATACAACAGCACCAAATGATGCACTTTTTAAAAGGTCATTTCATGGTAGGGAGTAAAACCTGAATTTCACCACTTAGTTATCATCTGATGTATGTTCTGGAGGATCTAAGACACACAAACCTCTTATCAGAGGGAAACAAACAGAAACAAGCTCATAGTTGTCGCAGACAGGAAGAAACAACACAGATCAAAAGTTCAGAGTTTGGCTCAAGTTCACTCTAAAGTCAAACAAAGTCAAAATGTCCACTGTAACTGCAGCCTTGTTTTTTGATCCACACTAGTGAAGAAACTTTCCCCTTTGGTGGAAGTTACTTTATAAGGCATTATGTTTATCTGTAGCAAATACCTATGTTAGGAGTACATAGATATGTTCTCACTGTTCCCTTGCTACTCACTAGTCATTGCTATGGCACAGCCTTCACCAGAAATCTGGATTTTTGAATACTGCATTATACCAATTTATCTCCTCTCTAATAAACATCATGTCTCAAACGTTCCTTGAATCCAGTATATAGCTCAAGACTGGACTGACGAATGCATGTACAACTAAAATACCGACAAAGAGACTTGCAATTAATCCTTTTTTGTTTTTCAGTGTCAAATTAATCATATCTGCAGAAACAACACAAACCCCGTATTTCAGTTGGCTGCCTTCAGAAACTACTATAGGAACTGCACCTGAGTGAATTAGGGCTTCTAATGTAAACTTTAATAAACATTTTGTGCTGACAAAGTGCAGTAACAAAGCACAATATCTACCTTTCCAGATTGCCAGTATTAAAAAGCTGATAACAATATGTTTCCCTGGTTGGTTTTTCTCTAGAGGTGAAGTTAAGAAATTGCTTTTGTAATGCTGCAGAAGGTAGAAGTTATTTCTGTTTAATGGTATTAAACATGCTTGCCTGAAGAAAGTAAACCAACTCAAACCAGTGTACATACATGTACAACATCCATGAAAATGAGGGACGGTTGTATACTTAAAAAGAAAAAACACTGTGTAGATCATGGGAAGTTGTTGAGGATGTCAATAAAATTTCAG
Organism: Falco punctatus; assembly: GCF_963210335.1. Taxonomy (NCBI): domain Eukaryota; kingdom Metazoa; phylum Chordata; class Aves; order Falconiformes; family Falconidae; genus Falco; species Falco punctatus. The sequence goes on from NC_137594.1 coordinate 8,681,995, forward strand.
AGGCACTGCTAGGCTTTAAATGGGTGTGCAATTAGGAATCACATTATTTAATGGAGGGCTGTCAACATGGACATGCATAGCAAGATTCAAAGCCTTTTGGGCCCATAGTCCAAGATGGCAAAACACAACACAAAGCAGCCTCGTGTCAAACAAGCCCCAATATGCACTAGGTGGCTGAAAAGCAAGGCGCAGTCATAGGACAGAAGCTGCATAAAACCAGATACAAAAGTGTTTTTTCTTACAGCTATCTTATGTATGCTGCATTGGAAAAAGGTCAAGGGGTTAGAATTTTTGCACCCATCTTTACCACCACCCGGACTGTAAACTACCATAACACAGTAACTGGACACAGCATTCCCACACAAACATTGCACTCACATAGAAAACTCTTCAGAAGGATTGTACGGAGAAAAATAATGGAGCAAAAATGAAAAAAAAAAACACAACACCCAAACAACCTACCAACTGCCAAGCAAACATACCTGTTCAGGGCCATTTAGAAGGGCATAAACGCCCACAACCCACATCCTTTAATAGATATACTTTTTTTACTTAACTCTAGTCCTTACTTCAGTTCTGTATGAATAAGTACACAAGTCTGTGCCAAATCAAGAAAACTGCATGTAACAGTCCACAAACATTTGTTGTGCCTTGGTAATCTCTGCTCCGTGTTTCCTATTAAAGGGTCATGGGATTAAGAGCTTTTATCTCAAGTTTACTGGCTCTTCAGTTTAGCATTTTGGCTTATTGGATTATACTTGTGTAACGTTTCTACTAAGGCACTGTGAGGCTATTAGATATGTGATGCCAAGACATTGAATTCATTCACCAACATTAAGAAATGCCACATAATTTGGATATCCTTTTTGCTTAATTTTAGAATACATTATATGTTAAATCTATGCCTAATATACAGAATGTATTTCTTCATTATTTATCTGCCACTGCACTGTGTAAACCAATTTTCATCCCCAGAACAATATTTTAATCCTGTCTTTTATCTCTGCCTTAGCAAAGCCACACCTTTGCCTGAGCTTTCAAGCTGGTTCGACAATATTCAAATGCAGTAGGGAAAAACCAACCAACCAACCAACCAACTGTCTCTAGCATATAGTCTAATATTCTTTATTTCAGTATTTACTCTGTATTTTTGTATTTTCCTGTTTTCCTGTAAGGACATCTGTTCACATATATTCTTTGTCTGTAGCTCTACATGCTCACTTGTAAACTGCACAGCTAAAACCACTGTTGCACAAGGTCTGGGAATGTTCTCTCCTTTACTGTGTATTATTAGTGCATTCTGTAGTAGCTAGGAAACCTTAGCAATGAATTGTATCCATGCTAGATTCAGTGCTGAATTCTGAATTTAAATGAGCAAAACACTATAGGGTGTAGTTTCTTATTTATAATTCCTATGTGGGAATCGTAAGGAATATTCTATCTAAAAATATCCAACAGAATTTTTTTTTAATTGAAATGAATGTGATCCTTATTGTTACAAACATTCCAGCCCTGTACTTGTATTTCATTGCCTTCATTCTTCAGCTCATGGATGTGATCGATTAAGCACACAACATGGCAGAATACCATCATAACATAAGTGGGTTTGTGTTTGTTTTTTTTTTTTTATAGAGAGTCTACTAAATACACACACCTTGGTGAAATCAGAGCAGATTAATATTAAATGGGTTTTGCAGGGACTCTGGGATTACAGATCAGAAACCAGGACCTTCACTAAACTACCTGATTTGTCATAGACAGTATTGAATCTGTGAGAAAAATCCATTGCAAAGTATTCAACGCCAGTAAACATAACCTAAGGAGTGAAAGGATGACACTCTAGCTGGTTCATTACTAACATGACCATTGCTTCAGATGTCTTCATTCACAGACTGACCTTCACCTTAAAAACAAATCGATTTCCTGAGTACTTAAAGGAACTTCATTAGTCCACTCTCTTCAGCATTATCCAATAATAATCTTTACATCTTCCCAAGAAAAAAATAATTAAATATTACTTCTATAATTAAGCTTCCACTCATCCCACACACTTTTAACCTGACCACTCCCATCTGTGCACAGGACAGTTTCTCAGCCTGAGGAATAATTCTTTCTCCCTATACATAATATTACATATGCTTGTATACATATACGCAGACACAATATATATATACAGAGCATATGGAAGAAAGCTTAGTGGTACACTACAAGTTTTAAGTTCATCATTTATGGAACAATGAAGGATAACAGGTAGGGAACAAAATAACTACAATTTTGGAAGGAAAAATAATTGCACAATGACCTGATTTTGTACAAGACTAGATACCCCCTTTTATTTTTTTTTTTACACCACACAAAATTGTTGCCCCAACTAAGAATGTGAGTGATATCAATCAGCAAAATAAAGGAGAAATTTTGAAGGTAATAACATGTCTCACTCACCACAGAAGAGGCATAACATATATAGGTAATGAGCAACACAGCAGAATCGTCGTTTTGCTTGCTGAACACAGTGGCACCATCACTGCTGGCTTCTATAGCTCCCACTCAGCCACTACTCCTCAATGTTGTCAGATCAGAAATCAGCTTAGCAGAAGGTCTAAATCAACACAACTAAAGCATCCTAAATGGATGTGAAACAATATATATAACCTGAGATCCAACACTGAATCTGGACTGAATTTAACCATTTGGGAGGATTTACTGATGGCAGTGTCATGCAAAGCCAAGTCCAATAGTATTTTGCAAGATTGTACCTGTTGTCCTGCCCAGAGTTTGGGGTTAAACACTCATCTCAGTAAATGCATCCATTTTTGTTTGTCCATTTTGGTGCAATAAAACACTGAAAATTGGAATCTTGGGCAAAAGAAAAAATAAATGGTAAGCCTTTCATTTACATAAAATGGAAAATGATCTGAATTAAACAGACATGGGTTTTCTTTGTAGTTGCTAACATTCTACATGTCTGAAACTTTATGCTTGAAGTGGTTTACCATAAATAGACATCTCTGAAGGTCCCTCAAGGCAGACAAGTGCACTTCTAGAGAATTAGACACAGCTTTGTTTGAAAGCATCTTAAATTCCTTTAATTTCAATGAGAGAAAAAGTGTCAAGTAATATGTAACATCAATTTTGCACTGATCAGCTGTGATGGAGTCTGTCAGTAATATCCATTCCTAATTCAAAGTAAGCTAATTTTATTTTCCTTTTTCTAAAATAGAATATCCATCTCAATTTTACTACTTGCAGAGATTATAAAATAATTAGCCAAACAACCACCCCAGGTAGACTCTTGTTTATCCACAGGCAATCATATAGCCTTGCAAAATCATTTTGGTAAACATCTCTGTAGACAGCTGTCTCCAATATGAACACAAATTACAATCTCTAAGGTTAAAGGTTAGAAGATTTCCTCACCTACAAGGCCATCTCCTCTGACCTGGTCCTCGCTTTTTCTGGCAGAGTGCAAGTGCTACAGTTAAAGCCTTTGTTTAATTAATTACCATTCCAAAGAAACTGATCTAAAATTTTTAAATTTTTTATGCAGATACTTGAAAGCAGCTCCCAGTGAAATTTCTGCTCTTATACCAGTATATAATGGAGTAGTGGTACTGACATCAGTGAAGATACTCTAGAAATTCATCATTGTAACATAGGGCAGATGGTGCTCCCTGGGCTCTGTAAGATGTTGACCTATTCAGAGAAAGGTCAGTTTGCTGTAGAAGACAGTTTATAAGCAGAAAAGAACCTAACATATAGTGATGCTAAATGCTTTTGATCTGACCAGGAATATTTTGCACACACATGAACTAAAAGAAACACAGGTATCTTGAAGTACATGAAAGCTGATCTTGTGTTGTATCAGATTTTGCAACCTCAGACACATACCACTGAAGGAATTTAATTTAGCCTTCTCTTCATGACACTTGAGCAAAACCTTTATCAGCCCCCTAAAGCAGAAATTTCTACTCCCTAACATATGTTCTTACATGCTTACCTTTGTCAGTGGTTTACAGAGTTTTAGTGAATTTTCTAAACATGTAAATGGGCTCTTAACATACAAACATTGATCCTACAATAATCCCAGAACACCCAAACAGAAAAGAACCATGATGAGAAACAAGAAAAACTATAATAAATTAACTTCTCTACACAAAGCCCTATCCACAAAGAATTATCCAAGGTCCTGAGCTCTGTTGTTCTTCTCAGCCTTTCATCAATTTCATATGCAAAATTAGTCGCTAAGATTCTTTCTGCTTCAGATAAGCCATTGTGAAATTTGGATATTTATTTCACATTTTTATGAAGCTGAAATGAACAAGCTGACAGCATAACTCACACTATATTGATTCAACGTCAGTGCTAGTTAATGGAGAAGCCGATTCTCACTGAATGTATGACCTACTGATATCCCAAGGCAGTTTTTGTTTCAAATACCTCCAAACACACTGAATTATTTAGAGCACGAAAACATTACAAATGCTTGGTATATCTGCAATACCTATACCTATGTATATAGGTGTATATATATCTATCAACACCTTTGTAAACATACATATGCACTGAAATTTGGCCAAATGCACCACCATCAACACGTTGCTTTAATAAAACCATATATCCTTCAGTCTCTCAGAAAACATTACTTGCAGAATCGTTGGACCAAATAACTTCAACTGTAATTTGACTGTAATGGAGTTACACTACTGACAAATTTGGTCGTAGTTAGTCTACCGCCATAAGTTTTCAGTTTACTGACCCTTTTAATGTCATTAATCACTATTTTTAAAGGAGTATACTACAATATAGAGTATTTGTCCGTGGATAAGCAGTGTAAGTTTTTCTGTAAAGTATGAAATCTAAGTCTTTCTTAGATATTCAAATAAAGCTTTAAAATCATCGACCATGACATTTTTTATAGGTATTTTCCAACTGTCCCATGGATATTGGCACGTATGTGTTCCAACATTAAGAAATGATAAGAGACTTAAGAACAGATATACTGTGAGAAGGTATCTTCTTAATGCTTTATTCAATGTGAAACAGTGTAATATCTTAAAAGGACACATTTGGTAGCATGAAAGACAAGTGCAGTGAGGCTTGAGCTTGCTGAATTCATTGCATTCTTCAGCCTTAGAACTGCAAATAGATTATTTTTTAACCTGTCAAGAGGATGGCAGGTAATCTGCAAGCAACTGGCATTGTGAAGCAATTTAAATCATCTCTATTTGTTAGCTGGTTTAGGGATTGCTATAACTGTATGGGTTAAGTTTCTTATAGGCTTTTTGCTTTTTTTATTTCACTCAGACTTCGAGGCTAATAGCTTGCGTTTCCAAGCCTGACACAGACAATGCATCCACTGCTCAAAATGGATTTGAAGGCACAGCTTTAGGAAAGCTGGAAGCTTGACTTTTGAAGCAGGGTTTGCAGAGTAGGTTAAAATGTCTCTGTGGTAGAATACAGACATAGCTTTTGCTTTGTGAACTGCAAATCTGCCAAACTATGAAATTATTTGCTTAGTCTCTGGGATATTACTGCAGTTATCTAACCAAGTCCACCCTACACTATTAGGACAACAAAATGTCTTTTGCCTATCTCTTGTGTTTTCCTGATCTCGGAACAAGGAGGGCTGGAAACACTATTCAGACTCACAGCTTTTTATTAATTACATTTATGAAATGGATTTCATTTATTTTGAAAACTGTATGCATTGTTTTAACATTTCAATCTGGCAGCACATTACTATTAAAAAGTTACTGAAGTTAGCTGGAGTCCTAAACTTTGCCTACATTTCTAATTGATGTATATCACTCACCTTCCTTTGAAACTTGCACTTGTACACAGACAGATGGATGCACTGAAGCATGATATTAATCAAAAAGAAATCCAAAAATATGCTGTAGCATATGGGCATCTTAAGCCATCCACATACCTGAGTGCATGTTTCCAATCTGGGCAGAGAGTTAGGGATCTCCTTGGTTTTGCATAGAAAACTACACACATTTTCTTGCAGATAAAAGACTTTACATAACATTTATCAACAAGGAAGCATCCTTCATCTACTCTACTAATGTGGGTTTTCTGATGCTGCAGCTTCTGATACCCAAAAGGCTGTTGCCTCTGTATGTTTGCTTGTAACTGTCATGAAAAAAATCTTGATTGGGAAGAGACAGAAAGGGAACACAATTTCAAGCTTCACACGTGGAGAACAAAGTTGCCACTGCATAAAGGATGGAGAGACTGGTTCAGAAGGTCTCTATTTGACACTGGCAATCAGTCTTTGGCTCTAGTAAATACAATGAGAATTCTAAAAAGTCAAATAATGCATATGCTGGGACACATTTATGGCGTGCTATTCTATAAATAATGCTTTCCAAAAATATTAGGAAGTCCTTTGCGTTGCTTAGAGTGTGGCTTTCCTTGCAGTTTCTTCCTTCATTATATCAGACAGAAAACAGAAAGCATGTACTGAATGTATATGTATGTGCTTTAGGATTCACACATCTTTTATAATAATTTAATTACATGGATTTCTATACATACACATCTTCCTGTTCCTACAGTTAATACCAATGTGATCTACCTGGGCCAATCACTATGGTATAAAAGTACAATTCTTAATGTTGCTTGGTTGTGAGCACAGTGCATTTTAAATGCTACTGCCTCTTGCATGGCTCTATGACTAGACTCACGCCTGACTATACCTTCTTTTTTTTTTTTTTTTTTTTTTTTTTGACAGCAGATCCAAACAATAACTTCTTGGTTGCTAGTACTAAACTAGCGTTACTGTGTATGGTTTTGAGCTCACAGACAAGGCAAGTAATTTAATTATGGTCCCTTTGACTTCTTATGACATGAGAAATTCAAGCAAGCTGTATTTTTAAAAGGAATAATTTACTACGAAGGAAGTAATGGACAGGTGGATATGAAACTGCCCTAACAGAGACTAGCAGAATCAAGAGACATGCAGATTAACAGAAGGGTAAGACTGCTTCTTTCCTTGTGCAATGTATTCAAGAGCTCATCAGAAACAGATGAAAAATAAATTATATGCCCTGTGAAATCAAGTGTTCCTGATCTGTCGGATTTTCCTAGGTGAGAACAAGAAGTTCAGTTCTTTGCTTTACCGAGACCCATCTTAAATATCTCTTAAATATGTCTGCTTTTGGTTTGAACCCATCTTTTCAAAGCTTTTCTAAAGTTCTCTTTGTTTTCCCACAGATGTTTCAAGAGGCCCTTTTTCTGATGACCAAGAGGGTATGCACATGCACACAACTGAGCGTGGATGTATCTGTTTAAAAACATCTCTCTTTACCCTAGAATTGGTTAGTCCACCTCCCTCCGCATACTGGGAGAATCAGGTTCTGCATTTTGAATGTTTGTGTAAGGAACAGGTTATGAAACTGAACTTACTCCAGAGCCTGTTGAAAATCACAGGATTGTCTCCATTCACTCTACTGGGCTCCGGAACCAGATCAGGGAGCAAAATACCTGCAGTGTGGGCAGGGACTAATAGGACAGGACTGTGCCAAACTTAATCATAAACCAAAACTGTTACGCATCACCTTCACCCCATGGCAAAAGCCCAGATCCATGTTTTTGTAACCAGATGGTTACCCAGAAGCTTATCACAGAAAGTAAATTCTTCTTATTATTGTTTGACACACAGAGACAGAATAAAGATAATGGGCCTGGTAGTGCCACACTGAAAACCTATCATCAGTATAAGCTTCTTCACATATTGTACTCTTAGGAATGTTTTCAAGTTCTCAGAACAAAAGTGTTCTTAAAGTTTTATGTTTGAGCATGCTATTTGTATTTCAGTCTATTATTACACATGACCAAGGATTTTAAATGTGAATTTCTCTGACAGTATGAATTGTGATAGATTTTAGCATTCACATCTTACAGTCTAGCTTCAAGCTTTTCTCACACTTGATTTGTATCTCATGTCTTGGTGGGTAACAAAAAAGCTCTTGTATATGAGCTATGAATTTTATGCAGATTCTTTTTAGACTGAACCCCACATTCATATCAAAATTACATATAAACAGTATCTGCCAAGCAGTCACATCAATGCTCAAATAATAACTAAAGAAATGTATGTTTTCAAGAATATAAGAAAAAAATTAATATAAAGAGCATTACGAATCCTTTGAAGCACAACAAAAAGAGACATGGTTAAAATTTTAACAAGTTAGAATCATTAGCTAAACAAATTCTGACAGCCTAGCTTTGCACTTCCAGTCACACATGCTCAGAACAAAGGCTTGATATGTGAGGCAACTTTAATAGGTCCCTCTGCATATGACTAATTTTTCCTCAAACAGTCATTTTTTATTTCATATTTTACTTTGGATCCTGAAATGCCACATTTTATTAATCTGTGTCACTCATATGGATTGTTAAAAGAGCAGACTAGCACTGAAGGAAGTGCAGCTCATCATTACCATACATGTGGGGGCTGACAAAGGAATACGCTAAAATTTGGAAGAGTAACAATTATTAAAAGTAGAACAAGCAAGAATAGAATGTAACCTGTTTTCCTCTAAACTACATTCCAAACTGCACATAGACAGACAAATGGCAATGGCAAGAATTTGCCCAGAAAAGCCCTATTTTGCATTTGCCTCTGCAGTAAATAAAACGGGGGGACACACGCGCTGACATTTGCACCAGCTACTGTACGGATAAGCCAGTCTCACTGAAGAACGAAAGATGATAAAACTGGGCATTTGCCTTCATTCCTTTTCGATAACCCTTCCTGTTTGTGTGAAACATTACCACCATGTTGAAAACATTTTCATGTATTCAGTAGAATTAAGCAAAAGCAGAAACAACACATTTTGAATAAACTGATTCTCCCTTTGGATAATACTGGCTGAGGTAACTTGTAAGATTCAAAATACCAATGCAAAATTCAACATAACTGTGTTGTATCTTAATGAGAGTATAGCGTGCATTTGGTACAGAAAGGGGGTTGAGAAAAATGTTAAGGCTTATCTGAGCACAGAAGTCTGTTCTGAAGTTCATACACATACAATAAAATTCTTGTAATTGTGCATTTTAATGCCATATCCTTTCTCTTAAAAACAGTGTAATTGTAAGTAATTTCTGTTAACACACAAGAAAGGAGTGGAAAAAAGCAGCAATAGAATAAATATAGAAATGTGAAGAATAAAACATACAAAATCTTAATATAAAGTTGTCTAGAAGATAATATTTCCAAGACTGAAACATTTGCCTGAGGAACAGGCAGTACAAACTCAGTTACACAGGCTATCCCAAGGAGGAAATAAAACCAAACTACTGAAGTAATTATCACAGCTCAGTTGTTTACCAACCTGCTCTAGTGAAAACAAAATATTATCACAAAAATAAAATAACTACACTGCACTGGCAAAACCAATGTGTGGCTGGGGGAGGGTATCTGAGGTAACAGATACTTAACTGTTTACATCCACTAGATGTAAATATAGATATATGTATATATATTTGATACTGCAAAATTGCTTATCAGGTAATGATCTCAGCTAAGAACCCACATTTATACTGCAGCTTTCCTTTCTGTGCTTTGAAGAATTATCTGTTCCTAATTTCCAGCTTTCTTTCCTGAATTTTGAAGACTAGTTTGAGTCTGAGGAGTAGTTGGATTGAATAAAACAGAAATCCTCTTCCTCTCACACAGTGCAAAGTTGCAGATGAGCACTGAAAATGCAGTGACAACTTTGCTTTTAATTGATTTAAATTAGGAGTCTCTCCAACTTTCAAACGGTTGCCTAATGAAGTGCTATATGAATGATAGCTCTGAATGTAGATGTTTGAAAGATGCATGTACCAAAACAGTAATGTAGCAGAAAATTATATGATTTTAAGATACTGAAATCGAGTTTGGGTGACAATCCATACAGGTCAAATACATACTTGTAATAAAAACAAACAAAGTCTAACTCATGCTGCATGATAACATATAGTTGTCTTTTATATTGCTGTCACTTTCTATGATGCTTTCTTTAAGTTCACATTTGAGTGTCCACAGTCAAGATAAGGTGTAGGACTTAGAGCTCCCCCACACAATAATTATCTGGAGACCCCATACTATTGCAGTATTCTTAGACCCCACTCTTCTTCCTCTGCCGCCCCTCCAAACACCTTGCTCTGTCCAATCTGTAGTCAAGAAAGGTCTACCTTGTTACCCATGGACTACTACAGAACCAAACAAAACTTGGAACATTAGGTCTTTATTCTTCTCTCTAGAGAAACAGATCTAAAAACTCGCTGAAAGAATCCAGTGGAGGCAATCCAACCTTTAAGAAAAGTAGCAAAAGGCAGTGTAACTTTTGTGCCTAACACACAAACAGAACTCTTACTAAGAATTATTCACATCTGCATTTTTAAAATTATAGTATATAGACTTGTACAGCTACTGGATAGCAAAGGCATTACTAAATATTGCAACACAGCATTATAACATAAAATGGCATTCATCCCCAACTCTATAAAATTTGCTCCCCAGACTACTTGTTTGGGCATCTGCCTAAGGAGAAAACACAACAGATGCATATAGACAGAAATGGAGATCTACAAAAAATAAGCAGTCAATGTTTGCCCTGGTATCACTACACCATGACTGAAGAACTAGGCTTAAAAGATGGAAATATAATTTCAATAGCATGCATATTTTGCTGGCCATCACATCAGGCATGGAAGATTGAGTACTATATAGATGTCAGTGTAATACACTAGGATCTGAGAACCTGTTCTCACCTTTTGCTGAAAAAGACAGAGGACAAAAGTGGGGAACTTAACTCAGCATAAACACTTGTTTTTTTTTTCTGCTGAAAAAACTAATTGTAGAAGTTTAAATGCATTCAAAACAAACTAATTGTATTTACCTAGGTTTATTGGGGTGGAGGAAGACAAGAGAGTGTAAAGTTAAATGGAACATTATATAAAATGGGTAAAATCACAACAGTTCCTAGCCTTGGCTTAATATGTGCAGAGCAAAATGGCAATTGTTCAGCAACATCTGCATTCATGTCACACCCTGGAATACCCTAGTGTTAACCAGCAAAAGGCAATGATTAATGACATGTTGTTTCAAACCTCCTTGTAAGCAGTCTTCAGAGGAGTGTTGTGGTTTTTCCTCAGAGGCCGATGGTTAGACAGACAGGAGTTAAAGAAACCTCTGTCTTACCTTTTTCTGGTTCTTCACATGGCAAGCAAGGCTTCCTAGAGAGGAGGAGCAAAGGAAATCATTAGACTCCTGAATGAAAATAGTCTTTGTCTCCACAGCCTGGATGATAAAAGCAAAGAAGAAAATTTTGAAACTTCTACTGACAAAATTTATGCAAATCAAACAATAAAATTATACTTCAGTGACCCTTACAAATGGTCCGTTACCCCATCAACACGATCTGGGAAGAATGATTTCCCAGACACAAATCTGGCAAACAATATAATCCTGAGGTTGTGAGTAGAATATACAAACCAGCCATCTCAGAAATGAGATATTATGACAAGTATAAAGGCTATTAAGTCGATCAACAGTAAATCCCTTGAAACCTATGACTTCTAAACTAGAACTGGAAATGAACAATTATTTTAAGTTCAAGCTGCATTTGGATCTGGCAGACATTTAGTTCTGGCCCACTTCATGTTTATTCCTTTGGCAGGTCTGGAGATGGGAGAATTACTTTCAAACCAGACTGTATTGCTGGCATAGCAATCTTCCATTTTATAAGAAATATAGATTTTTTTAAAATTATGTTTTCCACAAAAAGTTAGATTTTAAATTAAAGTTCAGTCTTCCTGCCCTCACCTTGGAGTTTATACATAACTCTGCTCCTCCCTTCTCATTTGATTTAGTCTCTTCTCTCATCACCTTTCACCTACATCACTCCAAAAGCAATTTAACATAATCAGCTGTCCACCTCTCCCAAAACCCTGCCACATTCTTACCTTCCCCTTCTTCAAAAGTATCAATTTCCTGAGCTAGTTCATTAGTACTATTGTCCCCTTCACATTCAACCTGAAGGCTCAGTATTTTGCATTTGCGCTTCAGAGTTACCCTAGTATTTGTTTAGAATCCTCCATTTCATCTATTTATCTAATTTCTTTTAAATTTCATTAAGCTAGGTATTGTTTTAAATCATGCACAGTCAGGTTGCTTGGATCTCGGTAACATTTCCTCAGGGAAGCAATTCCTATTTTCATTTAGTATTATGTCTTACTTTTAAAAACAAGAAGATAGATTGAGGCTTAAAATAAATGAACAAGTTGCTCATATTTCATAAAAGCTAGTTTACTTAATACTAATAGTCAAGAGGTGTTGACAATTTAGGCAACAGTTTCTAAGATTAAGTGCGGAATGAAATCACTGTGATTTATTCTAGTGCTGTTCTGTGTCTATATTTCTGGAAGCTACAGGTAAGAAGCCTGTTAAAAAGGAAAGGAAAACACAACCTGAATGTGTTAGCATTTCCAGGACTAAAATATTACTTGCAGATCTACTGTTAAAATAATTTGTAATACTGTGAGTGAAAGAGACTCCCACAGATCCTGTTAAATGTATGTCGGCATAACTTGCCTACCCAGGGCTCAGTGAGTAACCCCAATCTAAAGTAATTAATCTTCACAGGAGTATTTGAACCATCTCTAGTTGGAATTTCTTTAAGAAACTCCATAGTATGGATTCTAGATGTTTTAATGAAAACCTAATGTTTACCGTTTTACTCTGAATGAACCACTGCTTCTATACTGTTTGATGAAAAATCTTTTCAAGTTGCTGCACAAAATAGCTGACAGTAATTACCTTTACACCATTTTCTTAATCCCATTTTCTCACTGTGGGCATCTGTGCACCATGCAGCTTCAAGAGGCAAACAGAAAAAAGCTCTGCAACATCTCTGACAAAGAATATTTTTGGCAAACACACTGCCCTAACAGGAAGTGTCAGGACATCAAAGGCTTCCTGAGGAGTTCAGCAAACATATCTAAGAAATCCAAAGTAGTGATGATGAGTCCTTTTCAAAACTGCTACACCCTTCTTTAAAAAACTGCAGCCTGAATAAAGTCAGTTGCTTATCCTGAGTGACCTTCCTGATAAGGTAAAAAAGGGGAATAAGGAATAAAAGATGTTGAAGTTCAAAATAATGTTGTCTGATTTTTTATAATATATCCATGTGTAATTACTATTTAAGTCTATAGCAGTTTATTAAGATAGTTAACTATTTCATTTATATGTTTAAGAAATATAAATGCAAATCAAATTAGTACCTTAAGATTAAGATCTCTCTATCAAGATAAATCTGAATGTTTTTAAATTAATATAATAATTTGGAATTCCTAAACAATAACTGATCTGTATATCTCTAAGAGATATAGATGACCTATCCAAAACCTGATTCTATTTCAGCACTGGAATTGTGCCCTAGCTGGTAACTAAGTACCACGCAGATGGTCTTTCACTCTCCCCTCACCCAGAGGGATGGGGAGGAGAATTAGAAAGGAATATAAAACTTGAGGGTTGAGATCAGAACAATTTAATAATTAAAATAGAATAAAAAAGAAATAAGAATAATAACAATGATGACAATAACAGTTATAATAAGAAGGGGGGGTAGTGGGAGAGAGAATAAAATCCCGAGGGAAAAGAAGAAAGAAACACGTGATACATAGCGCAACTGCTCACCACCTGCTGACTGATGCCCAGCCAGTCCCCGAGCAATGATTTGCTTGTCCTGGCCAACACCCTTATCCCCCACCAAATATATACCAAGTGTGACATCCCATGGTATGGAATACCTCTTTGGCTAGTTCAGGTCACCTATCCTGGCTGTGTCCTCTCCAAATTTCTTGTGCCCTTCCAGACCTTTTACTGTCAGGGACTGAGAAACTGAAAAGTCCTCGACTTAGCATAAATATTACCTAGCAGCAACTAAAATCATCAGTGTGTTATCAACGTTGTCTTCAGCCAAAACACAGCACTGTACTAGCTCCTAAGAAGATAATTAACTCCATTCCAGCTGAAACCAGGAAAAATTGGTTTTGCTTAACTAGTATTAATTAGCATCACATGGAGAAAGGGCAAAAACGTTTTGGTATTTATACTGAGTGCTATCACCTGATACTTTTTTTGATACTGAGTGCTATCACCTGATACTTTTTTTGATGCCTTCTACTTTAAAACTGCAATTGAGTTACCACTATGCATCAACAGGCTCTATGCTGAATGACTGTTTTGTTCTGAGTTAGTTACTGGGCAGTTACTACACAAGAAATTACAAAAGGTTACTGAGCTTGACCAATATCCTGAATTCTTCCTCCACATTCAGCATATCCTCCTGTCTGCAAACATTTACTTCCCAGAAACCCCTCCTCATTGCCAGAACCTAATGGCTTGCAAGTTTTGGTGGCTCCATTTTTACCTTTCATTCCCTATGGTTACGTCTCAGCTGACATGAGACTTGTCCCAAGAAGCTTAACATCTTTTAAGACCTTAACAGACCGTGGTGGATCCAATTTATCTGAAAAGTGCCAATTTTCAGAAAGGCTAATTTTAGAGTCAGTCCAAATTTACTCCCTAGAGAACTAGAGTGTATATCTACAGTGAACATAACTTGAGGAAGCAAATTGATAACATTTACTCCACTCTGATGTAGTTGTTAGAAATTTTTTTGGAATTTCACTAGCACTCTTGAACCTTTAGCCTTTTGCACGGCTAGACAGGGCAAGCCAGTCACAGGTATGTTTTAACATTATGAGGGCTGCCATTTTTTTTTTGTATGAACTGAGAAAGCCATTTTCTTCTACTTCTTGATAATAACATTGCATTCAAACAATTGCAATACATAAAGTAAGCCTACCCACTTAGCAGGCACTGGAACAGTACAAAAGATACAGAAAAAGAAAATAAACTAAGGAAACAAACTCCTTTAAATTTGACCAATCAGCAGTTGGTGAACAGAAAAAAACTCCCAGTACTTTAACTATTAAAGAATGTGCCCACTAAATATACACAAAAAAGAGCTCATCCGTATATTCAGAGAGGAAAAGAACTGCTAGTGTCTCATTTAGCAAGCACAAGGGCACATCCTCAGCTTTTTATAATTACACGTCACTCAGTGAGACTGCACATCCCAGCTTGTTCTTCTGTGACAGCAGTAAACACAGTTTGATGAAAACTGCTAATTTAGAAATTAGGCACCAAAAATAGAATCTTAATCTGCCACTCCAGCAAGTATGACAACATAAGGGATAGATTAATCTGAACCTTCCTACAGCAGACAATCTGGTCTCAACAAGGGGTGTGTGACAGGCAGGTTATGGATGATGATCTTAATGAACCACTACTTCACCATGTAGTTCTAGTAATATCCTTCACTTTATTCTGTTTCAACTAACTTAAGTAGAAGTAACAAAATTTTCCATTCTATCTGATGCATTTGAGCTGAATATTTCTTCTCGTTTAGTGCAAATCTGATTGCTGTCTGTCCCCTAAGTCAGTGATAGATACATCTATAGCATAGAAACGCAGCTTTGTATGGCACTTTGTACAGCCTTATATCAGCAACAGAAAGAAAAAAAACCAACCCAACCACCACTGTCCTTTCATTGCAAATATTTAATACTGAAAGAGATCTGTAATTTTGGATTTCTGCACTGCAATCGTTTTGACAGGAGTGGGCTCCAACCCATGGGACAAGGCTGCGCAAAGGATTGCCTTTCTGCTGTAGCACAGCCTTATTGCAGTAATTCCAGGAAGTAAATTCAGGGAATACTGAGAATGAATTACCCTAAAGCATATGCATTCTTTTACTTAAACATGTCCTTGTTTTGTGAGGTTGTGCTGTATTTTAGTGTCAGTGAATGGTTACTCCACGAAAAAAATAAACACACATCCTCTTTTGGTAAAACTGAGAACACTCTCCTATAGTAAGCAATCATTAATTTATAATATCTATTAATTTGTTTATTAAATTAATGATAACCTAATTAACGTTGAAGGTACTGGTCAACAAAAGTAAGCAGTTCCTTTGCTGTTGTTAACATAACAGTATATATAGTCCAAATATTGTGTATGAATATGATATATAAAAATGTTTTATATACATATATTTTAATATGTAACTATAATAGTGAAGGGTTTTTCAAAGTGATGACTGTATTATATTGTTTTCTGGGTTTCTGAGGAAGCATGAAGAAGTGGTCTTCTTCCTCACCTGGGGACGAATAATTCTCCTCTTATTCATCTGCACTTTCATTTTGTTTCTCCTCTACAGCATGAAAAACTTGCACAGAAATCATTCTTTGCGATATCTGAGAGATACAAATTCCCGAGACACACAGAAAATTGATTCACAAGAAGATACATTCATATAACACAAGTGACAATATCTTGTTTCTGTACACCCTGAGCTACAAACCGTGACTACCACAGACATCCGAAAGAGGGACAGAATTTATTCAGTTCTGTCCCTCTAGCATGGCCACACAGGCTTATCAATGCTAGAACAGAGCTAATTGCAACCCAACTCTATACATAGTGGTTTTTTTCCAATCTCTCGGCAAGTTTAGTCTAAATTCAATATGTTTCTACTGTAGGCTATGTTTACTGAAATAAAGCTACATTCAACTATGGGCAACCTGTCTTTGAACATATGCTGTAGGCAACACTCTAGCAGAGAAATGGACGGCAAGCTGTGAGACTAAACTTTTATCATCGTCTCTATAAATCAAGATGAAAGCTATAGACTTCCTCCTGTGGACCTCATACAGCCTTGAGAAATCAGTTAAAATATTTAGATTGAAAGAACAAAATAAAATAAAAAGAACAACTCAAAATTAAAATTAGATGAAACATTTTTCCAGTACTAAGTGCAGGTCCAGTTCCAAGAATGCATATTTTTATTTATCTTTTAAAGATATATCTGACATCAATGAGTAATTAGTAAGGTTAATGATGGCTCCCCCCCCCCCGAAATGTTCCTTCTTCAGTTCCATTCATGTTGCTAGCTCAGACTACAACTACGAATGAATTCCCACTAAACCAACTGTACAGCAAGTTGTAACAGCACAGCTTTAACTGCAGCAAGTGAGAGTCACCACCTGGTAATCCTCATCTGTCAGCTAATTAAGCAATTTATAGTGTGCCATATAGGCAGGTAGTATCACCTGAGGTTCCTGAAACATGAAATCTATATTGATTCCACTAAATTTCCAACATTATAAAATTACTGTAGAGAACAGGTTTTGCACTGATGTTTCTATAATAGTAATGAATTACAAAACCTCTGTCCTTTCTGTTTTCTTTGGAGGATCCCAAAATTCTTCAATAGATGGTTGAGAGACTTTGCAATTCTATTATGGTCCTGCTTTTATTTTATACTGGAAATACTAGGGTACCAAGATGTTTAAAAATCACCAAAAGTCAGAATTAATCTGAACGAGAAGCCACACCTAGTGAACAGTATCTGTATTAAACACTTCACCCCTTGCTTTCCACAGAGAAAGAAAACTGAATTAACAATTACTACCAGTTGTCAGCTGCCTTTGCACCATAGGCTGCAACACAGTCAGCAGAAAACAACATTGCCTTTGGCTTAAACTCAGTTTACAGACAGATTAATTTAACCCCCCAATAAAGAGGAACTGGAGTAATGAGGGTCTGCCCTGTTCTACTGACCCTCTCATACAGATAGAAAAGTCTGGAAGAAATATAATGAGAGATAGCCAGAGGCTGTTAATAACTTAAACACCTGTTTCCTTAGTGAATGCAAGTTAAACCACACTGTAGGCTGCAGGGTATGAAGAATACACTCCCTTCTTTTATATTTACACTATTGTGATGCAAAAGTACAGAAGAATCATCTCAGTCACATAAGAATTTAGTGTGCTTTTCCACACTCATTCTTCTCTACTTTTCCTCCCTTGTTCTAGAAACAACTCACTTTTGCATGTATATTAAAGGATAGCCACCCCTTTTCCTGGTTATTTTATTTATCAGAAATTCTGTACACTGTAGCAAAATGCGGTGATCGGTCTGATTCGGGAAAAAAAGAATACTGCACAAATGAGGTTGTACAATTATTTTTAAGAACTGCTTTCTGAGATTGCTCTTGCATTGCTTCTCTCCATTTTGGCTGGATTTGAGCTCTACACATAGGCACTGACAGCTCACTTCTACCTTCCTACACTGGATCCATACTTAGCCGTGCCAGTCAGACACACAAATAAAAGACATAGACCCAACGATTTTGACAGACCTGGGTCTATTTCTTTATTCCCCTTAGCATTCTCTAAACACATCAATGCCCAAGTGTCTACACAATAGACTAACTGTGTCTGGATACATTCACCAATTTGTGCAATTCTTTTGCCTACTGTTTAGGCTGTACCTTCTTGTGCTCGCATCACTGTTTTATTACCAGAGGGATAAAAGAAATAACCTTACACTGAGACTAGCATCAAATGTAGAAGCTGCATGTAAAGATATTGTCTACACTTTAAAAAAATAAAAAAAAAATTAAAAAAATTTAAAAATTTACTTAGGACAAAGATGATCTCTGAAATCTGCAGAGCAAAGCTGACCTCTAATACACAGTTCTTACCCTGCATACAAAAGTCCCATTGATCTCACTGGGTGACCCACTCAAAGTGAGAGCTGCTTATTAGAGTTGAGCTTTGATGCGCAGACGTAAGTGGGAAAATTTGTCCTTCAGACAGAACTATGATCAAGACAGAAATTTGGGCAAAAAAGGAAACAGGAAAATGTGAACAACTACTGTATTTGCACAAGCAAAGTGGGCAGCAGGTTAGCCAATGTGAGTGCCTTGAAACGACCTTTACATTGCTGCATAAACAAAACTGTGTGGAAATGTAATGCAGGGGAAAAAGGTATTCCTTTTGTACAAAAGACATATACTAAGTAATAAAGTTCATTACAACAAGCAGTATAAAGAGAAATTACTAAAATAGTTTTGCCCTTATTTTTAGCCTATTAGTTGTCATGTCCTCTTCTACTATTTCTCTACTATTGTTCATGTTACAGCCTTTTGTTTAATCCTCTGTCTTGGAAATAATGAACCACAGAAAATTGACAGTAACCTTTGTACTTATTGTGTTGTCTTATAATGGCATCAAATAAAAAAGTGCTGTAGCATCTGAGTTACATTCTTGTTAACACGTCTCTCATAGAACACACCTTTCATAATCCTCCTATGTATTTCTCCGAGTTTGAGTTTTCTTATTCAAAGCTATTTATCATAACCTTTTCAGATTAATAGTAATATGCTGAAGAGCTAAGTATGAAGCATCCTATTATTAATCTTTCTGCCTTTTGGGAGCATTATGCAAGACATTTTATCTCCTGATTTGACATGGAAAATGATCACTACATGCCAAAAGTATCCTTATTATATAAAAAAAATAAATTTTGCTTATTTCATTTCAAGACAAGACATTTTTCAAATTAAAATAAATAAGCACACATATTATATATTCGCTTACACAAATTTATGCAAGATGCTATTTAGAGTATGCCTTTTTTCCTAACCACAAATTCTCCCTAACATCAGATAAAAGAGATTTATTTTCACTTCTAACTTCTTCCTAGTGGGAAAGCATAAAGGAGACAAGCGATCCCCTGTTTGGGGGTTTGGATCAATGCTTACTAATTCCCTGAAACAAAGTCTACTGAAGAAGCAACATTCTTATTTCTGGTTTTGTTAGACTTCAATATTTGACACCACATTTAAAACTACAGAACTACCTATCAACAATTTTAGAAAAAGCAAGCATTTCCAAAATACAACCTATATTTGGTTTATAATCTATAAATCTCTGTATTGAAATAAAAATCTTTAGATTCTTGCTAATTTTGTCCGTGCACAGTATGTTGCTAAGGCCAAGAATGCAGAAATTCCAGGTCATGGGCATTTGTGAGAACAAAGATATTTAGAACCAGAGTACTTAACAATCAAGAAAGCACTAGCAAACACAGAATTTCAAACTTACATCTACAAAGAGTCAGATTCTAGATATTGGAAATTCTGTGACAAGATGATCTATTTGATGCCCCGTGTGTTATCCTACACTGTGATGTTTCTGTTCCTGTTACATGGTGACCATGACCATCATAGCAATTTAACAGGTTTTGAGATCAAGTGCCAGTACCTGGGAGTGTTCTACAACACTCTTTAACCTATTACTGCAGATACAGTATCCTCCTTACCTTGGAGAAGGACTTTTGAGAAAACTTCATGGGAAATCAAAGGACATCAAGAATAAGTGTAGAAGTGAGGTCACAAAGCTCTGGTGGAGAATCTGTTGTTCCTAAGTACAGCTCTATCCTATCTTTGCCAGTTGACATTGGGGAAAAAAAAAAAAAGAAAAAAGATAGATCTTACCTCCCACTGATGTTTCCCAGCTGCATGACAGCTGGGAAAATCTTGCCTTCTCAAAATAAATTTAGTGAAGCACTGGTTTTTGTGGCTTTGATAAAATGTGCGTTCTGGCTTTGCTTCTGTTTAGTTCACTGCCATCAGGAGATGGAAATGCAGGACCCTCTGACTACCTTGTGGTTACAGAACAGAATAGCTCCAGATTATTACTTATTGGGGAAAAGAATCTGAGGAGGGGACCAAGTTGTGGCCATGGACTGAATGGATGACACTGTTTCAGGAGGGGGGGTGCTACTACAGAAGACGTGAGAACAGTGAAGATACATAACGAAATCCAGGGTTTGTTTACCTTGAATCATTCAGGCTGAAGCAGTCCAAATCCTACAACAGATTTGAAAATCTCTGATTTTCAAAGAGAATCTCAGTAAATCTCTGATATACCACCATACATACAAACAGCAAATCTCTGTTACAGCTACACAGTAGAATGTAAATAGTAAATGACATAGTAAAATGTCATCATGAATCATTTTTGTGAAGAGAAGTATTTTTAGCCTGTAGCTTTGGAAATTATAAACGTCAGCCTTTTGTGTTCTAAGGAACAGAAATAAATCCAGATTTAAGTGCAGATAAAGCAAAGATAACATCTGCTGTTAGATCCCCAATTCCTTGAGAGAAAGATAATGCCTACATTAGAGACAAAGAAACATTAACTATACGGGTCTTGTAACTGCTACAAATACACGAGAATTACATAGTACAAATACAGCAGCAGCAGCAACACACCCTTTTATTTTATTTGACAAATAATGTGTTATTTATGGAAATATTTATCTTTATTATTTTAATAAATATCACAATATTTATTATTTTATTTTTCAATTTTTTTTTCCTAGACTTACAGTTTTACATTTCTCTAGCACTTTTGAAATGGATGATTTATGAAACACGGAGTCCCAGATGGAGGAAAAGAAAGTAAAAGAACAGAAAACAGTTTCAGACAGAACAAGGAGAAACCTGAAAACAATAATGTTATTCATCTGAACCAAGTTCTCGTATCTGCCACTGGTTTGTGCATCTGGATATTAAATTGAATTCCCGGACTCCACATTCACCTGCTCTGGCCTTTACCAGCACATGTTAATGTTTTCTTTGTGAATATATTAAAAGTGGAAGTTTGAATATTTTCTAGCTTGGACAAGAAACATTCTTATAGTTACATAGTTCATTTAACAAATTATATTACTGGTTGAAATTATGCTATTCTGGTGGATATCGATGAAACCATAGGCCATACTGAGCTAGTTTCATTAACACCATAAAACATCTTTTTTTCTTTACCCTTTATCTCCATCATGTGCTGTTATGCACACCTGCACCATGCACCGCTGAATTATTCTCCCTACTCTGTTGACGTTCTCACCCCACCTGAAATGCACATCATCACATCCATTCTTTCACAAGAATTTCTGCTATAAAAGACAGGGTCTTGGTTGCCACTGGAATTCTGAAAAAAATATAGGAAGTATTGTATATTATGATATAGTAATCTATACAGTAAGCTACTAGAGGCCATGTTGTGCTTGGTCTGACTCTTTATTCTGGCTTCTATCCCAGCCTTTTTGAATTGCAATCCGTGTGGCAGATCAACGGTATGGCTTATTCGTGCCATAACAGCTTCACTAGAGACCTGCATCACCTGGGCTTGTAAGGAAGATGGTGTCATGGAGGTAGGTATTAAATCCTGCTTCCAGCAACTCTTCCCACTCACCATTGCCACTGCACTCTCTTTTCTCAGGGACTCAGTCCCCAGCAGCCTGTATGTCAACATTGTGCTGCTGAGTTGTCAGCCATGTTTTCCAGTAATTCTGGTGTGATCTGCCCTCTCCTGAGTCAACCCAGAAGCCAAGTTCAATTCTTTTGCTGTTTAGATGACATTTCAAACTTTACTTTTGCAGCCATTAAATACAGTAAGAAGCAGTTAGTATGTTTATACAATATATTCCTGGTATATACAAAAGCACTAGAACAAAGCCTCTCCTGAGCTAGGTACTGCAAGTGAAAAATCTCCTTAAAAATTAACCTCCTCTTGCCACACAAGCCACACAGAAAACCTGGATCAACAAGAAATACTTAAAAATCAAATGTAGAGCCAACATGAATAATCCACTGTGCGCTGCAAAAATGAACCCAGGAC
Source organism: Falco punctatus (assembly GCF_963210335.1). Taxonomy (NCBI): domain Eukaryota; kingdom Metazoa; phylum Chordata; class Aves; order Falconiformes; family Falconidae; genus Falco; species Falco punctatus. The sequence goes on from NC_137594.1 coordinate 8,704,591, forward strand.
AGCACATAATGATAGTTGTCTCAATTACCACAAAGAGGGAAAGCTTTTTATTTAATAATAGAAAATACATGTTAACCAACCTCCTTAGGATTGGTAAGAAAACACTAGTAATGCAGAAAGGCTCCTCCTATTAGTAACACGATTAAAGAAGTATAGGCATAAAACCTCTTGAGGAGTAGATACATGAAAAGGCAGCTACTAGAAAATAGGAGAGAATAGCATGATAAATAACATCCACAGTGAATGTGACAGTTTAAAGACAGCAGGCACTACTGCTCTTCACAGCCAACTTCTTGCAGCACAGAGTTCAGCGCAGCACATATTATGCTACTGAAAAGCAGACATGTGCCTGCACTGTGGGTATACCCGGGGTTAATTCTTTAAGGCTGTTGGTGAAGAATAAGGATCAAAGTAAGGGACACAACTATCATCCACCCTACTAGGTATCATACCAGCTAGTAGTTCTCCTTTTCCTCTTCTGCCCTGTATTTCAGGGGAACAAAGCAATATCCTTAAACATGCAAGCAATTTCATTCACTGTGACTAGAGTACTAAAACGTTCAAAAGAGTTTTCCAAGACAAATACATTCCTCCTCGCAAACTACCAAATCATGGGCTACGGAGAATAGTTTAGACTGTATTCTACATTGCTCTTCTGTTCATGTACAAATAGCTTCCCATGAAAACACACTAAAGTTGTCATATCTTATCTCAGGAAAAAAAAAAAAAAGCCAACTTATTTACAGGTGATTTTATAGGGGTTATTTTATTGTATTTGTATTTATGCATTTTAAAACTATGTGCAGGGCACAGGTCAAGCTCAGTAATGTCCTGCTGCTGTTACTCTGCAGCCAGGACATTACTGGAACTCTAATTGCTAGCAGAACTCAGCTCTCTTTCATATGTGTAATGTGTTTGTGTTTTCTTAGTTAAATGCTGTTTTGCCTTTTGATCCTGTTCCTGCGGATGTTGCTGAGCAATAATTATCTGCCTATCTGGCCTACTGATATATATATATATAAATTATTTGTACATTTGAAGGTAGTTGGAAGCTCTTATTTATTCTGACCTAAATTAATAGCACAATGGAAATTTCAATGTTACTAAAAGGCAAGAAATATAAAGAGAGTTTTAAAAATTACATGCAATTAATTTTTCAAGCCTCAAAATGTGTTGAGACAAACAGAAAGATTTAAAATAATGCCAGGCACAGAGCTCACCTCCAATAAGAGCTTTTCTGATTATATCCATTATGGTACTACTACAAACTTTATGTTGTGCCATGACTGCCTCGCCCCTTGTACAAGGCAAATGCTTGTATTTTGCTGAATTTGTCTTAGAGCACTAAATAAAACCAACAAAGAAAAACTACTGCATGGGCCATTATTTTTCTGCAATTAATATTCTCTATTGCCTCCTACCTCCTACTTTTACTAAACGATAAACAGCTAACTGGAAGTTAAATAAAACACTGGCTTTGAGCCGCTGTAGAAAATAAAACAAGAGATGGTCTCCGAGATGCACAAATTAGACATAAGGATACGGAAAGATGAGTAAGGAAGAAGTGGCAGAAAGGTCACTTTCATATTTGATTATGTATTTTATTACATTCTGTATGTGTCTAAAAAGTTTTACCATCAATATTCAATTCTGCCACTCCCAGCCCTGCCCTTGCACCAGCCTCCCAAGATAAACAGAGGCTTGGGAAGGACTGACATTATATTAGAGGACATATTAGATCATTCCATGACTTTTTATCTGCAAATCAATTACAACAAACTCAATAAATATAATTACAGGAAATCCCAAAAATATCTAACTCTTCACAGTACAGTACTATTTTCTGCAATCAGAAATGTACTGATAAAATTGGGTTTGTACAAGTATAACCTATATTGACAAAATTGTACATGCATAAAATCCTTGGGAGAAATTAATGCTAACCTGGAGAACTTAATGTTGGCAAAAGGAAGGCGTGCCTAACATAAGAATTTTATGAACCCCAAGTAAGCAAGTAACAGATAACAATCTGGTTACTTCAGTTTCACACTTAGAAACTACTGGAAACTAGAAAGACTATGATTTTATTCCCAGACATCTTGATTTAAGCACAAGTCAATGAAAACAGAGAAATTATTTAAAACACACATAATCACATCACTTTATTAAGCGAAATATTCCATTGGTTTAAAGTTTGATGGTATTATCTACCAAGATTGATATTATTACAACCGATTATCTTTTCCAGTGAGACTGCAGACAGAAAAGTGATGCTGTAGAAGTATAATATCACATTAAATCAAAGTTCTTAGAAATAATAGCTCCATTATATTAGCATTTGAACAGCTTTTCAATGAACCAACGGGCAGTGCATCTTCATCTTTTATTTCTAATCAACTAATAAATCTACAAGTTGCCAAAACCATGCCGAAATGTTGGTATGTGATCTCATTCATCATAATTTGACTTCAGTAATGTGCAGTCCACTTTATGACTTCTGCACACAATGTCTGAAGGAAATAAAATCACATTTTTACAATTACCTTTCTGTAATAGGTCCATCAAGCTGCTACCCCAGTATTTGGTTTATTGACTGAACATTGTAGTATAGAGCCTCTTATAGAATAAATCACAGTGGGTGAATAAGAAATGAAAACACAGCAGCATGTTGAGATCTCCTAGGGACAGAAACAAGGAGGGGGAAGGCATAGCTTCTAAAATCTAGAACAAAAAATATAGGAAAAGAGTGCAAACCATTTAAATATTAAAAAAAAATAAAACAAGTGTTACTAGGCAAAGGTCAGGTTTAAGACTAACTTCTTGTGAGTACTTCAGAGGCAAATAGAGAAGTGAAGTTAATATTGTGCCAGAAATAGAGGATAATAAATTGATGCACCAGAAAAAAACCCCAACTCAAACCAAACCAAACCCAACCCAACCCAACCCAAAGAACAACTTTTTGTGTTAGGAATCTAGGAAAAGTTTATCATGTCAAACCAGATTCTTCCAGCTTGTATCCTTCTACTGCTTTTGACAGCATGCACTATCTAGAAAAATGTAACAGAAAGACAAGCATATAATGATACCTCCTAAGAATGCTTTCCACTGCCCTAACAATCTATAACTCTAGTAGGCTATGAGCCTGAGAGGTTCCTCTGTATTTCAAAATACTTCATCACAAGTGGTGTTCCCCAGGGCTCTGTACTGGGGCCAGTTCAGTTTAATAACTTTATCCGTGATCTGGATGAGAGGATCTAGCACACCCTCAGTCAGTTTGCAGAAGACTCCAAGGCGGGGGGGGGGGGGGGGGGGGCGGGGGGAGTGTTGATCTGCTTGAGAGTAAGAAGGCTCTGCAGAGCAGAGGGGTCTGGGCAGGCTGGACTGATGGGCCAAGGCCAGTTGTATGAGGTTCAAATACTCTAAATTCCCACAATAATCTGTTGAACGTTTATTCTGGGCAAGAGTTAAGCAGGGTCTTAATTACATGGTTTTGAAGATAGGAGTTTGTTTTTTGTTCGTTTGTTGTTCTCTTTGCTGTTGGGGTTCTTTTGTTGCATCCCCCCCGTTGTAGCTCTGTACTGGAAAAGACAGAATATAAACATTCCAAATACACCTTCTACATGCCATTCACAGTTGAACAGATCTCTACTACATCCTCCTAAATTCATCTCTTTTCCAGGCTGAAAAGTCCTATTTGATTTAATGTTCCACCTACAGAATCCCATATTTGATTATCGCTGGTGGGCTTGAGAAAACTTAAATGCTTTTAACACACAGACACGTTGCTGCACAAAATCCTTTGGATAGTACTGTATCTGTCAACTGATTATATCTAAACATTAGACTTGAGCTATTTTGGCCAAATGACTTGGATGTGCATAGCAGTGTAGTCACAACAGCCTAGACAGGACAAATGGAAATGCGGTTGGAGTAGCCTAGCCTGACTTGCTTCAAGTTTTTCAGAACACAATGAATGCTCCCAAGTCCACCCAGAATGCCAAAGTCCTGCTATTACAAACTGTGTAGTAGATAAACCCTACCAACTAAGCACAGAAAAAACAATATATCAGAACTGTTAAGCTCCACAGCTGTGAGAATGGTGCTTTAAAAATGAAGTACATAAACTATACTGGAGAGGTGCTTGATAATGATCCCACAGTTACAGTCCAAAAGGCTGCCTGCTCAACAGAACCTTTTAGGGACTTGCATAATGCTTTCTCCAGGTTTAGGGTCCCAGTTAGGCACAGGATTATAGCTGCTCAGGCCAAGATAATTCTGGCTATGTCAAGAAAGCAGAATGGCAGGCACTTAAAAAAGTTTGTGTTAAAAATGAAGGCTGTCAGAAATAAACAATTTTTAAAGTAAAAACTGACCTTAATTCACAATTTTAGATTTAAGCATCTGAACCCTGCTTGTGTCTTGTAAAAAGGTATATATGCTGGTTTGTAATCATTGTTCAGCACTGCTCTAGTGGTGTGATTTAATGGTTCAAATCACATGAAGAAGACAAATCTATCTAGAAGGATGATTGAGATCAGTCTTTTGAATAGACCCATCATCAGCATAGGCATTGAAATAAAAACAAATAAAAGCTTGACAGTGAGCTGCCTATTCAGCTATCCATACATATTTTTCCTGAAAGGTCAGATAATTGAAAAGTGCAATTAACTTTGCTTGGAAAAAAAACAAACAGGAGAAAGCAGAAGCTGTGATACAGATTTCTTAATAGCATAGTCAAGACACGTAGTTACACTTTACTTACCTCATCTGCATTGTTTTCATTGACTTAATTTTAATTAGATTGCAAATTATACAGGGATTAAGGTGTTTCTACTGCATGACCTATTCAATTTTGCAGTCAATTGATTTCTACTTATTTAGTAAGTGTTTGGACATTAGCTGCCTTAGCAGTTAGATTTACACATGAAGTCAACTCCCCAACATGGCAAAATGCTCACAGCTTGAGTTCCTCACAAACATGATAAAGGAAATGGTAAGTCACAGGGAAAGAACCTGGATGAAAAACGCCTATAACAGGATCTAGGTCACCAAAGCAAACACCTCAGTAGGACATGCTAACAGAAGTGATTTGTAGAACACTTGCAGTCATCCTTCCATACCACCAAGGTCTTCAGCTGATGTGTCTTCAGTTTCAGTGCTTTTCTTCAAGAAATACTGATAGGAAAACACAAATGGTGCAGAGTTCCAAAGAGAATAATGCAAATTGTTAGCTACCCAAGCAAAGAAAGGAAGGAGAAGGGGAGAAGGTTGAATCAGAGTTGTTCAAGCTAGAGAAGGAAATAATAGGGGGAGGGAAGATGGGAACAGTCTTGAAAATACAGTATGCTGCTGTATACAAGAACAGTGATTATGTCTCTGGTCAACGTGATAGCAAGAGGGCTAAGTTGCAGTGAGGAAGATCTGGGTTAGACATGAAGAAAAATGTTCAAACTATTTAAGTACTGAAGAATTTAACTGAAGTAGTTTAGTTTCTGTCATCAGAGATCTTTAGAAGTCAGACATGCAATTGTCAGAAATGACAGTTCATCTTAATTTTCACAAGGGACAGAAATTATGACCTTTTGAATTTTTTTTCTAATCGTATGAGAATGTACACAATATTAAACTTCTCTGCAATAATAATACATTCCTGAAAACACGTAGGGAAATCTCTTTCTTAGGTGAAAGGATTTGAAGAAGGATCTAACATTTTAAAAACTAGATTTAGTGAAAACAGACTTTCTGCTGGCAAGCCAGCCACCTTAATATATTATCGGCACACATGTCATAAGTTAATAGGATGATACTGAGACAGATGCAATCATTAAGCGCTCACTTTCTCATTGCATGTTATCACATTGGCAGACCAAGTTTCTCCTGACTTTTCACTACATCAAAGATCAGAAGCTGATAAGGGCATTAGGATAACTAATGAGGCAGTTAGAGGAATTCTGGATGTTCTCATGAAATTTTTAGAGCTTTCAGTGGAACACTGGTGTCTAGGAAGTAACATGTATTTACAGGTGTGTAAAGGGAGAAGGTGTTTCAAGATCTGCTGTCAGGCTTAGTGCTGTGCTGGCGTATAACTAAAGGAAGTAGAGCTATACCATTTCTCAGAGCAATTACACCAGAGTCTCACACAGAAAGCAAGATCAACTTTTACTTCAACTGCTTAGATGTTGTTTATAAGAATGACTGTGCTTGACCTCTAACATTCAAAGGGAAAGAAAACCTGACAGCCCCTCTTTTCTTGTGCCTCTGCAATTGTAGTTTTCAACATATTTCCTCCAGGAAGTCTGGTAACAGCAACGGCATTCCTTGTGTCCTCCCCTCAGAGCAGGGTGGGGATGCAGAACGAGAATTTAGTATTGGACACACTATCTACAGTAAGTCCAGTACAGGGAAGCACAGGAGAATACTTCCGACACTGACAACCATTTAGAATGCAATACAGGTAGAACATGCCACGTCTTTCCCAAAAGTGTATTACAAAGGTAATTTTTTTCTTTTGTCCAAGTAGATTTTTTTTCTATTTTGTTTGGAGTTCAAACCTTCTTTTACCCAGTCCCACTGTCCAATGCAGAACTATTAAGTTACCTTTTGCTAAAAGCCTATCAGGAAGACACTTGCTGGCAGCTGTGAGAGCCATTTTTTAACTGAACATTTTTGCTTGCTGATCATGTTTTATGTTAACTCAATTTGCATTGCTCTTGTTTAGCCTTGCTGTTTAGGGAGTTGTTCTAACTTGCTTTGTGGATTGAGTGGATGTATTTGCCACAAAGTATTCCAAGAAAAAATTGTTCCAGATTAGTATTCTGGGCCACAGCTTTAGATATATGTATATTTTTCCTTACTGGGTTTGCAAAGCATAGAAATAGCAATCTTCCACTGTTTCCATCATGTTTACTTTCTCGTCAATTTTTTGCTCTGTTTTATTCTTTTCCTTTAGAAGCTTGTTTTATTTTCAAGAGCCAAAGCACAGTTACTTCAGAGAAAAGCAATCAAACAGGGACACAGCTACTGCTTTGTAGATGAACAGATAATGAGTAGTACGTTTGTATGAAAGACGTACAGTTACGTGCCTCATCCTAAAACCCACTGATGTCAATACAAATACATTCGGCTTGTAGATGGGAATTGGTACTTAACAAGAAAGGGATCTGAAACAGAACAGATGATTCCACTGCATTTGGTAAGTGCCTTAAAAATGATCTAAAGGAATTGTGAGTAATTTGCTCATGGAATACCAGAATGCAGTAATACTACTGCTAAGTCAGTATTTATGAAGAATAAAAAGCAGAATGATTAACAGGAAGGTCCTTGAGAAGAGCATTGAAAGAAAAAACGTAATTAAGTCAAGTAGCTACCATATAACAATCAGCAGAGAAGAAAGGTAGGCTGTGAAGAACTTAAAGTAACAATATTCCAGAAATGGTTGATACCTTTTTCTCCCTCAAGCCTTGTTCTATGACGCATATCCCTACCATCCTTCCAACTAGGAAATCACTCCTTGGGTGCAGACCAGGAAGTGCAATGAGTCAAACAAACAGTCAGGAAGGAGGAAAAAGCATGGAAAAATACAGTGACTTTGTATAATGCACTACACAGTCAGCTATGTGGTCTACTACAGTGATTACACTAAACGGTAAATATAAACAAAAATCTAAAATGGCCTTTCTTATTCAAAGACAAGTTACATATAAAAAGCATAAATACACTATTACTACTATTCTGACTTTAAATAACCAGAAATAATAAAGAAAATTAAATGTTTTTTTTTCCATATTATAAATCAAACTTGAAACATAGCAATGGATCCACAGAACAGTAGATCTACCAGGCCTCTGCCCAGTAATACCAGCAGTACTTATTACTGCATGGAGGTGTAGGCTCTTTGGGTGGTGAGGCACGTTATCCAGGCTGCATTCCCAAGCGCTTCCCTCATCCCTGTTGCCTCTCCACACAACATATGCCTTCACAGCTATACAGGAAAAGAGGCACAGCGGTCACATGTGAAGACAAAACACACTTTTAGGGGTTTATTCTTTAGAAGGCTACTGTCTTTAATTCTAAAGCCCTGAGATGGAAGCAAGTGCTTCAGCCTACTAAAGCCAACGTAAAGATTCTCACAGTCATTGAGAGACAAGCACCTTGCTTAAACACTTCGCTCACCTACAATCAGGAACTTCTGTACAAGACTGGGCTCTTCGAAACTAACTGCAGTTTTGTGCCTTTTAATGCATGCTGGTGTTGTGCATGGAATAGACACTCCTGTAGGAAGACTGACTGCCTCTTCAATGCAACTGGAGGCTTGGTTGCAGCATGAGAACACATGCCAAGGTCACCTCCAATCCTGTAAGCTTACATAGCTACATATAGAACAGTGAAAGACAGAAAGCAGAAGTATATAAGTTCCTGACACTGATTCATGCAGCCTGGGTCGATATGCAGGTACTGCACAGCACCTATGCATAGGTCACCTGGAAATCAGAGGTATGACTGGAACACAGGCAGGCATATTAAATCTAGCTTTCATCTAATGAATGCATATACCAGCAACAATGCAACTGGAGACAGGCTTCAGGTAGAGCAGGTGTCTTCAGAAACTTGCATTAGTGGCTTGCACACTTGTATTAGTGGCTCAGACCATCTCTATCAAAGCCAACAGACATATGCCTGTACCTGCTGTGATCTCACTAGCAGCACAATGCAGACATTATTGCTTCACCTGCTGTTTGAAGACTGTTTTCCAGAGTGCACAGAACAGACAGACTGTTGCTGGCATGCTCTTATTTCTTTGTTATCTAATATTTCAAAAAAAGAAGTTTACTTGTTAAACACAAGTTTTCTGCACCCTAATAAAAGCAGTGCAGCTTGCAAGGAAGGCAGGGTAATTCCTTACCATATGGCCCCACAACTGGAAGAAACACACCCCGATGAAAGGAAACATTAAATGGTAGAGGGAGAGTTCTAAGCACTTCAAAAGACAAAAACATCGGTGTCTGCATCAGAAATTCACTGCATGCCATTCAGTCCTAAGCTTATCCTAGCAAGATAGTCCCAGAATGAGGTCAATATGTATCTTTTGGTTCAAATAGCGCAGGAATTTTATGCAACATGAATTCTAAGAATTTCACACAGTTTCCCAGTAGTTTTGTCAGCTTTGTTCATGCTGTTATATATGTGTACTTTTAGTATTAATACTATACTCTTTGTCATTATATGTGATTTTGTTTGCAACATGTTTTCTTACAATCCAAGTAAAAAAATTGCAATAGAAAATGACCTATTTTCACATTTAACTCTCATTTCTTAATTTATATTAATGAAACTGTGCAAATATAACTCACTTCACATAGCACCAAGACCACTGGTAGCCTCCCATTAGAAAAACAAGAATTCAAAATCAGAGGAATGTTTCAAACAATGAAGGAGACTGTGACTAATTAAAAAACCAAATAAAACAATTAATTATATGTAAAGCAAATAACAAGATGCTTAGAGCTGTAGATAGGTATCTAATACAAAATAACATATCTAATGCATGAAAAAATCAACACATTCGGCCATATGAACATTTAAGAAATAAATAAAACTGGTTTTATAAATATTATTATTCAATTTCCTTTCACTTACTAAAATTTCAAAACTCCAGAAGATTGCAATTTTGTGCAAAGTGCATTTACTCCATAAGAAGATAATATTCCCTCATGCACAGAAATCTGAAAATTATATTACATAATGCTTCTTTAAACAAAAAGATAAAGTATAGTAACTACTGATTTACTTCTGGTTTTTTATATAGAAAAGATCAATAAATCTTCCAAAAACTTAAGACATATATAAGTATTATTTCAAGTTAACAAGAAATGGTGTTAATAATAATTATATATTCTTATGCTATGGGTAAGAAAAAGACTCTTCTTTCCATATAGTAGCTCTATGACTTTTACCTGGAAAATCCCTTGTTAAAAGGGTAGTTTTCTACCTGTGGATACTCCTTCTCTGGTTTTTGAAAAACCAGCTGAAAGGCACTCAGAACAATAGGTTTTAAGTGAAGCCACAGCAATTTGACTTGCATCACTGGATCGTCATTTTTCACATGACTCTAGTACTCACACACTGCTGTTGAAAGGAAGGAGCAAAAAGCTGCTAATACTATTTTTCAAAGTAAAGATCTGTGTAAATGCCAATTGTTGACCCTTATGGCCTCCTACCCTCCAACACGTTTTTTCTCACAGCCATTATTTGATTTGTTGATGTCAACATGAGCCTCTCTGACAAGCCTACAAGTCAGCTTGCAGTTTTAAGCCATGTAAAGCTATCGTGTTCTTCAGGAGAGACTGCAGAATACACAGATGGGCTTAAACTCTACAGCCAGGTAAATGATCTAGCACTTAACAGTTTTATTTTTCTTGTTTAACAAAAATGGTCCCTGACTAGTGTAGCATGAATAACCTTCCTCGGGATACTTTAAAAACATACAGTAATAAAGTATGCATCCTACTGCAATGATTACAATGTCATCTATTCAATTTCTGCATGAACAGTCTAAATTGTAAGTTATTATGCTATTGCTTGTGATTTACTATTTTTTTTTTAACTATGGAAACTCATATGCTCATAGGGTAGACGCTCTAAAAGACTGCAGTGTAGAGGTCAGTTAGGATAAAACCATACTGCAGCTGCATTTTTAGTATTTCAGTATGGCCATCTTTGTGATCAGTCTAGTTCTCCAGAATTTTTGAAGACACCTTCCCATGAATCAACTTTTTTTTTTTTACATAGTCTTACTAATTTACATTTTAAGCTTTAAATATATGCTTAATGTGTATTATACATTCACTATAAAAAGTGATCTTAAATGTAAAATCCAGTACTTCATTCAAAACATTTTAAAATGGGGTGCTATAAAGTACTGGAATGGTTTTATTTTCTTCTGGAAGTCATTACTCCAAAAGTTCCTGATTAGCACCCATTGTAATGTTTTCATTGTCATCTCCAGAAGGGAACCGAGAAGCCAAAGAGTTTGCAAACTCCAAACAGAATTCTGTGAAAGAGCAGAGAATTGACTCAACTGCTCTCAGCACAGTCTAATATACATTCACACAAGATTTGTCCTCTTGCTTCATTCTGCCTGCATCCTCTAACATGTCAGTCCTATTCACTAAATGTCCAAGAATTACATGGTTCCCCGCTGTGCAACCTTTTAAAGGTTCAATGCCTAATAGCTGTGGATTTTTTCACTGTTTATGTTCACAGTATTTCGTGATGTGCAAACATTCACAGAAGTGGGAAGACGTGTCTGATGAATGCAATGTCTCACAGAACATACAGACTGATGAAAATCAGTCTCCAAATCATAAGTTAACAGTAACTAAAAATGTTCAAAAATAGACAATATCAAACTACAGAGAATAATGTTCACTATGTTTTAGAATAAGTATCTCCCTACTCCAGTTCTGTTTGGATATTCAACGCCTAATTTTAGAAGAGGCCTGCACAACTCTGTTTGGATGCAAGACTTTTTCACCACAAAGTGTAAGCTCATACACACTTGGAAATCTACATCTGGATAGATGGACTGCAGTATCAGGCAATTTGATTGATCTGGCACAGATATTACATGTATCTAAACTGCATGTTTATTATGAAATACACCATTTTATGTATCCCAAAGTATGCTTACATTATTTAACATTTGGTAGCTTCTCATTCTCCAATTAAACTGCCAAGACAGTATCTCTGAAGACTGCACCTTCCATAATAAGGCCATGACAATACTCACAGTTCAGTGTCGAGGTATTAAATATATGAAACTTCTGATGAGAATACTTCAGGCAATAATTGCATCATTATTTTTTCTATACTAGTATTTTCACAATTGGCAAGTGATCCACACATACCCTCAAAGCCCTTACTGCCTGTTGAGCACAAAGTAAGCATTAAAATTGTATGTCTAAGATAACTGGGATAAGCACTCAGATGCAGAATACCTGTTATTCCATGCTGTTCCAGGCCAATTGCTTTCTGAAGGACTCCAAGGTGAAAGGACCACAATGTTATAATGATATTCATTTTTTAGTGCTTTAAACAATTCAGCATGAACAATTTCTATGTTTGTTTTTTTTTTAGCAATGATAAGAGATGTTAATACAAAAATATTAAATTCTAGATAAGTGTTAATTTCTTGGAAAGAGTGAATAATTTTAAGACAATACAATACCAGCATTGGCTCTATTTAAATTTGGTTTGAAGTCTCAGTCACATTACCATGAAAGAGGTGTAACGGTCCTGATTTGACCAAGGGTCATTTGTAAATGGCTTCTCACAGATGATAGAGAGGGATGATCACTAGCTGTGGCTTAGCTGTACCTGTTAAATGTGGACATGTAAGTCAGCCTTCACTTTGCAGTGGTTTTGCTTAAGTTTTTCAGTAGTTTCATGGAAATTACCTGGTGCGAGACCATACTATTAACACTCAGGCAAGCATAAATGATCAATAAGGCTTGAGGAAAAAAACCCCCACAAAACAGAGCATGCCAAGAAGACAATACAGAAACTGTGAGACAGAGCTCTGATCAGAAAGATCACTTTAAAAGGAAGCATTTTAGCTATTTTCACAAGCTAAATCACAATTTTTTTTTCTGAATAAGGACCATATATTAAGAAGGAAAGGTTAAATCCAGAAGGCAAATATGAATACAATTGCCTAAACAGGAACATCAAGTCTAGCTAGTCCAGAGTTTGTGGAAGAATTGATTTTTCAGTTTCCCTTTCCTATAAGAAGTGAAAAATTAGATGGGAAGAAATAGTGTGCAACAAAACAAAGCAGTGGTCCAGTGCCATGCAATTTAATTCTAGACAGTCTCAAGCTCAACACCAAAAAGTCTTAATTGAAATGTTTATTCCTCATGGGGACAGAGGGGGAACTTTCTGAAGAATTTCAGAAAGTGTGCCCTGCTCCCACTCATTTTACCTTCATGAAGAGGAGAAACCAAGCAAAAGTAATTTTTTAAAAGTATGCGTGGACTGAAAAGCATATGCTGGTGGAATGATGAATTTCAAGACTGCCACAACCTTCCTAAAGTGGCAGTTACTGTCAAAAGACAGCATGGACTCAGAACACTGCAAATGATTTCTATAGTGGGGACCATACCACAGACTTAGTGTAGAATTATTGAAAAAGGTATTCTAGAGAAAACCAAAAAAATACCATTTCAGGATCTTGTTTTCATCTCAGATCTGACCTGACTCATATACCTTAGCAGAACTAATTTGGACTCTAATTCTGTAACTTCTGGGGCAAAGGTTATTTCTTTCATAGAATTTCTAAATGATCTATACACTTACTTGAGAGCTAATATCTGTCCGTGACTTCAAATGTGAGACCTTATCTAGACAAGCACTTAAACATTCACTAATCTTAAGACTAAAGGCCGCAGAACTGAAAAAAATAATGAAGAAATCATCCCATAAATGAAAGCAGCACAGGAGCTAGTTCAATGTGCCAACAAAGGAGAGGAGAAAGCAGAGATTTTTGAGTTAAGTGTAGAAAATATCACGTTGCCAAAACTGCTGGTAACTCTCACATAAGGGTGTGCTTATGCTGCTGCACTGGTTTTGGCTGGGGTAGAGCACTTACCCAGAGATATTTCCTCTGGTCTAAACCTTCGCAAACATTCAAGTAGTAAGCCAGGCGATAAGTGCCACGCAAGAGGCAGGGAATCCAGAAATTACGGGAAAGTTTGTATTGGCATTGAGATTTGACTGCATTATGTCCAAGACACTATGAAGCATGCAGACAAAGCAAAGATTAAAAAGCTTAAGAAGATGAAATATCACTTTAGTTTGAAAATGAAGCAGTTGTTCTGTAATAAAGAGATTAGATCCTTATCATGTTAAACTCAATCTCATGAGTCTAGGCAGATGAATGGAGAGGTGAATGAAGAGCTGTAGAAACACCAGTGACAAAAGAAAATCAGATATGGTTATGCAAAGGAGAATTGGTGAAGATATTCTTTAAGAGAATTAAAAATCAAAAGGAAATTTACAATAGCAATAAAAAGGCATATGACTAAGAATGCATATAAAGGAATAGTGCAAGCAAATTTTGGTGCAATACTATGCACAACTAACAAAGAATATGGAAGCCAAGAAGGAATACAAACATTTTACAGATTCACTTTCCATCCAAAAAGTAAAAAGGAGAGAATTATAATTATCAGCCAGACCAACTTCAATTGCTTGACAGTCTGCAAAAAAATGATTAGACAATCAATTAATAATCACCTACAGGATAATAATATGATGGAAATATCCAATGCAGATTTGTCAAGAGCATCCTGTGCCAAGCCAATTAAATTTCCTTCCTTTACAGGTAACTGGTTTAATTGATAAGGCAGAAGCAGTAGCTGTAATTTAGCCTTACTTTAATAAAGCTTAAAGCACTGCTAGACATGGAATCTCCATAGGCAAGCTAAGGAAATATTACCTGGATGAAAAAAAAACCTTGGGCTAAATCTGTAATTAATTCAAAAAGATATGTTCAGGGAGCAATTATTGATATTCTGATTTTGAACTGAACAAAGGCATTACAATGGAGATTCACAGGGGTCTGCCCAAGCACTATCTAAATTACCCTCCAGTGAACTGGGTTGGGGAAAAAGCCCAGGTGAAAGAAGGCAGGTGGACAAGCAAGCACTCCGGACCTTTGTGATCCAAGGTTATCTTTACTAATTAGAAAAAAAGTCAATAAACACCTCTAAGATTAAGTTTGGTAAAGGCATATTCAAAACATTGCATGTGGGCATAAGTCATGAAATGCACCAAGACAAAACAAGAAGTGACTGGACAGCAAAAGTGAAGAACAGAGGGCCTAGAACATAAACAGTATTTTTTTTTTTTAAAAAAAGACAAACTCACACTTGTGGTACTAGCAGGACTGCAAAAACCAGAAAGGCAAACATTATTGACACTGATAGCCAGGTTCTGAGACCCCAAAATAGATGCTGTCAAATTTCAGACCCTACATGAAGCAAACAATAGAGACAGTAGATTTTAGAACATGACATATAAAGAAAAACTGAAGGAACCCGATGTATTTGATTTGCAAAAGAAAACATTAAAGGAAGATTCATGAGAGATGTGCAATGAAAAAACCTGCAAAATGACAGTCATCCTACACAGGGCAGGAAAAACAAACAAAAAAAAAGACAGGCACTACAATATGAATTAAAGATTTGCTTTAAGTATTATTAGGAAAAGTTTCCTGACTAAAGAAGGTACAAAGCCTTTAGAAATTTCTAGAAAGGCTGTAGAAACTCTTGTGGTTTGTTGCTATAAACATGTTAGCTATTTTAGTGCGAAGGGATACCTAAGATGATTTCTTACAGACCTCCTAACCTTAAATTCCTATACTTAATGGATTATCTTGCTACAGTTGAGCAACTTTTGACCAGCAAGTCTAAGGAAACTTAAGAAATGTTTTCTAATTGCTTAAGGAAAAGTAATCTTACCTATTTTTAATAAAAGTCACTATAAAATAGATATTAAATTATAAATGCATTTGCAAATGTGATTGAAGCTTATTAGAAGTGGAAAATGCTAGTATATTGTATAAGACTTGACGTTATTTACAAAAATCTTTTTTTTCCAGTAATAGTTTGTTACTACAGATCAGATTACTTAGTGGCAAGGACAGCTAAGTTTACTGTACATTGGGTTTCAAACCTTATATTCAAAGACCAATTGCAATTAAGAAAAATGTGAGAAACCAGTACTTTTTGCAAGATACTTCTAAAACCAGCTCGTTCAGATAGAAAAGATGAGCCCTTTTGACATTCAGAACAAGAATTTAATGTGGTGACAGTATTCTTGCCGTAGGAAGAGAGACACGGAAAAATAAATGGAAGGAAATCACCTATTTTCAATAACTTCATTAAATGACTAACTAAAAGCTGAACACATTCAAAGTGTCAGCTTAGAACTAAAACTTTTCACTTTATGAGTACAGTTGATCATTTACACCTGTTTTCATTGACAAACATAGAAATCTAGCCACTGTTTTATACAAATTACTTACTACCCAATCAAAACCCTGTCGTTTCCTAACCACTAATGTGTTGGATTAGGCATGGCCTCAGGAGTGAGATTTTCAGCCCTATGGAGACGGTGCTTAGAACATTCCATAGAATCACAGAATGGTTTGGGTTGGAAGGGACCTTAAAGACCATCTAGTTCCAGCCCCCCTGCCATGGGCAGGGACACCTGCCACCAGACCAGGCTGCTCCAAGCCCCATCCAGCCTGGCCTTGAGCACTGCCAGGGATGGGGCACCCACAGCTGCTCCGGGCAGCCTGTGCCAGCACCTCACCACCCTCACAGTAAAGAATATCTTATTTCTAAACTAAATCTACCTTCTTTCAGCTTAAAGCCATTATTCCCCCTTGTCCTGTCACTACGTGCCCTTGTAAAAAGTCCCTCTCCAGCTTTCCTGTAGGCCCCTTTAGGTACAGGAATGTTCCTACAAGGTCCCCCTGGAGCCTTCTCTTCCCCAGGCTGAACAACCCCAACTCTCTCAGCCTGTCTGCACAGGAGAGGTGCTCCAGCCCTCTGCTCATCTTTGTGGCCCTCCCCTGGACTCGCTCCAACAGGCCCATGTCCTTCTTATGCTGGGGGCCCCAGAGCTGAATGTGGTACTGCAGGTGGGGTGCCACAAGTGTAATGGGGGAGAATCACCCCCCTCAGCCTGCTGGTCATGCTTCTTTTGATGCAGCCCAGGATTTGGTTGGCTTTCTGGGCTGCAAGTGCATATTGTTGGGCCATTTGGAGCTTCTCGTCAGCTAACCCCCCCAGGTCTTTCTCCTCAGGGCTGCTCTCAATTCATTCTCTGACCAGCCTGCATTTGTGCTTGGGATTGCCCCAACCCACGTGCTGGACCTTGCATTTGGCCTTGTAGAACTTCATGAGGTTAGCGCAGGCCCAGCTCTCAAGCCTGTCAGGGTCCCTCCAAGATGGCATCCTTTCCCTCCAGTGCATCGACCACACCACACAGCTTGGCCTTGTTGGCAAACTGCTGAGGGTGCGCTCAATCCCACTGTCCAAGCAGCTGACAAAGATGTTAAGCAACTCTGGCCCAATACCAACCGTTGAGGAACGCCACTCATCACTGGCCTTGATTTGGACATTGAGCCATTGACAGCAACTCTTTGAGTGCGGCCATCCAGAGAATTCCTTATCCACCAAGTGATCCATCTGTTCAAATCCATGTCTCTCCAGTTTAGAGACAAGGATGTAATGTGGGTCAGCGTCAACCGCTTTGCACAAGCCTAGCTACTACAACTCACGTGGTAAACCCATCTGTTTCCCTAACACAATTCCACTGGCTGATTTATTAGTGGTTGCCAAGAAATCACACTGCTCATTTATTTTCAGTGTTTCAGGTTTTTTACCTGTTGGGTTTTCATATGGGTGTTTAATTAATACCTTTTGTTTATTAACAGTGTTAGTGCTTTTGTAAATATGAACAAACCACCAAGCAGTCAACAGGAAGTTCAAGTAGCATGATAGATGCTATATCGGCATGAGAATAGAAAAAAACTAAAGATCTCTATAACAGAGATTTGACAATTTATTTAAAATGGGCAGTTATTTTTTTTTTCTCTTTTGCAGTCTATCAACAGAAATTTCTAGGCTTTAGGAAATGTTTTCAAACACAGAAGTAGTTAAACTTGTATTTTGCAGTCAAAAATTGCTGCAGTATTGTTATTACCTGACAATATGCTGACCAATTTTTGTGCTGCTGTGATACCCTGTTGATAAAGGGGAATACATTCATACAAACCCAGAAACAAAACAAATTCCATTGCTTTTGTGGCTAATAGACTAGCAGGCACACAACAAATAAGTAACGTAATGAACATACTATGTGGTAGTCCTATTTTATTGATAATTATCTTTTACATATCTGAGTAAGTTTATGTTCCTGAAGGTCTAGGGTTGCCCTAGAGGAATAAAAGCAAGAATTAACACTCTAGTGCACATGCTAATTAGGATTTAATTAGGGAATTTTAAAGATGTAGAGTGCATGTTTTCAGCAAGTGCATAATTACTAACCTACTGTTTTGTAGGGGTTTTCTCCCATATTTTATTGGAGTTATTATAATTTCCATTTTAGGTAAAATTCAAGAAAGTCAAATTCTATTTTAGTTTTCAGGAGGAAATATTTTTTCCTCTGGTACATTTTTACCCATTATAATTCTTTAACATCCCATCCCGATTTACAATATTTTTCTACATCACTATTTCAGCACGAACAATATTAAATTGCTTTTCTTTATGCTTTCACAATGTATGCAGGATGTTCCCTACAAATTGCACCATAACATTTTCCTTTAGCTTCTGCTGTTAATCTGAATAACAGTTATGACCTATGGGTCAATATAACTAGTTCCTCCAAACAAGGTGCAGGCCTTTCTAGAATTTTTTTTCTGAGAACATTATGAAAACTCTAAGCTTTGTTTCAGCATAACAGTACTCCCCCCACCCATTTCCTGCTCCCACTTTTCTCTACCAAGTAGATGACCACCTTCATTCAGAGGCTGATGGGATCCTGACATCAATAGCCCATGAATTTTGAACTCGATCTAAAACTGCACAATGCTAACTGAAATTCTTCCAATAATTTCTGTGTGTTTGGGAATTCTCAGCCTACTCACTGGAAAATCCACACGAGAGAAATAAACATGCAAAAAAGACAAATTCTAAAGATTTCTCTAGCTGGGCTTTGAAAGGAACTTTTGACTAGGGACTTTGTAACAAAAGGGAATTAACAAGATGATTAAAGCTTTAAGAAAATTCAATTTGCATCAGTATTTTCCTTCTTTCAAGACAGACTCTTTAAACATAAGGTAATCTTGTCAAATACCTTTCCTCCTTAATTATTCATGCTAATTGCTATTATCCATTGTTTTCTTTTCAAAATCAAAACTTTTTCAATGAGCTCCCTTTGCTATTTCTTGATTTCTGTTTTTACAGCCACAGTGCTCAATAAACCCATAGACTATGCACAGGGTATAATTTGCTTCACTGGAAGATCATCACAGTAATAGCCCCCTGAGACTTTCCACTTTTCAACTTTAATCCTTGGATGTCTTTAGAAGTGACTAATCGAACTCTAGCATGGTTAACATCCTTGCAAGTGACTATACCCTTTCATTCACTCAGAATATGACTGTATAGAGAAAAAGGAGGTAAAATGGTTGAATTTATAAGAATTTCTTGGATAGAATTCCAGTGAAAGCATTGATAGCATAACCGGTCAGACCCTTCAGAAAGCCATGGCAGGATTTTATATAGCACAGAAAACGCATGCGAACAAACAGTAAAATACTTGCACTGCAGTTAACTGTTTAGTTAGCAGTCACTACCACTAACACTGTGGAGTAGCGGTAAAGAGACTTGGGAGTTCAGGAATCTGAATGTCCACATTTACCTGCTTTGTCTTCATATGCTGCATTTTTATTAGTTTGCTGAACCAAGATATGAAAGAATGAAAATGAAATTAGAAGCAAGGAAAAAAAAAAAAAAGTCTACCAAACACTCCACTAAGATGGGAGCCCTGATACTATGTTTATTTGCATGAGTGATTTCTCCTGCTGTTATTTAAGCAGGCAATTTGGGTTCTGCTTCAATGAAGCCCCCACGGTATTACTGATGGGGGCAGGGGAAGAGCAACCCTTTGAACACACAAGCACACAACACAACTGGGTTAGCCAGAAAGGAAAAAAAATACCTAGGAGGCAAAGTGAGAAATTCTGGTGATATGTATTTACATTAAAAATTATTTCATATAACTTCAGACTCAAATTCTTTATCTTAAAAAAGAAAATAAAAATCTGAATTTCTCTTTTGTTGGAAAAAATGTTGAATCACTTAGAAATTATCTAGATTTGTACTTCATTTCCTTTATTGCTAGTATTGCAGCTTTTTTAGGAGCAAGCAAAAGATTCCAGAAAACATATTAGTAGGAAAAACTTCTGACATTTAGTAGTCACCAGATCCAAGTTAAGAACAAAATTCATTGCTTCCAATGAAGTTACAAGTTAAAAAAAAAACCAAAACATTAAAAAACTTTATTGCGGTGTGTCTGTATTGTTAGAATATAGACAAGCAAAAAGCTGAGACTTCAGACTTTGTTTAGTTTTCCCTTTGCTTTCACTCAGCATACAGGTTCACCCACACTCAGACAGACTAGATTATAACATAATACTAGGCAACAGCTAATAAATTTGTGCTCTTAGTACATCACTCAACTGCCTTTGATATCACAATATTTAAATGATCTACCACAGCATGAAAAATTTCAGCTAAGTCTTTGTAATGATTACAAATTAAATCCTTTAAAAACATTTCTATAGCCTATTTTGTTTAAAAGTTTTTCATTCCAGTAGCTGTGCTGAATTTCAAGACATCATATCATATTATGTTAAAAACAGCTCAAAAAGCAAAGCTTTTATTAAAACAGAGTTGCATGAAAGATTTCAGACTGGATGAAATTTAGCAGATGTTTTGTAGGTAATTACTAGGTCACTTAAAGAAATATTTACTTTTTGAGTATTTACCATATGTACAATAAAACAGGTGTTTTCCTACTAGCACTGTTTAAAACAAGATCCTGGATAGATTTTGTCTTGTAGAAATGAAGTTTCTCCTACAGAAATACCAAAAGTTGTCAACTGAAATACTTCATAATTTTTTCCAAGATGTAACTTTTTACAGAAATACTGAAAGCATTTGAATACCTCAAGAAATTATACATCTGATAATCTACTGTGCTCTTTTTTTCTCCACAGCTACAAGGTTTCAATAACACCAACATCTAGCATACCACTGTAGAGCTGAATGTATTCATTTTATACAATTTCAGTCACCTCTGTACATCTGTAATGAAACAAATGGAGACAAACAATTTCAGAAAAAAAGTATGCTCTTAATTAATTTCTGGAGAAACTAATTTCTCCCTAGTAACTCCTACAGAAGGACTGAGAAGACTAGGTTTATGTTTAATTTGTAGGCTGTGGGAGAAGAATGGTGCTTTCTGTCAGGACCAGAGGCTCTTTCTCTTCACCTCCAAGGGAAGTCAAGAATTCAGCTGGGCGAGAACTCCAGTGCATTCCAGCCAGAGCCCCAGCGTGAATGACCAAGTAAAACTTGTTCTATGTACAGATCTCTAATTAGCACTGGAATGTAAATTAACAAATAACATGTCGGTTGTTATTACATCTCAACACAGAAATCACAGCTCAACATGAGCAATTCTGTCTCAAGAGACCACTCTTACAAAAGAGACAGAATCCAAAGAAAGCTCTCATACTATTGCAGCTTGAAATGCACAAAATCTGCATTCACAGAGTCTAGCGCAGCCAAATGCAGGGATCTACCTAAAAGTAGACAATCACTAATAGTTTGGAAAAATTAACATAAATAACATCACAATTTAAGTATTTTTGTGCAAAGTTATGTCTTGGAACATCTCTGTAGAGTTACAGGTGCTTAAGGCAGCTCTGCAGACTGAAGTATGACAGAGGTACTCAAGTTGTTTTACATACAATGGAACTTTAAGTATTGGATTTTTTCTAACCGCAGCTACAACACATTTTCTGTTTGGGACGTTAATGGAGTAAGATATATTTAGCTTAACAAGGCTGCTTCTACTACCCAAGTCACCTCCCCTAGGTGTCTCTATGCCATATTGTAATCTGGAATCTGCCTCTAACAGCACCAAGTAGAAGGAATAACTGCTAGGGACAACAGCTCTGGCATTTTGTGTTCGCATTTGTCTTTGTCATAAAACTTTATCCCACAGCATATTTAATGCAGATTAACCCCTAACCTAATCACTTCTGTCTACTGAATTACCTGAAGTCCTGCAGATAGTTGCCATGACTGATTTTACAGTATTTCAACAAACGGTTCAATGGAATTAAAGGCTTTATAAATCTTATATATAATTGATTCTGCAAAACTGATATTTTTTTAAACATAAACAAAAAGCTGTGGGGAATTTTCCAGAAGGGATATTTTGTTAGTATGAAAAATGTAAAAATGTAGAATCTAAATAGAGAAGATATAAAAACCAGTAAGCACTGTCACACTGACTTCAGGTGGAGTGGGTGGCCTGTTCTGAGACTATACAGGAGTGGTAGAAATAAGCACTGTAAAATATGAGGTAGGGGCTTCTGGGCTGGCAGGAAGAGGAAAAATCACAGTGAAACTAAGTTTATCTTCTGCAGAGGAAGTAGCAACAGCTAAGATCAGAATTTAGAGATTTTTTTCTTTCTCTGTACTATAGGAGACTACAGAGAATGCTATATATAAAAAGTAATTCATTATTAGCAATAACACTTCTCTCCCTCTTATCTTAATTTTTCCCATTCCATTTTCTTGAAATAAGCTAAATATCAGGTTGTTCTCCTGTTGCATTTTTATACAAGAGATTTTACTTCAACCAGAGTGCTAACATTCAGATGTTTTTTTTAAACCAAGTATGTAAAATTTCTACCTTAAAAAAAATCTGAATAATTTTAGGTCCTTCCAGATAACAGATCCATTCTATTTAACATTATTAAAAGAACAAAATAGAAGATAAAGCATTTAGAACTGGAGCTGGTAAAGCCACAAAAGTGTAGTGTTCATGCTGTTTCTCATACCTAATTGACTACAGCATCACTCTAACAGTACATGCAATCATGAAAAAACAAAGAAAACTCTCTAAGAACTGAGATATTTTTTCTTTTTATTCTGCTACTCAGCTATCTCTATAGCTGTTTTACTATTTTCCAACACTACTTATTACTTTACTTTCTCAAGGCTGACTGTTTACTGTGTTGGATCTGTAGATCCACATTTAGTTGGAAATAATCTCACATAGGTACTCCCTTATACACATCCACAGCTCTGCACTTCCAGACTGTGATAGCAACTCAAGATGCTCCATGGAACCCAAACCTACACTGTTTCTAGCTCCAGACTGCTGAGCCAAGAAGGCAAAAGGAACTTGCATACTGACATGGGAATAGCTGGATTTCTTTGAAGAAGACAAAAGGTTGTTCACACCTTACTGTAGAAGTTCCCAGAGGCTTTTGGAGAGGCATGTTTCTAGGGCAGTTTGCTGCAAACAGAATTCTATTATATTCCACTCCACTAGTGTACGAGCTCATTAGATCAAGATTGTAACCATCTCTGAGATGTCAGTATTCACCTGAATAGCTTTTCCTTCCAGTTCAGCCCCAGTTAGAGGAAACAGAACAGCTCATCTGCCATGACTAAGAAATACTTCTTCTTAGGTAATAGAAGATCTGAGATGCTATTCACAAACAGAAACTAGTGAATGGCTTCTGCTCCAGTTCACTTATTCTAGTTTTAGTACCGAGGGAGAAATGAGAACAGTTACTATTTCAGTCACGTTCAAAGATGCAAGTCCCAGTAAAGGTAAGGCAAAACTCCTTATTCACAGTGCATCCTAATGAGAATTCACATTAATTTCCAATAATTTATGCAGTAGGCCTTTTAAATCAATCCTTTTCCTCATCACTGCCTCCTCCATCTCTTCTTTCTTCCTTCCTGATTCTGCAGTAAAGTCATAATGCTCAACTTGGGATATCGACATCCTGGCTTTCCAGAACATAAAGCCTACTGAGCAGATCAGTTCCCCAGTCAGGGGAACTTTAATGTATAATCTGGCCAAAGGTGGAGAGAGCAGCATGTGCTTCCCTTCATGGGTTTTGATGCATTATTATAACATAGCCAATGAGCACATTGATGGACAGCAAACAACCAACTTTATAAACAGGATTTCAGTTTCCTTGCAGATTCAAAAGGAAGAGCCTGTCAATGCTGTTGGAAGCTCACAGATGAACAAAACAGAGCTCTACCACTAGGTATGTAGCAGAGGAGTGTATAAAAAATAATTCTGATTCTCATTTGGTTGAAATTCTTATGCATTTGCTTATGATATGTCTACAGTATCGCACACAACTCAACCTGCCTTACACCTACATTGTGGCCTTATTAGTATGCATTAAGCACATATGCACCATTAACATAATACAACTCTCCCGGTATTGATTAAACATACAAATATACATTGTGACAAGCAATCTGCAACAAAATATCACACCTTGGTACTTCTGGTAACACTATCTTTTGGCTTGTACTTCTTCTAGTTACATCTATTTAACTTCTAGTAAACATCAATTCTAACATCATCATAAGCTCAAGGCTTACTTTCATTACAAAAATTCAAATATTATTTTTTAAAAACAGAAATAATATAAAAAAAATCAAACCTAAGTGCCTCATATCTCTGTGATACATAGCTTAACTTTGTGCCCACTATTCCATAGTTGAAATTTTTCAAATAAAATTAGGAAAAAAATAGTGTTCCTTCCTGTGATTACCCTTTTTTATTTTTTTTTTTAAAGTAAACTTAAGGAAAAAGGAGACAGTTTCATTAGATTGCATAGCAGGTGGTCACACTATGAGTGGCTGACTGCACAACACCAATACTGACTGATGAATAACAAAAGTGAATAGTACAGAGTAAAAGCTTTTAGGATCTGAAAGTTAAACACCTAACATTTGCAATATTTAATATTAGTACTACTAATAAAGAACAACAGTAACAATAAAAAATACCAGTTGTTTGTGTTAAAAACCTCCAAGTCTGGTTCCTAAACAAGGTACCATTATTTTAAAGAGCCATATATGAAATAAGTGTTATACCTGTACCAAGTTAAATGTGATTCTTTTATAGCCACAAAGGATTGAAGTCTTTAATTCTTTATTCTTTAATTCTACCTCTTTTAGGTTATTTTCTTAGTTTCCTAAAACATACCGGTTCTTTCTAAGAAGGTTGAACCTTTTTTAAGAGGCCTTAAGGATAACATATTTGCAATATACTGCTTAACTACTAGGATGGGATAGCACATATTAACTGTTAAAAGTGGCACTAACTTTTGCTTCCTCACTTCTGACTAGCCACCACTGTAAACTCATGTGAGAAAAGCTTCGCATTGTGTCTAACCACCAGGTACACGCTGTATGTAATTAGAATCAAAACAATAACACTTTTAAGTGCTTTGACAGTCTCTCCAGAGGTCTGAAATAGCCTGAAAAAAATGAAAACATGAAATCTCCCAAGACACTGCAAATTTTATTCCATGCAGTCATTTCTCAAAGGACTCATGCTGCTCACAGCTGTACCAGAGGTACAGCGGCATGCAGGGAGATACAGGGAAGGGCAGCTATTCTGCAAACACCTCTAGACCTCATGTTTTGAGAAGGTATTTGAGCCTTCACTGCAAGAAAAGATTAGGAATGGCACTTGCTGGAACCTTTTCATATGTACACTTGCATGCAATGAGGCAAATACCTTTGGAATTCATTTGACCAGAGATTTCATACATTTGCCAAAACAAATGATGATGTGCATAATGGAGTTCCTGGTGAGGATTAGCTACTGCACAGCTGATTTGTACTGAAGAGAATCTGTTTAAGATGACAGGTAATTATCTTTGATTCAAGCTTGACTGCAGTTTATTCGAAGACAAGATATTGTATGAGCTTTTCCAGAATGGAACACATCAAAGCCCTCACAACACCTATCAAACTGGGATGATGTTGACTCACCTTTGACAGAGAAATGAATTCTCTTGCTCCCAAGAGTTTTACTTCCTGTTTTTCATGTGGCAGTTGGGATTTTAAGATGTTTAGCGCAGTTCAAATTCATATTCCTTTTACCATGTTTAAATACCATAACATACATCCTTCAAACATAACCGTAAGTTATACATCATCGAAATATCATTTTGTCTGCAGTTTAGATATGCTTCTGAGCTCTTTTGCTCATGATTACATATCACAAACATTCTGTACTCCATCACTATGCACAACTTTGTGAAGTTTCTGACCCACATAGAAACACAGTTTCACAGGATCTACACAACCTTCCCGCACACAGTCATGCTGCCGGTACTCTGAGCTGGCTGGAAGCAAGACAGAAGCTTCAGCATGGACCTGAACCTGCCTTAGAAGCAGCTGACAGACTTCCTGAAGAGGTAGGGCTAGAGTTTGTCTTATATACAGACCTGATGAAAAGTTTTGAATGAAGACAGACATTTTCTTTGAATAATATCATAGAATGATTTGGGTTGGAAGGGACCTTAAAGATCATCTAGTTCCACACCACCACCCCCCACCATGGGCAGGGACATTCCACTAGACCAGGCTGCTCAAAGTCACATCCAACCTGGCCTATGTATCTCAATAGTTTTGCAATGACAAGAAATAAGCAATATATTCCGAAGGTCTTTTACTCCTGCCTCTCCCTCTCTCCCTGTTTCACAAGCATCTACTAATACTTGTGAAACATTCCCTCACATTTTTTGAGTCTATTTATATTAAGCCCGAATGTGGAAGAAACCTTTCCTTGGGTTCATTGCACATAGAATAATTTACAAACAAATACACAAAATTAAGATATCTCTGTGCAAAAGTATTTTTTCTTATTGCCCATTGTCTCATCCCTCTGAAGATAATTAGAGGGCAACCAAGCTGAATGTGTTTTTGCACTGGCATACTAATATGGCTTCATGTAAGTGGAGGCAGATTTCTTGCAGTTCAAACAGGTTTGTATCCTCATGAACTTACTTACTCTTTCAAAATGAGTGATACTAAAGATTCTATAAAAGAAAAAGAAGGTGAGGTGCAGCTGACAAGTTATTAGGTCAAGAGAAAGGTGAAAGATTTCAAAGACTCATAAAAAAAATAAAAAGGCTTTGCATGTTTCTAATAGCACTTCTTCTAGTACACTGGGAAGGAAAAAAACACTGCAAGGTGATGTAAAGGGTGAGATAGGGAGAATTTCTGTTGCTGCTGAAGGAAAAAAGGAAGTCAGATCCTGCAAAGACATGCCAGAAACCCACGGTACTGCTGTGCAGGAACAAAATAGAAGACTGAGAATTTTTTTGTGAATGTTGGAGACGTTTAAGAATGGATCAGGGAATATAGAATTCTGTTAATAAAGATGATTGGAGGAATTAAACTAAAATGCTGTATTCAAAATTGAAATCTACAGACTGGGTGATTCTTGAGCTAAAATGTTACAGTTCACGGGCTGGGCTGGCCAGCCAGCATCCTTTCATTGTCGCTTCTACTCTTTCCAGGAGAAGATGAGAAACACAGGAGTCTGGACAGTAAATATCTATTTCAGTGCCCATAATATTTTTGGCATTATATTGGTGATGAAAAATTGCCATTGCTCTGCCACCTAGGAAGAGTAGATAAGTCTGTAGACACATATTTCACTGCACAGTGCGGCTCAGCATAGAATCAGCAGTATCTGTTATTCCAACTGCAATTCAAATCTTGGGCTCAGACCTCCACAGATTCTGAAATAGTATCGTTGCCCAAAAGAAATTATATTATTTCCTCCAGACATACTTCTTGACCACAGGTTCCATGACCAGCTACTGCTGTGTTGATATGGCACGTGGCAGAATGCATACCAACACAATACAGTGAGCACAGAGTAATTAAAATTACTTTGTATTGTCTGAAGTATTTGTGGAATCAGGTGTGTACGGGGCATAGGAATAAATGGCTGGCTATCAGAGAAGAAAACCTCAGGCTATATAAGAACAAAGCGGTATTACATCATCCCTTTAATTTGCATCACATTCTTCCCTTAGCTTGCTATTTTCTGCTCCAAGATTCTGTCCTTTTCCAGTGAATTGTATTAATTGTAGGGCCAACAAAGAACTTCAACAAAACTTCTCAGTCCGAGCTCTCAAAAGTCAATGGTAGCAATCAATTTTGGTTCTGGAAAATTCAGGCAAATTCCAGTAAAATTTAGTTTTAATTAAAACTTATTTGCTGGGTTTAAGTTATATTCAATGCTACCAGACAAAAGTGCCGTACACAAACTGGTTCATCTATTCCTTCCAGATTCTTCAGCAGTTTTCAGAATTCTGTTAGATTACACAGAGATTTAAAAGGGATGTCATTTCAGTTAGTAGCATCTCAAATTTGTTTTTGCTTTTAGTTGCATTCATATTTAACTGAGTTGTACTTGTAAGATTTAGTTCCACTTCTCGTGAAATAATATACTAGTTTCAACATCGATCTACTGCAGATTAAGGCCTGCTCAATTTGCAAACTAAGAATTTACACAGTTTTCTTTAACAGTAAAATTTTGAAAACAAACAGATCATGGGAAGTACCAACTCATCTCATTTTTACAGTTAAAACACATTCACACCTTTACTGATAGCATCTTTTGGCTAGAGGGAGCTTTCTGCAAGTTTGGGTTAACAATACAGCAGAGTTTATGTTTACACGGTGATAGCTGTATCCTGGAAACTGAAGACGACAGTTTATTGAGCAATTCAGGAATACAGTATAACACTGTATATTCCAGCATCTTTTTCCTTTCTTCTTCCATAGGTGTTTGGTTGTGTTAGTTCTTTTTTTTGTTTGTTTGTTTTTAATATATATATAAAAATGCCTAATGCTGCTTCTGATACTAAATCAATGTCAATTGTAAAAGTTTCTCAAAATTCCATTTAATTCACTGTGGCATAAGCCAAGCAACAAAAGTTGTACCTATTGCCAGGCAGTGAACAAAGTTACAGAAATTCTACTGATTTCCTTACTAAACAAGATCAGGCTTATCCTGCAACAATCTAAATTTTATTCAAACCCATTTTAAATTCAGGGACAGTAGTTCAGTTGGACATTTGAGCACTCCCCAACAAAAACATTTACAGCTATTTAGAATGACCAATATAATCAAAAATACATATATGCTAGAACAAAATTGAAGAAAACAGTTACTATATACTGTATAAGGTAATTAGTAACCTCAAAAATAAATTAAAAAATTAATCATGTATTTTTCTTCGAATTTGCTGAGAAACACTTTAGCACAGCTACCCACGTGCACAGTTCTATATTTTCAAGTAAGAAATTATTCCTCCCCCTCTCACTTCCCCAATTTTGAATTGATACTACCTATAAGCCATAGCAACAAGTGCTTCCTATTAAAGCTCTTCAAAAATCCAGCTATTTTCAGCAAGGCTGGAGATCTTTGATTCATACAGACACAAACCAAAGAGCAGAATTTTTTTCCCTGTGACTATTACAGAAAAAAGCTTAAATCATTAGCATCTTGCCAATTTCTAAATAGTGAAGTTGTACAAACTCATTAGAAAGAGCAAAACAACTCTGTCCCCATCTTGGGTCATACAAATAGCTTCATAAAAAGATCTACTTGCAGAAAAGAAAAATGCAGAAGTGTCTTGGCTTGTTTCAGATAATTTGTTTTGTTTTCTTCTTTTTTTATTTTTTGACCTTCAAGTGTCATCACAAGGGACCAGCACAAAACACAGAACACTAATTAGGACACTTCAAGCACTATTAAGAACTCTTCATAAGCAGTCTTCCTGTACTGCATGAATCAGCACCACTGTATGAAAAAAATACTTGTTTAAAGGCAAAATTCCATCACATTATGCACATTCCTCACAATGTCCTTGCCAATAAAAAACTTGCCATCATCTCTACTGTAACAACACACTGTTAGGGTTAGTTTTAGTTACTGAAAATAACATTGAGGTACTCACTTTAGCGTATTTTTTACTTATTAACAGTTTATTCAACTTTAATGTAGCCTAAATCAACAATTATGAGATCTCTGTTGTTGTTTGCTTCTAATGCTTTAGGCACTATCAAGATTTACTGTTCACATTTGAAAAAAAAGCAGAGGTGGTCTGGATAATTTTTCCTCTGGAAACGTACATTTACAATTAAAATTAATTGCAATGATTAAACACTAACACTGCCTCAATTATCTGAGCACTCACATTAGAAAAGAGAAACAGTAAAATATTTATTTGCAAGAATTAGAGAACATTACTTTTGGCCTTAGTGAAGTCTAAAATGCTCATTAAAGGTCTGAGTGAGCTTTGGAATACTCAATTTCCCATTAAAGCTAAAATATTGACCACAGTGCGCACATTTTTTCTTCTCAGCCTACCTACAAGTCTAAATCAATTCCTCAAGTGTCTGATACTTTGAAATGGCTTTTTGAAAATATCAGGATACAAAGAAACTATGAACATCATTCCCTTGAATAAAAGTATTTCCCTCTTTTGCTCTTTCTTGATTCATAACATTTTTTTAAAGAGGAAAGGACCAGAAAAAAATCCTCCAAACATCTTTACCAGTTAAAATACTACGAAGCACACATAGGTTTAACACCTCACTGCTTTCTAAAAGCTGTTTTCTCATATGAGGGTTCAATGCTGTGAAGTTCAGCGACGTTTCTCAAGTACTTGCATAAGTACTCTGCACAACATAGATGTAACACGTTAAAATGCAACTTCAACACATTTCTACGTGTTGTTTGTTAGCAAACCCATAAATTGGTTCTAAGTCTGTATTTTGATATGTCCTGGCTAAAAAGCCTTGAAAAATTAATGGTAGCTTCCCAAAACTGGCCATCTCCAATTTTCAACAGGATTAGTGGTAGCTAGTTGAACCTTAAAAAGTGAATCTGCTAGAACTAAATGGAAAACTCAAAAGTTTTTAATAGCATGTTCTTGGCTTAATGGGTGTCATGGAACTTCTCTAGATGGTCCATTCTTGCTTTTCAGAGACACAGTAAGATTCCAAGATCACCTAGGGCATAAATAGTGAGTTCAAAATTCTATTACATGTTTAGCTCTTTTGCAATTTAACATATGTAGAACCAAAAAGGCACTGAAATTTCCCTGGTGCTTCTACCTCCAAAGATGAATCCAGTCTGGCTGATAGTAAAACCTTTTATGCTTTGGCTTATATTAATACCACAATGTTCATATTAACTCTGCTGTCACTTACATCAGTGATAAAAATACTGTAGTCCAAAGAAGTAAACATAATTAAATAATTAAGTAACTTTCCAGCCTAAGACAATTTCTTAATTTTGACTGTGCCAATTTCTGCTGTCTCAAATGGGATATATAACAGAATTAATCTATGGAGTTTTCAAGATGCAAATTAGAGCAAGAAATATGTCTGTTTTGTAATCTTGGTAACATTTTTTTTAATTGCAATAAGCTTGAATTAATTCAGACTTTTCCCAACACAACGTTATGTTGCCTTCACCAAATACAAGCAACCAACCTAAATATATAGGTGTACTGATTTCACATCTCCTGATGAATGCAACTTATTTTCTCTAATGCATTAATGCCAAATAAGCAATTATCTTTTGCACTGTAATAATTAGATCTATACAGCACTGTTATACACCACAGTACCACCACTATTACTTGAAGTTTCAAAATAGCCAAACTGGGTCATTAAAAAAAGGTTGGTGTGGAATTAATTGAAAAAATGCTACAACTCATCTCAAAACTACTTGGTCATGATGAGAGAAAAGGCTAAATGGTATGTAAAATCATATACTTAAATAAGCATGAATCAACCTAACAGTTACGCTGTTTAACAGTTTCATCCTCTTGGTTGACAGACTTGGGAAACATTATATATTATTAATATGGCTGGCTAATTTCTAATTAGGAACCCATTAGCAGTTCTAACAACCTTAGATTTTGATGGATTTGCAGTCAACCTGGGGAAAGAAAAAAAAATATTACTAGGCGACCTCTTGCATGGGATTCCTCCATCTGTCCATTATCTTTTAATGACACTCAAATCTGAATTAAAAATGGAAAAAAAATGCATTTTTGTTCTGACCTAATTTGCCAGGTGCACAATGACCTATTACCTTCTTCTGTGGACTTCCCATCAGAGGATCACGTTAGTTTTTCTTAATTAAGAAAAAAGCGAGGTATTTCTGGGCTTACTAGAGTTCACTCATACATGTAAGCTTGAATGTGTACCCTAAGAGAAAAGCATGTATTAAAACATACGCATATGGTCTATTTGTAAAATGGAAAAAATAATAATTTATGTTAGTGGGATCTGAGTTCAGATGGGAAGACATGACCGTTTTCATTGAATATGCAATGAAGATTTTTAGAAAACAAACACATTTCACATAAGGTGATATGAGGTTACAAAAAGGCAGGCAAACTGACATGAAACATGGAGAAGCTGCTCAAGGCCTTGTTCACTGAGATATATAATAATAGCATCACCCTTCCAGAGAGATGGAATATTGAGTTAAGCAGTATTTAAGTTTCTTCTTTTTGTTACTTAGGCTCATAAAAGCCAGATGAGTTAAACAGAGTCTTGAATAAGTTTCTCTGGATTTGTTCGTATCACCAAGTTGGCATACAAATTCAAAACAGGTGGTGGTTCCTTTTCTGAAAAAGGTGTAACATAAGAGTAACAGTGCAGCATTTGCAAAAGAAAGATTGCAAACATTTATGACGTTCAGGTTCCTCTGTGCAGAATAGACAGCAGAAGTTTAAGAAGATAGAATAACTTAAAAACAACCAAATGCACTTTATGTAATAAATAGAAAGTCTAAATGCAAAGTCTCCAGAATCAATAAGACTGAAGAGATGGTTTGACACACCTGTGTACTGCTAAAGACTACAGTTTCAAATATCCAGGTGCATGTTTCTAAACAAGATATGAAGTTTTTAAAAATTTCACTGCTCATTAACAAACTGCTGCTTCTTCACACTAAGTCTTATTTCAGATACTCTAGCTCCTAACTACACTGAGGTACCATTTCCATCATTTTACTGTTGTCAATTCTGTGGGTTAGTATGAAATTCTGTTTTGTAGTAGAATTAGATTACAGGAAGAAGTTCCAAACTTTCATAGAACAGGATGCAACTGACTGATCATTATCTTATGTTCCAAAATGAATAAAGCATATATCAAGTACACAAACAAGGTATACTGGGAAGAATAATGTCAACCTGGCAAAGAATAACTACCTAGAAAAATTGATCTAATGTTTTTTATCTCAAGTCTGTGGATATTCATTGGAATAAAACAGACTGAGTAGCAGCACAGCTTTCAGCTAGGTCAAAGATGACTTTTTGTGGATAATAATTGGATGCCAAGTCGCTGCAAAAAGGTATGTTTTAATCAAAGAGGAAAATTTCTCAAGAGATTCCACTTCTGAAATTAAGCTCATGTATTCTCTCCTGTGTTTGCAAGCCGTACTCTGTAATCCTACTTAAAGTAGCAAAGGGAAGGTCTCAGTGCTTTGTCTTCACCCCTCCTTCTGGTATACACAAATCCCCTTTTCTTCCCCTCTTCTTCCAAAGTACCAAAATCAGGGAATTGATATATATTTTTTTTTTAAGAGTGATGAAATCTAAACCAGATTTTTAGAAAAAGGAAACAGAACCAAAATAACTCCCAACAAACCCAAAACCAAAAAGACCCTGAAGAAATCCTTCCCCCTCCCCCCTAAACTAGTAATAATTAATGCAGTTATTATCGGTAAAGCTCACTGTGTTAGTATTAACTAATCAGAGAATCTGGATTTATTCTATATTTCATTTATAGAATTAGTTCAGGTTTACCCACACCCTATAATGAAGCTTTGAAGTAAGATATACATTATAAGCACCGAAGATAGCTACCACTGTGTTAGTCAGCAAGTGGCTATTCCTAAGATTCTCTTCCACTAAAACAAAAGTGAGACTATAACAGCCCTGCTTCTAGAACATTCTATAACATACTGTATTTTATCACTGGTTCCGTTAAAGCTCTCAATGACTCACAATGAAGAGCACAAAAATAGTCATTTATGATTAAATTTTAAACCCCTATATAAATACACATTATATGCAAATTTATAACTCACGTGTACATTTGGATCTTCTTTGGAAAAGATTAGAAAATGTTAAGTGTTTTTAAGAAAGGAGGCACAATTGAAAATTAAGAGCGAAAACAGGATTCTTAATCAAATTTCTCAGTGTTTCACTGTCTGGCTGTCTTGAGACATTTCCATGTCGTTTAACAACTTGACTTGTATGTTATACTGCTGTTTAATTTCTACAGCAGGGCTGTCCAGATTTCAGCAGCATTCACAGTGTTTGGTGTCCACTATTGTTCCTGTTCAGTCACTGGCATTTGAGAATTTGGTCAGTAGTTTCTTCAAACACAAGAGAATTGCAATTAAATTACTATGGGTCCTTCTACCAATTTTACTATCTTTGCTATAAAATGAATATACTAAATAATTTAATATATTATTGTTAATATCTAACCAATAGACATCAATTGCCATAGATAGCAGGTTTATACAAGCTCTAGCCTGTAATGCACATGAAAGACGCTCCTTCCCTTTCTCATGAAATAAAACCTGTGCTCTAACTTCAATCAGAAGTTGATTTTAAATATATCCTTTTGTATTTAATTAGCTTGATATATTTATTTTTAATTCTAAACACTGCCTTCCATAGATGAGTAATTATTGCTCAGCACAGTTGTAGTTTAATTTTTATTTTATTTTTTTAAAAACATATGAACAATGTCAGTTTCGCATCTGATTCTGAGGCCACACCTTTGTCTAATGACTTGGGCACTTGATTTTTCTTCCCAAACCTCCTTTTTATCTCTTGCATGAATACAGACAACACCTCCATACCTTTGATTTTCCTAGTTCAGAGGATAAGCTGATAAACTTAAATCTCAAGGAATATACCTGTATTGAGGAAATTCCAATAAATTGCACTTTCCTTCCTTTAAGGAGACTGAGTGCTATGGTAGTCACTATTTCAGAAGATATTTTACCTTCAGTCAAGGTATACAAGCACAGGAGCAGTATGAGATTGTACATGAAAACTTCCTTTTCGACTATCTTTGCTGAATCATTTGTCAGGAAGAACAACATGTTCTTAAACACTACTGAAGAATATACACTTCAGAAAAAGGAATAACAAAAAGCCAGCCACTGTTGAGTTTCTGTCTTGAGAAACCATTGTATAGGAACCCAGGTAAAAACAGTAATAAAAGAAAAAAGAAACCTTAAAGTTGACGAGTTGAGTAGTATGAAGCTTGTTCCTGTAGAAAAATCAATTGCTAGAAAGCTCAGAAAGCTGAAAAGATAGCAGGCTGATGAAAGAAAGGAAAATTAGGATCTCATGCCTAGGCATTAGTGTTCTCACTGACAGGTCTTTTCTGAAGATTGTAAAGATGGGGTAGATAATACATATTTTGAAAATACATTATCTCCTTTTACCTCTTAGATTGCCTAAATTTACATAATTCACTCTGATTTACAAATCTATATTGTACTTCAAGTTTAAGGATGAAGGAGTTACCATCTAGAAATCCACTACTGCCACTTGCACACTAACTCCTCTCCCTCTGAAACTGAAGTTACAATATTGAGTTGCAAGTCCTGTAAGTGTTCAAGAGATATTTTAGATATATTCAGTATGGAGACTAGTGGCTTTATAGAATGTCCAACAACCTGAATGCCACTATAAAATCTAAGTCTCTAAGTGACATACGTATATATGTATGCATATATTCATACGCAAGTAGGCATAGCTTTTCTAAAGCAAGACATTCAAAATTAGTAATACATCATAATTTGAAGTTTGATAGAGCTTCGAGATGAAAAGAAAAAGCAGTGTTGTTATTGTACTGGTGATCGAACAAGTAAGACAACAGCACCATAAATATTTCCCTCATATTATTTCACCTTAAAAGAACTAACAACAGGATGCACCACAAAGGAATACCAGATACCATCACAACTCCCACTTACAGATATTAGCCTTTGCCTCAGATTTATGAGGGAATGTTTCCCTGCCTCTCAAACATCATTACAGCTTTAAGGAAGGTTTGCACATATTCTTGGCCTCAGCACTAAATAATCTTCTGCTTTCTCTGATAGGTCTTAGAAACAAAATGCATTTATGCTCCCAAGGTCACATACAGATGAAGGAGGAAAAAATTGAAGAAAGCTATTTCTACCTTCCTTTTGACCAGTTTGTTTACAAGGGAGATTTGTGGAAAGTCAGGCTCAAGTGTAAGTTTTATTTATTATATGCTATAGTATTTAACACGTATAGGGAGAAATCGGGTTTAAACCTTCCTTACACTATAGGAACCAAACGTTAGAGGTAGAAATGAATGATATGTTCTTATAAACTTCAGTTCACCATTTAAGCTTCTCTCTGGTTCTCATTTTGCGTTCTTATACACACACATATGTATGTCCAAACTAAATATATATATAAATATATAGTTTCACTCATATTTAAACTACCATATATGAATATGATAGCTCCATGTGAATAAGGTGCTAAGTCTGCTCCTAACGTTATTACTAACCATTACTATGATAAAGGTAAAAAGCTAGAAGCAATGGAGGTGAACTGGCGAATTACCTCGTTGCTGTTATTTAGAGCCACAACGGAAAATCAAGACCAAAAGGAAGAGTTTCTAGGGTTTGGTTTCTCTCCCCTACTGCCTCTCCCTATAGCAGAGCTTTCATTCTCAGCATGTCACTCACGGTTCACAAGGGTCATGACACACATCACCCCCTGGAATAGGAAACATCTTAGAGATCCTACCACAAAGTCCCCTCTGGGCCACATACAGTGTCTTTGTGGCCCTAAAACATTAGTGCTTTGTGTGCTTTATTCAGTGCAAAGAACATGACATAATGCGATGGATGTATTACAGCCCACAAGAACGGTAAGCTGAGGGAAGTGTTACATGCACCCACCTATGGGTATCTGGGAGTGTACAGCCTGATGGGACAGTGTTACAGGACTGCTGATGGAGGAAGATGCCAAACCTGAGAACACTTTTTATACTGCCTTTCTGGAGCATTCCAGGAATAATCTATTCCTAAGATGAAACTTATGAAAAGACAGACATAGCAGTCAAAAAAAGACCAAACAATCAAACAGTGCCAGACTCAGTTCCTGGCTGTATTTCTTTTGGGGACAGTGTCTCTTGCTGTGAGGTGGGCTTCACATGAACTTCAACAGCAACTGTTTTTAAAACAGATACTTCAAGGACTACGGTATTTCATCACAAGCCCCTAAAGAGCTAATCACCCTGACAGTCTGTAAGGGGAAGAAATGAAAAATTACTTTCAGAAGAGATTATTTAGTTTTCTTTCCTGCGCTTGCCTTTTCCCCCATCACAGTTTGCAGATTTGCAAAGATATCAGAAAGGATCACTTGGGGAGGGGACCAGAAACTTGTTTTGTTTCATTCACAGGGCTCTTCTCAGTTTTTTGTCTTTGAGAGGACAAAGATATGATAGAAGTCTAGTACTGGAGTATCTTTAAAACTTGGGAAAAATATTTTATACAACTGAAGATTGTGTTTACTCCTTTAATGATACACTCAGGTGCAAGGGGTTGTCAAACATGTATGAAACCTAAAACAATAATAATTATCTAAAAAGACGCCCTGGTTTTGAAGGCTGAGCACACACTGCTCTCAAGCTAAATATCCAATCACTTGTTTGAGATATAAGGACTGTCAAGTAATTTGAGTTTTTGCTGGGTTTTGTTCTCATTAACACTGAGGGATATAAGCTCCATGGCATAAGAAGGAACAAGTGAAAAAAGATAAAGATAGCTTTAGAGAGGAAAAGTAAAACTGTGATACAGGGTCTGGTATTACACATACAAATATGAGATACACATCCAAATGCCATCAATTTTGTGGTGAGGCTCTTCAATAGAATAATAGAATGATGCTTGTTATCAGTGCTTTGATTTTTTTTTTTTTCTTTAGAGCTTTCACCTTCTCCTGTGCTTGATTTTTCTGCACTAACTATATTGGTTTAACAGATCCTAGACCAAAAAAACATCTAATTAACTGAATGTAAAATACCCTTCCACGCATCAGCATTCCACTATTACCTCATAGCTAAATAAAACTAGAAAATCTTGGGCCTTCTGGAAAAGAACTTGATGACTCCTAAGAGATGAAACAGACTGATGTTGGGGGTCCAGCTAAAACAAACAAATCCCCCAGGATCCTCTGGAATTTTGTTTGTAAACAATCAGGAAAGAATATGAAAAAACAAAGTCTCTGCTGATCTCTTCTGTCCCATAAATCTATAAAACATTTTTGTTTGTCTTTTTAAGTTTTTTACTATTTCATTATTTTCTTATTTTTACACAGTGTACCAGATACTCAGATCATGTGGTCCAAGTTTACAATTGTATATCTGATTCACAGTGTTCACATCATCAGTGAAGCCTGTTCACATTGCTATAGTTTCCATCTCTTCTCAGGAGATTATATTCTAACCCCATTCATATAAAAATTTGAAAAAAAGATGCAAGAAAACTGTTCCCATGCTCAGCATCTCATATTAGACTAGAACAAAGACATCATCCAGAACAAAGTCTGTTTGAATTAGTCTTCAGTCATGAACAAAACTGAGTTCCTATTAAAAATAAAATGTACAGTTTCAAAGCTAAGTCCACACAATACATTTTTGTGTCTTTTGGGAAAGGACCCTCTTTTGATACAGAATTTTTAATGCACTATAGTCCTAGTGACTGCTATAATGATAGCAGTTTCACAGAGGTCAGTATTTTATCTTCTGCCAATCTGGCAGAATTATCTCATCAACTCCCTAGGTGTTTTTAGTTTAAAAAAAAAATAATAATCATACAATCTCTTCTCCACCCCTCCTCAAAAAGCAAGTTCTAGACCACAAATAGCACAGTTTTCTAATATAAAATACCCTACATCTTTGAGAAAGAAAATATTTATAAAAAATATTTCTCACTTCTTTTTAAGAATAATTACAAATGAGGAACACATGTGGGACAGACTAGTAAGGAAGAAGAAAGCAGAATGGACCTTTATATACTTGTCACTCAATTACAGCCTTGTGACACAAGCTTTCAAGCACTAAGTTACAATGGTCATATTTTAATGGAAAATCATATAATCTGGGGGTTTTTTTGTGTGTGCATGACTGAACACAAAGAAAGGTACTTTTTAACAGGAATATTTTCACGAGAACTACTTCCTCCTGATGAAGACAGGTTATTGAAGAAAGTAGTGCTTTTTTTTCCTAAACACAAAAAAAATTTTATTAGTCCATGTATATGACTGTGCACAAACACAATACATAAATCTAGTAGAGGTACTAAAGAGCTTTGTGGTTAAAACACCTTTGCCCGCTTCATTCTTCTCTCACTGAAGCAAAAGGTGTGACCAAATGTAACCAGGGTCAGACTAAATCCTATGGCATTAACGGGTCATCTTAAGTAAAATGTGACACAATCTTTTGATCTTTTTTGGATACAAAGTCTATGTTGTTTAGGTTCACAGAAGAGTTTCTGGTGCTACTGCAGACAAAAATTCATCCTATAAATACACTTTATTAAAAAGAGACTAAATAATACTCATAACCTACAAGATATAGAAGAGCTGAATCTCTCTAATTGAATAAATAAGACTCATTTCTTAGTACCTAGCCTATAATTCTTTGTTTGCAGTGATTTCTGCTAATGGAATCTCTGTGATATTTATTATGTAGTGAAAGCTGAGTTGAGGACCATTTTTGCAGGATAAGATTCACAATATATAACTTGTAGTATTAGGAGATTCAAAATTAATTCAGATACATAAAATGAAGGTTTACATGAACAAAGCGTTAACATCCAAAGTTTTAGTACAAAGTAAGATTAAACTGGTACATTACTATAACGCAAAGCATTAATACTGATCCTGGTCTACAAGAAGCCAAAATTCTAGTGAAGCTCATGGGCATGTAAACTACCATTTTGTCTGCTACATAGAATAAGCTTCTTTAAGACTGAAGACAATTGACATAATTAGTTACTGCCAAAACACTAGGATGGCCAACAGTAATTGTAGTGTTTCCAAAAAGTGAAAAGGAAGAACCAGTTTTGGAATGGATATACAATCTTGTGATTTTGGGATTTGGGCAAAAGTAGATGCTTTTGGCCTCAGCAGCACATTATACCCAACTAAATTCATAAGCCATGAATTTAAACCGACTGCAACCTTCGTGCCGGTTTAGCACCCTGGCTCAGGGAGAACACACTGATCATTTGCACATTATATTAGACAATATCTGGGCTAAACAAGCCCATCCTGAATGTGGTTTTTT
Source organism: Falco punctatus (assembly GCF_963210335.1). NCBI lineage: Eukaryota > Metazoa > Chordata > Aves > Falconiformes > Falconidae > Falco > Falco punctatus. Next base: position 8,744,703 of record NC_137594.1, read on the forward strand.
CCGTCCCTATCAAGTCTGAGTGGTATGCTAATAAAAGAACATGCACAGACATAATTTGCAGAAGTAGCAAGAAGCAAGCTTTCCAGAGGAAAGGGAGGAAACCTGCTTGTCACAAAGTCTCATTCAGGAAGATGTGTATTATGGTTGTTTACAGACCATAAGAACAGTGGCCTACCTAGAAGTTACAGAAGCTGTTACCACATTTTTCGTTCTATCCCCATGTGTAAGCTTCCAAACACAGAGAGTGCCTTCCAGCAATGGAAACTGCAGCAACAGCCTTGAGATTTCCATGTTTATTTTCCCTTTCTTCTTGTACGTCATGGATCTGTTGAGCCCTATAGTAGCCACAATACTAGCAGTTTCCCCATTTCTGAATGGCCCCAAACCCTGTGTTCATTAAACACATTTTGAGTATTGTAAAGCCTTTTAATTTTCTGGGAAGCTGGGAAACATGATTCTCACAGTCTTTCCATACTGCTTCCCTCCTTTCCTCTGCATAAAGCCAGAAAAAATCCTTCTCTGTGCCAAAGCAAAGGAGTGAACCACCAACAGGGAACCTCAGTCCTCCCTCCATGTTTCTTGCTGTTCTGTTGCTATTGCTCAGATCTGGGATCAGTATAATGACAGCAGTTTCACACCTGCAATTTTTTCTAATAATGATGAAGATAGTGTTAATGCTACAAAACTACTGCTGTCACGTTAGGCTGACCTCTGTACCTCTCTGGAGGAAGGAATGTTAATATACTTCTTCCTTTAAAGCCACAGGTCATGTTTGAACTTCTTACACTGCATTAGTTTACAGCACATTGTGCACGTTTCAACCATATTCAATCCCACTTCTTGATAAGGGTTAGTATTTACATATGACTTAGCAATTAGATTCAGTTGCAAATAGAACTGAGATAAAGAAGTATTCTGCTCAGACAGTAAATACATAAAATTCAGTCACCTTGTATCAACATGCGCTGCACATAGGATGCAACCTGGGCCAACAAATCACCCTAAATCCCACATACTGTTTAAAGATTTATGATAAAACCCCCCTGACTGGCTACCTGTTTCTGAAAATCATCAAGTAGAACACAGTCTCCAGTATGTAGCATACAATTACAAAGATAATTGAATTATAGCAAGTCCAACAAAAAAAGCAATCAACTATGACAAAAACAAGTCTTTTAAGTACACCGAGCCTATTTTAAATTTTTGTTTCTTAAAAAAGCTACAACTGCCCTATTACCAAAACAAAACTCCTACCAGGTTCTGAAAAAATGAGCAGAATTTTAAGGAAAATAAAACCTCTTTGTTGCACATTAGTGTTCAGGTGCTCTGAACATCAAATGTGCATAACTTTCTCAAGAATTCAAATGCGATCACTTGTATTTTTGTATACTTTCAGGCTATATGGATCTTCCTTGTTTAATTGTCTTAGAATACATGTCAAACATGATTGAATGAGAAAGAGAAGACTTTCCTTTGTGAGGAAAGATCTGTTCTAAATTCTGTTGAACAATAAACAAAACCAGTATGAAATGTTTCCTTTCACATCCTGATCAAGGTATCAACAACACTGAACAACCAGATTGTGTTTTATCACTTGTTCTATTGTCTTTTTATGCACAAGCACCACTGTAATGGCTGGCCACATTCTTCAACCCTCTGAAACATCTAGCCCCACAACCACATCTGCAGGGATCATCATGACAAAAAAATGAGAAGATTGATATTTTTGTTAGGCAGAGATGGAAAGTGAATTATAATAATAATAAAAAACAAAACCAAAAAAACACAACTGGAAAATGATAAAATGTCACTGAGTGCCTTTTATATTTATCTTTATGCTTTGATCCTACCAATTAAATAACTTTATCATAATCCATTTACTGAAAGCAGAATTGTATCTACTCTATCTCTAATGTAAAAGATTTTATTATCGCTTGGAAGTTGGACAGAGCTATTTTGGATTTAACTCTGAACAAGACCCACTAGATATATTGAAAGTATTTGTGCTGAGCAGCACTAATTGCCATAAATACTAAAAAATATTTTTTCCACTCTGAAAGATGTCAGGTACATGATTTGCTAAGCAGATGAAGAGATTAAGGAAGTTTATCTTACTCCTGTATGACAAAAGCAAGAGACCTTTCTTAATGCATTTTTCCCAAACTAATACATGTCCAAACTTGATAATTTAGAGAAAAATTTATAAGACTTTCTTTCAAGAGACTACATCATAATCCACTAGACAGAATGGGAATTTCTCCACTGTAATCAGAGGACTGAAAATCTAGCACAATATGTTAAAAACCCCTCATGTATTTAACTCTGGTACTCTGCAAGAAGTGTACAGAAAAAACTCTTTCAATTATTAGAAGTAAATCCTACCTCTAGTTATTACCATGCCAATGATACATTTTTGTAGTTTGAACAGACTGGACTTCAATGAGATTGAGCCAGAAAGCGGTATAGTCACTTACCTGAGCTACTACATAACTGTACAGAATATCAGCGATAGCAAATATTTCCTAACTACCACAGGTTCTTGTATTAATGACAAAGGTGAAAATGCAATAAACTGAATCTGGGCTCAGATCTGGGCTCAGTCAGGGAGTCAATAAAAAAAAATGCAAAAGGAATCTACAATAAAATAAAGCATTTTGTTTCTGGGCTTCCATACAATGGTGTTCTCCCTTCTTACTAATCATAATGAATTCCAATATAAAGTTTTTTTAAAAAGTGCATGTGTCCCTTCTACCTTCCATTGCTGTGAGTTTTGTTGCATATGGCCATGACGCCTTTAATTCTGAAGAGAAATTCTTCCTTAAGAAAATGAATGAGAACAGGATCCTCTGCAACTACGTGAAAGTGCAAGGTTACACTTCTACTGGCAATTTTTTCAATCTGGTACCAGGTTTGTGTTTATTGCTTGTCTTAAATAACTGGGCCATATACTTTTTATAGTTTACTTTTAAACTTTGCATTGCTGTACAGATAATATTACATGTAGTTGCTTCTACTTACCAAAAGTGCAATTCTCTTAACAGCTGGTTTGGCATTTTTTATACTGTGATGTTTAGTAAAGAGAAGCTTTAGAGTCCAAATTAATCTAAGTTAAATTGATCTGTAGGCAACAGTAAATGTAAGGGCATGGGAAACACTTCTGCCATTCATTCTTTAGAGATAAAATATTTGCCCAGAATCTTGTAGCAAACTTAATTCTGAGCACATGCACTGAATAAAACATAAATAAATGTAGAAGCAGGTAGGAGAAGGTAGATCACTTCAAACATCTGATACTCTTTCTTTAAAGTTCTGTGGTATGGAGTTCTAGCTGTTATGACAAGGAAGATAAATTAAAAAAGTTATGAAAACTGCAGCCAGTTACAGGAGGACAGAGGAAAGCCTAGTAATAACATTTCATGAAACCTCCACTTTCTAAAGACACCTATCACTACCACCTAATTAGACCAATGAACACATTCATAATCATTGCACGCACTCACATATGTGTGTGTGGAAAGCATATTTATATGCAAAACAAGCTTAATAGTCTTAGATTGTGCACTATTTTTTTGCTGTATTTATTATTAAGATGAAAAAAAAAGTTGTGCTTGCTGAAACAATACCACTACCCTCTGTGTTTTTCATGTTGTTTACACTGGGGAAGTTATTTCATTGAGGTAACCATTTCCTGATTTTCTCTCCCTCTTTTTTTTTTTTAATCCCAAATGATGCATATTACACCTGAAAGTCACACATTATGGGACTGCATCTAGCTTTGCAATGTTTGAGTTTTATTCCCCATGCAAAATTTTTCTTAGTATGTAACAGCAAGAGTAAGAATGGCTTCCCTTGGAAGGCACTTCCAATTTTCTAGCTTGTTTCAGTGTACAAGGGATACTGAGTATAAAAGGAGTGCCTTCCCCAAAGGCACATGGTAGTACAGTTATAATTGTTACATCATTTCACCATTCTCTGACCTCTTATCAAACTAATACACGGAGATGAGGAGTAGCCCATAGAGCATCAGCTCTTCAATTTTCACTTTGTTTCAAAAGGACAGAGACATTCCTAGAATTTAATCTGCCTATCACAGTCACATTAATCACTCAAGTGTAGTGAGTTACCTCTTTGTGGCCAGACAACAGTCAGAGCCCAAATAAGAATCATAAGCATGCTTTCATAAAGCTCCTCGAACCTGAAACTTTAGAATGTACTATTTGTCTTGAGAATAAGAATTATAAAATTACTTACCGGATAATTATGGCTTGAGAAGAAATGCATTAAAATCACAAGCTGTTTAAAGACAAAACCCCTACTTGAATTCACAAATAACTTTACTGTAAAAGTTTCTGCTTTATATAGTAAACGTATCAGAAATCAATGTTGGAATATCAAAAATATTTTACCCAAGAGATGGAAATTTTGTGGGACAGCTCAAGAATAACTCTTCCAACTAAGGACCATCATAAACCTACACATTTCACTCATTTGAGAAACATCTGTTGATACTGCCACAAGCAGCAAGTACGGGACTGTGAAAACTTACATGCCTCTTGCAAACCCCCTTGCAAAGAAGAACTGTGTCTATGGAGTTATGCTGATGTAGTGGATCGGCCTTGCCTGGATGCAAGGTGCTCTACCACTCCTGTCCTCAACTGGACAGGGGACAGAAAATATAACAAAAACTCACGGGTGGAGCTAAGGACGGGGAGATCACTCACCCGTTACCATCATGGGCAAAACAGACTCAACTTGAGAAAATTAGTGTAATTTGTTACCAGTTAAGCCATAGTAGGGTAATGAGAAATAGAAGAAACACAAAACACCTTCCCTCCCACCTCTCCCTTCTTCCCAGGCTTAACTTCATTCCTGATTTCTTTACCTCCTCCTCCACAGTGGTGCAGGGGGACAGGGAATGGGGGTTGGGGTCAGTTCGTCATACATTGTTTCTGATGCTCCTTCCTCGGCAGGGGAAGGGCTCCTCACACTCTGCCCCTGCTCCAGCTTGGGGTCCCTCCCACAGGAAAAAGTTCTCCACAAACTTTTCCAACGTGCATCCTTCTTCACACACTGCTCCAGCTCCTCCACAGCATCACAAGCCCTGCCAGCAAACCTGCTCCAGCCTGGGCTCCTCTCTCCATGGGCCCACAGGTCCTGTCAGAAGCCTGCTCCAGCATAGGCTTCCCATGGAGCCACAGCTTACTTCAGGCACCCCTGTGCTCTGGCATGGGGTCCTCCAAGGTCTTCAGGTGGATATCTGCTCCCACTTACCCCCCAGGGGCTGGGGGCACAGCCTGCCTCACAGGGGGGCTTCATCATGGGCTGCTGGGGAGTCTGCTCTAGCACCTGGAGCACCTCCTCCCCCTCCTTCCTCACTGATCTTGGTGTCTGCAGTTATTGCTCTTACATGTTTTCACTCTCTTCAGCTGCAATTTGTTGCACAGGTTTTTCCCCCACCTGCTTAAATATGCTATCCCAGAGGTACTTCCACTGTTGCTAATAGGCTTAGCCTTGGCTAGCGCTGGGTTTGTCTTGGAGCCAGCTGGCATTGGCTCCATCGGATTTGAGGGGAGCTTCTAGCAGCTTCTCACAGAAGCCACCCCTGTAACCCCCCCACGTACTGAAACCTTGCCATGCAAACCCAATGCAGCTGATTATTGTTTTATCAGTAACTGTGTATGTTTTTCCACATACACATCCCATTCGAAACAATTCAAAATAAGGTAATTTGCCTTAAAACACCGCTCCCCTAAAGAGCAAACTCCAAAACAATTGTTAATTTTATTGCTTAACATACCTGTAAAGCAAAAGACAGGGACATACTACACCAAGAATCTGAAAAGTGACAGAGACCTGATCACAGTCCTTTCAAAACAAAACAGGATCTTAACCCCACTGAGGCAGTTTGGAGTGCTACACTACTGGTACCTGCAACATAAAGAATCTAGTCTAAAGAGAAGATATTGGGCAACAGAGCTGAAGGTGCAGTGTTTTTCTTAAGCACCTATTTTACTGTGCTATTTGGAATAGTTTGGCAAAAGCACAGAAACTACAACAAACAGCGCTGCAAGAAAAAAAAACTGCGTAGGTAGGATGATAAGAGTTTTATACACTGTTTTTAACATGTGAAATAATGCATAATGGACTTGTTCATATTAATTTCAGGATATCCAAATACAGAAAACTCAAATAGTCAAAGAACATATGATTTTTTTTTCATTACATGGAGTCTTTCATGAGAAATTTTCACTGTGTTTTTAGGGACATTCTTCAAGACTGAAATATTTCTTTCTCTAAAATTCAGATAGTCTTGTCGTGGATTTGCAAAACCAGAAGCCTTTCTTCAGTATAAGAGCTTAAAAAAAAAAATCAGTTAAAAAGTTCAGTGAAATTTAAGTGTATCTGTGGGAAAACAATTGTATTTCTAAAGAATACTGCCAACACTCTCCCTACATATCCCCTCCACATAAAATTCATTCGGGAACAAACCAGTTCAGTTTTTGCTTTCATGAATAACAACTGAAATTTTAAGTAAATTCATTGAAGTAGCTCCATTATAAAACAGATAACTAAGTTGATGGAAACAGTTCAGTACTTTTACAAAAAAAATATGAAATTTTTTGCATTTCTTTGCTACATTTTTTGTGTTGCATCCTGCATGTCAGAATACATGCATTAGTAAGATAAAAAATTATATGCTGCTGTACTTAAACCAGTCTTAACTGTGGATATAGCTTTCAGTACAGCTAAACAAGGTTTTCCCCTCTGAACAAATGTATCACTTCAAATTCCCTATCACAGTTACAAAACGAACTGAACAATAAAATTGAATATACTTCATCAACATACTGTTAAGTTTAGAAGCTTTACAGAATTTTTTGTTAATCTTCTACTCATTTAGAAAATTTAGTGTAAGAATTCAAAACAGATTCACATATGTTTTTGAAGACATGAGAGTGGTCATAAAAAGGAACAAAAAATTTATTTTACTTAGTGGGTTAAATATTGTGTCTGTGTCTACGTTCTCTGCTGCACAATGCATTACAAGATCTTTTGGATAAATACCCACATATTTTGTAAGCACAACAAATTTACTGCATACATTAATAAAATATGTACCTAGGGAGGTACCTAGCAGGAGTTCATTTTTCAGAGCTGTCCTGAAATTACACTTTTAGCCTTACATCAGTAACTTTTAGCCTTTCCATTAGTAATGGTTCTGAAATATTGAACTAGATTCCCAAGTGATAATTAGCTTTAAAAAAGGACTGATGTTTCTAAACGTCCACTAGCTTGGATGATGTGAAATCCTGGGTGATATTATTTAGAATACATACATACCACATACATAGCTTTCCCTCCCCCACTCCCTCCAATGACTGAAGTCCATGAAACCGCTATTGTCAAAATGATTGCTGTAACTCCTTCCTAAATTAGCAAAATGGGTTTTTCAGCTATGTTTGAAGTAGCCAGAATTCTGGCAGTGAATGATGACTAGTACAGATGTTTTATGCATCGGTCTTAATGAACAGCCAAGACAGGGAGATTACAACATCTAAGAAGGATGCCAAATAACAATTTGTTTACACACTTCCTAGATGCTTCTAGCGCTTTTACTTACAATGGGGTAGCTTTTCCATTTTTTGTGCAATACATTCCAGAAACAAACCTCGGAGGTGGATTGAAAGATGCAGAGCAATACCAAGAGATAAAGTGAAATAAGACAACAGCTTTAACATTTTCAGAGAACAAAAAGCTAAACTATTGACTAGATAGGTTACAGAGAGATGTCACTGTCCAAGTTAATTACATTTTGCACATCAGCTCTGCAGCTGGATGACAAAATCATGGGTATGCTTATGTATCATGACTCCAATATCTGAAACAAATAAAACGTTGAAGGAAATCACCAGTACTTTAACATTTTTTTTCCCCTGCCACTAATAATGTAAGAGAAAAAGAGAAGATGCTTATATGGTGTGACTGACATAAGACTTACACTTTAAGGGAGCATAAACATTTATCCTTGTTTACAGCAAAAAAGAAGGATAAGGAACTGTTTTGTGATAACAGACGCAGAGCTTTCATTATCAAAAACAGTTTTCCCAGAAATGGAAGCATGTGTACTTTAGAAACAAACAAACAAAAAGAGTTTCTTGAAGTATCTTACCCAATAAGACCACAGATACACAATTGCTCAGATACAGAAGTGCTAAAATGTAACAGTAATGCTAGTTATGCCACAGGCATATGGAGGACACACAAGCTGCTTCAGAAGCAGTATTTGAATCAGTGGTTGCACCCTTTGCATTCCAAATATATCGTGAAAAAAAAATAGGGTAATCTGCTTCTAGATGCTTCTATGAAAGTCATGAAACTAACTCTTCATGGTAAGTAAAGTCCCATTACAATTCACCAATCCAAATTCAATTTCAGGCAGTCATGACAACTTGTCTTCCCAGAAAGACCTCGTTTTGCATTTCCAGTTTTGTCCTAAGCCTTTATTGTAGCAGGTTTGCTTTCTAACAGCTGCTGAATTTCACTGAAGTGCCTCTATTGATTAGGACACAAGCACAAATGAATTAAGAATAGAGGAGTTGATTTAAAGTGGGAGGCTGTAACTTTATTAACTTTTATCACAAGCAGAGATATTACACCAAAATGTTTTTACTTGGTTCAATACATTGCTAACAGTATTCCAAGCCAAATAAACATGATTTGTTTATCAGAATGCTGAGGCATTCTGATAGGTCTTTCACTAAAAAAAGAGTAAGGCAAGTACAGAAGTGTTATCTTAATCAGAGAGGACTTTAAATACCTATTATTATTGTCGTTGTTATTATTATTTTAATAAAGTAATATTGTTCAATATCTCCTTAATCTCCTGCATTACACTGGAAGTAATCTACCTTGTGTTAGCTGAAAACTGTGACAAAAATACAAATCCAATCTGAATATGAAATTTACAACTTCCTACTCCCCAGCAGGCTGGCTCTAAACATCCAGGCTGCTATGAAGAAGATACCTCGGCTATTTAGGTCCCCTAGAAAAATGTTTTTCTGATTCTGTATCTTAGCAGTTAGGCAGATGCACAGTATCTTGGGAAAGCGACACTTTAAGGCAGGGCAGGCAAGGTGGTCTCAGTCAGAATGTCTTGACTGTCCTGTTTCCATGCAGATACAAAAAGAAGACTATAGAGATGAGCAGTTTTGCTCTCCTGTACTGGCATCTGGCCGGCAGTGGGCAGGTACATATGGTCAAGGTAAAATAAAGTGGGAAAGGACCTGAACCATGACTCCAGGGTCTGCTTCTGAGGGTCAGCCTTCTCCTGGCCTATGTGGTGACAGGCACTCTCTGTCTAGTCAGGAAGATTAGAACTGCAGCAGAATCTACACACTTGCACTGAGAAGGGTCTAAACTCTGCCACACACTGTTCAAATACACAAAGAAGGGCAGCTTCAAAGATTCCAAGAATACACAGCATGAGTTTTTAAATATTACAGAATTTATAACAATATTACTGATTGTTCTCTGACACTTGAACATGTAATTTAAAAATACACATATTACTTCATCCTCTATGCTTCAAATACAACCAGTGAACTGTGTTTCTACCAGAAACCAGACTTTTCTACAGCAAGGCAGCGCTGCTGTGGTATCAGTTATTTATATTTGCATGACAAACAGTTACTGGCTCTTTGCCTAACACGTTGGTGTTGGAACATTTGGTCCAAACAGTGCGTCTGCCAGCTAAGAACTGTGCTGAATCTGTCAGAAGGCGTTAGATAAATGTGTCACCCTTGACAGCCTGCATGTGTATAATTCGAGCTACAATAAGTGCAAGTTATTGTCCACAATGCAGTCTGTACTAGGATTGCACACACTTCCCACGCAGACATAAATAGTGATTGCAGCTATAGACCCACTTCTATTTTCTGACTGAGGGTGTTGTACTGTTGCCCACCACTTCGAATACTACTTCAATTTCATACAAGCAACAGAAGTGGGCCAAACCAGCCTCTACAGTCAAAAAAATAACAAACAAAATAAACAGAAAAAAAAAAAAACAAAAAACCAACATGCTCCTATCCCTGGGACTCAAAAATCTGTTGCATACATTAGGATAGTAGATACCATAAGCAAGTTCTCAAACCACCTTCCTCTTAGATTCTACCACGTTCACAGCTGTCGCTACAAAATACCTGTTCCCCTAGTCAATACATGCAAAGTGAGCAGCTCAGGCAATCAAATCCCACAGTCAACAAAATGAGCCACCAGAACTCTCACCAGTCACTCTTTTGCGTATCTTTTGCTATATGATGCCATATGTACTCAAAGCCACTTGCTTAGCCTGTGCTGAGATTGCAATAATAACTCAGAGGCAGAGCTTGGCATAGCAGTACAGGCTGTTCTGTGAAGGCTATTCTCTGTTTCAGAGGCTCTGACCCTACTCACATTGAACTCAGCAGGGGCTGGCTTTCAAAGAAAAAAGGAGTAAGCCCAAAGGTACCCACAGTACAGGCAGTCTCAGACAAATGCTCTTCCAGTGGGATTCCACTGATTTTAAGGAAAACTAATTTTTGGTGCCTCACTCAAACACAGAAAAGCATTCTTTACATAGCAAATAGGATGAATTGTAATAATTGAAAGCAGCATGAGCCCTCACTGTTAATTTGGGGAAAGGGATCTTGAAAACTGAACGCTTACCAACTGAAGCAATGATAAAGGACTTACCAGCAATTTATATAAATACCAACCAAATGTAATAGGAATTTAACTGAACAGCAGATGGAAAGCAAGAAAGTTGTCTATGCTTTTGCAGAACTGCTTGCCGTAAATGAAACCAGCAGGGTATCTGCTGAGTGACATCACATTTAGATAATAAATAGATCTTCCATGGCAAAATTATGACCCAAAACTATACCATATTTTTTGAAAGCTTAAAAAATATATATTTTATATATATATATATACACACACAGAGTATATAAATTTTATTTGTCCTCTTCTCTGGAGAACTAGTAAGTGACTGACAGTCTTTGTATCTTTATACTACATTATGGACACCATTCTGTCAATTTTTAACACTTTGTTCCTCAACTTTAAGCAAAACTTAACTATATTGTGCTCTTTTGTTATTATTTTGTTTCTTTTTGGGATGCTGAGCATTTAAGTCGATAAAAACAAGCGATTGCACTTATCAAAACAGAAGACTTAACCTTGCTTGGAGGTTTCTGAAGCATGATTTCTACTTTCAATATGCTCACGAGCACTGCAGCCATCAATATACCTCACTTCACTGCCGTCAATTAGGGCGAAATTAAGTGTCTGCATATATTTCACCCTAATTTTCAACATAAATGTGCTTAAGCATGGCAATTAATTTACTGAACCATACTTAATTAGAACCATTGGAGGAAAAGGACAGTTCAGAGACTGTCCTCAAGATCAGATTCACATCTCATGCAAGCAGCAGTCCTGCATGAGAGCTCTGGTGTGGCTTGAGCAAATTCTAGATAGGTTAGTGCACCTGCACAACCAACTGCTTCTGCAGGAGACAGGCAGAGACTGTTCTGTTAAACAGAGGAGGACACAAGTTTTCCACCAGACCCAGATGTGCCAGACAAAAAGCTGTTGACAAGTTTCTTGTGGCTGTTCCTACTTTCTTCTCCCAAAGCTACTTTTGTGAATGCCATTCTCATTTGCTTTCAAGTCAGAATAAGCAGGATGGCTTCAGCCAATTTCTAGAGCAAGTCTCTCTGAATACAGCTTTCTGACTGAAATGGGTCAGGGAGCTTTCAAAAGAGCAGTTGTGCTGGTAGGGGAGAAGACCCTATAGGGGAGAACAGCAGGGAGGAGGGCATCACTTACAGATGATAATTGCTTCTATAGGCAAAACTAGATGCAGAACAGAACATCTGTCGCTAGCCTGTGACTCTTTATGAGCTCCTAGTTAAGCAGATGCACAGCTGACTGAAGACTGCAATTACCACAATCCTTCAATGTACCTAACACGACTATACAGGAGTGTGACACACATGTCCTTTCCTCTCCCACATCAACCTGAACCTCAATTTATTTTTCACTGAGTCTGTGTGGAAAACAGTAAACCCAAGTCAAAGAATTGTTAAATATTTTACTGATCGTTTCACCCATATTTTAATGATTTTATTTCCATACAATTTTAAAGTACTTTTCCAAGAATCCTTTAATTATGTATATATCATACAGCAAGGCCAACCTAGAACACCAATAAATATTATGTAGATACCGAATGTGAAAATGCTTTGTCTATTTGCCATTCTTTTATTTATACAAAAATCTTGAATAACAAGAAAATATGACTACCAGCAATAAAACTCATCTTTTTTTTATATTTAAGCGTTCACAGACTGTTTGAAAATGCACCATGCTCAGTACTATGCTAGTAAAATTACACTTGGCTCTCAAACTAGCAAGCATTTCTATTAAACATAGCATTCTCAGCAAGATGTTTTTTCAATAGTGAATACTTTGATTGACAAAGGATTAAATTACTGCTGAGCCATTCATTATTTAAGGCTCTTAACACCTGTTAGGTGTTAAATTTACCTTTTCACATCTCTACTGTGCAAAATATCTGCTCCCACTTCATTAACATCCTGTGTTTTACACCAGTGATGACATTTCAACATTCAATGGAATAAAACTGATGCCTTTTTGAATATAATACTAAGGGGTTTTTTCAAATTTATTTAGTGATTTCAGAGGCTTTTTTTTTTCTCCCAGAATGGATTTAAAGAAGGAATTTTAGAAGAAAAGCAATGCTGATTTTGCTGTTTTTCTTGGTGCCCACTACAATTTCATGTCAAAATAAAGATTTCTTTTTTGTACTGTCTAACAAAGTGTCTATAGACAGTGCTGTTTCTTTGAATAGCTGTTGCAAACAGTAATGGACAAAACAAAAATGCCTTGAGACTGTCAAGAAAGGATTCCCTTAAGTACCATGAATAATAAACTAAAAGGGGCTCAGCAAATCTGTGCAATCAAATATAGCATATAATTAAACAGAAAGTGTATAATCATCACCTGAATGTTCTTATACTAAAGAAAATCATTATATTGTTGCAGTAGTACAGTTAAAAACCATCGAGACTATCAAAGCATCACAGTGTATTTTTACAGGCAAGAAGTGCTTAAATGGTTTAATAAGGTGCTGTGCAATAATAACTTCAGTGTGTTCCCAAATCACAGAATTAATTTACAGCCCTTTTACAAAATTAAATGGATTTAATAAAGTGATCGTAAGTTAACACTAACAATTGATGTAAATTGCAATGTTAGTGAGATTTACTTCAGTTATGTTACTGTTTACGATATTATAAACCAGACCTCTAATGTATTGCAGGCTGAAGGGCAATCTGTTTAATATGGGAAACAGATCCAAAGGCAGGGAAGTGACCTGTTTGCAGAATTCTCCTAAATCCCAGGACAATTATTAAAGAAGCACTTTATATATAAATTTTGACAAAAGCAGTGGAATGTGGCACTGTAGCAATGTGCTTTCTTGAGAGTTCTTTTAATTAAACAAATGAAAGGAAAAGGTTAAGTGAAAAATAAACAGTTCCTAAACAGGCATGATGATCAGAGCTTAACCCACCTAAAAGTGGCAGAAGATTGTTGTGGTATTACATAAGGCCTCAGGAGTTAGGCTGGCCAGAAGAAGCCTTGGAGTCTTTTATGAAGTGCACATCCATATGACTCAATCCCTTAACGTTCACATGGAACATACTCAGAGACCCAGTAAAATATGTATGCAAGTATTCAACTCCTTATTAAACCAAAGCAATTTGCTTTGCAATTTCCATCATAACATTTTTAAGCCAACTTCAATCCATTGCTTCAAGATTCAAGACTACCACTCTTGTAACTAAAGGAAATGCGTAAAGCCTACAGGAAGCCCAGACAAAAGTTACACTAGTTGTTTCATTTTTATGTGTGATTTTTCTGTTCTCTTTTGATGATACTTCCTTCAATTAATTAGTTGAAGTGGTGGCTATATTTCAGATTTTGAACAAAGAGATGGGCAGTGGCTCAAAACCATATGATGAACTTGCCCAAACAGCACATAATTCTATTTGCTTTTGAGGAGGAGGAGAGGTCTCCACCAGTAGAAATGAAGTTGGCGTGCATACTTCCCCAGGGTTAAAATTGATACTTCAGTAAGGCCTTTTTTACTCAAAATATAATAGAAGAGTCTATTCTTCCACACGTGTTTATAAGAGAACACACAAAACTACTAAAATGTAGTAAAGAATGAGAATCTTTGGGAAGACGATTTCTCAGAAAATTGAGAGCCTCATATTTATATTTGATTCAGGTAACCTAGAGGAGTCCAGAGAGGACGTGCATCTGCAGTCATCATTTCCTGCTATTTCAACCAGTTCTAAGTGGCTTATCCATCATCATGTACAATATAGTGCCTCATCTTCCTAAGATCCACACCACCACTTCTTTAAATCCTACTGGGAACACACTATGAATTTTCAAATGTGCAAAACCTTAATTGGAAACACAAAACGTGCCTTTCTAAACCTAATCTCAGTAGACAAGAGGCCATGCAGATTCAATATTAGATATACGCACCAGAAGTAAGATTTAACTGGAATTTTCATGCTTTAGTCCATAATAGCAAGGCTCAAAATTCTCATCTACTCCTTACATGCACATACATTTTCACCAGTAATATTTCAGGTATTACAGACATGCTTTTCTGCACATGCCCAAAAGGTTCACAGTCTTATCAGAGCTGAGCAGGTTGCTATCATCTCACACAGACTCCCTGGGGAATCTTCAGTGTAGATGCTTTTCTGCTATGGTCCCCAAAGGGAACATTTGGGAAGGTATGACAGCATAAAACACAGCACCAGATGCTACTTTCATTCAAAAACACAGCTTGGAGTGAAAAGAGGCAGTGTTCCACATTTACCCATGAACTGGTGAGACCAGACCTAAGCTAGAATAATTGTGCCCTTCTGTTTGGTCTCTACCTCAGCAGCATTTGTCTTCACCACTGAACTAGAGAAACAGGGTTCTCTCTCTCCTTCTGGCCCAGCCCATTTGGCTCATATTCTTCTTCAGGTCCAATTATATGGGATCAAAATATATATTAACAGTTTACATGTTTCTGTGGAGCTCATTTTCTACTCCTCCTTCTATCTATCAAATCTGTTTTTCCCCATTCAACCTTGTTCCTGGCCATAATCTTCAAGTGGAAAGGCTGCAGCTTGTCTGATCCCTTGAGGTAATTCAACATGTTAACCCAGAATAACCATCTTTCTGAAAAAGGAGATGGGGATCTGGCTTGGTTTTTTCTGGATCAGCTAGTTGAATCAGCTCAATAAATGGTCAGCAAAGCACCAGCCTCCTGACTTGCAGAAGTGACCATGCAGCTGGAAGCCGAACTGCGCTATGGAAGTAGGGATTACAGCACTATCTTTTTGTCTTCTGGGAGATGCACTGTTACAGAAAAGAGAGAGCACAGTTGTTTTTGAAGGAAGTGTTTGGGACCTGTCACAAACACGTTTTTTGGGATGTGAATCTCAGTATGAAGACAGGTGCCTCCCACCCCACAGGCAAGCAATAAACAACTCTGAGAGCTATGACATAACCTGAAAAAGAGTATTTTGATATTTCTCTTAATGATATCAAATGTGCAACATTAAGTTATTTTCTATTAATTTCTTAAGCTTTTGATACCAGCTTCCCAGGTTTCTTTTTTTGTCTGAGTACCCTGTGGATATTCTAGTTCCAAACCCAACTAATCAATTCAGCATTTAATGATAACTATATTTATAATGCATGGACTCTTCAATACAAAATCAAATAAAAGGAACAATAACTAGTTCTGTTACCAATTTTTCTGAGGAAAGAATGTACCCAGCTATGATCAAAAACAGTCCTCTTAAAAAAAACCCTAATTATTATTCTCTAAAAAAAAATTGATTGACATACTTGCAAACAGTATGAAAATATGAAATAATATTGTTAATGAAAATATCTAAACAGCCTAAGGTATTTGACCTTTCACAAAGCTAACTATAAATAGCTTCCAATACTGACTTACACTCTGCAACTGCAACAGATTGATAAGGAACAATGGCAATGCTAAGGGAGGAAAACAGATTATGAAACACTATCCACTATTTCAGATACTACAATGTAAAACATTCCTGTTAATACACTGCGAATACCAAGGTTATGTGGTTGAATTCAGTCATGTGATGAACTACTAAAATTATATCAGAAATGCACCAGGATAAACAAGGAGGAAAAATGACTCTTATTTCTGTAAAAGCAAGTTCCATTTGTTTTGAAATAACCTGTTTCTTTTAATAATTCTCTAAATAACCTGTGACTCTGCATTATGTGACTTCAGGCAATATCTCAGGTAATACAATTCTCAGCCTAGACAGAGACAAGGCCATTTGGCAAGGAGATATACAAGTAAAAAAAGATAGGGTGGAATGATGTTTTAAGGAGTTGCACTCTCTCAAAACACATTATTTCATATTGCTATGAAGCAATCTTTCCCATAGTAAATCCATCTTCAAATTAATTTATTACCGCTGCTTGGAAAAAACCCACATAAGCCATAATTACGCATCAAATCTAGTAAAGGGAAGGGTTTTATTTGTTAAAGGCAACTATTTTTTCTCTGTTGGGTGCAAAAATAATGCAAAAAGCATGTTATAAACACAGGTAAACTATATTGTTGGCTAGGTTAAGAACTTCCACACCACTCTAGTATTCATAATACTGCCCCAAAGATTAATACCTCAAAATTAAACAAGTAGGACCTTTGTTAATATTTACCTAGTCACCAATGTTTTCCATTGCCAGAAATCATTAGACAATGATAAGACTAATTTAGTAACAAAAACACCAGATCTATTTAGCATCCTATAAACATTCACTGCAAGCCTTGGGGTGCACAGTTTTTAGCCCCATCACTACAAAATGTTTCCTGTGCAGTTGTAATTTCTTTGCATATGAAGATCAGCATCTTAAACATCCAATAGTATCTGAATACTAATTTCTAGTAAGTCACCACTACTGCAAGAATAATCAATTCCTGCTAAAGTACTAAGTATGTTAAAGCCAGAATTAGTTCTTTATAAAATTATAAATGTCAATAAACTACCTTATTCCCCACAGGTCTGTCATAATTCATGCATAAGATTATTTTTTGCTATTCTGGAGTATGCTTTGAACACAGTTCTTGTTACATTTCTTTTGGGAAAAGGGAGAGGTTACTACTTCAAACTGTTTCATCTGAAATATTTCATAATTATCTCAACGTTAATTCTGTGCTACAACACAAACATAATCATGTTATTAAATTCATATGTAATTATAAAATAATCACTGTGCAATATAAAAGGTAAAAATGAATTAGAGAATTATTATAGGGTAATTAAATATTTATCATTGAAACATATAAGTGACAATTTGTGACCATAATGTGCTGACAAGAATTTTGTCCATAACAAAGTGCTGTGAACCACAGTCAATCCGTTTCCTTATTTTTTGGACTCAGATTAATGTCAGGCTTTATCATTTTTTTGTGAGAGTAACCAAGGTTTTTTACTTAGACATATTATCCCATGTCAGTAAATACACAGTTATTAATATAAAATTATATTATTCACTCAACAGGAGTAATTGAGATACTTTTTATATCTGTTCCTTAAGAATACTACAATTTACAAATGTTTTCTTTTCCTCATGTAGGTTTGTAAAAACAGAGGAAAACTAGAGGCTTGAAATTTTCTAAGACATTTAAGGGAGTCATACAAGAACTCCTCCATATACTCACCCCAAAACCCCTGGATTCAGCCTAACCCACTTCATATATTCTAAATTTACAGTGAAAAACAGCACCACAGAAATACTCATAGCTTCACCTGACAGACCAATTCTCTCTCCCGTAGCCACAGATACCAAACTCAAATGCAAACGTTTCCATATGCAGAATATTTCTTTTGACCTAAAAATCTGGACTCAAAGATCAGCCAATGTGAACCTTTACTTTGCATATTTGCCCCTTCCTTTTATCAATACTAAATCTATTTTTTTTTTTGGTGGAAAATAGTAAAAATAACTCCTGTTTCATTCCACTAGAATGGCAAAAAGCTAATTCTCTTTGATTGTTTGAGTTTCCAAATTGAGAATCTTTGCATTCCTATAAGATATTTTAATGTGAGGAGTGTGAATGAGCACAAGAAAGCTGAGGAGAAAGAAAAAAAAAAAAATCACACTTAAGAAAGGTAAACTTCTCCAAAGAATTCTCCACAGCAGGTTATTATCAACAGGATCTAATGCAACTTCCTATGAAGATCAGTTGCTAAGTGAATTGCTGAAGGAACTAATTACTGAACAGTAAAACGTAGCACATAATGCTGAAGAGGTCTGAAGTTCTCGATACAGTTGGCCTGTTTGTTACTTAAATGAATGAACTAGATAGGAAACTTCAAGCCAAAAAGGATGGCAAGGGGGCAAAAAAACATTTTCTTGAAATGAAATGGAAGTGGGCACTGTAAATCAGGAAATGAAAATCAACTCTGGGCTGAATGCAAATCACAGACACAGTCAAAGTGATCAATTAATTTGACTGTGCTAGAAGGGTTCCTCCAGACATGTATATTGAAAAATTTCATGTGAATGAAGTTCTGAGCTGAAATGACCAACCTACACAAAACTTTTCTGTAGAGATTCTTAGAAATATCCCTAGATTAGTTAAGTTTAAACATTGCTAGACAGTAATAAGTTTAAGACAGATAACGCCTCCGCTATAAATTCTTATCATAAATACCATTAGTAAGACTGACAAAACAAATAAATGAAGTAACAGGTTGCAAACATACATTTGAAATAACATCAATATTAAAAGTATCTAAAACTTTCCTGGCACAATCTGTGCTTAAGTCATTTTAAAAATTAGTTGAACTAAGGAGGAAATAGCTGATACAGAGTATGGAAACTTAAAAAAAAAATCTTTGCAATCTGAAAAATAAAAGAAGGACAAAGATAAAAAACAGGCCCCCATTTGGCAAGCTAACCATGTATAACATTTTATTACAAGTGTGTACTTCTCAACCAGAAATCTTATTTTGTTCTCCTAAAAGTTTTCATACTGTTGTGGTATCTGTAGGGAAACACCAGGAAACAGAGGAAAAGAAGATAAGGTCTGTACACATTTATTACTATCCCTCGTGGCACCAAATTGATCACAAAGTCCAATAGTCTTTTTACTGTTCATTATATATAACCACCTGTATGATGGCCCCAAATTATCTAGTAAACTGGTTTTGGGGCATTTATTTTGGTGGGTTTGTGGGTGGTTTTCTTTTGTTTCCTTGTTTGTTTGGGTTTTTTAATCTACTAACCTCAGTCTCATTCTCACAAACAAGCTACATGCCCAGAGAGAAGGTAAACACAAAGCCTGATGATGAAGTAGTGCAAAAAGTTTCTTGCTATTTCCATTATGAACAAGACCACTTCCACTGATGCTGCAAAAAGCCTAGTGCTTGATATGTTTGAAGGCTTGTAGGGAGAGGTAGTGTATTTTATTCGACAAATAGAAATAGCGGGGAAGTTATCAGCTGCAAAAAGTCCTTCTTAGGGTCTGAAGTAGGACTTTCCTCCACCTATCATTTGTACCAGCTTTAGAACCTCTATAAAAATATGTATTTTGGGGGAAGTCATTCCACAAACAATTTGAATTTACAAGACTCAGTTTAAAAGATTATGCTATTTAAAAGGAAAAAATTAAGGACAATGCCATGCCAACAGTGATCAAATGGTAAATGATCTCATTACTAATGGATTTATTGAGACATTTCTGGGGGATTTAAAAAAAAAAAAGAAAAAAGAAAAAAAAGAAGGGAACTAACAAAGCCGTTAGATGAAAGCTGCTTGCAGGTTGTATGAAGATACTGAAATAGGCAAATGAAAATAAGCAGCACCACTGTGGTCATGAAAACAGTTAAAACCAGAAGACATATTTAACAACCATTTAAATTCAGAGACTTTTTTTGTTATAGTGATTGTGTTTAAGTAGGAAAAATTAGAAGGATGTATCTTTGTACAATATAGGATTTCAGAAGACAGGACAACGTAATTTGACTATATGCTATCATGGCCTTCCTCTGCCCATTTGGAAGCCCTTACAGACATATGGAAATACATGGCTAACTATAATATCACACATGGTTGACTTGAACAGGACTCCTCATTTATACAGATACATTCACATGCTGAAGTACCAATAGGGCACTAAACATCTTTTACTTACGTCAGCATGAACTCTTACAGAAATCTTGCTTCACATCAGCATGAGACAGGAATGCAGAATTTAACACCAATTACAAACTGGCTCTTCCTTTAGCTGTTGCCAAATAACAAGGTATTATTTGTTGCTTCCTAGGTATCTTGGTGATTAATGAAGTTTAAGAAGGGCACCTTCACTAATAATATGTGCCTCACATTGATCATGTTTCCAGCAATCATTAGTATTCATTAGCAGCAGTCAACTTCTTAATTCCTTTTCGCTTAAGTCCAAATTATTGTAGAGTTATTTACAACACCCTGTAGGAGAGAACAAAGCTCTCACAAAATCTTAATAGCTTATTCCCAGATCTTTGTATACCAGCACTTCTGGGAAATACATGCACACTGCAAAAAAATCCTAGCTGCTAGTCCACAGAATTAACAGCACATAAAATTCTCCACACAGAGGAAGGAGAAGATAAGCTTGCATCAGGCGCATGGCAGAAATAGAAAATACAGGAAAGCAAAATAAATTCCTCTTTCACATCTTGCCATCTCCTGTAAGTTCAGTTTTATAGCCTTCTCCTTCTCAAGGATGCCTAGTGCAGTCTCTTTAGACTGTAGGTGTTTTGTTACAGGATCATGTTATCATACTATTTGTCAATATAATTTCATCAGTAAGTTCCCAAGCCAGTCTCATACTAGGAGCTTGCCCAACATGTCTATCAATTAAAATATACAAGATCACCTTTTCCTTTTTTGTTTCTGCTCCCCTAAGTCACTCCTATCCATGCTGACTTTCCATCTGCTCCTGTGTTGGATTTATCTGGTGACGAACTGGTGGCGGGCAGGCTGCAGGGGCTCTGTGAGGAGAGCGGGGCTGCCCCGAGCCGGGCACGGCTGGTTCCAGCCGGTTCTGGCTGGTTCTGCCGTGGCCCCACCCGCAGCGCACTGAG
This sequence comes from Falco punctatus, assembly GCF_963210335.1. Classification (NCBI taxonomy): domain Eukaryota; kingdom Metazoa; phylum Chordata; class Aves; order Falconiformes; family Falconidae; genus Falco; species Falco punctatus. The sequence goes on from NC_137594.1 coordinate 8,765,969, forward strand.
CCTCTGGGAAAGTGGATTGAAGCAGCTGGTTGGGCGTTTGGCTGTTAGCCAAGGTTAAGCCACCACAACCACAGAAATGGGGCAAAGCATATGCCACTGCACCTGCCTATATGTCTACACAAACCAACAGAAAAAAGTGGGGAAATTATTTCCTCACATCTCGCCTGGCTGCGTTACCATGCTTGTACTGGGACCAATGGGAAAAAAAAACCTTACGAGATTAGTTGCAACAGCTGAGAATGAGACCTAGCTCACATTCTGCAAGCTCAGATCATAGAAGATATGTGTCTGTATCCACACATGTGCATTTAATAGCACTTTTAAAAAAATGTTTGAACAAATACATTTCACCATACATAAGCACTTAGACCATAACGTACTAAACACAGAAATGCTAAATCCTCATGTTACTGCAGTTTACACTGAACAGCAATCATTGCTAGACTGGTACAAAAGTGTATATCCTCAGTTTTTAACTTTTCCCCATGAACCTTTAACTAGCTCTTTATTTAAGTGAGGAAGGGAATGTAGGTGTATTTCAAAAGACTTCTTATTTACAATGATATCATCCTATTATTTTAAAACATACTTTGGGATATTGCTAGATCTTTCCTATCAGGTTCTGCAATTTACATACGGTGTATAAGAAGTATTCCAAACAGTATCCATACACCCTCCTTACCACTTTATTGATTAAAATGTTCAAATGCTACAATACAAAGCATAAGATTTATGAATACATATCCCATCTGGTGTTGGTTGCCACAGTCTGTGGTTCCTAACTGCAAGTAGATGAGTAAATCTGAAATTATAATTCCTTCAAAGACCATCAGGCTGACATGAATTTGCTAAAATCTGTAACACTATACAAAATACATTAGGAACATTGCATACCTCAAGATGCAGTGTACCTACACCCCATAAAAGGGGTTCAAATATAGGAAAACAAGTTAAGTCTGTGATAAATTTTGCACTCAGGGATATAAATAAAATATAATACCATAAACACAGAGACTGTCTTTTGGAGAGTTAGTTTCTAATCCCACTATTGAATTTAAATGAAACAAATACAGTGATTCACAACTGTAGAACACAAATGTACAGGAAAAACATGGACCTCGGGTCACAAGAAGTCTGTTGAAGAAATAGTTCACTGCGTTTGCAGTTATTAGAGATTTCTGCATGCACTGCATTCAGGAGAGATTGCTTCTTTCCTTCTAAGGTGACCTTATTATATAATAAGAGAACTACAACAAAACCACAGTCAACGTTTTACTAACCCAGCATGCCAGTACTCACATTCTCTTGCTATTTGTAGTCTCGCACTTCTTGGCTCCAGCAAGCTCCAGTAGGCACATTTCATTTATATTCAAACCTGCCCAGCTACCCCTGGGCCCACCCATGGAAATGGAGGCCCATAACATACTCCTCTAGCCAAGGAGTTTATTGTCTCTTCCACTCCAGGTTCTCCTCCTCTCTTTTCACAGAAGTGGAAGACCGGCAAGGGAATGGGGAGAGCAAGAAGGTAAGATGTGGATGTAGATTTTGACATTCAAGGCTGAAAACTTTTCCACAATTGTCTGTGGAGCTCAGCCCTGCCAATCACTGTCATGAGGACTTCATGCACCCAATGAGGTGGCCAGTAACTGCCAAAGCTGATTTCTCTTTATGATCCAAGCAATGTACTGTCCTGTGATATGATATGCTTTGTGATGTAGAAACCTGATTTTGATGCACATTTCTGTGTCAGGACTGAGAAAAGAACAGGCAGCCTCAGACTTGTCCATATGAATGATCGTGCAGGTATTTGTCATTCACAGTCCCAGTTGCATTCATGGGTTAACTGTGGATTCACCTGTGTGGTTTGGCATATTGACACACAGCCAAAAAGCAAAGTGGTGCCTCAGCCTTCAGTTATACAGAAGACTGTGAGAGGACGTAAATAACCTGACCTAGTCAAATGCTTAAGCAGCTAAGACATGAATTTTCCACTGGATTTCTTTGTAGCAAAGAAACAGCTAAATAAATAATAAAGCAGATTTTCAACAAAGGCTTGAAAAATTCATGGGAATCTGAGTGATCAAGCCTGGAAAAGTCTGATGCGAAGCAAGCTGCGTAGCTCTGATCAAATCAGAATAGTCATGGAACTGTTTCACATCAATGCAGACGTCTCTGGGAATACTTTTACAGTGACACCACTTCAGCACACTTTAGTAGACTTGTTAAAATACATTATAATCATATCCGACAACTGAATAAGTTTGGATCTATTTCAAAAGGAATCTACATATCACTTTAGTTAATTTACATGCTGTATTAAAAATAAGAAATTATACAGTAGACATAATTGCCTCCTGAAAAGTAAAGTATAACAGCAAAATAAGCCTACCAATAAAATAATTTGTTTTTCAGATGATATAACTCTTAAACCTCCTCTGAAGCTTGGCAATACAAAACAGCTCATGATGAAGGAAAGGAGTTGAGCAATTCCACTTCACTTGTCCTATTCCTGGGTTCTGAAAGCTGAAGCAAATTAAGGGACGTGAACTTATAGCAGAAAGCTTTATTCTCACAACTACTTAAATATCCAAAATAAAAGCAAGGATTATTTGGCACTGATATTCAGGGAACTCCAAGTAACACTGATTATTAACACTGTGTTACTGTTCTTTCTTCAACATCCTGCTCTTTCTTGCTCAAAGTTTAGCCAATTTCGTTGACAATTCCTGCACCGGGTCTCTTTCTCTCTGGTTAAGCTTTTATTTCATTTTTGATACTTTCATCCTTATCAGCTCAGCCATTTCTAACACTGGCAGTGGGAGAGAAGAATTTTGCACATGTAAAGTAGTTCCCAGACTTTTTTGTTTTGAAGCCTGCTAGCATTTCCACACTTCCCACACATGTAAGCAGGAACTCAAAGATTAAAAAGCAAAAGAATCTGTTCTCAGTGACTGAATTGGAGCCTCTCACAGCTCAAACTGTTGGATTTTGCTGACCAAACTTTACAAGCATTGCCTCTCTGCAGAAAAGTGGATATTAAATTCTGTTTGTAACTGTATAGCACATGTTCCAATACCATAGTCTGAGTACGCACGTCCTGTTCTTTGGTAGTGAGGGTGGAGGATGGCTTTAATGGTAAATGCTGCTACAAGATGCAATAAGGTATTGGTGTTCAAAGTAGAGCTCTTTTGTCTCCTTGCACTCTGCTGGCATTCTAGCACGACTGAAGCATAAAACAAAGAAATAAAAAAGAAAGAGGAGCAGCCTGAAACTGCTGAGAAAGTGCCAAAAAGCTGACTTGTCAAAAGAAGAGGAAGCTGATGGTCAGGAAGAAAACAGGATCAGTTAGAAGTTATGAAGGATAAAGAGCTGATGCTTGTGAGGGCAGAACCAACAAGGAGCTGATTAAGGAAGCTTAGGCTTTATAGTCAGTACATTCTTGCTGGGGAACAGCACATAATCATAATGTATGTGCGAGAAAGGGCCAAATGCCTGGCATTTCTTAACTTTTAAAGATACGTATTATTTTGTTTCACATCTATTTTGTATATGTTTAGTGGAACATACACATGCTGAGAGAAGGGGCAGAAACAAAATTTCAGTTTTGGGGAAAATTTTATTTTCAAGAAAAATAAGACTGAATCAGGACAATAAGCCAGAACTTGAAAGTTTATACTTATTGAGAAACTATGGCATTTCTAGAATGAAATATCCACTCCAAGGTATCCATCTACTTGCTATACTGATTGGTGATCATGCTAGAGCAGGCCATGCAAGGAGCTTTGGCAGCTCTAGATGGATATGGATAAAATATCTGTCAGAGGCTATTCACCTCTGACTAACACAATTGATTTTTACTCTGACTATTGATCTTAATTTCAGTCTGCACCTGTCACAACTTCTATCACAGCTCATTAGGGATCTCCCACAATCAGGAAATCTGGAGACCAGATGCCAAACAAGTTGGCCAGCCTAGAGATCTAGTCTAGAAGCCATGGTTTATGAAAGCACATGGCAAGTGATCCCAAATACATGACCCCAAGAAGCGTTGGAGGCTTGGCAACCGCAACCCATCTGCATTCATCTAGAGCCATATGAACAATTTAAAAGAAAATGAAGTTTCATTATGAGCTCATAAAAAAATGAAACTACTTCTGTGAAATACTCCCAATTAGACAATTTGGCAAGTTCAACAATTGAAAATGTCCCAAAATATGGCTAGTACAACCATCTGGTAATCAAATGCAAGAAAAAGTCTCATTTTCATGTTGTTCTCCTCCTTTGCTAGGTCATATCCTCATGAATTCCTGAAAATTCTATCAAAAGAATATAAACACCAGTCTCTCCTATGGGAAAACACTCCATAAAGGCAGCGCTTATGACCCTTTATAGTTTGCTACCATGCTACACAATGCACATACAGCACATTACTGTAATGTATGTAGCATCTGTGTTACAAGCTTTTTAAAATTATACAAAAAGTGGGTATTTATTGAGAAGAGAATCTGAACCTCTAACAATACATAGTTGTTGGAGATGATAGAGAAAATCATGTAATATATTTCACTCTGGGATTTAGGAGTAAATACTTCAAGTAGAATGTACTTTCAGGGTGATGAAGAACACAGAGAGAAAAGCCACACAGAGAACTAATGACACCACAATACGATTACAATACAACTGATCCAAAGACTGCTCTCCAAAAGCAAACATTTTTTAGAACTGCTTTGGGATCTATGTGGCAATTTAGGGTGGCTTCTTTAATGATGGAACTCTTACAACAATGGGAAAAGCTCTGTGCCATAAACTTGAAAAATGCTTGCTTCTCCTTTCCCATATACCACACAAGCATTTTGATTACCACTCTACACTAAAAGGATGTTTCAATTTAAAGCTCTTCAATAGGCTGCCAGGAATGCTCTGCTCAATGATAAGTCTATTGTACAAGACAAGTGAGGAGAACATTACCTTTCTAAGTGGCCAGGAAAGTATGTTATTTACAGCCAAGTGACAAAACAAAAAGAAATGTGGAAAACGTCAAAGGGAATCCAAGAGCAGAAGCACTAAGAAATAGTCTGGCACTTTTTTTTCTCCTTCTCCCTGTCCGCCTCCCCCCCCCCATCCCCATCCATCTTTATATGTTTTGAAGTTTAAAAGTGATATAAAATCTTCTAATGGAAGACTCAAAGCAAAAATGTCTCAAGATGATGTCTAGTAAAACAATGATAATCATCAAATGAACTATTACAGGAGAATGCAGAGGAGGATGGTTAAAAATTACCTACAGTAAATTTGACACCAATCAGTGATAAAGGTACGTAGTAACACTGACTAAGGATGCTTTGTGGTTTGTTACTCTGATGTATGGCTCCACAAGCAGTTGCACAAACATGATTTCATTGGCAGAGCTCACATGACTGGAAGTGCTACAAGGAACAGGAGCTCTCAAGGAAGAACAGAGTGGATGACAAGGAAGAGGACCAAAGAGCAGCTTAGACACACACACACAGCTCTTCTGCAGAACTGGTGACAAGCTAGATTGGGGCTTATAGGTAAGGACCAGAGAACAGACAGTCATGAGTGACATCACAGTGGGTGTCTGGTATAGATTACTTGACTAAGAGGACAAGGTAGATTAACTCTCAAAGAACCAGAGGCTGTCTCATGATCATGGGCCTCACTTCTCACTGGGAACATTAATGACTGAACATTTGCTGAAAGGGCAACATGACAGGACACAACAAATCCAGGAGATTTCTGGAGAAAGTTAGTAAGATTTTTTTTGAAACTAGTCATCAGAAAGTTAACCAGAAGAGGCTGGCTGTTAGATCTGCTACCTCATAAATAAGAAAAACTGAGGATATGAATGTCAGTGACAGTCTGGGTGTCAAAGACCACATGATTTAGTTTAAGATCCTGAGAGAACTGAGAAAAAAATCCAGCAGCCCTGGACTTCAGAAAAGCAGATTTCAGCTTGTTCAGGCATCTACTTAGCAGATCACAATGGCAGACTGCCCTGAGGTGCAAAGGGGTCCAGGAGAGCTGGCTCATCTAGAAACAGGGTCTGGGAGAGCAAAACATTTCAACAGAGGGAAGCTACACTACAGACTGCTTCAGCAGATGGATACATACTCATCCATATGACTTGAGGGTGCCAGTGGCATTAAGAGACCATTGCCTATCATCTCTACAACACTATAGAAGCCAAAGGAGCTGCCTGATGGACAGACCTTGAGCAACCTGCTTGAAGCCTTCACCACTTCATTAAGGAAGGGCTAGATCAGATGACCTCCAGAAGGGCCTTCCAAACTAAATCATTCTATGTTTTTACAACTAAACTGAAGATATTTTGGCAAAATACAGTGTTATTTAGAATATCAAGGCCAATTTTGAAAACAAAAATGAGTAATGCTTTACTCTTTCTTCCTAATGCTGTATGTATGCTATGATAAACAAAAAATACAGATATACTGCATTTGAGAGACAAAACATAAACAAATGTAATACATCTGTTAATAAAACCACATTTCTTGGTATAAAAATTTCAAAGAACATGCACTGTATTAAAAAGTATTTTCTTTCCTTTATCATCTTGTGCAATGCTTGCTATTGCATTTATAACAATCTACCACTGCAAACAGATTACAGGCCTAATACTTACTGTACAGAAAAAAACCCCTCTTTCACAAATATTTTGTGAAATACTAGTCTCTGAGTTTTCATTATGGCTCTCTCATGCAACAATCTAAGCACTGGCTAAAGGCCTGTAAAATGCATCTAGATTATTGTCGTCATTGTAAATTGGATCAGACTCAAAGATCAGGAATGGCAATGGATTGACTAATCCTTCAACACAAGTAATGAAAAAAAATCCTTATAGATTAGTCATTCTATGAATGTGTTTTTTCACTTCCTCCAAGCTTTGAGGTGGCTAAACTCCCTGAAAGACTGAGGAGAGATAGAAGGTTATCCATGACCTGAAAAAAACACAATATAAGTTGTTTGGTGAATATTTATAAACAGTTTACCCATAGGAAATCCATGTCATTCCATCAGGAACCTATCTAGGTTTTTAAGTTTCTCTTTACCATATGTTTTGCTTACACCTGAGCATAGAGCTCTGGCGTGGTGAGCTATATCACCCACTGTCACTGTGCTCACAATAATACATACCATTAACCCCCACAAGGAAGACAGCAAGTAACAAACACCACTTCTCAGGTGGCCTTGACTTTGGAACAAAGATATAGAACTGACAACTGCCAATTATTTTATCTTTGTACACATTTCCCTCTGGGACACAAACAGTATCCACTGAAGAACATTAGTAAGCTCAAAACGTCTTCATTCTTTTGATGCATATGCTGCCCAAGGAATTTAATTACAGAAGGGTTTTTTTTTTGGAATGATTTACATTTGTAAGTATCAAGTAGACAAGAGACATGAGGAATAAAAGAAAAATAAGTGTTAATGTTGGTAACAATAAAGTAGACATGATGCATAGCCTTTATAATGACAAATAAATACTTCCCATTTTGTTTAAAAATTACAATACTTCATCATGGCAAATAATCATCTGTCTTTGTAAAGTGACCAGAACAAAAGCTCAGGGGTATTCTGTGATGGGAGTTTACTGTGGTCTCAGTCAAACATGGCATGTAAACATCACCTCAATTTTAAAAGCCTGTACAATTCTGGTGACTTCAAAAAGATATAAAAATTGGCAAGGTGCATGTTTTAGCTGACCACAGTGACATTATTCACTTGCTTAGAAACTTTTTTGGATATAGATATGTCTAAGCAAAGCATGCTTCTCAGACATACTCTAAAGAAGACTGTACTGAAGTATGAATTTGTATTTTTGAAATTCCAATAATTATATCACTGTTATTCAAAATCTGTTTGTTTATTTTATCATGCTAGCTTGTAACAACAATATTATTCTAGGGAAAAAAAAGAAAAAAAAAAGGAAATAACTGACAAGACTGAAAAGTCCCATCAAAACGACCACAAACTGTATTTTAAGTGACAGCACACTTCTCTTTTCAAAGCAGTTGTCATAGCTCACAAGATAGGGCTGAGGGGCACTCAGGGCAGGTTTCTAATGACAATTTCCATTTCACCATTCAGGAAACAGCTCATAAACTAGCATCAAAGAAATAGAGGTATCATCAGATTTTTAAAGCAAAAAGTCCATTACCTGATATTTACTATATAGTAAAATTTATTATTGCATTCAACTACAAGTAACAACATACTTGGTTTGTTACACAACTACACCTTCTTTTCAGGTAAAAGCAAATGATATATAAACAAGTCCAGAATTTTTAAGGTTTTTCTTAAGAAGTTCCAAAAATTTTGAAAGAAACAAATGGCACAAAATGAAACTCATTAGATTAACCGTTAACAAAATGCTTAAATTTTGGTAGTCTAGTATCTCAAGGATAGTTTCAGGTACTTCCTTAGGGTAGGTATACACTTATGAACTCTTCACAGAAAAGGACTATACTGCTTTTGTTCAGATGTTGCCCATTTTAAAGAAACACAACAGTAAGAGGGTCTTCTCCTAAATCCATCAAACTATTGCTCTCTATGTTTTTTTGCAATAGTTTTGCATGTGAATTGCAATATGTACAGTACTGTTGGTAAGTGTTGGCACAGCAGGAACTCCCCAATAAGCTGCAGAGACAGTAAGCTATTGCAGCAATTCACCACACAGACAAAAAAATCTAGCTGTGAAATCATCTGTCTACACAAGTCTGGGAATAGCAGAGGAAATGACATCTTCACTGAGGCAAATAATGTTCTGAACATATTAAACCATGTAAATCATTCCAGAAGAGCACATGTTCATCTTCATGAATAGACTATGCACTGACAGGTAGATCATTCACAGCACTGGCAGGCATGTTAAAAGTTCTCTTCTTTACTTGAGTTTCCAACACTATGCTTATTTCATATGGATGACTTTGAGAGAGTAAAATTATGCAGCAACAATAACTGCTGCACAGAGATTCCTCTAATTATTACATATTCAACATATATATTTTTTTCATATTAACTAGACTAAGACTCCCAGAAAGAGCTTTTGATACTAACCATCTGGAGGATAAAGTCCCAGATTAATTAACGCCAAAGCAATTCACACCAAAGAAAGAGTTAAACCATACATTCAGAGATGATCACCGAACCAAACTAACATCATTCAGAAAAGGGATCTTTAAGTCACTGTAGCCAAATCTCTGAAAAAAAATATAACCCATGTAATTACTATATTATATCCAGGAATTCTCCTGGGTTTAAACCCATGGAAGAATGGCATCTCATACTGCAGCCATTCTGGTCACTCATCTCAAAAAAGCAAATGAGAGAACTGGAAAAAGCACAGAGAAGGACACTAAGGAGATTTGGGAAGAGAACACCATAAAAGGCCCGACTAGGACTCTTCAGTGTGAAAGACAGGCATTAGAATACTAGAAAGTTGTAAAACCCACAAAAAATAGTGAGGAAAATAGATGTGGTGTGAATGCTCACTATTTCTTACGATACATGCACTGCAAAAACTTCAATGCAATTATTATGTAGCATACTGAAATTCACAAAAGAAAGTAATGCTTAAAGTGTTTTTTTAACACAATACATAATTAAATTGTAAAATTCATTGCCACAGGACATGGGGGAACAAGAATATTTCAAAAAGGTATGAGCTACAATTCCTAGAAGATTCTCCACTAGTCACAATTAAATGCAATAAATGCTTTTTGATGCAACTTCCAAGTCAGTAAGTCCCTGCCATTGTCTGCTAGAAGCTTGAAGAATAAACAAGGATCACTTTGTACCCCCACCATTTCTAATACCTCTTTCCACAAACATAGTGAAAAATCTGCAGCTCCAGGTGCTAGAAACAAGATACAGCTTATGACAACTCTCAAATTCATATGATCTCCTTAAGAATCCTGAAGGAAATCACAATCAGAGTGCACTATATTAAGGGTGTTTTCTTTACATAGCTGAATTAATTAACTAATCAACTGAGGCTTTAAAGCAGAAGTGCTGAAGTCTGAAAGATTAACAGAATCTACCCCTTTAAATGATTGCTGTGTGTTCAGCATTATGTATAAGAGTATTAGTTTCTAACAAGGGCAGACAAATATGACTAATTGATAAGATGCAGACATTTTTATGAAGTCATTTCTCAAAACAGCACTGAAGTCTCAAACTCACTAAGCCTGCTGATGAACTAAACTTCTCAAAATCCTGCTTAAACAAGGATCTACCTATTTTGTATCTTGGACAGTAAAAGTTCATGCCATACATTTCTAACTTGTTAATACTGTAATAAATGACCACTAAGACATATCAAACCATAAAACCCTCCAAACCCCAAAAGTATGAAATTATAGCATGTTCAGTTTTTGTTTGTTTGTTTTTTTATTATTCACTGACCCACTGGTAAGCTTGGTGAGCATCCTTCTGATTATAGTTAAAAGGAACTGATATATTACGTCTTTTCTTTTTTCTGAGGGACTATAGGAACTAGATCAAAGTCAGAGCTTCACTTCCATTCAACATCATGCTACAGATACTGTAAAGAAAGCCTGTATAATTCCTAAAAAAAAAAAAAAGTAAAAAAACAGTTCCATGTAAAACTTACATTCCTTCTGCATGCTATGTTTGAACTAAAAGGAGACAGAGCAGAACTACCTAGAAATATGGTTTTACCCAGTATCCTCCAAATATCCAAAAAATCCTATGCTAGTTTACCATGAATACAGTTCTCTCATGAGCAATGACCACTCTGTGGAATAATACACAGAAGAATACTACTCTGCTACTATATTGACCTTGAAAGTGAACCATTACAAAGATCTACAGTTACTGATATTACAATTCTATCAGTTATACTTTCAAAAAAGCTGAAGAGTTGGCCTCAGTTAAGATTCTAGTAAGAGTTCAGTGTTCAAAACAGATTTGGCTGTGGAAATCCAGACATAGATGGTCTCTGCCATGAATTGTTTCTCATTTACAACATTTGAAATAAAATCCAATCATTTGAGCTGTATTTAAATTACCAGAGTGCCAAAGAAAGGAGTCCCAAATGCCTAAAGAACTGAAACACTGAGGTAGTCCTTTTGATCCTAGGATCACAACCTCTCTTAAAACATTCATATACTTCATAAGTTGCAAATGCCTCTCTTAACTGAAATGTCGCTTTAAAGAAAACAGATGACCACAAACTAATTCAGTCTGCAACAATTGGAGCTCTTATCTAACATGGGCATAACTGTCATTTCCATGGGAAATTCTGTTCTGTAGCAATCTAACACTGCTCTAGAATGAGTATGTGTCATATCATAACAGAAAAAATGTTTATCAGGCCAATATACTCCATTGTGCAGAGAATGACCATAGGTCTTTCCACCCACCCTTACAATGCAAATGATAGTACAGTGGATTTGATACACATCAAAACTTCATCTACTGGATTAAAAACATTTAAGTTATTTGGAGAAGTCTTCAGTAAGTACAAGGTTTAAGATTTTACTGTGGTATTAAACCCATAGATTATTATCTTAAAAATCTTAATGAGATCTCATTTTGGGGTTGGACACAACTGAATTAAAAGCCATCTGGGAAATTAACCAGATGAGTCTTTATGAACCTGTTCAACTTGTGCTCTCTCAAGTCATATTATACACTACTGTTTTTTTGTCTAGGAGATAGTGTTGACATGAACAATCTCCCTGTTGCTAAAAATGCTTTGGAAAAATACTTTTCTGATTACTATTGCAACTGCTAATTGGTATCACTAGTATCCCATGTTTTGGATCTGTTTTTACATTTTTGACAATCTATTTTAGCGATTAATTTTAAAATAGAAATGTCTTCCTCAGGAAACTGACGCCATTCTGTCATTTTTACATGCCCTAGAAAATGTGGCTTTGATAGTAATTAATCCTTGTTCACGATGATTAGATACACCAAAAATCATAAGCAGATAGTTTGAGTTAAAACTATTATTTATTACTACTACCGCCATATGTCCCGAGTACTTCCTAATCCAAACAGCTATTATGTATTAAATTGATACTTTAATGATTAGAACTGTATTTTCTATTAATTTTTATCAACTCTTTTAGCAGAGCTCCCCTCTAGTATTTCGTGTACACTTGCTTTAAAAACCAAGCCTTTTTATGCTGTAAATATTTACTCAATAGTTGTCAGGTTTTTTCATTTTCCATGTTCTGCTTTTTCATAAACCACTTTCATTAGGAGCCCCTAAGGAATCCCTTTTTACTCTAAAAAATACTTGCTTCCTAGCAATAGATCTGATTGGGGAATGTTTTCTTCTCCTAAAAAAATAACAACAATCAAACCCTAACAAAACTAAGTAAAAACCCAATAAAAACACCCCCCGCAACCCCACCCCCCATCTTTCAGATAGTTATAGCAAAATGTTTTAGATAAAAAGCACTTTTAAGGCAAGTCCACTGTTACTAAGCAAACAAGAGCTGGGAGATCAGACCTACAACAGAATTCTTTAAAACATGCAAGAACACCAAGTCTTTAGGTTTCAAGGAGGAAACTGCACGCCCCTTAAGAGTGCTTTGGAAAAAAAAAAAAAAATAATCAAAGATCTTATTCCACTGTCTATACAAAGAAACCATCTTTAAATTTTTCAGGATCATTGTGAAGAGCTTGCATATCCTGTAAACATCTAGGAGACTAAAATGTGGTGACAAAAAAAATCATCATAAATCTTTATGTGGTGTAGTTCAATCACCACCAAATTTGTGAATGAACTTTTATGTTGATTGACAATAAAAATCTGCAGTCCTTTGCCTAAAAGTGATACACTTTACAAGGAAATGTAACAAGCCAACTCCCCACAAACAGCAGAAAAAAGTATATTCAAAATTACATACAGCATTTTCCTTTCTAACTAAATACTTGTTACTTTCTGGATTTCATTAGATGCAGCCACTCAGAAATGATACTTATAATGTAAGTTACTTGTCAATGTTTAGTCATTTGTTTCTCCAAAACCAAATGTTTAAGTAGTTGAAAAGGTTGTAATAGGGAAATATATATATAAAAAATAAATTAAAATATCAGTAAGAAGCTCCTTCATTCTTTCTTCTCTAAGATCTGCAGTGAGAAAGTGAAGAGTTGTTAAATATATTCTGTGCTTGGCTGGTGCACAAAACTTCATGTCAATGGATGTTCAGACAGCAAAGTGAATATAAATTCATAAAAAAGATCCGCAGTGTAGATACAAGAGCTGCAGTGAGGACCAGAGAAGAGAATTTTGCCTCAAGGATAGCATAGAAAGGAAAATATATGTCAAATTCAGAACAGATGTTAGAAAGCTTATCAGGAGATTAAGCCAGTGAAATGGCCTGAAACACAATACATTCCTACATCTTGTAAGATACTTAGCCAGATGCATCAACACCAACCAAGTACGTACAAGGAGAAAGGGGAAATTTTCTTTTGTTGTTTCCATTTCCTACATATTCCATAACCTATCCTGAATCTGTGCTGCTGCTTCTTAACAAAGCAGCTACCTCTCAAAGTGTATCAGCCAGCTCTGTGTCTCCATCCCCTGTGTAATTCTGTCTTCCTCCTGGGGACTGCACTACTGTAACACTGACTACTGATCTCCCTCTCCTCAATGATGAACGATCCTAGTCTGGACTATTTCTTTTCTGCAAGAATTCCACAAAATGTTGGAAGGTACAGGCTAACCATACAACATCAGACTGAAGAGAGCAAGAGCCCTAGAGCTCGCAAAACAGTGTGAGTCCATGAGAAGAGTTTACAGCTCCTTCTGTAATAGCTTATTGCTGGAAGCTCCAAAAAGCATATGGTAGGACAATGAGTTTCCTTCTTTCCCCTATTTTCTACACTGAATATAGTATTCAGGCTTTCACATCAACACTGAACTTTCAGGCTTCATGTTAACTACATGAAAATACAGAAAAATACCTCTGTTTAATTACATAAATCTAAAACTAATTTTTATTTTATTAACCTTTCATCAACCAATTTAATTTCTCTTCCTTGGTAACCTAAGAAAAGCTAGTATTGTTTACACCAGATCATTTCAAGTAGTGGGTAGGTGTACTTAATGTACTGCTTTTCAAAATATATAGATGAAAAAATATGTGTTTAAATTATCATTCTTCATAGCTAATTTCAATTTAAAGTTTTTGCAGTACATTTTCAACTTTTGTTCCTGTCTTTTTCACACTAAACCCATCACTTTCATGCTTGCTTAAGTAAGTATAATTGAAATTTAAAGTTTTTGAGAGTAGAATCTCTATCTGCATAAATTAGTCAAAATAATGTGGAGACAATCTTTTTTGAAGACTGAGAATCACAATATGCAAAAATGACTGTGTAAAGTAAAAGCAATTAATACACAATTCTGTAGGGTTTATAGTTCAATATTAAAAGCTACTTTTGTAACATCTTAGACCTGCTACTTCAAAAGATTAGTGAATTGACCAATAAGAAATCCTGTTCAACAAGTCAGCTTCTTTTTCATCAAATGATAGTAAAAACACATTTTCATCTACTATCCTGAAATTCTTGCGTATCAGCAGTTCTCCATAATTTACAAGCACATTAAGAGAGAGCACTGTTTTTTCAACCAACAAAGAAATAACATAATTTTATTATACTGGTTTATTTTTTTACCATTCAGATAATTTACATTATTTTCCTGATTTTCAAACGTCAGATGGTCACATCAGCAAAGCAGCACTGTTAGCTTCTTGGCTGATGCTAAGTTCGCATACACCACAGCTACGAACAAGTCCACTTTGGCTGGAATCCGCTCATCATTTTATCACTTCCTGGTTAAATATGTAACATAAGACCAGACCATGATGAAGTGTGTCTTTCTTGGTCAGGGATTGTATTTAACACTTAATAGTGTAGCATTAAGTGTTATGTAAGCACACCAGGTGTGTCCAGATATCCACTTTAAAAAAAACAAACCACCCCCAAAAATTCAGAGGCTTCCTAATTATCATATTCAATATTTTTATTTTTTTGTCTTCTGTGTTAAAATGTTCTGTCATCTAGTCCAAGGGCATCTAAAAGACTCCCCGATGTCCCAGATAAGGACCATGGTCAACAACTTTTGGCACAGCTAAAGATCTCTGTAACAAGTTCAACTACATGTAGGACAAAACTTTCAAGGTAACTCTCCCAGGAAAAAGGCACAATCCCAAATCTCACTACGCCTTGCTCCAAGTGCAAAGAATATATCCTTGCCAGACCAAAACATTGTAACTTCAATAAGATAATAACAATAATAATAATAACACTACCCCACCACAATAAAAACAAGAACAAAGTATCTCATGTTGAACAAAGCAAGTCATTTCACTATACATATTTCTCTTTCAAAAGCCAGTATAAAAGATCAACCAACCCATGACAGACCACTCATTGTTTAATGTACCTGCTGGCACGTCAGTACACTGCTAATTACTGTAATACAAAGAATCTGTTCTGACCTTGAGTACATGTTTAGAATCACAGAACAAACAATGTTAAATGTGACCCTCTGGATGCCATCTGGTCCATCCTCCCACCCAAAGACATTTTAGCAATCTTAAGATTTTTTTGTGGTCTTCACTTCTCTAAAACCGAATTAACATAATTTTACCAGTAGCAACTCATGAAGGAAAAGATGAGAATATCCATGGAAAGGCATGCTGTGGTGCCACCAAAAAAAAGCTATCTTTTTCTACAGAACAGAGTGCACAAAGCATTTGCCAATCGAATCAAAATTGCTCTTCCCTGTAATCTCTAATAAACTGCCTTGTAATTGCTACATTTGTCACAAATGGCAAAAGAGAAAAAAATCAAGGTTTATTCATTTATTTCATTACTTTTTCTAAACACATCTGTCCCTAGACTTGCAACCATGCAGAACACACCACTAAAATAGTGAGAAAACTGAAGCAGCAGCATAAGCAGCCCAAGCACTGACATACATTTCATCCAGATTCTAGCTGGCACAACCAGATGATTGGTTATTATCCCCAAATTTTCCTTCCATTGCTTTCACAACCCCTTGGCCTTTATTTTACTCTTCCACTCTTTCCCTAACTTATCTACCTTATTCTACTTGTATTTCTCAGAAGTTAAACCATTATCCTTCACAAAGCAATTTCTACTCCTCTTCCCTGAAAAAAAAAAAGTAGTTGCAGAAAAATATATAGTATCTTACCTTCATATTGTTTACTCCTAGATTCACTCCACGTTATTTCTTTCACTGTATTATCATTTTTTCATTGCAAACTCTTTGATAAAAGGATTTACCTGTTGATCTCTGTACCATGTCTCCGGTAATGGGTAGTGACTAATAGCTTTTTCCTCAGCATTAGCATAACACATAAGTAGCAGGCAACAATAAGTTCCATGGGATTTCATCTGACCCACATCTCCAGAATGCAATCCTTACTTGTGATTCTCTCCACTAGACACAACTATTTTCCTTCATTTATCACAAATGTACTTTACTTTATTCCCTCATCTACCACAAATACTACCTTATTTTAACAGACATTGTTGGTAAGAATACCTTACACTCATGCACCTCACAAAAAGCAGAGTTTAAACTTACACTTATACATCTAAAGAAGAATATATATCTTAGAGTATTTAACTGCCTTCATGGAATCTTAGAGCAATTTTATTGTGAAGTATAACAGCTCCTACACAAGCTAGAAGGGCACTCTACATTCTATGATTTGAGCTCTGCTTAATAACTGACATTTTCTATTCAGTTGTTCATTGAAATCTCAAGTTTTGGATACCAAAGAACTCAGTTTTGAATTAAAACAGGATCCCTGGAGAATTTAATAGCATACTTCCCATAGTTTAGAGTTTCTGAACAAGTCAGCTTTTATCAGCAATAATTGAAGTTGCCAAATTCAGGAACAGAACTGATGCGGCTTCACACTGTGAAACCATTTAGTGACAATACAAATACAGTACACTGCAATTAGTTAGCTAACTGTTCTTAGAAAAAACTTACAAAATTGTGCAGCATTCTGCCACCTCTACATAAATTCCAAAGGAGTGCTTATGTTGTACATGAATTCTAGTCATCAAAATTAAGTGCTTCACTTTGCCCATCTATACTTGCAATTAATTTGTTCATAACTTTATGTAACTGAGCAAATATATTTGAAATGTACTGAACTAAAACACTGTGTTGTTGAAAGATCATGATTAGAAATCTACAACAGTACCATCAGTTGAAATTCCAGATTTTCAGTTACTCTGACTTGTGAAAAAACACTCTGAAGGACTATCTACAAAATTCCTTAAAAGTAATTTTAGTTCCCATCAAGTACATGATGCTGCTTGCCTTAAGCTATTTTAGAGCCATTCTCATTTAGTGAACATGTTTTACCTTAAAAAGCTGAGGTTTACAAGAGGTCTCCCCCTTGGTGCAACTTCACAGCTGCAAGGGTAGAGAAAAATGAGTGACTACCAAAGAGAAGAAAAACAAAATGTGTTTTCATATAAAACTCTCAAAAAAGACGGCTATGAATATATTTTTGGGGTTTTGACTTACATTTTGTATATACTGCTTGACTAGACTTCAGTCTAGCCTTTATCCCACCCACAAAACTCAAAATATGCACAGACATATATGTACACACTGAATAAAGCAAGAAATACACTGTTTTCTGCTGCTTCAGAAATTTACCCAAGATCGCAAAGCAGTTTATTGCTTTACTTGTAGAGGGATTGCTCAGAACTTTAACTTTTACCAATCAAAACAAGAAGACATAAGGGACATTATATTATACTAACGATTTTCAACAGTCTGAATTCTTCAAACACAGCAAAACAGCTTTTATCAAGGAAAGTTATTAGAAATAAAGAAGTGGTGGGGGACTTCCCCCCATGATTTGTAACATATAAAGATGAAGCTCTATATTTGCATAATTAATTTTCAAAATTAATACTTCATTTATTTTAAAAATTTAGACATCTTAATTTAAAAAGTAAGGTAACTCATCTGTAGTACACAAATTCAGAGTATCTTATTTGGTATCTTTGCCCAGCTTTTTCCACCTCTCACTTGCACAGGTATCCAATTATGATTCAGTCAGCTAGTCAGTTTGAAGACTGCCAGTTGTTCCTGTTACAAGGACAATCTGAAGGAGTTTGTTAATTCTTGGACACACACTAACTTTTAAAACTAGGTTCCCCTCGTAGAGCAGGAAACAAATGATGAGACACAACATCTTTGTTCATCTCTCCAGCCCTCTTCTCCATCAGCTTCTGATGCTAAAACTCTCCTCCTAAGCTTTACTTTGGACCACACTTCATGAGGTTGTTTAGGTGGGGGGTGAGGTTTCATACCAGCCTTCTTTACTAAGGATTCCTGGTCTTTTGTACCTTACTTTCACAAACATGAAAATCTTCAAAAGAAACAGACAATTTCTAAAGATGTTGACGCTCTTGTGCCTTTTCTTGACCTAAAGACTTGCTGCAGTTTCAACTCTCTGTTGCTGTGGCACATCTGAAGTACTCTTCAGATTATCAAGTGAATGGCAACAATTAAACTCAATCTGCAACAGAACTACTGGATATAAGTTTAGGCACATGCACTGGACAGCATGGAGCTATCAAAATTAACTTCAGGGGTACCTCAAGACTTACTGTGTATGTAGACTCTGTATGAAACAGCTGTCTGTTTTTGGGTTCTTGGACATCAGAAAGCTAGGCAGACCTCCAAAAAACCTGTCTGGCATATAGAATTACTGAACAAAAGACCAAATACCACATGTAAAGAAGAATAACAAGAAAAGAAGAATTTAACAAGTGGATCCATACTTGAAATGGATTGACTAGTCATCTGTGTGTTCCCCTGTAGCAATTAAGCCTGGGTATTAGTAGAGCTTTATCACTACAAATTAATATTTTAAAAGCAATTGTGCAGACTGAAAAAAATTTGGAGGCAAGGAACACATTCCTTTATTTTGCACAGTACTAATACCCAGAATGTCTGATATGGCTTCAGGTAATACTAGAAATCTACACTTAAAAAATTGACCACTCTAGAACACTTCTTCTGTGTATTTTCATATGCTTAATCACTACTTTTGTCACTGCAATCATTCACAAACAGAAGGTAATTCCAACTTATTTAGAAGAAACTTTTCATAAAATTTCAGAATAGCACTCTATATGTGCACCATATATACTCATATTTCTGGAGAGAGGTTGATATGGGGTTGAAATGCCGTAAATACACACTACAGCTTGGAAAAGTAACTAGCCCTATGTGCACTTGCTTTTATCTAATTATGTCTGTTAGGGGTAATGAATTAAACTATCAGAAAACTCTCCTATAACAAATGATGGAAAATGCAGACTTGGTGCAGAAATATAAAATGATTCACACTGATTAATTACAGACACAATTAAAAATCTTTGCTATCAAACTAGAGAAAAATTTCCACTTCACTTTCAATCATTTCCGGCTCCAAGACCAAACATTGTTTTTAAAAAGATTTTTAAAAACTTAAGCCATTTCTCAACCATTCAAACACATGTAAAATAGCATTGTTCAGAACACTTCATTGGAAATGTGATTTGAAATGGACAGATCATCAAGAAGCTTATTTGATGTCCAATTTTTGTAGTCTGAGATGATTTGATTTAAAAAGAAAAAAAAGGTAGAAACTATTCATGCTTACACAGTATTCACTTGTAACCAAGTGAAACCCTTCATACATTTGTAGGGTATTTCTCATATGCATATATGTTTTTCCACACAAATAATCTGAAATGTTTCTTACAAATTCAGTCTGAAAGTAGCATTATAGCGTGCTAACTAAAATGTAGCCAGTTAACTACATGATTGCCTGCATTTATTACTATGGTTTAGCTTATAGAGGAACAGATGGTTTCCATGTGTTCCCAATCAAATACTCTCAATTGCTTATTTGATCATCTGCACTAGGTTTTTTGATTTGAATAATTGAGCTTTAGCATTCTGTACTTCTTAAATTTGACCTGCTACTTGCAGCTCTTTTGACTTGTGGCAATTGCTGTTGGCTGATGGCCAACAGCCTTTTCCTCAGACTTTGAGTATAGTTAATTCAGCAGCGTATTAAAAACAGACACTGTATTCCTTAGGATAACAGAGGCTAAATTCTGTTCTCCAAATAATCCCCATAGATGCATGCAAGCACAATTAATAACTCAGCTATTAACCAAAAATGAAAGACTTGTTTAATCTTATTTAACACTGTACAGTCTTATGACACATAAATGAGAGGCTTTAAACTACTGCTTATGTAATTCTTTAAAGAGCAAAGTCATTTAAAATACAAATACATAATTTACACACAGACAAAAAACATTTAAAATCTACCTTCTGTTTCTCTTGCCCATTTGTTTTAGAGCCAAAACTTGTTGAAAAATCATTCTATTATGCTCTGCATCTTAGGTTATTTAATTGAAGAAAAATATATGTACATTATTGAGTTGTTTAACTATTATTCATTGCAAAGAAGCAACACATAGGGGTTTTTTGGTTTTAACAAGATAATATGAATTTGCTTCCCTATCAAGTGCAAGGAAATAACCATGCTAGTATCGTCTGATTACTGAATAATGGAAATGTAGATTTTTAATTACCTGAAAAACAATTTGACATATTAATCTTTAGTGTAAAGCAGGGTTAACATAAACATTATACTAGATCTAAAAGAAAAAAAAGCGAGATTGCAAGAAAGAACACAAAAAAGAAAATATATTAACATAAAACTTAGTACCTTATAAATATGTATCGACAGGTATTATGCAAAAGAAAATACATATAACTACACCAATACATGCTTGGCACCCATCAAGTGGATGAAGGAAAGGCTGTGCATGTTGGCTACGTGGACCTTAGTAAAGCCTTTGACACAGTCTCCCACAACATTCTTCTGGAGAAACTGGCTGCTCAAGGCTTGGATGGGTGCACTCTACGCTGGGTTAAAAGCTGGCTGGATGGCTGAACCCAAAGAATGGTAGTGGGTGGAGTTACATCCAGCTGGCAGCCAGTCACAAGTGGTGTTCCCCAGGGCTTAGTACTAGGACCAGTCCTGTTTAATATCTTTATCCATGATCTGGACAAGGGGACTAAATGCACCTCAAACACCAAGCTGGGGGTATTGATCTGCTTGAGGGTTGGAGGGCTATGCAGAAGGACCTGGACAGGCTGGACTGATGGGCTGAGGCCAATTGTATGAGGTTTAACAAGGCTCAGTGCTTGGTCCTGCACTTGAGTCTCAACAACCCCAGGCAACACTACAGGCTTGGGAAAGTGTGGCTGGAAAGATTCCTGGCAGAAAAGGACCTGGGGTGTGCTGAACATGAGCCAGCAGCGTGCCCAGGTGGCCAAGGTGGCCAACAGCATACTGGCTTGTATCCAAACCAGTGTGGCCAGCAGGACAAGGGAACCAATTGTCCCCCTGTACTCAGCACTGGTGAGGCTGCACCTCAAATACTGTGTTCAGTTTTGGTCCCTCACTTCAAGACAGACATTAAGGTGCTGGATCACATCCAGAGAAGGGCAACAAAGCTTGGGAAGGGTCTGGAGAACAAGACCTGTGAGGAATTGCTGAGGCAACTGGAGTTGTTTAGTCTGAAGAGGAGAAGGCTGAGGGGGGACCTTATTGCTCTGTACAACTACCTGAAAGGAGGTTATAAGGCAGGTGGGGGTAGGTCTCTTTTCCCAGGTAACAAGTAAAAGGACAAGAGGAAATGGCATCAAGTTATGCCAGAGGAGGTTTAGATTGGATATTAGGAAAATTTTCTTCATGTAAAGGGCGATCAACCATTGGAACATGCTGTGCAGGGAGGTGGTAGAATCACCATCCCTGGAAGTCTTCAAAACATCTCTAGCTGTGACTCTTAGAGACATCGTTTAGTGAAGGACTTAGTAGTCCCGGGTTAATAGTTGGGGTTGATGATCTCAAATGTCTTTTCCGACCTAAATAATGTTATGTTTCTATGATTCCATGATTTCCTAATTTGGTCTGTAAAGCTGAGACCTAAAGAAATTAGTATTATGTTAGATTGCTCACTGACTGTATAATATTCTAACATCTAAAACATTTGATAGCTAAATCATGTCAAGTATTTTCTTAGAACAAAAGACTTGGAACAGAGAACTAATAGCTTGTTTGTTTTTAGTGTGAGTGTATGTGTGTGTGCGCAGTGAAATAAAAAATGCAAGTAAGGGTAGGAAGGACCATTGATCTAGTTCATTGCTCCCATCCTCCCAGAGTTACAACAGCTGAGAATTTTCCTATGTATGCCCACAAAGTATCTTCACAGACAAGCAATAATAATAATAATAACAATAATAAGAATAATAACAATCATCATCATCATCATCATCACAGTTTTTAAGTTCTTCTAAATGTAAAAATTATGCTTAACCGACACATTGGAAAATGGGAGTGTGGCAGAGAAGGACAGAGAAAGAAATACAGTAAGAAGCAATGGATCCAAACAAAAGATGGATGCACTCTACCCTCACATTGTTCTGGATCCTAGGTGGTGAAAGAGCAGAACACTACAGTATATAAACCAGGATTTTCCGTAAGGGAAAGAGGAATAATAGTAAAAAGGGCAGTACTACCAGTGCTGCCAAAATCAACAGCACAATCAAGGAGGAGGAGGAGGATTCCATATGCCCAGAAGGATGTAGAGCCAGATTTTCAAAGATACTTCCATACCAAACAAATGTTACTGAGTGCTTAGCTGCAAGACATGTTAGCAGCTGATTACTCTCATTGATTAAAGAGCTATGCAGTAGTTAAGTCTCTAAATCCCTCAGAGACCTAACAGGGTATTTTCAGTCACATACATTTTTCAGCTATTTTCCACCTAACCACATATAGTATCTACCTGCTTTGATGGTATTCATCTAGTCCTGACCACACCCTTAAATTTTCTTAAATGTTGCAATTCTTAGGTTTAGTAATGCCTACTCAGAAGGTATCTTAGTTTGTAAAATATTAAAAACCTCAGATAGTATTGTTCGAAAAATTCTTGCAGTCCTTCCAGTTTCCTCTCCCAAAGTCTCCACATTTGAGTTTATTTGTTTTGATTTTCTGTTCATTAAAAGAAGAAAATGAGAGGAATAATTACTTAAAACAATTGGCATAAAGCACTTATACGAGTTGAGGTAAGATGGGAAAGCAAGTCCCTGCTTCAACTTATTTAGAGCAGGATGTTGGATATATTATCCCAAGCCCTAATTTCCAGGCTATGGAACATTATCAGGCAGCTCTCACTCAAAGTTTTCCTATTTCAGGTATTTCATACTGTAAAATAATAAACTAGTTGCTACTCGAGAAAACCCAGAAGAGCCATCCTATAGTGGTGAGGTACTCTACAATGGTCAAATGAAAAGAATGTCTATCTGCAGCATACCCCCAAAAAAAAAAAAAAAAAAAAAAAAAAAAAAAAAAAAAAGTGAAATCAATACTGAACATAAACATACTTGATTTCAAGTATCCTTGACAAGTTGGCAGCAGCACCAATAGAAATAAATGCATGAAGGGCTTAGGAGACCTCGAGTTGGGAGAGTCTGGAGATGTATCTTTCAACTCAAGCACTGTGTCTTCCAGTCTTTTGCATTCCTCCATAGTAGGCCACCAATTTCACCCAGCCATCAAGACATAAGGAGCTAAAAGTACCATATCTACTTTTCAGTCTCCACACAGTGATAAGAGGAAGGACTTTAGTTTGCTCCTAGATACTTTGGAAAGAGCACATATATTAAAAATTTGGCCTGAGGCCAGGCAGATTTACTAAACTGGTGAACTCTTCACTGCTGTTGAAGACCAGGGGAAAAAGATCAGTAAAGATGGGTAAACACCTTAAAGTGAATGGTTTCAATTCAACAAAGGCTAAAACAAGCTAAAAGGCACAGGAGTGGAGTTCAAGGGAAGGTAAATTACAGAAAGAACAATGAATAAAAATAAGAGGGTAAAGAGTACAGCTGCTTGCTGGAGAAACAAAGGGGGCTTGGAGATCTTTTGGGGTTTATTTTTCAAGGTAATTTAAATACTTGGTTATGTAACTTCATATTAACTTCAGTAGTATACGTATCCTCGAAGTGCTCTGCAAAATCAAAGCTTAACAATATGGAGAAATTAAACACCTTGATCATTACCAGAAGGAACTTGTGTATTCAGTGTTACTTAATTTCATAAATACTTAATCATAATTAAAGTCACTGGATGGCTTTTTAAAAGTAGTTAGTTGTTAAGATGATTGGCAGTTTTCCTTGCTGTTGATAACACCTAATGATATATTACAGGATGGAAAGCTACATTAAGAATTCCAAAAATACCTTCTAAGTTTTCTTTCCACATATATTTCATTGGTACTTACCACTTAAAGAAGGCTGATGAGATGGATGTCAAAGGCTCTCTGAGGATGCTTTTCAGATCATTTATTCAAAGATTCCTTTAAAAGGGTTTTAGGTGTTGGGTTCCACCCCCCCCACCCCCCCCCCAACTACATAGCTTCAACAAACAAAAGCAGCAAGTTTCAAGATGCCAACCAACTTCAGGATTTCATTAATTTATATTTGTCTCTAAATAAGAAACAGAATTACTATGTACAGCATTTAAACTCAAGTCTTGGATTATGATAAACTGTTTGGTACATGAAAAAATATATTCACTTGTTTGTGCTATGGAAACACACATCAACAGAGATACTGAAGAGACCAAAAACAGAAGAGAAAAATGGGCTTAGCCTCATCTAATAGGTTAGATTAAAAATGTTATTCACACAGTCACTGCTCACACCTCCAATAGCCACACTGTAGACTTGCAGCCAGTCCAAAGTAGGAATACAGAGCTCACTTTCCAAACCTTACCTTTCTTGCTTGTCTTAGTAGTGTTTATGCTTTGATCCTGCAACATTTAGCATATGTACTTAACTTCAAGAAAACAAGGAAAGTTCCTTGCTGATGTGCTTTGTGTATCTATTTTTTTTTTTTCATTTTGGAACACAGAGACCTTTGCTGTATTAAATTATTCTTATTTCGTGTGACAGAGTAATCACAAACATTGCAATTAACTCTTAACAGAAGAAAAAAAAGATACAATATTTTGTCTAGATTTTTACTTCACCTTTTTCATTCTGGTCTGCAGCATCACTGGTCAGTTTCCCCTCCTTAAAAAGGCAAGTTAAAAATGAAATATTTGCAAAGCTGACTATGTTTGTTATTTCTCTTGGAAGGCTCTCATTATTTTAATGAGAACTTTGCTTTAAGTTATACATGATTTAGTGTTTTTAGTCTGTATAAATACAGAATAGCAATAGAACAAAACAGTTACCAGCTAAAATTTTTAAGTTACTTTTTCCTGGATTTGTAAAGAAATCATTGTCCACAGAAGTTGAGTTTCCATTTGTTCATAATGCCTTCAGCAAACACTTACAAGGCTAAGCACTTAAAATTCAGTCTAGTTTTAGTTCCCAAAAACCCGTATGTAGAAGCTAGGCTTTGAACACTTTTTCCTGTAGAGAGAATTCATCATGAACTGTGTCTTTTTACACATTAAAACTACAATAAGTAGAATGAACATAAGTTCTTCACAAAGGGTACCTCAGGTACTCCACTGTGGATGGTTACAACAAACAGGTGGACTGCCTGTATTTTCCTGGGTCCTCCTTTCCTGTCCTTTTTGAACAGAGAAATGACATTTATTTTCTTCTAGTCCTCAGGCACCTCTCCCAAGCTCCATGATCATCCAATGTTCTTGAGAGTGACCCACAAAGACATCAGTCAGCAACCTCTCTCTGCACTTGTACATGCACCCCATCAGAGCCCATGGACTTTTGTATGTCCAGTTGCTTTAAGCATTCCCTACCCTGACCCTCTTCCACCACAGGAAAGAATTCCTTGCTCCAGACTTTCCCTCTGGTCTCTGAGGCCTTGGATTTCTGAAGGCCAGTCTTGCTAGTAAAGACTGGGATGAAAGTGGCATTCAGTACCTCAGCCTTTTCCACATCCTGTACCACCAGCATCCCTGCCCCAGTTCAGCAGCAGGCCCACATTTTCCCTGGTCTTCCTTTTGCTGCTTATGTATTTATAGAAACCCTTCCTGTTGTCTTTGACCGCCTTCACCAGATTTTACTTCAGGTGGGCTTTGGCTTTCCTAACATCTCTGCATGCTCAGACAGCTCCTCTATAGTCCTCCCGGGAATACCTGTCTTTGCTTCTTCCTTCTGTATATACCCTTTTCATGTCTAACTTTTGCCAGGACCAACTTGTTAATCCATGCAGGCCTCCTGTCTAGATTTCCCATTCATTGAGGTAGACTGCTGTTAGCTTGGATGATGATTTTGAATATGAACCAGCTTTCCTGTAACCCTCTTGCCACTAGGGCCCTGTCCCTTTCTGCTATGGCCCTATCTGTGCTCCCTGGGAGCAGATTCCTGAGAGGCCAAAGTCTGATCTTCCAAACAGGGCTTGGGCGTTTCTTATCTTCAGCAAGGATGTGATTCCATGAGTGTGAGATTCACCACCACATTTCCTCTGATTCTGACACCCCCCCATGTTTTATGGACACAAGGACTATATGTATAGAAAATAATGTTACATCAATGCTCCAAAATAAGATCTGAACCACCTAAAATATAATTACTCTCTCATTGAAGCCAGGGTCACAAAAACTTTGACAAGACCAATGCTGCATCCATGTTCCACAGACTTTTTTTTTTTTATTTTTGATTTGATTACTTGATACCTAAACAAGTAATTGAGACTTGTTTTCCTTGGACATTAGAATGAAACTAATAACCATCTTTGAACTAAGGGCTAAAATTACCAAACCAACTATTACAATGGTTGTCCTTTCAGCCACTTCTGAAGGGGCAAACTTCATGCCTCTGTTTACTTGTAGAAATTTCAGACATGAAAGAACAAATCTGGGATCTACGTGCAGGTAACCCATTAGTTGATACTAAACACAATGATTTAAGTGCAATTTCTGTATTAGAAATGGAAAATATTGTGACTACCACAACCTGGGAAACCACGCAAGATGAAGGCATGTAGTAGAATGAAGGAATAGTAGTTACCTTGACAGTGTTAGGTGAACGGGTGGACTTGATGATCTGTAGGGTGTGTTCCAATCTAAATGATTCTGTGATTATACAGAACCCTACTACTTACATGCTTCCCTAAGCATCATATATTGGTTACTGTTAAAGACAAGATTATCAGAACAGACTGATGTTTGCCCTTACCTTGCTGATGTAAGAAATCCTTAAGTTCAGATAAGATACGAAAGTGATTCTTACTAAGGTATGTTGAAATCATTGCTAAAACCTAAGCAGAGTGCTAGCACGTGTCCCTAAGTGGATGGGACTGAATCCTGACTCTGTAGTCCCACACCCCAAGCCCAGTCTGGTGCCTTAAAACAGGAGGGGCCTCCTTGCATGGCTAGACTTAGTTCTATTAACTTCCAGAAAGGGCAGCGGAACTATAACCCATCCTTGCAACTCTCGAGACTAGATATACATCTACAAAGCCCATGATGTTACAGTGTGCTAATACATTTGTTAGCACTAAATAAGCTAACTGACCCTACCTGAGTAGAACAGAGCTGACAAACCTAAAAAATTTCTGTGGCTAAACAGATCCCCACACAGGATCCCAGGCATACAAACTCAGTGAAGCCTGCAGTCAGAAAATGCCCCATGGTTTAACCAATGCCATCCTCTGTAACGTACCAGAAAAACATAACATATGTATAAAACAGCAGTGTACTTGATGCCACTTAACTCATGCTGAGCAGTATTAAAAACACCCCATCTAATCTATATGACATCAGTTTTCCTACTGCAACTTTTTAAAAATGCTGAAAGAAGAGCCACACCTTGTTCTTAAAATAAACAAAGTATTTTGCTTTTTCTGTAACCTCTGACAGCACAAAGCAAAATGATTCATTAAATGACTACTTTATGGTTATTTATGAGATGCTAACTAGTTGTATGATGTGCTAATTATTAAGAAAGCACACATTTGGAACATCTCCAGGTGTCTTTCCAAATCTTTTTTCCCAGGTGCAGTTGTTTTTCAATTTCTTTCTGTTTGAATGAACACCTCAGCATACGCAAATTCTTCACTTAGTTTCATTGTTTCATAAGCTCTAACACCAAAGCGAATTCAAAGCACCTGATCACCAGTCATTCTACTTCAAATGGACACTTTTATTACCAAATACACAAAATATTTTAGACAAAAAAACCTCACCAAATTTTTGAAAATAAAATAGAAAAGATAGAAGACTAAGAGGCTGCTGATATCTGAAGCCTCTACAAGGGCAGTGAATCAAATGCTTTAAAGGCTTCCAGGAGCAAAAAGATTAAAAAATTTCCCCAGATTCATCCCAGTCTAACTCAGGAAAGCATTCCTTTCCTAATGTCGATCATACAAGTCAGGATAAGCTATGTAAGCACCTAGAAAAATAACTGTCGGAACACAGACCCATTGCATGCTCTGTGCCATTTCCTGGGCTGACTGAACTGTCATGCTCTAAAGGAATATGAACAGTGAAACAGTGTGTGCGGGTTCTTGGAGCAGGAAAAGACTGAGCTGTGTTGGGTTTCAGAGGCATAGCAGGCACTATGGCAAGCAAAAGAAGCCCAAAGGAGTGAATCTCATGCTGAAGTTAAATGACTTGGCAAGTCTTACTACACTGGAAAGTGCAATTTGAGGAGATCAATACACACACACACCCCATTTCATGGACTATTTAATAATTTGATAGTATGTATCAAAGCTAAATGGAAATATATTTTAAAAGGATTCACTTATGTGGACATCACTGTCACTGATTACACTGATGTGGACATGCCTGAAAAGATGTTTAATTAACAGTAGAATTCAGAATTAATCAATTTTGACACATGTTGAAGTACAAAATAAATGGATCCATAGCACAGAACTAGGAAAATAAATAGAAAGGAACGTACAACCAGCCAGTGACATTATTTAAGCCAGCATACAACCTTTGCTATCTCATCCCTAGCATTTCCCATAGTATTTTATGAAGATTATTTTCACATTGATTAGATGTTTACATGCCGTACGATCATATCTTTCAGCTTCAGACAAGTACTAAGTAAAAACTGAGTTTCAGGTTGCATAAACTGAAGGATGGAAAAGGACGATATTTTTCTCACAACAAATTTGAAATTAAGACAATAGTAAACAACAGCAGGTAGCACATGTGTGCCAAGCCATGGTATTGTAGATAAGGCACAAAAGTATTCTGTACACAGATAATTACTTTAGAGTTGAATATTAACATTTCCTAATATAAAAAAATATATTCTAGATTTTAGATTGTAAATAAAAAGTTAATTCACCTTACAGTAACAGAAAAATTAGTATATTTTACTTATTTTTCCAAGTCTAAATTGCTGATCTTGCCACGAACCAGTTTTTTAACTTGTTCTTAATTTCTTAAGAATGCTTGCATAAATCTGAGAAGTTGAAGTTTTTAGATTATGTACTTACTGCTGCATTTTTGTGGTTTTATTAACTAATTTAAGTTCTCCACATTCTAAGGAAATTATTTGCACACAACAAAGTATTTAGACTATGTTACAAGTGGCATATAGTGAGATTAAAAAAATCATATTTTGTACTTAACCTTTAAATTTGGCAAAGGTTGGTGGAAAAAAGTTAAACTTCAGACAGAAGTTAGAAGTTTTGTGAAAACCTGAGCTTGTGAATTGTAGAAATAAAAAAAGGATTTCTAAAGCATTTTAAAAAAACTAAGAATACATTTTTTCCTTTCTAAGCAGAATAGGTTTTTTGCTTGGTTTACAAAAAACAGTAAGGCAATGTTGAAGGCAACAAATAAGAAATATTTGAATCCAGAAAATAAAAGAACATCAGCTTGTTGCTTATATAGATAATTGTAGCCTCAAATTACAGTTTTATTCAATTGGACATTATTTCCCTCTCTCTCTCCTGTCCTCCCTGAAGATGTTACTGCAGATCTCAGTAAGCACAGCACTCCCACTTAAAAAAATCTGGTCAGCAGCTGCTTAATAAATATAGGCTTTATCTAGAATTATCTATGCAGTCTGGAAAACAAAAACAAGATAGACTTAACAGAAGAAGGGCTATGAGAAAGTTCTGGACATTTTTTTCCTAGAAAATACAGTATATTTTCATTTCTTTTCATCCATACTTTGTTAAATCTAAATAACTTTTGAAAAAGATCAATTTGTTTTTCACTTGATTATTCATTCAAAATTAATGATCAAGCTAAACATGAAACTAGTTTTGAAGGCTTCATAATCTTACTATTGAGTATGACAAAAAAAGGTAGCATATGAATTTGTAGTACGGGCTTAGGAGCTGTTGTGTCCCCAAACTGGAAAGTATCCCTCTACCTTGATGTCTGATCTTGCAAGTCATGATTTATGCAAGTAATTTAATACTAATGGGAAAAGCCCTAAGGTTTCAGTAAGTAAGAACAAGGATCAGACCCCTCGTTTAAATGCTCAGAGAGTATCAAAGAACAATTAGCAATCAAGATGAATAACAGAATAAGTAAAAAATAGAAATCAATATGCTAAACTCCTTTCTTTGGAGAGTCTGAGTCCCTGGGATGATGACCTTAGGTTGGGTTGGACTTGTTCTGCCTTTCACTAGAAATGCTTCTGCTCTGTTTATTCCCACCAGACACAACACATACAGCTCCAAATCAATCAGCCAGAACCTGCTCCACATGCACAGAATTGCCGATTGCAAAGTCTCAGATCACATGCATTTTCTCAACATCATACAGAACCTGTGGTGGGAGACTTTTGTTCAGCACACTGCAACAGACAAACAAGGAGATTCATTAATACCAGGAAACACTGAAGTACTGTAGGACTGTTTCTGTAAGTTTGCTCACACTTGGAATGGAAAACAGGCAGAGTCTTTCAATATCCTTGGCTTGCTAAGGCCCCCACACTGATCTTGCCAAATTTCAACCCATCTGATTTTTCAATAAATGTTTCAGCACACTTTACCATACTTCATGCAATGTAAAAACCACTGAAATTACATGACCAAAGCAAGATGACTAAGGCTAGCCAAATAACTGACCACTCAGAGCTCACTCTTTATTGACACTTCCAACTAATATACAGAAATTCAGAGGATTCTCTCTATAATCATTTTATCTAGAATTAGATACCTGAACCACAGCAGGTTTTTTTCAAATGGAACATAGATAAGAAAGTCTTGCTAGATTTTTTTTTTTAAACCAAAATAACAATGGCTACAGCAGTTGGTTTGCTGATACAAATCCCAAGTTCCAGTCTCTCCAAAGCCTCTGACAGTCACATTACAGAATCCATTGGAACTTCTATAATTAGTACTGCTCAGGCATTAAAAGGATTCTTTTAAATCCTATAGAAGCAGTGAAGTCATGATTATGTTGGCATTTTGCTAGTGAAAGTAAGAAAAAAAATCTTAACAAACCATTGTACAGTTTTTTAAAAATCTAAGTATCTTATAGCCAATGTGGTTTTCAATATTCCAACAAAAAACCTGATTTGGGCTTGCTGGTTTTGTTAAGTTTGGGTGGGTTTTGGTTTGGTTCAGAGTGGAGTTTTTGCGGGTTTTGTTTTGTTTGTTTGTTTGTTTTCTCTTTCATTCTCCTTTCCCCCAGATGTTTGCTTTGTTGTTTCAGGTTTTCTTAGCCCTGTTGGAAAACCAATAAATTTCAGCTGAACTAAAAATTTCTAATGTGTATGAAATGTTTGCTGAAAGATAAGCCGTTAAAAGTAAATCCAAGTAGAAGCTGATTTTAAGTCAACAAGGATTTAAACACTTGCTTAAAATAAAATATAGATGTGTTTTTAATGAGGATACTACATTACTGGTGGGAAAGTATTCTGAATCAAGACTGTAGTGAATTCTTAAACAAACAAAGTAACAAGATTAGAAAAGAAGCTTTACAACTGTAAAGAAATGATCTGAATTTTACAAAATTCAGGCTGGGAATTAAGTCAGTTGAGCTAAAGCAGGAACTCTAAATCACTTCAAAATTACTTTAGAAAGCAAGCACTGAAAAGTGGCCAAGGTGGGCAAGAGTACCCATCTACAACCAACCAGAATCCAGATACTGTATCATACGGAAAAGGATTATAGGTGACACTAAATTTTATTACAAATTTCCTCATTCTACTAGTAATTTTCATTAATATGAAAAATAAAAAGGCACATTACTATGACAGTGACACGATGTGAGCAATTTTATTGAAGTAGAAAGCTAAGAATGATAATATGCAATAATTATTTTATTGATGCACAGGAAATGAATTATTCATAGTTACAAAGTATCTGTGGATAATTCTAATTACCTGCTTTTAAAGTATATGAGATCCACAGAAAATACATTAACAACTTTGATTGAACACCTGCTATCCCATGGAAGATAATAAGCATCAGATTCCAAACTTTTCTGACATTGAAGTCAACGGCATTAGATCTTCCAAGTGTATATTACTAAAAGGTTATGGAGATTTTTTTTCTGTGCTGTGTTTTGGTGAACTGTGATAACTTTTGATATATCCAAGAAAACAGTAATAGGTTAAGTTCATATCTTGTTTCATATTTTTAGTTCATGGTTAGTTTTGTATCTTTTTTTAGCTAATGCAAGTTTATTAATGAAACCAAAGTCTGGATCTATGAAGAACGTCCTCTGTGATAAACTTATTGACTACTTCTATCATCTACATAATTCTTAAAGCTAGCATGTAGTGATATATATTGTAATTATAGATATCAAATTGCTAATTGTTTGATGCATCTGGTTTCTTTTAGTGCAGCTTTTGGTATATGGCTAGGCAAACTTAAAAATTTTGAATTCCTGAATTCTAAATTCTGTCACTTTACTCTGAGCGTTACCTTTCGACTAACAAAAATCCAGGATTTCTACTATCAGTTGCTCAACTAGAAGTTAAGTGTAACAGGGAAGAGAGTAAACTTTGGTATAAACTTTAGTAAGATAAAGCACTTAAAGGTAAGGTGGAAATCTTCACATCACTTGCCATAAAGTCCTTTCCAAAAGTGTTCTGCACCATCAGTCCTGTTGTAACTTGTCTTGCTTTTGAAGCAGACAGAAAGCTCACAAACTATTTAACTATCCTCTATGAATCTAGAGAATCAAGTGCAGGACAACAAATTTTGACTGAATGCCTACTTCTTCAAAGCACCAGCAGTATTTCTTTAATGAAAAAACCCTTTCTATCCTGTTTTTCAGGAGAAAATATGGACTGTGTAACAGATTTCTGAAAAATGCTAAGAATAGTTTATTAGTTATCTGGACATAGCCTGATCTCACTTAAAGAGCAGGCAATTACCTGTTGCCTTGGAGTTAATCAAGTTAGTTACAGATGCATGAAACATACCTCTGTATGATACTTTAATTTTTAAAGATTCCTTTTCTATATGTTCTGCTGAACTATGACACATATTCCAGAGGACACCACATAATCTTTCCCCTGCCATCCCACAGTAACACCATTTATTCCCTGGGCATTCTGTAACTTTCACTACACGACTCCACACTAAATAAAATATCTATTCATAACTTTTCATAAAGATTAAATACACTGGGCATGTGCTAAGTTCAGCTACACAATGCTTACTGTTCATACAGCATATTTGGTCTCTTCTAACCCAAATAATTTCATTTTACAAGTAATCATTCCATTGTTAGCTTTATTTTGTGTAACTAAATGTTGAACTCTTGTGAAACCACTCATAAACGTGTTTGTTAGGGCAGCTCACCATAAAGGAAATGTCAAGAGAAACTAAAGTGCTGGAACTGAAGGTCAGCTAATTTTTCCTCTGTAAATTTTCAGGCTCAATAAATATCTATCCTTTTTCATTTACTTAAATGTTTAATCAAGCAGATGCAACAGAATTATGAAACATGAGTAAATACATCACAATCATTTTGCTACAAACTTAATAAAATCAAAATGGCAGGTTTTGTTGGTTTGAATTATTCCAAATCAATCTGGTGTTTACAACTGCCAATGACATTCTTAAAAAAATTATGTAAGTCTTCCGCTACTTACTAGTAGCTCAAGCATCCTTTTAGCTATGATGATGCAAGGCACACAAAAGCAGCCTAAAAAGGTAGAAAAATGGTTCCACTTTCATACCCAGATCTGTTTTCCAGCTGCCGCATAAAGGTATGTGTTAGTGTGAAGTGTGGTGGAAGGGATTTTTGTACAGTAATTATATATCTATAAGAAACAGAGTAAGATTATTATATGTCCTTAAGACCATCAAATGGCCATCTGGATATGATTTTATCACTGCCTATCAACTGTTGGTTTTCAGCTGATGTCTTGTAGTTGAAAGTTTATTCATTATCTACCTATCAATGTGCTATCTTCTACTATTTTCTCACAACACTGTTTTTGAAGATACTGATTACAAAAAAAACACACGATACCCTACAGAAAAGTGTCTTTGTATTTTACTAAATGTAAAAGTTATAAGGGATTCCCAGTTTTACCCAACACAGACAGTTAGATACTCCCCTTCTCCATAACAAGACCTGTAACCAAACCCACGCACTGCTCTTCATGGAATTAATAAAATATCAAACATATTTGTGCTGAGAGGGGGCCAGACAGTAGGGGAAGAACAACATTAAAACATGTTAACAAACCCTCCTGACAATAGTGTTGGAGCATTAAAGTGCATAATAAATGTCTGTTGGATCTGTGCAAGCCATAATTTCCTGTTAGTACACAGCCTGCTGCAAGACTAGGAGTTAATTTGTTGGTTCAGCATGCCAGTGTTTAGAGGTTAAAAAAACAAGCAGCAGTGTGTTTGTTGCTGGTAACCTCTATACACATCTGGAGAGGATCATAGATTTGATGAACTATAAGATGAAGAGAAAACATACCTTCCTACCCCAGAGCTGAAAGTTACTAACAGATAAGTCAGCTGCTTAAAATAACATTCTGCATATTGGAGTACGAGAGTATTCACTACTCACATAGATGAAATTTCTAGCCAAGACATGCAAACCCAAACTTCCACATATATAGAGCAAATTATTTAAAGATTGAAAGAGAGAAATTGCATTGCTAAAAAAAATGCAACTTCCTTTTGATCATAATCTAAAATATATACATAACAAAGTGATATGGATACAGGGGACTGTGGGCTGTACTAATAAAAAGAGTTGTGATTGTTTATTTACTTTATATAAGCATCAGGAAAATTAATATCTGAAAGTATACACCTTAGATATGACAATTAATCTCTATCAGTTATTTGCTTAGGATAACCCACACCTCTGTGTAACTCACTGAAAATTATATTTAAATAGCATAAAATGTGAGAGAAAAACACTATAGCCACCTACTCAAAATTTTTTTGTTGTTGGCTGGTGGCTTTAAGCTGTGTTTCTAAATCCTCTGTTATCTTCCATGAAATTCTCACAGTTCAGTTAATCTAAAAATATAAACATTTACTCATTTATAGAATCAAACAAGTTTCCAAATGTAATATATGAACATTACAGAGGAAGCAGCACATCCAGAAATGATTGATCAAAGCAACAGCAACAGAGTGCAGCCTGCCCTTGAATTCACATTCAAATATTTTGCTTGCCTTTAAAAAAAGATATAGATACAAGATGTAAGGTATAGTGAATGTAGTTTTTGCAGTTTCCATCTAACTTATCCACAATGTGATTTGCACAAATCTGCTTATTTATGATTAAAAATGGTGATTTATTTTCCAGGCTTTTACAGCTAAAATGAGGACAGAAATGTTATTATCAACAGAAACCAAGGTATAGCTTTGCTGGGAAATTAAGACATGTATCACTTTCTGTCTGAAAAATAAAGTCGTAGTGGAACTGTAATTGTTCAGAAAATACACAGTGATTTCACGTGGCAAAGTTCAAAGGAAGTGGTTATGTGCTCATAAAATGACAAAGATACCTCTAGCAAGGTAAATACAAATGAATGTATTTCTTCAGAAAAATTAATATTCTATATGAATGGACCTGCTAGTTGCAGAAATAATGAATAGTTATTGTTATAAGACATGTTAACTGTTAGCAGATTGATTATTTTAAGGTTTAATTTTTAGCATTAAACTAACATATCCTCTAACAACAGCAAAACAATTCAGCCTTTCCTGGGACATTGTAAAAATGACAAGATAATCTCTTGAGGGGGAAAAATTATCTATTGGAATTGTAACACAATTCCTTCTCAGTTTAAATCCCAGAAAAACACAAGTGAAACCAGACGTACAACATTTAATGTTCCACAAAGCTGAATTAAGAGCTATACTGTCAATGTGTTCCTTCATAAAATATTTTTGGCTTTAAATAAGAGTTGAGAGATAATAAGAAGGAAAACCACCAACAGATAGACACTCTTCTGACCATAGGTTGATACAAAACTTGTCATGATGCAGTGACCATACACACACAAAATCAAAAAAAAAAAAGGGGGGGTGGGGTGGGGGGGTGAAGACAGAAAAAAAAAAAGGCCAGAGTGAAGCCAGAAAGCCAGAGTGAATTATTTCTTTTCACTATTGACATGTTTGAAGATTCCAGAGTTCAAGATGAGCTTTGTCATATGATGACACAAATATTTCTTCATTGTTAGCTAATGGATATTTTCTTTTGGCTTATACTGGGCAGAACATTCCATATTCTTGGAGCAGAAATTGAATTCTTCTACAAAAATTCAGTTATCATAATTAAACCAAACCCAACATTCTGGGCTTTAGGACAACATAAAATAATCTAATTGTTAGAAGATTAAAGTGTATCTAACAAGTTATCTAGTTGCTGCTTGAAATCCATGTAAACTTCTTCATATGTATCTCATGGTAGCTAGTGTTCTTGAACATGCAATACATCTTTATACAAAGATTATATAAAAAAAATCTTATCTGAGAGACTCACTTCAGAGGGTATTACACAGTAGGATTCAAATTAATTTCTTTTTTTAGAAGGTCATTTTTAGGCTAGAGAAATTTAGCTGCACATTGTTTTCCAAATGTTCGTGTCTGTATTAAAGGTAGCAAAGAAAGAAGCTGTAGAAGAAAACAGCAAGGAAGCATCTAATACAGTCTGAACAACCACTGAGAAGAAGTGAAGTCTATAGAGACCTTTTAAGTTAGTTAATCAAAATAGAATTCAAACTACAGGCAAGAACTGCTGCATTCAGGGAACCAGAACTTCATATACATCCTAGAAACAACCAGTAGTGCAACAAAATGAGAAAACCCTATGCCTCACAGAAGAAATAAAATGCAGAACCCTAAATTTGGCATTCTACTCCAGTGACCAAAGGTGACAAAGCATTAGGCACCTAACTGGACTAAAGAAATCCAGAACCACAGCATCTTTTATGACTAGACACCTTAATAATTACTTAACCATTCATATTAAAATTGCTTACTAAAAATGGTACTTTATCACCTACCACCAACTGATACTGTGAGCCAATAGCTTCTACAGAATGTTTCTGATCAATTGACTGACATCAGATAGGCCTTTCTAGGTGAGATTAATGTTCCTTTCACGATACCTCACCCCTAGGAAGATAAAATTAGCCAGTGAATAAACACACCAGCTAGATTGGAAAAACCTGTGTGCAAAAGAATTTACTACTTTTTTTTGATGTAAGTTAGATTTAGAAAAGATTTTCAAATTCACAGAGTTATATATAACAACAGGAAACCCCCCAATATTTTTAATGCCGTTTCCTTGTTATGTTAAAGTACGTAAGTTACATACACAGTAATGCTTCCCCTTCCCGCATTCTCTTATGTACTCTCCAAGCTACAAGTTAAAATTAAAATCTTACTTAAAAAAATACTATCCTTAACAAGATCCAGCTTTTATTTATGTGATATATATATCTTACATTCATATGTATACATATTAAAATATCTGAAAGGAGAATAGAAGTGTATTTTTCAAAACTGGAACTGTATTTCATTTGGAAGAATGCATGGTTACCTTGATTTTAAGAACTGACTTAGGAAATTCCAATTTATATAAGCAGATTTAGAATGCTTTTATGCAACTGCCTCCCCCAAAGGTTTTTTTGATGTCTCTCTGTTTTGCTAGAAGCATTACCAATTACAGTTTTCTGAAAATATTTGAAAGGCATAATATTATCAAATGCATGGAAGTTAAAAATATATTATTTTGAATGAAAAGAAAATTATTTACACAAACCCCTTCTTCAAGATCAGTATCAGGGAAACTTTTGAATGAGTAAGTACTTCATGACTGTAGCTGCTGCTTCTCAAAATACATGTTCCCACAAAACCAGAAATCATGTAACTAAATACCTGTACACTTTTCTTGTATATTACATGCCTAAGGTTGAGCTTCCAGCTTCAGATATTAATTCTTTTAAAACACTAAATAATTCCAAAGACTACCACCTCTTACAGAGAGAAGCTAGAGAAAGCAAACATGTTAAATCAGAAAAATCACAAGAATTTCTTTGAATAAGTGATGTAACAGATACGTTGTTGTCAGCCCTCCACTGGCAGTGCAACACTTTTCACATCACCACCTCTCCCATTTGACTCCCACACTACATGTACATAAAAAGTGTGGATAAATCTCTTGCAGTACGCAACTGAAATTTTTAAACAACAGTAAGCCTATCCACTCCACACAAAACACTCCAGCAACATGGGACAACTAACTGGCCAAAAGAAGCTTTAACTGGTAAATCTTAATGGTGAAAACTAGAGGAGGAGGAGGAGGAGGGGAATGGAGGAAATCCCATTCTTCCCTATGCAGTTTATGGCATCATCACCCAAATCACTGGGTTCAGGGGTGTACGTGACTTTTAAAAGTTACTGCAGGTCAGTTTCCATGACTTTTTGAGCCAGTTTCCAGGAAAATATTAATAACACCAATGAAATTTAAGTTCACATCCCTATCCTTGCTTTCACAAGTCCCCTCTATTTTTGGTATGGGCTCCTACAAAAAAGGTAGTAATAAGCTCTCTTCCCCTTTCAGAGCCCCAGTTATCAATTAAAAATAACCTGTACTGTTCAGAATCCATAAATTTGTAGTCTATAATAATCAAACCTACTTATTTGTACTGCTATTTGCCATATAAAACTAGGGTCACTTTGAAAGAAGAATTTCTAGCCCTTGCAAGCAATACCACTGGAAAATGTCATCTAATAATCATGACAGATTATTTTGTTTAAAAGGTGATACTGAGAATTATTACTAGTCCAGTAGTTCTATATCTAGCAATATTTCATTTCTTTCACTAGCAATTATAACAGAAATTGAAAAAGCATAGAGCACTTCTTTATTCTCTGCGTACAGCTCATGAATCTTTATTTATCTAGGTTATATTTTGTATTCAGATAATTTGAATATTTTTATGGTATTTGTGACACCATTACATTAACAATATTCCCATTAATATAAGAAAATAAAGAAATCGATGGTCATATGCTTATACATTTGTTATGTATTTTCCTATAAAACAACTTTTCACTATAGAAAATCATTAATATCAATCTTAAAAATCAGTAGACAGCTTATCAATTTTCTCACTGAATTTCATTCTTTTTTAGTAATTCTCAGCTAAATCTCAATTAAACCCAATTTCTTCCCATTACCTTAATTACTTCTGATCTCTATCAATAGCTTTGTTAATTTCAATCACTTTCAATAAACCTTCAATTAAATCCTTTTACCTCTAATCCATTTCCATAAATTTGTTTCCTTTTAACTCATTTGATAGCTTTAAAACCAATGCTACAGATACAATGACAGATTTTTAACTTCAAACATCATATATTTGAACTCATAGAAAAAGTAATACAAAGAATATATTTTTTGGTAGAAAATAATGAAATAGAAGTTTTATATAAATCTGACATTTTCCAATTGCCCACGGAATTTAATTGTGAAAACTCTGATAAAATATTGAAAACTCTTAGCTTTGCCATCTATTCATAGACATGTAAGCATCAATGATTTTTCAGAGAGGCACCGTGATGTACCGTCCTTTCCAGGATATCCTCTTCTGATAAAAAAAGTTTCCTCAAAGACCCCTCAGCAGACTGTATTTAGAGATCTGTGTTGAGAAAGAAACAGGACCAGGGGTTTGAGAGATGAGTGAATATACAACAATTTTTGGCCTAAGTGAACATTACATTTTCCGTTTCTGGTTCAGTGATGAAGCAGCATGCTACACAGCCTCCACTCTGGTGGCAGTCACCTATCAATAGCTATCATAGCCTGATAAATTTTTGACTCCGAACTACCAGGTTGCAGAATTCAAAGCAGAGGCATATACAGTCTACTATGGGTCTGAATGAAAGGCATAAGGGACAATCACACACTTCCAAGGAAGCATTGCTGTTCTGAGTCAATGGTGAACGATACTATGATCACTTTTAATTTGGAACAGGTTGTTATGCTTTCTTAAGCTCTGTTCGAATCTATTCCCTCATTAGCTAGAACTTTACCTATGAAGGACAAGACAAAATTAAAAAATGCTTAATGATGATGATAAAGTCAGTCCCTTCAAAAACAGATTTCACTGCTAGGTGAGTGTTGTGGATGGTTGCTTCTGATCTTTCCATTCTTTTTCTCTATACCCGACTATTGAGGCTAAATCTTTTTAAAGATACAAGTTGACCAGTTGACCAGTTACAGTCTGTTTTCTCATAACTCCAGAACCTGCATAAGTCCTTAGCTGCTCCAGATAAGACCATCATTGTACACCCATTAAACAAAAGCTTGCTATTTAGCTAACTGCACACTTCACAAAGGTGAAGCATATTCCACAGGGAGGCATTTCCTTCCCACTAGATTAGGCAAGTTGCAATTCAAATAAAAACATCAATATTTCTATCTCCTGTAGTTTACATTCCCTTGTTTCACCAGGCAGTGAATCTTACAGAATCCCATGAAAACAACCTTACTGTGTCAGAAAAGACATTATTTCTTAGTAAATGTTGCAGAAAGTCCTCATGAAGATGGTTATCTTCATTGAGTCACCAAGGAAAATAAATACATACATCTCTAGAAAACAAAGTTAGTATCCACACATGTATTTTTCTTTAAGGAAACACCCTTTGAGTACCTATTTTCCTGTGTTTGTGTCGAGCCCCCTTCCCAATCTAAGTATTTCTTTTAAATGTCTGAAAAAAGCCTTTCAGACTTTTTATAGAAATATATCAAATACTGATAAAAAGTTACATTCCTATTACAGAGCAATAAGAGCAAAACAAATATACTGAACTTCCAGAAAAAGGACTTCATTTTCAAAAAGAAACTGTGTATGGTTTAAGACCATTCCTGTAGTAACCCTCCTGATTTCCCCTTATTAAGGAACATTGAATAAGGGCTCTCAGTGCTTAGAGCTGCTGATAATTAGACCATGAGGGATTATTTTCACAGTGGTTTGGATCAGGGACTGAGTGCCTAAGGCCAAACTCCATCTTGTTGAATGGATACAAGTGAAACAAAGCTTGGCTGGTTTTGTTTCTTTAAACAATTTTTAAGGCTTCCTTTGTTCAACATGAGATTTGGTTTTGGTTTCTTTCAACCTCTCAGGGGTTCAATATAGAATGATAACCTAACTCAAAGCATTCCGAACCAGAGGGGAAAAAAAAAAATAAAGAAAATGAAAAAAAAGATGTAATCAATAGAGTACTTTACTTTCTTCACTTTACAGATTTTTCTCAGTTAAACTAAAAAAAAAAAAAGACACCCCCCCAAAAAAAAAAAAAAAAAAAAACACCAAAACAAAACCTGGAAAGAAAACATTCCTCAAACTTTTAGAATATTTTATTTTAGTATATTTTTGTATAGTATTCAGTATGTTTCACTAATATAGCTTGAAATAGGACTTTCCAAGGCAGTTATTTGCAGTTCATGAAATTCTTACTATGTAGCTAGTTGTTTATAAAAAAAGTAATCTAGATTTCTGAAACCTAAACTGAAACTTTTAACATTTTGCCAGTTACCCCCTCTACTGTATGACCATGTTCTGAAGCAGGCACAAGTAAATTTTTATCTTGAGTGACCTATAGCTGGTAAATTGTAATTTCACAAACATATTTTTCTATTATAAACTTCTGCTGAGTAGTGAGATGGAATATATGTACTAGACTTTTGGAAATCCCACTTAATAATCACTAACCTGGAGAAGAAACTTCTCGAATGCTGAGGTATAGTTAAAAATATTTTTTTTTAAATGATAATCAATGGCTTACACTGCCTACACTTTAAGATTTAAAATTCCCTTAAAAGCCCACCTGAAGTTGTAAGCACATGAGTGCTAATAAATAATAATAAAAAAATACTACTTCCCACCTTCACCACTAGATACAGTTTTGAAATAGAGTTCAGGTTTCAATGAGATGCAACTTCAGAATGGAACATTTTTGATAATTTAGCATCTCTCACAAGCTATTTGGTGCAGAAATCACACATGCCAAGGATATAAAAAAAGTACAAAGAATCCATCCCATATGTACTGACATATAAAGCAGCCATT
The DNA here is from genome assembly GCF_963210335.1 of Falco punctatus. Lineage (NCBI taxonomy): Eukaryota > Metazoa > Chordata > Aves > Falconiformes > Falconidae > Falco > Falco punctatus. Next base: position 8,808,611 of record NC_137594.1, read on the forward strand.
ATGGTTGATGTCTACTGAAAGTCAAGAAATACTGTCTTTAGGCCATTGCTTTTCAACAGCTGATGATGGAAAGATACTCAAAAAAAAAAATTATTACTTTACAAGGAACTTTACCAGAATTTATTTGATTGGCTTTAAAACTTAAAATGTAGTTTTACACTTACACTGTGTAACAGCCATACAGTGTTTTCTTCATCTACAAGGCACTGAGCTTAACAGAGGACTTCAAATTTGTCTCCATTCTTTGTTTCCCTTTTCCTTATTATCCAAACCTCATAATGATAACACAGCAATTACTTGTTTTATCCCCAATGCAATTTACTTCAGATTTTGTCAGCATTTCCATTTAAACATTGTCTTATTCTTTCATGCCCTACTTTGAGGTTTCTAAGTAACTTGGAAGCATCTTCCCTATAAAAAAAAATATCTTTGCTTAAATATGTCTATTTCTGAATGCTTATGATTAAGAAGATAATATTGCATGCAACTAGCAGAAAACATATATTGCAATTAAAAACAATTCTTTTGGGGCTTATGCATGGTACTTGTAAACTGAATATTTTAGCACCTTTCTATCCTCTTTATGTATTAAAATATAATTTTATTCTGTGACCATCATAGTATTTATCTGTTTTACAGTGTACATGAGAGTATTTTCAACTTCATCCATGGGTTTTTAAACTGCTTTTTTTTTTTTCCAAATATTGTTAGCTCTAAAATAAATATTAAACAAAACACATCTGAATTTTAGCAGATAATGTTGAGGATAGGGTCTATTTAAGGGAAATTGTTTTCCTGTTAATCACATATCATTCTACTCTCTCAACAGTGTAACTCATGTCTCTTCAGAATACTTTTCAAGGCATACAAAAAGCTGTAGGTTTGCACATGCCTGGAATTGTCAGGGCAGTTGGTAGAAACACAAGCATGATACCCCCAGAAGTCATCTTTGTGCCTGATAACTGAGCAGTTCAAATATTTTCCATTACCACAAAAAAATGAATTTATATTGATCTTCATCCTCTCTTGAGCATCCTTTGGAAAAATGATATATGCGTACAGATGAGGCACTGTTCACTTCAGTACCATAACGATCGGTTTCAAGTGAAAAATGAGGACAGCAACTCATTATACAGTACACTGGGGCAACGTCTTTGTTTCCTTTTCATTTCCTTTTTTTGCCAGAGTAAATGTTCTTATTTAAAACTCTATCACCAAAAATGCCTGTATCTAAGTTACAGCATATGGAGGCTTTGCTCAGTCCAGACACACATTCCTTAAAAAGAAAAAACAAATAAACAAACAAACAAAAAACCCAACCCCAACCCCCCCCCAGCCTCCACAACCACCAAACCAAAAAGCAGGGAGAAAAGGGAGGGTAGAGACCCAGTGCATATTCAATACTACTACTGTTGTATATGGCATAAATCAGTAGCCATATTTACGGGACAATCTATTATTATTTCCCATTTCTCTATAATCATTGTATAGTGTGCTGCATAAACATTGATGAAAGAAGATAAATTATCTCGATAAGGTAATCAGGGTTTTCCAGATAAAAACAATAACAACAAAACCCCTACAAATTCAGAGAGAGAAAAAAAAAAAAAAAAAAAAGCGCTCAGTATTTTCTGCCAAGCTCTTCCTTACTGGTACTCCAAATTAAGCATACAAAATATGAAACGCCCACGAAAAGTCCCAGAGCAGTTTGGGGTTCAGCAGTCATACAACCCAGTGAACACACCTGTAAGCACTGGGGTTTCTCCAGTGCTCTCTCAGGAGATGTCTGCATTGAAAACCACAGCAGATGCAGAAGCACTTGCAAGAGTTCTAGCAACTAGCTCAGGTACCAGAGGTCTAGACAGTAGCCTAAGTTTATGCACCTACTGATTTAAATTGCTTTAAAGGTTTGTGATACCACCTCTAAACTAGTAATACAAGTACACAAAGTTGAAACTAGTTTATCTGCTCTGTGCATTCTTTTGCAGATTAGAAATATCCCTTGTTGCCGTGGAAGTGGCTTTATTACTGATGGAAATAATTTTTACATTATAATGCCTCTAAAGTCCTACATCAAAAATAATCAGATTCTCAAATATTCCCATTCAGCTCCAAGAAAATACTGAAATAATGGGTGAAAGAGTTAAACTAAAACCAAAAAAAGTTGCCAGCTATTATTCTAGATTAAAAAAAAAAAAAACAACAACACAAAAAACCCACAAAAATTTTGAAAACAGTTTTCAGCTACTGAAAAGTTTGTGCTCAGAAACCAACTACAGATATTCATTTACATGTAAAAGCCATCCTGCAAAAGGAAGGAGTCCCTTTTGAAAACAACAAGAATGTCCAAAACAGAGTTGTGAACTCTTAAGATATCCAATGATTTATGAAAGGAAATCTCAGTGCAAGTCACATGGGAAAGAGACTCATTTGCCAGTAAATGCCAGACTCACAGGTCTTCAACCGAAAAGCCTTAGTTCTTTGATCTTGTACAAATGGAACTGAAGTATTAGCAGCATTTTCGCCATGGATATCTACAGTGGCACAAAAGTACTCAACCAACAGATAGCTTGTGGCCTTAGTTGATAGTTCATGTTGAGCTCTAAAGAAACCAGGATCCTGAAATAAAGTGGGACTTGTAAATTAGCCAGCTCTGTCTAGCCATCAAATGCTCCATCAGGCTGACCTAGCTATGTCTACATTCTCCAGTATCAGAAGGTCTCTTTGTGCACCAGGGAGAGCAAAGCAGCCAGGTGAATGTTGACTGCAATCTCCACAAAACAAACAAGTGAAAGACGGGGGCAGAAGCATCCATATCGGTTTCTCCATGTATGCCATTTGAGAGTTAATACTGAAATGTGGGATATTCTCTCCATGGCAGAAAATTCAGAGACTGAGCACAATTTCCTCATCTCAATGAAATGTTGAAGATCTTACCAACTGAAAGTTTAAAGGCCAGTAATTAATTATCTTTATGAGGGAGAAAACTTGTGGAGAAATTAAAAAGAAACAGGAAAATCAACACCAAAATTGATTTTTTAATGAGCCACAAAGACACCTTTATCTTTCTACAAATTCTCCGCATCCAAATGAAGTGTCACAAACCATCCCTTAAGGAAAGGGTTATATTTTTGCATTCCAGCCCTAAAAAACACAACAGAGAAGCAAAACAGGCATTAATTTTGCCTGTTAACATCCTGTATAGGGACTCTTCTCCAAGAATATTCACAAAGCAGATTCACTGAGAAAATATGGAGCTGTGAAAAATGAAAATGCTTCTAACCAATTTGCCATACACCATGATACCCCTTGAAGCTTTCTGTGCTTGCCTCACTTCCATAACTAAGGACAGCAGCTTTGATTGGTCTGAAAAAAGGAGGAAATAAAAGTATCCCATCAATATTTTCCCTTCTGGGAACAAATAAAACCATACTATTGTACAGCTGAACTCCTTAAAGGACTGTTCTTTGTTTTACATACACTCAAATTTTCTCTACTCTAGCTCAGCAAGGGAAACTGCTTCAAAAAAAATATTTATGTTTCCTTCATGTAGGAAAAATATTTCTTAGGTTTATAGGTAACCAGAAAATTTCTCAAAGGTCCAATCCTACAGTCACAGCATCAATAATTTCAGAAGTAGTTCAACACTAGAAGACATCACTGTGAGTTGCAATATTGTTAGATGTTTGGTAGTTTCATCTTTGAGGAAACCTGATAAACCCATTTGTATTTAATCCAACCAGTAGTAGCCACCCACTAAAAATGGCAAGATAATATCACATCCAAAGAGGCACCACTGTACTTTAAATATCCAGTAACTACAGAGACTTTTAAAACAAAGTAGAATAATTTATGAGGAGAATATGAGTGGTTAAGAAGGTGAAAAATTCTGTGCAGAAAGGTGCTAGAATAAAAGCTACAAAATGTAGCTGTGTAATCAGTAATATGTTTTATTTGCATTGCAATGTTTGGGTTTCTTTTCAATCATAAGCACCAAAGTCAAAGTGGGACTCTGATCATCTCACTGCAGTTTACCAATCAGGATTGTATGCCAATGTGTAGTGAAGTGGAACTACATGATGTGACAAAATATGATGTGACAAGTAAACTTTAAAGGAACACCCACTAATTTGGAACCAGTAATTGCTACAATTCAAACAGCCCCATTACTTATATACCGAATTTTCAAAGCTGGATTTGTGGCATATTTTTAACTGCCTTAAGTGTCAACTTCAACTGAGCAATTAGCATTTTTAAAAAATATTTCTCATCAACAGAGTACTATTTATCACCTGGCAGGTAATAATTTCTTATTCCTACCTTTAGTACTGCTGAATATTTTCTCTCAAATAATATATTCAATCAAAAGAACACAACATTTTATGCTAATGTAATCTTTGTACTGCTTTAGTTAAAAGCTCAAGTGCTGATAATTACAAAAAAGCCTGTGATGGGATTCCAGAAAACTGGTATTTTATTTATTTATTTTTATGGGTACAAAAATTCAGGAAATTCTTCAACAATGCTCAATAGCACAAACTGCAAGTATTTGCATGACTAGCCTGGAAATTGAAAATACCTCTGGAAAAGTGCAGACATCACACTGCAAAGCTTCTGGAGAACTTTGACATCCAGAAACAACATACTGCTTAAGAAAGGTGATACTTAAAAATTTCAATCTGTCAGTTTCTTAAAAATAATAATAATAATTACATAAAAAAACCCAACAACCCAACAAGTCCAGGTTCTATACAGAGTAGCACTCTGGTACAGAGTAACAGTATTTTAGGATCACAAAAGTTACTCTGTGGAAGTTAATATAAAGTATTAAATAAGTCCACTGGGCACCACCACAATGCTTCCATAGGTGGAGATTTTGAATGATGTGGAAGCATTTGTAAAAAATAACAGGTAGCAGAAAACATGAGAATAATTTTAAATACAAGACCATAAACCAAGAACTGGCAGGGAAGACTGCAAATGTATACATTATGAGTCTCTTCATCTTTCCAGTTAAGACCTTGAAACTTCTGAATTAATGTTCTTAGTATGCAGTAAAGAGTTTGTCAACCTTCACATACAAACCACAAAAGCTACGTACATATCTCCCAAAATGCTGTGATACCACACCTAACAATGAACACATAATTTGTCTGTCCTAATAACAAAATTACTTAAATATTCAATCTCTTTAAGAAGAGGAAGCACTAAGGAATCATACTTGTCTATTTCTTAAACAAAAGATAAAGAAAAGAAAATTATTTTTAAACAAATGAAGATGTAACTAAAACTATGGCTTCCTTTTGACAATACTTTTGGAAAGGAGCAATGGCAATGTTCATTTCACAGTTAGTTAAAAACTGAGAATTGGAAGGAGATTTTATTTAACAAAAATTTTCCATCTTTGATTAGTATTGGTTTTGCTTATAGTGCAAGGCATCTCACATCTGTCACAAATCAAACCTGCATATTGAATGAAAAACATTCTTAACTGGTCAGAATTCTATTTAAAGCCTTGGTTTAAAACCTTCTCACTAGGAAAAAAAGCTTAGCTTTTTTCATAAAAATATTCATTTGTAAAAATTCATAACATCTTGAAAACAATTAATACACACATAGACAACTAACATAGCTTGCAGTAGGTATGTGGTGGTTTGACCCTGGCTGGATGCCAGATGCCCACCAAAGACACTCTATCACTCTCCTCCTCAATCAGACGGGAGAAAATACAATAAAAGGTTCGTGGGTCGAGATAAGGACAAGATCACTCAGTAATTACTGTCATGGGCAAAACAGACTTAATTTGGGGACATCTTTTTAATTTATTACCATTCCAACCAGAAAAACACCTTCCCCCCATCCCTCCCTTCTTCCCAGGCTTAACTTAATTCCCAGTTTGACTACCTTCTCCCCCAGAGTGGCACAGGGGAACAGGGCATGGGGGTTATGGTCAGTTCATTGTGCATTTTTTCTGCTCCTTCTTCCCCTGCTCTAATGTGGTTCTCTCCCAAGGGAGACAGTCCTACATGAACTCCTCCAATGTGACATCTTCCCATGGGCTGTAGCCCTTCACACACTGCTACAGAATGGGTGCCTCCCACAGGGTGCCGTCCTTCAGACACAGACTGCTCCAGCCTGGGTCCCCACAGGGTCACAAGTCCTGCAAGCAAACTTGCTTCAGTGTGGGCTTCGCACAGGTCTCAACCTCCTTTGGGCACACCCCTGCTCTGGCATGGGATCCTCCCCAGGCTGCAGGTGGCTATCTGCTCCACCGTTAACCTCAATGGGCTGAGGGACACGGCCTGCCTCGCCATGGTCTTCACCACGGGCTGAAGGGGAATCTCTGCTCCGGCACCTGGAGCACCTCCTGCCTCCTTCTGCACTGACCCTGGTGTCTGCAGAGTTGTTGCTTTCACTAAGTCTCGCTCTTTTCTGCTGGTGCAGATACTTTTGGTTTTTCCACCTTCTTAATATGCTATCCCAGAGGTGCTATCACCATCACTGATGGTCTCGGCCTTGGCCAGTAGCAGGTCCACCTTGGAGCTGGCTGGTATCGGCTCCATTGAACACAGGGGAGGCTCTGGCATCTTCTCACAGAAGCCACCCCTATAGCCACCCCCACGCTACCAAAACCTTACCATGCAAACCCACTACCAGGTATTCCAGAAGTACTAGAATAGGCTGGTGACTGAGATGACACAAATCTTTACCAAAAAGTTGCAAGTGGTTCATCTTGAGCACTTCTTAACAGTTATACCAAACACAATGGTATGCACAACTGGCAATCTGAAAAACTATTAAAAAAACCCAAACCAAACCAACAAAGAAAAAACAACTTTCTCTTCTACATATTATGGATATTGATTATATAGTCAATTGTCAACTCAAGGAAATATTTAGAAGGAGCCTTACAAAACCAATAATTAAAAGACATACATTTTATACGTCTTTGTCAAGTTGTTATAGCAGTTTAAATTGGAAAGATGATAGCTACAAGCCAGTTGAAAGCAGCTGGCATTTAGTCATCTCCCTCCCAATTAAAGTTGTAAATGGTGTCTACTTCAACGATAGTGCGTTATACATTCTGATGAAAGAGGTATATTTGTTTTTCTTTTACACCTATGTGCTGGTACACTAGTGATATACTATTCTGACCAATTCAATCCCCAAATTTTAAAAATATATTTACTGAAGTCCACATTTGTTAATTTTTTATCAATACTGTGAAACTCATCAGATATTGACAACTTGTCCCTGGATGCCAAAAAGCCATTTTAAGAATCAAGTTCAAGATAAAACATCAAAACCAAGCATAAAATATTTTACACTGACTACTACTGAGTTATTAAGCTGTTTCAAGTATATACAACAACATTAAGGTGGAATGTACTCAGTTCTCTGAAGTTCTGTTTATTACTGCTAAATTTTCTGCTTTTACTAAGCTTGTGTTACTAACTTCAAAAGTGGGTGAAGTGAAAGTGAACAGTCAACCACATTTCAACTCCTAACATAAGTTTACTTGTCAAAATCATCTACTGACAGAAGATGGTTTTGGAGCAATAACTATATCAAAAGAACTGATGCGCACTATTTCATCCCATGTAAAGCTCTGTTGGTAAGAGCACATTTAAAAAATATTAATAAAAATTCATATACTTGTGTTTTAATATATAACTGTGGTTGCACATGTGTGCAAGGAAGAGCATATTTACGTTTCAATACATGGGACTTAAGCACAAAGTCTTGCTAAAGTTTTCCAGATATCAGCCTATATACACAGTTAACTGCCCATTTCTCATTGTTTATTTACTGCTTCAGATGTTTTTCTTACACCTAAATGATTTTCTCCCTAGAGATTTCATAAAGGATTCAGTGACAGTTCAAGCTTCTGCACAACTTAAGTACCTTTAATGCCAACACCAACTGACTGAATAGTAAACAGACTGAAATTTTTAATTTTGCATGTGTAACCGGCTTGGAACATTTTTCAAGCTAACAAAGTACTAGAAATCCTCAACACTCACTTCAAACTACTGCACATTATCAGGTCTATTTTGCAGAAAACTAGACAATATCTTTCAATTCTCTGGGTGATGTATTAATGTTATCATCTATTAAACAGTTCTGTGAAGTACATAATCATTTCCAATCCCTTATATCTTTAGGTTTGCCATAGTCAATACCCACAATGTTTGTTTCAATATTAATTGCACAAATTTCAGGAAGGATTAAGCAGCACGTAAATAAATAAATAAATAAATAAATAAATAAATAAAATCAGAGGAACCAGAAGGAATAGGTTTCTTAAGCTCTTTTAGCTGTTTAGAAGTAATTCATAAAATGTCAAGCTACAAAAATTGGCTCACATAAATACGATTTTTCCTGAACTAGTTCACTAAACTTTTACCCTTCCTGAACACTTTCAATGCTGTGCTTACCTTAATATTTAACAGTTATGCTACAACATGTACAAAGTATTGAATATACGAGTTATTTTCAAAGTGAAAGAGTTTGTCTTTGTTCAAATAAGGAAAATCATGAATTTATTTTGCCTTGAAAGGAAAAGGGAAGTTATTAAGATAATTTTTAAGTATTTTTCTTCCATTTAGCTAAGGACTATCCACTGGATGCTATTTTCCATTAAACCCCGTGTACAATTCAAAACTTTGTACCTTAAATCTTGCATTTATTTAGTTTCATGTATCGATATTTTGACAATAATATAGTTATGTCTGTTAGTAATCACACTGTCATAACTATACCATCATATTTTCAAGTGTTTGAGGCTTTAAAAATGTCAAACAAGCTGTCATTTCATATTCCACAGGGCTTTTATTCTTCCTCCATGACCTATGATAAATCCTTTAAGTAATTAATTACAACTAAGTCATACACTATATGGATGTATATGGACATATAGAGAGTATACAATATAGATAATGTATCCTCAATTTTGAATACAAAGCCCAGAATGTATAAAGGGATGTGTTATAAAGGAAATATTCAAACACAATTGTGTAAATTTGAAATTCTAAGCCTTAGAATAAAATTTTAGCCATTTTTTCAGCATTCCAGTTTCCAAAAAAACCCCATTTTTAAAAAAATGGCTACAATATTCATTACATAATTAAGACACAAATTCCAATAGACTTTCGTGTTTAGCTGGAGATTTGGCTACACACCTCAAGTTTAAAGGTTCAATTTATTTTCCCCCAAGACAAACGTCAACATTGCAGAAACCTTTCCAATAACTGAGATTACCTTGTTCTTGTTCCTAAACCTACAAGTTTTTCCACAGAGGTAGGTTACTGAGGCCATGAAGAATATTGTCAGAGAGCCCTTGATTGTGACCTTACTAGATAAGACATGATTCTACCAGCACCGACAGATGTTCTTTCCTCTCAGGAAATGGCCAAGGATAAAAGTTGCTATCTGCATATAAAGAAGATTAATTTGCATTTGAAGCCCTATATCCATTCCCCAGAATCTGCACCACCGAGAAAAATCAGGCCTGCCCTTCATCTACAGTATTGGCAGCCCCATACGATCATAGTTTTTCAGTTAGGTTTACCTGCCTCAAGGACTAGCATTGGTTATGCAGTATTAAGGTCACTACCATACATACTGTGTTAGAAACATTTGACTCACCTCCTCCCGCTGTGAAGTCCGAGATAATATGTTTTGTCAGGCAAATACATCTGTGCATAAATATATTTGAGAGGAAATAAATGTAAGAAGACCAACTTTGGTGTGTGCCTGGAAATTTATACAAAAGTCATTACTGCGTATATATGTATTTTATCCCAGAAAAGACCCACAAGGAATTACTTGCATCAAAAGTGTATTTAAAAAAAATAAGTTTAATAAAAGGATTAATATTAAAATCCTCTCCAATGCATGTATAAATGTCTTTGTAGTGCAAGACAAATATACATGTAACAGCGTAAGTTATAAGTCATCTAACCTTAAATGGATCTGCAGTTCAGAAAAATAATGTTTATTTCCTCTGAGGTTAAAGATGTCCCACAACAAAATAACATGGCAAACTCACAATACAAAACAAGAAAGAGTAAAACTTGTACTATACAAAGTAGAGTATTTTCAATCCATCTGATAATCCTGAAGCTCCTAAGAGGTGATGGCCAAATGTAGTACAACAGATTTTGTTGGATGTAAACCATATTAAATTTCAGTGTACAACAATGGTCAAAATCCTTTTCTGCAGGGCAAATGGAAGGCTTGCAAATGAACACAAATATACTTTGAAAGTTTGCATTGTAAAGAAAATACAACATATCTTTGTAGTACTGTTCTCTTCAGTGATGTATGATTTTTTTGTATGATTTTGTGAGTTAGTTGTAACTGGATCCCCCTCACAATTCTTAGAAATTTTAATATGTTCTGTTCCCGAAAACATTTTGTAAATGTGCCAACATGCAGATTAAATACATTACAGACTATGGCTATAACATACTAATTCTCCCTTTTCAACATAATTTTCATCTTAAAAATAAGTACCTTCCTACAAACGTATATTAATATAAATAATACATAAAGGAATACAGACTGTTGAGTGTCATCTTTGTTAACCAGAAACGAAAAGGTGCCTCCGTTAACATGGAGGCATAAAGTTGAAGGGATTTTCCAATGCTTCAGTGATTTTAAACCAATCTCAAGGGAAACAAATACCTCAAACAAGCAGGTCCCTTTAACTAAACAAAATAATTGGGGCCAGAAGTAAAGGCAGCCGTTTAAAAGCCAGTGTCACCATCATTTCAGCAAAGTCTCCAGGGCATACTTCTCTGACAGATGTGCTCCGGAGCAAAGGATCATGCAAGGGACCATGGCAAGCTTTCTGTGAACTGGCAAAACTGAGAAGTGAGAGCAGAAAGAGAAAGAGAGTGAAAGTGTGCCTCAGCCCGCTGCCCCAGAGCTGGAAGACTTGAGACCCTGAGGAGCAGCAGCTCTGACTCAGTGTAGGCAGTGCCAGGAGGGAACGCAGACAAACCCTGATGTACAAAAGTAGCCCCCAAGGAGCACAAGCGACCAGGACCAAGGTGCCTCAGCCAGGACATGGAAGTTGTCACAGGGAGGGTGCTGTCCTCCTAACAGCTCAAAGGGGCAAGCTCCAGTAGCAGTCATTGCCCCCCAAGAAGAAACCTAGCCATGGTTTCCACTCAGCCAGAAACCAGCCCAGAAGGCATGTGGTGACCCAGACGGAGCTCCACATAAACATGCAGCTGTCCAGGTCATGGGCTACAGGAGCTGCCTGAGCCTGTCCCTGCTGTTGGAGGGTGGCAGAGATAACTGTGTGAGGTACAACCAGGTGGACAATCTGCTCAGCCTGGTGGTGGAGCTGAAAAGTAGAAAAGTTAAGGGGTATCACAGAGTGTGAGAGGGAGACAGACTGGAAGAACCACTCTTTACCATCACTGAGACAAATGCACCAAATGGGCACACCACAAGAATCTGAGGCTCCCCTACCTACTCATCACCAGGCAGATGGAGGGGTCCTAAGTGACCAGAAGGAATGGAAACAGATCCCTGCTCAGGGCAGCAGGCAAATCACCCCCCGACCTACTCCACCTTCCCAGGTACCCCTGTACAGTAGGTGTGCGGCTCTGAAACCTGAGGACCAGGAAGATGATGATGTGGATGAAAGCCCACCCAGGTTGGAGCAGTTGCCAAGGAAGAGTTGGTCAACCGCACACATCATGACCAGCTCTGCTAGGAAGAAGAGAGGTGGCTGTCATCGGCAACTCCACTCTGAAAGGGCCAGAGAGCCCAATGGGCTGACTGGACCCAACCCACAGGGAAGGTGCTGCCTCCCGGGGGCCCTGGTAAGGGATGTTACTAGAAAAGTCCCTTCTCTGGTGCGATCCTCTGATTACTGCCCATGACTGGTCTGCCAAGTGGGCAACAATGAAGTCGAAATGATGAGAAGTCTGAGGGCAATCAAGACAGACCTCAGGGTTGAGGGATCAGGAGCACAAGTAGTGTTTTCTTCTATCCTGCCAGTTGCAGGGAATAATGGGGCATGTAATTGGAAGGTCACACAGATCAATGCCTGGGTCTGGGTCAGGCATCAATGGCTAAATTTTGGGGTTTCTGTTCATAGGTCAGTTTACATGATGCCAAGACTACTGGCAACAGATGGGGTTCACCTGTCTTAAAGGGAGAAAAGGGTCTAGGTCAGGAGTTAGCAGGGCTCCTTGAGAGGGCTTTAAACTAGATTTAGAGGTGGAAGAGAATAAGTCCAAGCTCGTTAGAGATGAGCCGGGGGGCGGCATGCCAGGGCTGGAGGTGAGATTGGTAGCACAGGTGCAAGGTAGCACAGTGTATCTATGCCAATGCCCAAAGCATGGGCAACAACCAGGAGGAGCTGGAAGTCATCGTGCAGCAGGAAGACTGTGACATAGTTGCCATCATGCAGACATGGTGGGATGGCTCATGTGACTGGAGTGCTGCGATGGATGGATGAGTGTTTATGAGTAAGAATCAGGAGGAGGGCCAACAAGGCAGGTATCCTGGTGGGAGTCTGTTATAGACCACCCAGCCAGGATGAAGAGGCAGGTGAAACATTCTACAAGCAGCTGGGAGGAGTCTCACGATTGCTAGCCCTTGTTCTCCTGGGGGACTTTAACTTACCAGATGCCCACTGGAAATACAACACTGTGGAGAGGAAACAGTCTAGGAGGTTCCCGGAATGTGTGGAAGATAACTGCCTGGCACAGCTGGTCAGTGAGCCAGCCAGGGGAGAAGCCCCGTTGGACCTGCTCTTTACAACAGGGAAGGACTGATGGGTGATGTGGTGGTCAAAGGATGTCTTGGGCAGAGTGATCACGAGATGTTAAAAGGTTTTGATTCTTGGAGAAGTAAGAAGGGGGGGACAGCAGAACTGCTACCTTGGTGTTGTGGAGGGCTGACTTTGGCCTGTTTAAGAGCCTGACTGACAGAGTCTCTTGGGAGATAGACTTGAAGGGCCAAGGATTCCAGGCAGGCTGGATATTCTGCAAGAAGGAAGTCTTAAATGTGCAGGAACAGGCTGTCCCCATGTGAGAGAAAGAGCTGGCGGGGGAGAAATCTTAAAAGATTAATCAAAAGCAAGAAAAATTTAAATCTTGGATTAGAAAGCAATTATTTTTTTGAAGTGATGAAGGTAATCCCTGTAGCTGTTCTTTAACAGCAATATAAGCTGGTAATTCTTTTGGAAACATATAAAGAATGTAAAATACACTTGGCATAAAAAGTTACTCCAGTGTTCATTCTTAGCATCATAAACTCACGTTTATAATTATTCTTTTAGAAAACCTCTTTTCTATCAACTATAAGATACTTAAACGACTAATCTACTCTAACTACTGTTTAAAGTGCAACTGCAAACTCTCTGTAGCCATTTCCTGAATCAGTACAATTTTATGATGGAAATATCCTAAAGTTCTTAATGAAAAAATAAAAATACTAATTTGAAAACTAACATGAATTTTCTATTTTTAGTGCACCTGAATAATCTCCTGGTGGAATAGTTGGGTAAAGTTTGGGTAAAGTGATCAAACAAGAGAATAAAAGTTCTTTGTTTCATACTGCAGAAATGTAAAAAATTGTAAACAATGAAAAAACCATATTTTCCAGATACTAACATTTAGGGAACATGTGCCTCCTAAACATCTTGATATTGGGTGGGGTGGGGGGGTGGGGGGATAATTTTCTTTGTTACTACAACAAAATCATGTAGCTTGAGGGTAATAAGGCAGAAATATAGTTTTACTTATTTCATTTAGGATTTTGATTTTGTTTTGTACCAACTAGAAAAGGTATTCAGGTTCCATCTGAAAGCTATTTTTTTGGCCTCATGAAACTTAGAGAACTGGAAACCAGGTTTATGCCAGTTACTGTTAGTAGGCACTGTGAACACATATTACACACTACGTGCTGGAGGTACAAAAAATTAAGGGAAAATTATTTTTTCCTTGCTTGCAACTCTCCAGATGTGTGCTAACAAATCCGTAACACCATAATATGAGTGCAGGAACTATTTGTAAGTGTGTACATAAAGAAGAAAAATGTTTTGTCACTTACTCAAATGTAAACCTAGTAGTTGCATAGATTGAAGATGTACAGTAGCTACTGGTTAAACTGTAATATTGGGGTTTTATTAAGAATTATAATTATTCCCACTAACTCAATTGTGTAATAGTGCAATATCAGGTTAACAGCAACTCCATCTCAGTGTGTGTGTGTGTTAAATACAGCAAGTCACACAATAAGTTATTAATCAAATATCTTGCTCTACCGGTTACAACAAGGCCTTAAATTGAATGCTGCAATAATTAACACACCCACACATACACTTACCTTATTCCATGAGGAAAAATTATCTTAGCTCCCTTTTAGAAGTCAGGGTTTTTTTCCTTATAATTCTAAAGCCACAAAATCTCTTTTGCTTACATTTTGAGAATGAAATCAAATTCAAATTTTTTGCAGTCTCACCTATTCGTCACAGACTCCCAACAACTAACAACATGATATAAACTAAAACAAGCCTAACTGTTAATCATTGGCTGTAGTACTTTTCTAGTTCTCTGTAAAACAAAGTTGTCCAGTAGTGAGTATGAGGACGTTTTTTTGGGGGGTTTTTTGTTTTTTTTAAAAAAAAAAAGAAAGAAAGGAAAAAAATAATTAAAACTATGTCTATACTTGCCAGGAGTATTTTTTTTTACAAAGCTTGAAGACTGTCTTTAAAGTACAGTACAAGATGGCAGATAGTAAACAAAAAGGGGAAAAACAAGGCAGATGATATTGGTAACTGGCCATCTAGCATAAACAATGAATTGTGCATTTTAACTTCCTCAAGACAAAAGTAAGTGCTACAAGCTCAAGACAAGTAGCTATTTCCAGTGCACATCAACAAGAAGTTTATTGATCCTGCAAAACTTACAAAAAGGTCAGCACATTTCTTGGCATCTGCTTCTGGCACTTTATCTATTAAGTATTTGCACATAAACATATGTAAAGACCTTTTTCTTTCACATAGTGAAGCACTGCTGAAAATCTACAGCTTTATATCAGTGGAAAAATGACAAGCGATACCTATTAAAAAAGCAACAGATTTTAAAACCAGTAAGAAACAATTATCAGCTAGTTTGACCTCCAGTAGAACAAGGATAAAATAATCCCACTCAGAATTTTTACATCACACCAATACATCCCTAGCTAATTTCTTTCAGTTAAGATTTAAAATTAAGGAAGAAGCTATCACTTCTCTCAATAAGTATATATTAACAATACATAAATATCTTGAAATATCCATTGAACCGTGTATAATTTTCTGCTAGATTAATTTACTATCAGCGGTTTCTTCACTTTAGCAATCATTTTGTGGCTGCAAGATGAACACAAATCAATAATCCACGCAGCAATAAATAATGCTTTTTACAGTTCACCCACTTCTAGTTGAACGTGTTTTTCTCTATGAGAACTTAAGGCAGGTTTCTTCCTACTTTATTGCAATAGCTAGGTTAATGTCTCAGATCATCTGCTAAAGTGGATATTGGTTTTTGATTTGTTTTTTGTTCTTTTTCCCCACGTCTGAGGAAGACAATGTATATCACAACACCCCACACAATCAAAAAACACACCATAGTCAAAGGAAATGATGAGTTGATCATACATCTAGATTAACAGTTGCAAATGAGATGAAGCCAACTTTTTCTGTATCCGTCTTGCTCTAAAGGATTCTCCCTCAAAATGACCCCTCATTAACAAAAATATGGTACTACGATATAGTTCTAAAAAGTCTTATTTGCTCCTCTGCCCCAAACTATTCCTTAAAAAATACAGTGTACTTGCGTTTCTTGAAAACCAGATTTATTTCAAGCCAGTTTCTCTGAAATTCACAGGGCTGTAACCGATCCCTTCATCTGCTTTGCTAGCAATGGAAAACTGAGTTTTATCTTGTGCTTTTCCTTCACCATTTTAAAGACCCAGAGATAACAGGTAGCACAGATATGAACCATGTTCTAACCTCATATGGTACATTCTGTATTCCTAATGACATTTATCTGATAACTAGATTCTAAAGTGCTGAAGCCCTTTATGACTCAACCCTTTGAGAAAGTTACACGTGCCTCTTTTGATATTAAGAGCATCAGTTCCAACCCTGGTATTTTCAGATAGCTATATGAATAATCTGTGTAACATTAATACGCACAGAATTACTGTGGTCACTTTGCAACACAGAATTAACTCAGTTCAGTTCTCTGAAACCTCGGGCTAATTTCCACAGCACCTAGTGCCACTGCAATGCAACTACAGCACACCAAATTATCAACTTCTCTTTTGGAATTTGCTGTTTTGTCTGCGAGGAACTTCATGGCAGCAAGATGACAGGATAACTTTTCAGCTGTGAGGAAAACAATGTTTTCTCTCTCATATACACTGAGCTTAGAACAGTACAAGAGCAGCAGAAACTAATCGCTGTGGTTGTACATGCAGAATACAGTGAGTCCCTTTTTTTTTATCTTGCAGGTAGCTTAATAGTTTCAGAACAGAGTCTTATTAATGTAAATGAAGCTTTAATAGCGTATTGCATGAAATCCTTTTTTATTAAGCATTTCTTTGGAAAACAGCCTACAAACTGGATTAGTCTACTGCACTGTATTTTCTGTAAGCACCTAACCAAAGTGACTTTTAAAACAGATTGCTGAGTAAACTTTAAAGTAGCCAATAAAGATACTTCTGCTGCAAAAAAAGTGTTTCATATGTAGTTAATTTCACACTTATTTGCACTGGAAAATTAAATTTTTACTTATCAACATACCACAGAAATACTAGGGAAAACTCTGCTCTGATGTTCTACACAGTATTTTTTGCTTTAGGCAAACTATAATAAAATTAATTGATAATTAGGAAACTGACATTATAATCCTGCTAATATTGTCTAATTCTCCAATGGCACTGTCCACACTGCCAGTCCATTTCATCAAAAAGAACAAAATAATTTTTTGTAATGCCTGAGAATACACCTAAATTCCTGAATTATTTGTAAAAGGAGTCAAGGAACATTAATCATTTATGTCCTTTTGAAAATAATACCTTAGGCCTGAACACTGAAAATTCTCTTTAACTGTAATGAGAAAGAAAGTAGGATTGAGCCTTGGTGATTGACAGTAAGATCTTACATTGATTCATTATCTACTTAAAATGAGAAGAAAAAGTGCAAATATTTTGTGGGCAAAACCAAGGAAAAATTAGTTGTTTGTCATTTCAAATAAAATGCTCTGGACTATTTCCAGACAAAGTTTACAAGGCTACCCTCTACAGACTGACAATCTGCTTTATTTTCAGATATCTTCCAAATCAAGAGGTATTCTTAATTTGTTTTTAAATTTCAAATGTCTTTTGAGTTGTAAATATTACTGACAGAGATGTTTTTCTTCTTCTTGTTCTCAGGTTTTTCTCATAAAACAAATGTAATATCTAATACATTATAAATGAACTCTCCCTGACAGAACTTGAGGTTTATGCTGTAGATCAATTAAGACTTAAGCATAGCTGACAATGATGCAAATTTGATAACTTTTCAACAGTCCATCAATAATCTCTTCTACATTTTTCTTCTTAAATATTGACTCAAACATCAAGATTAAATCCTATTATAATGTTGCCTCAGTGGCTTAAAGACTGCATCAATTTCAGTCCATAATATACTATAGCTACTTTAAATTCCTGGGAAATTCTGTATCAGTAGGTACAGAAAAATTCTGTTCTAGAAAGCTGTATACGGCTACTAGTTTCACTTATTTAAAGTCACAAGAACAGGAATGCAGTGCTAATTTGCCACACAGCAGAGAAACAGTCTCAGATTTCCAGCAATGGCTTTTTACTCTCACTCTTAAGATTCTCATACCTCTGTGAGGACCTTTAAATTCTATTATAAATCTTCATGCTCTGTAGTGTAAGAAAACAATAAACAGCTACTTTTCCCACCACCCCCTCACCACCCCCACCCTACCCCCTTGGTATTTTGTGTCAAACATGAACTTGGAGAAAACTGTCTTTATCTAGGAAGATAGCTAGGAGTAGGTTCTTTACCACAGAGCTGAAAGTAAACATCAATTAAATAAATCATTTAGTGATCTACTGCTGACACTTACATTACATCCCTAAAACACGAGCTGAAGTTTCAGTCCCATTTAAACCAGCATAAGCCAATCTCACTGGTAAAGAATTCCATTCTCCTCCCTGCTCTCCTGGACCCCTTCGTCCTAGTACCATTGTTATGAGAGTTTCTACTGTTACATGGTGAGCAGTCCTGAAAAAGGGCTTGTAGCTTCAGGTTCCAAGATGACATAGTTATACTTTGTCTTCCCTGAAATGATCCATTTTTTACAGCATTTGCAGCAGGCTTTCCCCAAGTACCCTTGGGTGTGAGATACAGCGGCCATCATCTTGGAAAAAAAACGCTGTGTCTCGTTAATCCTAAAAAACTTATGAGGATGTCTTTCCCTGTTTCTGACAGTTTATTGGGTAAAGTCCACTGGCCTTAAAGTTTCAGGAAAGCAAGTTACAGACAGACCTTTTCTCCTATATTATCTATTTTTAATAAGTATTAAAAAGTAAAAGTCAAAAGATTTATCAAAAGATCCACAGCAACTTATAAACAGTATGCAGTGCTCCATATAAACAGGGAGTATAAATACTGGCTGACTCATTCTCCCTACTGCTTATCTTGAAGTTAAAAGCCTATTTGGTATCTAAATAAACTTTCTCTTACTGAATTTCATCGATGCCAATTTAGAAAATAGAAATCCAGCCTGGAGGAGCCCCCACAAATTTAAAGGCTTAGATCTGAACAATCCAGATGCAAGATGCTAAAGGCACATGGTTGTAGCAAACCAGTTTGTTCCCTCATTGAATAACACTCAGAAATGTATCTAATGGATTGCTTGAGTGGTATACTTCTATATATTACTAATGGACTTACTACTCACAAGCAGTAACTATGGAAGAGTTATGAAAGTTAACAATTCATGAATAACTAACATATACAATATAACCACTTAGTTGCTCAATCCTGCAGTGGTAGCTAAATTTTTTAAAATTATTGCATTGATTTTTTTCCACCAGAGGTGCTAGTTAGCTTAGATCTTTTTACTTTGCTGTTTGCTTAATTTTTAGTGTTTTACATTAAAGATTTATATTGAAACAAGTCAGGAAATTTTCTTAAGAGAAACAAGAA
Source organism: Falco punctatus (assembly GCF_963210335.1). Lineage (NCBI taxonomy): Eukaryota > Metazoa > Chordata > Aves > Falconiformes > Falconidae > Falco > Falco punctatus. The sequence goes on from NC_137594.1 coordinate 8,827,851, forward strand.
ATATTAATGTTGAAGTTAAAGTACAAATAAATCAGGAATGGCTGGTGATTTCAAGTTAAAGCAACTGTGCTGAAAGTGAGGCCTAATAATTTACAACTGCAAATAGCTGGTGATTTGTAGGTGGAAAACAGTTTAAGAACAAACAAATACTAATATTAACCATGCAAATCAACAGTGTAATGATTGTCGTATTTACAATCATGGTTACAGATTTGGCTGTTATGAATGTAAACACCCATGTCTTACAAGACTTAATTTCTCTTCTCAAGTGTCAGATGCTACTTTTTTTATTGCTATTTCTCTTTTTAATTGAGAGAGCTTCTGCTTTAATTCTTTTCCTGGGGAAAATTATTCTTACATGTAATTTCATTAGAGTTCCAGTGGAGCCAGAGATTAATTTATCTGTGTCTCTATCAATCCAACAATTTTTATGTTTGGTTCAGCATTATTACCCTTTATTTAATTTGTATAAACTTAATTTTGCTTTGCCCCCAATCTTACTACTTTTTCCTCTTTCTTTGCTTCTTTCTTGGTGAGGATAAATCATCAGTACTACATAAATAAAACCAGCCTTGTTAATGGTGAACACGGTATATGTTGTTTCATACTCTTCAGACACAACTACCTTACTTTGCTTCTATGTTGGAAGGTATTATTTATAGACTTGGTTCTAAAAGCAAAGTCTTTACTGACACTGACAGAATGCTCTATCCATATGACAGCCCCCTGACCGCCATTCCCACAACTGTCAAGAAATCTGACTCCAAATGCTTCCTAGGAGAACTCTGCTTGGACTCTATTTTCCCAAGATTTTATTATAATTCATTTTTCAAGATCCTCTTACAGTCAATTCAGTTGGAAATTTATCAGTGTGTCAGAAGAGAATGGCATACACTACCTGCGTTCAGAAAGAATTTCAGCATGCAAGCAAAGAAAAAGTTCTATTACCTTTCTCTTCTTCTCATCTTTTGTCTTCCCTCAGTAGATGTGGACAACGAAGGTAAGTGAGGGCAGGAGAGGGAGGGAGAAAAAAACTACAAAGGTTATGAGTAAAGAATATTTATGGATTTTCTCACTTTTCCTCCTTCCCTGTTCTACTATCCTAAGCTAAGCGGGAGGAAGAAAATAGACAAAGGTTATGAGTAAGTATAATGCAAGTATGTCAAAATGTCACATATTATTCTAACAAAGACATCTGTCTCTGAAGCAGATGATGCTTTGCAGGTTTTAAGGCAAGTCAGCTCAAAAATAAAATAAAGCTAATTGTTCAGAAGTTTCACTTGTACCAGAAAACATCTTTGACCTCTGAGACAAATGGGGAATTTTGCTTAATACGGGAAGTTCCCATTTGCTTAGAAGGAACAGGTGGTATTCATATAGGATTCTACTGTCCAAATAAATCATATCAGCAAATGCATTAGTGAACTACTAATCAGCACCTCAGGATTTTTTTTTACCTTTCCTTTTCAGATTTGTATCTGTAGTTGACCACTGCATTGTCTTTCACTCCTCTCACAGCATGCCTGTTCTTTCCTTTACCTTATTAAGTGTTTACCATATTCTTCTCCAATGAAAGCCAGTAGCTAATCTAGCTGAAGGCTAATAAGAGCACAATAGAAACAGGGTAACAGGTTGTACTTGCTTCGCTTCCATACACTTATATGGTCTAACAATCATTTTCAACATACTTTCTCTCCAAAAGATAAACTAAAGAAATCCTCTACTTCATATCTGTGTGCACGTGTGTATACAGCCTACCTAGACAGACAGGAGAATTGAACAAACTACCAGTTCAGCTCATTGAAAAGGTCTTTCCCTGTATTAGGGAGTTTGAGATTTCATAAAAGACCACAGAAGTCTGCTGTTTTTTCTCCGCAAGACAGTCATCCTTTTTATTTTTAATTCTATCCATGCTTCACATTTTATAAATCATGTGCATTATGACAGTATCTGCAGGTCCCACTTGTGATGAGCTCTTCATGTTACTAAACACTGAACTTCAGTCATAGTTCTGAACTTCTAGGTCCCCAAGTGCTTTTAAAAAAAATTAGTTGTCCCATTTAGACTAAAATCAATTATTGGATATTTGATAACAATAAAAGAAAATTCTAACAAACTTGAATCACAACAGTTTTACTGATTCCTAATCTCAGATAAAATATGTTTTTAAATTTCTATCATTTATTTTATGAAAATAGTAACAAATTCCATATAGCTAAATAGACACGTACACAGGGAGATCTGTATCTGCAATTTAATTAAGCATGCAAAACCATACTAAACTCTGGTGCAGTGTCCATTAAGAATAGAGGTTAACCATGTTAAAATCTCAGTTGAATAATGCTTATGAGATAACACTAAGTAGTTAAAGGAGCATAACTGTTGTTCACAGAGTAGACCAGACCAACAGGGATTTGAACATGTAATTTGAGTGTGGTTAGATATTGCATCTAAGGTTCAGATACCCATGTAATGACTTCCATTTATTTGCACTATGAGATATCCTTCTGTGGCTCAAAAACATCTTGCCCGTAATTATATCTAAAAAATCAAAGAAGCTTCACATAATTTCCAGCAATAAACCAAAACCAGAAGTATGTACTGTATATAAAAAGTAGTAAAAGTCACAAAGACAATTTGAGAGCTAGGAATAGAGTGTCATGGAAATAAAATGACTGCTTAGGTTCAGGGAAGTAATGTCTGTGAAAAAGTATAAATCCTTTTCATAGATTTAGTATTACTCCAATAAATGCGACTCTGATAATAAGAACACTAAAGACTATTACGTGTTTTAAAATACTTGGTATCTATAACGGCCAACTCTGACCAGGGGACAAATGCCAAAGCTACAGGGTTTTAATTTGTATTTTTAAGGAATTTATTATTATCATTTATTTATTCTCATTATAGCAACAGCTAAACGCCCTCATTAAGGATCAACAAGGATGAAAAGATATCGGCTACACATCATTGTACTGACACAATTGCCTATTGTGATACAAATTACTCTGAGCATGAGTGTGTGTAAAGAAACATCAAGTTTTACTTCAAACCAATATTTTTTAATGTATTTCCCCTTTTTATACTTCAAACCTGAACAGAGTATTTCACAAACATTTCATACAGCTAGGAGGTAGCATCTGAAAGGGTAATGTTGTCAGCTTTCAGGCCAAACAAGAAATTGCGGACATATTTCAATGCAGTCTTTTCACAAAAGCTGGAAGTATGCTGAATAAATCAAGAGTCAAAATATCCTCTATTACCTTTTATATACCAACTGCTCTTACAACTCACTGTTTGTCTTTTGGAGCCTTTTGCCCTAAATTACAACAAAGTATCAGCTCTTCTACACACAAAACTGAGCATGGTTTTCTGCTTTAAAGTCAACTACTAGCAAAGCGTCGTATTTCTTAAGGGACAAATGTACTTGCTTAGGCATTACAGAAAGTAATGCCTAGTTTTTGGCTCTTGGGGGATATGGAAGATAAATCCAGATCTGCTAAGGTCTGTCAAAGTTGAGATGTTCCAAAATATAATACACCTAAAGAGTTTTAGTGTAAAGACATCCACAGTACTACTATTGCAATAACTCCAGAATTAGATGGTGTCTTTACAACAGTTTAGGATTCCAACTTCTATAGCCTAAATTCAATGAAGTACCACTTTGAGGAATAAATCCTTTCCTTCACAGACAATGATTTTGTATTCTTAAAATTCAAAAGGGGATGCTATAAACCCTTTCACAAGATTCTGAAGAATTTTGAAGATTTGCCTTGTGATATATGGGATAATAAACTTCATAGGTTATCTAGGGTGTATTCTCAGACTAGTGCCATGGGCTTCTCACACAAATACATCTTTAGGATGACTTCTTCTAGCATATACAAGATAAAGCTAGCAATAACTACTTAGTTCAGTGGGGTTTTTTTTTGTTTGTTTTATTTTTTTTTTAGAAGATCATATCTAGTTCCTCCCTCACTGTTCTTCAGCACAACTATACTGTTCTTTATTATATTAAATTATGTGAATGTAATGCTAACGAAAGGAAGAAGAAGGAGTGTCGTGGTTTAACCCCAGCTGGTAATTAAGTACCACTTAGCCGCTCGCTCACTCCCCCCTCACCCACAAGCATGGGGAGGAGAACTGGAAAGGAATGTAAAACTCGAGGGTTGAGATAAGAAAAATTTAATAATTGAAAGAGAATAAAAATGAAAGAACAATAATAACAATTATGACAATAACGGTTATAATGAAAAGGGGAAGGAAAAAAATAAAATCCAGAGGGAACAGAAGAAAGGAAGATGTGATACACAACACAACTGCTCACCATCTGCCAACCAATGCCTGGCCAGTCCCTGATCAATGACTTGCCCATCCAAGCCAACCCCGTAGATATATATACCATGATGTCCCATGATATGGAATGCCTCTTTGGCTACATCAGGTCAGCTGACCTGGCTCTGTCCCTTCCCAGTTCTTTGTGCCACTCCAGCCTTTTTGTTAGCAAGGCCTGAGGAACTGAAGTGTCTCACATCAAAGCCAAAACACAGCATCACACTAGCTCCTAAGAGGATAATTAAGTCCATCCCAGCGGAAACAAGGACAAGGACAAAACAATCACAAAACATTAAACCACAGAAAAGTAAGCAGTATGTGCACTAGAGACCCCTGTAAACTACAATAAAAGCAACTTTAAAACTTCTGCACATATTGTTTCTACAGGGAGGTGTATTCTTTTCATAAAACCATTTCTGCACCTTATGCAGTTTCACTTTTGCAAAGCATATATACACACTACAGAGCCACAGTTTACAATTATTTCCATAATACTAAATTCAAGGTTACACCTTATAAAATGGTTGCAAACAAGACTTCAAGGAGTGGACAACTGGAGGTATGAATAAAATACTTTCCAAATATTCACAGAGACTGTAATAGTGCCAGGATAAGCTGCTCCATGACCTTCCCCAGCACCGAGGTCAGGCTGACAGGCCTGGAGCTCCCTGGATCATCCTTCTGCGCTTCTTGTAGATGGGTGTCACACTGGCTAACCCCCAGTCTGCTGGGACCTCCCTCATTAGCCAAGACTGTCAATAAATGGAGAGCACCTTGGCAAGCTTCTTTGCCAGCTCTCTCGGCGCCCTCAAGTGGATCCTATCTGGCCCCATAGACTGGTGCATTTCCAACTGGAGCAATGGTACTGACATTTTCAATTAAACAATAATCCTAACAAAGGAATTGAGGAAAGAATAAAAATCAAAATTCTATTCTATGGAGAGTGAAAGCTGAAATAAACTACAGTTAAAATGAAAGATGAGTTTTACATGTACTAATAAAACAAAAAATGCCTCTCAACAAAGAAGTTGTGTCTTCATAAACTCCTACATATAACAATACTTAAATTTTATTTGATCCCTAAATCTATGTACTTCCAGAAATGTTTTCTGCAGTTCAGTTATACTGCAAAGTAGGATTATATTGCTATTGGGTTCATTTTCTCAGTATATAATACCGAACTAAGTTGTGGTATATGAAACTATGTCTATTCTGTTTTGAAAAAACAGGAAATAGGCATTTTAAAATACGCTGTATTGCAAGACCTCAAAAGTAGTTTAAGAAACTCACTGTTACAATGGAGAGGAGAGCTCAATTTCTAAGCTTCGTCTGACTGACATATGCATAGTTCCATGTTTTAAGATACAATACACAGTTCAATGCATTTTCTTTTAAAAAGCAAATACCTCCTATATGAGGCCTAACCGTAGCTCATAGGCAAATTAAAGCAAAACAGAGACAGCTTTACTACAAAGACACTTGTGACAACAAAAAATGATAGTTTGTTACTATGAAAAAGCTGACATTTACAAAGGAATTACCACATAATTTTTCAGTGCTTTCCAGCCTATGGTTACTAAATGGAGATGGTAAATTTTAAAGAAATAAAAGGAAAAAAATGCAGCATATTGCTATGTAATGTATGGTATGGAAATGTAACTGAACATGTACAAATCAATGACATCTATGATAGCTGTTTGGTGATCTCCACGATCTAAATTGGCCAGCTTCTGTTCAGCTCATAAACAGGAAGATATCTTCATCACAGAAACCATCATCACGACTAGCACTAAAAGACACCCTGAATGGCAATATAAGCAGAAAACCTGAACGCTGAATAGGAAAAGATATTTGAAGTATTCTCTCAAGAAGTTTTTCTAAAGATCAGAGTTTGAGGAAGTGCCACCGTTTGTAGCTTCCATTGACACCACAAAGAAGAATATATTTGTAACATTGGACACGTCTGACGGGGCTTTGAGCAGCCTATCTAGGAAAATATGTCCCTGTTCATGGCAGGGGGGTGGACTAGGTAATCTTTAAAGGTTCCTTCCAATCCAAACTATTCCATAAGTCTTTGATTTTAAAAAAAGCAATCCAAACTTCACATTTATATAGCATTCAGTCAGATGTTTGAGGCAGAAAATTCCAGACTTAAGCTTGCCCTTGTGGCCTCATTCTGACATCAGTTTTAAATCACATAGATATTTTTTTTAAATTTTTGTTGTTTTTTTTTTTTTTTATTCCACCAAAACACGGGAAATATGTAAGATGCGCTACATACTTGAAACAAGCATATGCACATCATCAGCATCTACCAGGACAGTTTTTTTCAAGCAAAAATCCTGTTTAGCTTCTGCAGGCCTGAACTGTCAGGTGGTATTATACTGCAGGTATGGGGCATGTTCAAAGCAAAGAATCTCCCGAAAATCTGATGGCCAAATGAGAAGGCTGTATAAAAGTAATTTTTATGTTAAATTATTTTGAAAGGTGGAATAGTTCAGATTTTTAAAACAGATTTTTAATTAATAAGGAAAGTGCTTTCTCATTAACAAATGCCACAGATGAGGAAAATTTAATGCAAAATACTGGACAAAACCCACTAAACTAAAAAAATTGATAATCACACAGATTAAGACTCAACAAATTGACAAAATTTGTTTAGGCAAAACTATTACAATGCATAGTGTGGTAGTTCTTTAACCTGCAGATCATTTAATGACAAAAATCACCGTCACTTTCTGCAATCAGCAATCACATGATCAAAGTCAAGACCAAAATGAAGGACTGATTTGGCAGGGAAATCTCAACATAAAGGTTAAAGCTAGGATTAATGACAAGATAGAGAAACCCAATTTACTGTAAGGACAGCAGTGTCATACAAAGGAGTAAAAGACCACGTTTTTCTTCCTCAGGGTTATCTCAGGCTTTACATTAGATTTCATAAGTAATAAATGTAATTCTTTACTTTTAAATACTTTAAAAAAAAAAGACTTGAAACCCTAACACCTGAAAAGTAGTTAATACCTAGTATTATGTGTACGGCAGTATCTGAAATAGTCATTACAATCCTACAAAACGAGTACTTGTTTCCCCTACGTTCTTCAAACAAAAAGCTTGTAAACTGTTTACTGTCAACACTACCAAAGGTCAAACAGTTCTATTTTGCACAGTAAAAGTACAGTTAGACTGTAGTTATATCTGGCTTAAGGAAATGTCATTTTTAAAAAAAAATATACATAACAACATTGTCAAGTGCCATGCTTCAAGATTATATGCTTCTCCTGTGTACCTTCAATTCTGAACTGCGTCTTCTATTACCAGTATTCTCTATTTCCATACACTGTCAAAGTACCAAAAAAGAATATATATTGCATAATCCTACTATAAAATAGCATTTCTTATCACGTTCATGCAGTTCACTTGTTCCTTAGTGCTTTGCTTTTCTTCTTATTTCTCCTGTGGTGTTGTTTTTTGGTGTTTTTTTTCCCCTCCTCCTTTTAACATTTTGAAATAAATGAAAAGAAAATAACAATCCCAAAAAGCTCAAGCCAGTTGGCAGGAAAATTAAAAATCACAGATTTAAAAGTACTTTCCTAGTTCATGAAAACATCTCTAATGAGACAGATGAAAATATGAATTGCTCTTAATGAGCTCAAAATTGCACATATTTCCCTTAGTTTAATTTTGTACGCTTTCACAGATATTTTGTGTTATGCTTTATTATAAAACAAGAAGTGGCCACAAGGCTGTGATAACCAATTTGTGAGATTAAAGTACTCCACTTGAATGGTTTCATTAACATCTAAGTCACAAGCCAAAGTTTGCATAAAATACAACTCCTTTGCTATTCATAGAAGGTCTTACTCTCCCATGACTTCGAACATTTTGGAGTCATTTGCACCTGGGAAGAATAGCACAGTTATTCTTGACTTGTCAGCACTATACTCACTTGCACAGCTATGAAAGGAAAATGTACAGCAAAACGATGAATAATAACGCCCTAACGGCTATTTGATCTGCATTGTGTATTTCAACTATGACACAGTAGAACCAATACAGCTTCTGTACTGCATAGTACTCAGGTCAATCTCAGCTGCAGCCTCCATCGCTGCATTCTAACCAGATTTGGAACAGGATGAAACAAAGCCAGTGCAAACAATTTAACCAGCTTTTATGAGGAGATTTTAGGATGGGCAGGAATGCACTAAGTCACATCAAAAGTATGCGTTACTACACTGCAGACAAAAAAAGGAAAGAACTTGTGACAAGATCTGTAAAAGTGCCATGTCAGCTTATATTCAGTTGCGACTAACTCTCATGGATTGGTACATAATGCAGATAACATGAAGGAAGATAGGTTGATAATTAAAAAAGGGGAGGAAGAAAAGCAAAGATCCCAGAAAGGCAGAAGACAGCCATGTGTGCTCGTGAGACCCAAGAACATGTTCAAATCTGGAACTTAACCAATTTTGAGGTAGCAGTATAAATGTTAGGATAAGCCTGTGAACTTTGTATGAGTTTTTGCTGCAGAAACGGACAAAAAACAATCCATCACCTGCTTCAAACTACATAACAATAGTTACGTAGTATGGTGTGCTCAAAAAAATAGATAAACTGTACAAGCTATGTATTTGTTGTAAGGAGTGCAAACATGACCAGAGGTGTCCAGAACAAGAACACTGAGAGCACCAGCAACAGCAGTTCAGAAAATGACACCAAAGTTTCAAAGACTAATAACCAATGAAGTATTCCCCACCCAATTCTATAAACTAGGGAAACTTAAGGCAACAAGAACAGTAAAATTATATGGGAGACAGGGTAGGGGAAAGTGGGAGAAGGCATTCACAATCCATGATCCTGCACCATGACTATGCATCACATAGATGGAACCACTAGTAGAAGCTTGGACCACCTCTTCAATATCCCTAGTGTCTGAACAGCTTTGGTGGGGGAACCCTGCAATGCTGCACCAGGATCTGGGACCACCTCTTCAACCTGTTGGGTACTCAGGAAGTAGAGAACTACCCAGAAAAATCCATGACTAAGGAAAGACTGCACATAGCACAGCTGGATCCACCACACTAACCCACTCAATTTCTCTCCTGGACTGTATCATCTCTCCCACAGAACAGGGAAACAGCATAAGGAACAATTATGCTAACATGCCCAACTTCTAGGTGGAATATGTGATCTCTTCTACAGGAAAATGAAGTTATGTCATTAGTAAAATTGCATATATCTATGAAGAAAGTGGTTTAGTATCCAAATTTATTCAGTCTCCACACTGTAATTTGGTTTTAAACCACAGAATTGAGTGGATCACTGCTTTGCCCCATACCTAAACCTTCACAATTTTAGTAAAGAGCTTCACTTTCTTACCAGTTCTACTTAATACTTACACACGTAGAAGTTCAAGCTTCTAACTGTGTTACACCAAAAATTATTATCATAACACACTGATCACAGAAGAGTAGTATCTATATAGCAATAGCATAGGGCAGTACAGAATCATATTTGGCATGACAACATAAGAAAATATCACTGCTGAATATCAGAATGTACTTATATTTGTCTTGCAAGCACCTAAGAGAAATGTGTGCAGTTTTGTAAGAGAATAATGGAAAGAAGTACATTTGCAATGAACTTATTAAAACTTCGAAGAAGAATTATGTGCTTTTGTTAAACATATTTCAGTAAACTGACTCTAGACAATTGTAGTTTACATTTAATTTATGACAATTTGAACATATTTAATAGCAAAAAGCAATTACTCCTTGCATTACTCTCAGGTCATTTAATCCACCTTGTTCGTTTCAAAGTATTTCTCTGCTCTTTCACAAGCCTCTGGTTGCATTCCACCTGCCAAGCAACATGTTGTTGCCCAGCTCATTTTTTCACTTTTCTCCAAAGTGTTCTTGGACTTCTGCCTGCAACGTACTCACCTTTCTCACACACTACATTTGCTGTTCAGCTTGCTGTATTTCACTTCTGAGCTTGGTGCACACTGATGCAGAGTAAAGAGCTTTAACACAATACACAGCATCATGATGGAGATCTCACTACTAAATATACTTTAATGAAAAAGGTTCATAATTGAGACTGTGTTGCTAAACAAATATTAACCTATTTGACAGATGCCCTTAGGAAGTATGGCAGCTGGGCCTAACATTCATATATATGTAGAAAAAGATAAATGAGTAACAACATGCAATAGTAGAAAAGAACATTCATAGCTTCCTCTAATCACTGCTGTTTGATTCCACTCCCTCCCTCCATGCTGGGAACTGAAATAAACTTCCCTATAACCATGAAATCTGAAAGGACAATTTACTGACAGGATCAGGATTTTCCTTTTCTGTTTTGTAATACCCTCCTTGCTACAGGACCTAGGCACAGATTTCTGTTTCTCTCTCTTTCTTACATGTGCAAGATGCATCCATTTTTGATACTGGATCTGACCTCAAGGTTTGTTAACTTAAGTAGAAGCAAAATACCCTTGAGGCAATTAGTAGTTCAAGAACTAGAAAAATTTTGGCAGCCAGTTCAGATGAACTCAACTAAATCAACACTATGCAATCCTGGTCACAGGATCCAGCTAGTCAACTGTTTATCAATTTTTTGTAAATGTATGAAAGTGTAAATATAAAATCTATGCTCACAAGTCGGGAAAACTGTCTTCCGCCCTTTCATTTCTGACTCCAGGTTTGTTCTTTGTATTAATAGTTTTCCTATGGAAATACCACAACTGTACTAACCATTCTGCTTAGCATTAACAAAAGGAGTATTCTGCTGACAGTCAATAAATGACAACATATGTATAAATAATTTAGTGGTAATCCAATTGCTTTTTGCAATTTTTGTGGATTTCCATAAGTTTCTGTGGATTTCCAAAAAAATCCAAGGAGTCTTGACTGAACATCAGCCAAACAGGTACCATATTTTACCTCCAAGGAGGTATAATCATACACAGCTTATTCACAGTCAGAAAAACCTTCATGGAAATACTTTTGAAAGCTTGAAGGTACTTGGATTTTTTTTTTTTAATATGCTTTATAAACTCAATTTTATATGTCTAAAAAACAGATTAAGTAAAAACAAAAAAGAAGAAATAAATCACTTAAGACAGATTTCATTATTTTGTAACAAAGTAAGAGGAAAAGGTGGAGAGGGGAAGAAAAAAGGAAATCACAGTTTCTGTGGTTTCTTCTGCTAAATAAAACTATTCATTTAGGGGGAAAAAAAAAAAGTAAAGAAAAAAAAAAGTAAAAGCTTAAATAGATTCCAAACCTTCACAACTTCATTAAACTGGATTTTAAATAAATCTGCTTATAGTGAAAGAAGCAGTCTAGGACAATAAGCATATGGCTCCTTTTTTAAGACCAGTTATATTTCTTAATTGGTTTCAGAAAATGTCCAACTATTGGATCCTGTAGAATGTGTGTGTGGCCTTTAAAAATCCTTGTAAATGAGAACTGCTGGCAGAACAATTAGCATTTAAAAGCTAGAATGACCTTAAATCTGTGCATCATTGTGATTAGTTTGGACTTTAATATCAAGTACAGAACCAAAAAATACCTTAGTTGCCAAGATAAAGAGCTCCCAGCACCAACAAAAGAACATTGGGTAATAGGGTAAAGCATGTGCACTGAAACATAAAGGACAAACTTGTATGATTATGTTTGATTTGTGTTGACTTAGCAACCAAGCAGAAGGGCCTTCCTGGGCAGTAAGCATGGAAAAATAAGAGAACAAATCTGTTTCTGACACAACATGGATGCGCTAACATAGGAGAACCAGCCTAAATGATTTATCCCTATAATGAATATCAAGTTGCAGAAGATAATAAACTGTGTGTAAATTTCGTTTGCAAGGAATCACTGGATAACTTTAATTACTAACTGTACTGCGCATCAGACATCATCTGAACAAAATAGACTACTTCATTTATATATATATCTCACATATAAATATATGTATCATGATATTATATATATATGAGGTGTCATTTTATTTGAAATGTAATTTGCATATATTGCATGCAATTATATTAATTTATGTAATATCCCCCCATTCTGAAAACAAGATACCTTATATTTCTAGAAATGACAGCACTAGCTTGGGGTCAGGAGTGGTGGTGTGCTGAAGGTGCTGATCTTACTAAAAAGCATGATTAAGTCAAAACCTGAACATGTCTATTGGCTGAGTATGCAATTAAAACAGAGTAATGAACTACATGTCCCTCATTTGCAGGTGAGTTTGTTTTCTTTAAAAAAAAAAAAACCAAACAAAAACTTAAAGCATTTGGTTCAATTTTTGTTCTAGCTCTTGTTCTCATAGACCAAGTTACTCAATAATAAATATTAATAAAATATAAATTTATTTCTATAGAGAAAATACTGCCAAAATTTTCCTACATTGTAATAAATACAATTGAGTTAAACCTTTTAAAATTACCTTGAATATAGAGGCTACTCTGAGTATCATCAATTATTTACATTAATAATTCATAAAGGTTCAATTTTCTCGAAGACGTGCTACTTATCCAAGTAGCTAATAGATGAGTTGATACTAATACTAATACTACTGCAGCAGCAGTATCTGGAAAACCCACTGATGCCCAAAAATTTCACAGTATACAGGTCATTATACAAGTAAGAAGGTACCACAGTGAATGTTAGTGCTTGAGATCAGAGACATTTGGTCATCTACTGTCCTTCCAAGAAATAGGCCTATCAACATTTCAGAGTGTGTTGCACAGATTCATTAGCATAGTTGTGCTAAACTTATGGCAAGTGCATTATCTTGTCACTTTTGCACTCTCTGTGGGGATTAAGTTTGTGATGTGCAGATTGCTAGAGAGGAGACTATTTAAATCCGATGTTAAGTCACATTAAGTAATTTATGCAATTATGTCAGGTGCTCCATATAGATATTTCAGATGGTAATTTTCTTAATATAGCTTATGTAAATACTTTAAATTTTAAGAACAGTAAACACATAAGTAGCAGTTTATAATTCAGGAAATGATGGTGCATGTAAATATAGATTACCAAAGTATGTATGTGATTGTACACAGATTCAGAATATTAAGGTATTTAATAATTCACAGGGATGTCAGGGGTCAAACTAGACACCAGTTTGACACACACAAAAGAAATACTGAACATAAAGGCTTGACAGATTGCTGTGTTCTGCTCCATCACACATCCAACAAACCCAGACCTCCTACCAAATTCTTTCTTGTCCGTGCTCTACCTTTAAATACTTTTACCAGCTTCTGTCTAATAATGTTCTGTATCAATATCTTTTAAACATCAGAATATGCAATAATTCATATAGGAACTTTCTGCTGCAGACACTCTTCATGCTGGGTTCTCACAGCATGTCTGTTCCATAAAGCTGGTTCAATTCTGAGTGCTCAGCTTCCAAAGAAAATCCCAAACTGTTGAAATACTCATCAAGTTACATATACTTATCAGTATAATTGCATTGTATAAGTATATACTCTTATAAGAGCAACGAATCTGGTGAAGGGTCTGGAGCTTAAGTCCTATGAGGAGCAGCTGAGGGACCTGGGGGTGTTTAGTCTGGAGAGGAGGAAGCTTAAGGGGGACCTTATTGCTCTGTACAACTACCTGAAAGAGGGCTATAAGGCAGGTGGGGATAGGTCTTTTCTCCCAAGTAACAAGCAACAGGACAAGAGGAAATGGCCTCAATAGTTGCACCAGGGGGATTGGATATTCAGAAAAATTTCTTCATCAAAAAGGTTGTCAAGCATTTGAACAGACTGCCTAGGGAAGGGGAGGAGGTATTTAAAAGACATATCAATGTGGTGCTTAAGGACACAGTCTAGTGGTGTCTTGGCAGTGCTAGCTTAATGGTTGGACTATATGATCTTGAAGGTATTTTCCAACCTAAATGATTCTATGATTCTAAGTTTATACCTAAGTTTTGTGACTCTCCAATGTTAGAACAAGTGCCCTGGTGAAATTTCAGTGTAGATAATCACATCCTACCTGCCTCAATCGCTCCTGTAGTTTGAATTTAATAAATAATTTAGAGTTTCCTACCAAGATTATACTATAGATTTTACAATTAACTTCCTATGTCACAATGCAGAGTGCTGATTCCTATATAAAAATGGTAAGCTGAACTCACTGAAGTCAAACAGTAGCATGGTAATGTCATGGTTTAATTCATCTGTAGTATACTTTGTTTTATAAAATTATGATCATTATTTTCTGCTTCAATTCTGTTTTACATATAATTATAGCAGCATTTAAAAAATAAGGAATATTCCTGCTCTGTTTATCATCTTAAGAGACTAGCAATGAAGGTGAAGAGGAAGGGAGAACTATCAGCTAAGCATACTGTGAACATAATCAAGGCTTCCAAGCAGAACTGTAAGTTTAATATCCATATACAGTAGGCGTTAAAATAGTTCTGAAAGAGCCCAGGAAGCCAAGCAGATTGCAACTGGTAATATGGACTGCAGAAGTTCAATAAGCAGAAGAAAAACACAGCAAATCAGAGATGCAGAAAAAGTAGAGGGTAAAATATGTATTGGTGGTACTGGGAGCACTGAAACACAATTTCATCATGTTATGTAGTTACAGTACTAGTAGCATCTGAACAGAGTGCATACAGTTGACAAGCAAGACAATGAGATCTCAAATGAGAAAAAAAAATCTGGACAAGTAACATAGAAGAGAAGAGAACTGGGAAAACACTCTTCAAATATGGAAGGCATTCAACTGCACAACCTGGTGTATTAGCATAACTATGTGCATACATACATGCATATAAAATAAAAATGGCAGCAAAGCAAACTAGGAGAGGATTTGGGAGTGGAGATGAAACAATCCGAGGAATGTACAAACTATAAAGAACACTGACAATTGTATTTGTCCTGAAAGCAGATACAGCTGCCTACAAGCAAGCTTCTCTCACTCCTAGGATTTCTTGAAACTTCTTCCTTGAAAACTGGCAAGACTCCTTCAAGTGTGGCTGGTCAATCATGGGCAGAAAGGGTTGACTAAAATTATTCTTCCTGCAGTTAGAACAACTTAGGACAATTTTATTGCATTTTAAAGGTTCTCTCACCTTCATAATAGTTATCTAACCAAAACTGAGTAACAGGGCACAAAACACAACAGGTTAGATGCTAGAACTGAATGTCAGAGCTGCTCACGTAATTTTGAAAAGGTTGGCATATTACGAAATTGCATGGGAAGATGACAACAGAATGGTGGTATCAGATTCCATATTAATTTCAACTAAACTTACCAAACTGCATTTAGAACAAGGAATACTTGAAGAAACTTCACAACGATGATTTGAAAGAGATAGAACAATAAAATTAAGTGTGAAACAGCTTTGGACTATTCATTTTACAAAGCGCAATTCTATTCTATGAAATACTTTGAACTAGAATGGACAGAATTAAGGTTTTATTCTGAGTCTTAAATGTTCTGATTTCAGTAGAAAGAAAAATTCTCTTTTTTAATGTTGCATTCACTTAGCTTTCAAAATCCAATCCATATTATGCTCTGTGTGTGCTAACACAAGCAGTGTGGCAATCAATTCCATTTAGCACACTGAATTGATAAGATTTCATTATTTATTAATATTGAAAAAGTGCTAGGATGAAATTTTCCTTACAAAAGCCTTTTAGCAATTCCTACTTTCATTAGCAGTTAATATATTATATGGGTACCATTAAGATTTACTCTTCAAAATCTTAATCCAATTTCTTCTCTGGTTACATGTGAATACAAGCATTAACAATAATTATGTTATTTCAAGTTTCCAATGGAATAACTGAGCCAAATTAGATATTAGAAAATAATGGTGGAAAATGAGAGGATGAACTCAATCCTGGTGCAGTTTAATTACATGCTGTTGGGTTTTTTTTGGTTGTTTGTTGTTGTTTTTTTTGTTTTGTTTTGTTTTTTGTTAGTAACACCATTTGCATGGTCACTCCACTATCTCATAATTTCCACAAGCCTCAATCCTGAAAGTCTCTCTCATTGGCTTTATATGAGCTTACAAAATTTAACATCATTATGAATAATACATCACATGTTTCAGCATGTCTTACGACACTGTGCAGGAGAGAGAAAACTGAAGGTCAGACATGCAGTCACCCAGCCTTACAAAAAAGGTTGTCAAGCATGCCTTCTCTCACACAGTAGCCACAATCAGAAAAGGTGATGTTATGCCTTTTTGTGATTTATGGAATTTGATGTACTGATTTGATGGTACTCAGATCTTAACAGTCATGATAGCTGTTCGCTAAATGAACCAAATTCTTTTCCAACGAATCTGGTCCACAAAATCTGCAGCAAAAAGCCCAAGCTGGGTTGTCACTGTTGTAACTGTTGCTCAAAGCTGCTTTATTTAAATGGTTTCTCGATTTCCATAAGCAAGTTGTTCACTGCTGTGAGAAACATACTGTATATTGATTCTATGATTCATTCTAATCCATTCTATGATGCTATGATTGTATAATAAGAATAATAATATGCAGTTACAGTATATTGCAATGAACTATACTGTAAGGCAGGAAAAATGGGCTTAAGTATGTTTATGTGGTGAAAAGGCTGACATTCAGATACCAAAGGCCTAAAGGTTATACTTCTCAAAACATAAACCCATGATAATTTATTAAATTTTGGAAAACGGATTGGTTTTCACACTCTTATTTAACCCTGGTACTTTTTTGAACATTAAACATTGCTTCTTCCTCATAGTGTGCAGCAACACCCCATTCTTGGTTTGACAATCCGAATGCAGGATGGATTCCCATATTTACACATAGCACTGCAAAATAGAAAACAAGCTCTGCCTGGCTAGATGTCAGGTCAGCCATAGCACTGCAGGTTCATTGTCTTATAAAAACAGGGGAAGGAGCAAACCTCAGTTTTGATGACAAAAGTTTCAGATAATTTTTACAAATGGGTGACGAGATAACATCCAGCACTTTCACCGATAGGTAAAATACCGTTTCTTAGTAAAGGAGGGTGTTAAGAGAAAACATGCGAGCTAAACTAT
The DNA here is from genome assembly GCF_963210335.1 of Falco punctatus. NCBI lineage: Eukaryota > Metazoa > Chordata > Aves > Falconiformes > Falconidae > Falco > Falco punctatus. Next base: position 8,845,239 of record NC_137594.1, read on the forward strand.
TCCCTCCCACCTTAGGTATGTGTTCATGTGCATCCTTTCACACTGCATAATATACATATTTCTCTAAAAAAAATCCTAAAAATGTAACATTGTACCCGTGATGTGTTTATGAATCTGCCATTTATTTGGACTTTGCTGCATTTTCTCAGATGACTAATTACCACTGAAGCATCTCCCAGGGAGTTTAGCTAGCTGTTGTAAATTAAACTATAGGACCTTATTTTATTAATTGAAGCAGAAATGCAAACCAAATAACTTTAAAGTTCCTGTTGAAAGAAACTACATGGATCTAGAAATCCCTATAATTTATTATAGTTTTCTTAACTGTTTATTCCCCCCTCCCCCTTTTTTTGGTTCTTCCCCCTCTTCCACAGCATTCTTCTCCATTCTGATGTCTACCAAACATGCTGATAAGAACTTTTACAGATTGAAAAGAATTATATGCTTTGGCTGGTATACATATATAGCTAATGAGGATACAATCCAGTTTTTCCAACAGATAAGCTATCAGAAGCTTCCAGATGCCAGAGTTTACAAAGAAACTCTTTGCAAGTACAATCCCTCCCAGCCTGGTCACATAAAATGACCTTTGATAAACAGGTATTTTGGAGACTTAAAAAAAAAAGGTTCTTCTGCCTGAAAAATAATGTCTCAAGGACAATCAGACACAAAATTTTGGGCTTTTAGAATAACAAACTGCTGTAAGATTGAAATCTAGCAAAAACAGCTTTCTTTCAAAGTTAATTAGATTTCCTCAGAAAAGTAATATTAATTTTGTGGTGCTCATCCTACGATTACCGGATGATTTAGCTTCTTCATTAGTACTTCTTCATATTTTGAATCATCTGTGAAGACTTGCTAGATATCAGCACTTTCAGAACTTCCTATTTATCAGCCCGTGTTGTGTGATGCTGAAATACTATATATGATGGAGTGGCAGGGTGGGGGTGAGGAAGAACACATATACTGGAAATGGTTGTGTTTGGTGTTATTTCTCTAGACTCATGTAAAAGTCTAAACAAAGCAACTCTCTCCTCTATCAGAGGCAGAAATTTTGTGTCTCTACTTTGGAAAAATAAGTCTGTTAAATGTTTTATAAACTGCATGAACACAGTACTTTTACAACAACTGACGTGATTCTGCATCAGTTTCTCAAATCAAGAAATAGTACATTTCCACAGTGAATTGTGAAACACAGAGACAGCAGGCTCTCTCTCCGTAACTAGCAATACAGAATGCATCTGAGTAACTTCCCTGAATTTAAAGCCGTTCTAAAGATTTATATCCAGGAGTGAATTTTTATTCTGTGAGGAGTGAATTTTTATTCTGTGAGTGTTTCCACATTTTATTTTTTTTAATTTAAGTTAGCTCTAGTTGTATAACTACACAATTAAATCTAAAGACTCCTGGAAAAGAAATCTTACCACATTTTATGAGCTTATTGCATGCATAAATCTCCCAAATTCAGGCATTTTAAGATCCACATCAACATATGAAGTCAATGCAAGTCACAGGCCCTCAGAAACTCTTCGAAATTGTGACTGAATTAAAACCATGGGATCCAGTCCTTAAGACCAAAAATAAAATATTTTAAAAGGTGAGTCTCCATTTAGTCATTGGTTTGAATGATTTTCCTTCTTTTTTCCATTAATTCTCTAAATTTCTCCAAAGCCAGTGACAATGATCCTCATGGACAGGCATAACTATCGATATATTATCTACATTCATCATCAGAACTCCTATAAAATGATGAAGAGTCTCTCAAGAAAGGTACCTCTTTTATTCAGGTATGGAGAAGGGAAAAACCAGCTGGATTTTGTCTGATTTAAATTTCATTTGAACATCTTTCATTTTGTTTATCAAGATCCAACTTGCTTCTCAAAGCGAGTTTGTTACTCATTATAGAACAGAATTACCAAGATGTCAGGCTATAGATTTTCCCACTCACATCAGGACTGCTTGGTGTGGGTTCTGTACTTGATGACATGAGGAAACACTTCAGTCACTGTATAGCCCATTCTTCATACCTCATAACCTCTGTGACGTAGACAATGCATCACTTCCTGAAGCTTTAAATAAGGTAATTCTTCGTTGTTACATCTTATTTATTTTAGTGCTTAAACATAGATTGCTTTTTACTTCTTGTGAGAGTGCACACAGAAAATAAGCAATTACATTAGCCACTTTAGTATTGAAAAAAAATAACTGGATTAATTCTGAAATAACTGAAAAATCTTAGGGAGAGGATCAGCACTGAGCATATACATTTAAATAGGTTGACTTACATAATAATCTGCAATACAAAGCTAGAAGTCTATAGTGATCTTTAGGTACCATTAGGATAAAATTAAACCCAAACAAATCACAAACACCCACTACACACACTTGCTCTACTAGCTTTAAGGGATTTTCATAAAGATATCCGAGAGACAGCAAGGGGTCCAAGTACTAAAAATGCAGAATAAAATTTTAGATGCATCTATTAATTAGTAGAAGGCTACTGTGGGACATTTAAGTAGAAAACCACATTAATAATATGACTAGAGGGGGAATCATTTAGCTGTAGGTTGCAATGGTGATGAATAGAGGTTGCCATGAACTTGAAAATATAATCTGAAATTACAGTGCTGTGTCAAAGGTCAATGCTAGCTCTGTTCATTTAGGAAAAAGCTAATTATATTTACGTCATAAACCACTAGATTTATCAAGCCATAAAAATAAATAAAAAAAAAATCACTTTTATAGAAGTGAGTGAGCAAATGTATTGGTCAGTTGCCAATTCTATAGAATTAGTTCATTAGTTCATAGAAACCCAACCTTCACAAAATGCCACTGAAAGAAAAGTGCTTGCAGAACCTGTTACCTCTTTGCTACATCAAGAACATTTTAAGTGTTTTCCCAGAAGTCAAATCAAAAGCTATGAGTTGAGGTTACCAAATAACTTACTCAAGATGAGGTAAAGCTACTTGCCTTTGCTACCAACTTCGCAATCCCATTATATCAGCTGGGTCACTTTCTAGCACTTACTCTATAACCTACATTTCAAACAATTACAGAGAACAGGCAGACAAACATAGCTTTGCTAGGTACTAGATAATAATTTCCAACAATGAGAAGTTTGTGCATTTAAACAACAGGCATTGTGAAATTTTTCCACAATTACAGACCTCAATATTACAATAAATATTATTCTAAAATAAATAAGTTGGTGTATGCCAAAGTTGCATTTTTTGGAAGACACAATAAATTTGTTTCTGGGAGATGAGAAAATTACAGACCTGAGCTTTAAAACAAACAAAACAAAAATAACCCCCAAAGCCACACAGACACCACTACTCTGCACAGTAAATATTTCCTAGAAATCTCAAACCCACATGAGTAACACAATAACTCTCTGCCTTACACAGGAAATTCGATCATATAGTTACCACCACGAGGGTTTCATACGTGCTGACAACAATTGCATTGACTACTATCAGAAACAAATCTATATTATACCCTTTCAAACAGAGGAAAGGAGAGAAGACAGATAAAGCTGTCATGAAAGACAGCCCTGTAGCCTGCAATCTTTTTTCATTATTTTCACTTTCCTCTTCATCATCTCTTTTTCACCACTCCTATCTGAATATGTAATTTTAACACTAATATAAAGAATAGTATATTCACCACTGTGACAACTAAATAAGAAAAATGCATATTCAGGATGCAGAAAATTGGTGTGAATGAACTAGTTGCAATGTTCTTTGAATTTTACTTTTACTGCTTTCAGGGTATTACGGTGTTTATGTAGCTGGTTGAGTTTTTCTGCATTCTTATTCAAACTGGACTATTAACATTTTTCAAGAGACATTTCAACAAGAAAGGAAGGAGGAAAAACTTTTCTTAATGTGAACATCTGCATTCACACAGTATATGGTCATAACATAGAAAAATAATGTTTCTGTTATTCTGACATGGCTTGAAAGTCGCATGCCTTACATATTGCATTATTTTCTACTTAACTAAAAACAGATATCATGAGAAAAAATAGAGATTTTAATATTATTTAAGAGGAAAAATGTCAAATTATGTCAACCATCTCTGAAAGGAAAGCATCAGCTGGAGGAGGTTAGTAATAATGAAGATTAATCTTAGAACTAATTTTTTTAGTATTTTCTTTATATTATCCTGGCACAAGAAACAGGCAAGCACTGCTAAAATAAAGTTAGGACTGCTGTCAACAAGGAGTAGAAAGGAGATATCATAGCAAATGCACTCGATTACCTCAATGACTGGAGCTACAGAAAGGGAGTGAAAGTCATAAGAATAGAAATCAAGATGATTCAGGAAGTAACTAAGAGAAAAAGCCAATGCTAGACCAAAGATCTCACAAATCAGGAATGACTCTGAAAAATAGGGATACAGATGCATTAGAAGCCACCACTGCAGTACACCCTTATTGCTACAGAATCCATTTGCAGAAGTCAAACACAATGTTGTAATGCAAAAAGCAATGTATATTCACTAGAGGTATTAGTATAAATCCTATGCAAAAGTGTACTGGCAAAACATAATTTCAGATAGAATATGACAAATAGAAAATGACCTTGATTTGTTCATGCATCAACACAGATGTTAAATAGGAATAAATGACTGATATGTACAAGCAAATTGTGTCAGGGTTATGCCATTCATAGGAGATGATGTTCTGTAAATATTATGCCTTTGGTAGCTCCTGTTGTTATTGCTGTTGCCAGGTCTGCTAATAAAACCAGCTAGTAGGCAGAGCTCTGCCTATTTGAACTATTTCCTGTCACGGCCCTCACATCACCTGCTCCTGCCTCTTGCTTTGGGCCAGCCCTGACAACTAGCTCAAAGAGATTCTCCCTGACTAGAACACCAGGTAAAGATGCCTGGTCCCAAGGCTCTGTTGGTACATCTGCAGAGGATGCTGTTAAAGCTCTGGTATGTAATGGGTACAATTATAACCCTGACATGTTGTAGGGGAGAGAAAAAGAAAGGGAAGGAGCAAAACCAAAAAAGATTAAAAGAACTGTTTACCTTAAAGACCAACGAAAATTAGGATTCATAGCCACTTCACAGATCTAAGTTGGAAACCAGCAGTTTTCTGCCATTAAAGCCATGAAATTCTGGAACACTTTTTGGGACAGAGTTTCAGATGAGAACTATTAAGGAAAAAAACCCTAACATTTTAAAATGTATCTTTGTAAATTTAAGAAAGAAATATTTCATGTGGTAAGTGACTGATGGGACTAGACCAAATGACCTTTTCAGATGATTGCTTGAAGTCCAATAATCCCACCTCTCAACTCCAATAGCTGTTATTTCTTGTACATCAACACAGATCTTAGAAACATTGTTCTTGACTCTCTTCACTAAAAATGCATACTCAGGAAGTACACTGGAAAACGATAGTGTCAAACTTTTACCAAAATACGTATTCTAGTGTGAAAGAACAATGTACCAAACATACAACCATTATATTTTCTTTAGAAGGTGGGTCAGAATTATCTGCAGCACACAGCTCGTCAATTATAAAAGGTAAATTATATCTAAATGATCTTGCATGCATAGCTAGACATCATAGATCTATTAGCAGTTGATATGTACTTTACATAATTAAGGAGAGATAAACAGGTCCTACCTTTATACTTAGGAAACTATTAGGAAGTTTTTACAACAGCTGTTGCAAATTAATCCACCATAATTCTTCTACATTCTGCCATTCGTTACACAATAAAATCAGAGCTTCTTGAAAAACAAAAATAAAGATGCGTGAAATTGTTCTAATTACATACTTAACTTATGAAAAATGAGACTATTCCATTCATCTCCATTCAGATCTCCTAGAAAATTAAAAGATAAATTAAAGCATCTTACTTCAAACATGTTTACATTTCACTGCAAAATTTCCACCCAGTAAGACTTTACCTTAAATTAAGACACTTTGCGTCAATATTCTTATGACCAGGGAATTTATTTTCTCTCTTCAATTAATATACCAAAAAACCCCACCATAATAAACTACAGAAAAGTAGTAGGTTACATGCAAAAACCCCCCAACTCAACAATAAAGTACTCAAGCACTTTATTTCATTTTATACTCAAACTTAAGGAGCTTTTTAATACACCTTTCCATTGCCACATTCTTTATGAAACCTGACTGGGAAGACAGAAGTGTGAAAGGAATCAGAGAGGATTTAAGAATACTGAAAAATAAGAAAAGTTACAAAGAAAAAGATAACCTGTTTGGAACATTGGAAAATAACCTGTCACCAACGACATTCAGCTGTGAAATGATGGCATCTTAATATCTTCATCTAAAGAAGCTTGATTTGAAATATTTATAAAATACATGCAATGGGACCCCTGATAACAATGAGAAGCACTGTCAAGTGCTGAAAACAGTGAGTATTGCAATACATTTTTTTTTTTTTTTCCCATCAAGCTTAAATCCTGTATTTCAGAACTGGCAAAGTAGTATTACCTATAATGCAGAGCTGTGGATTTTGGGGATTTTTTTTCTATTTTTTTCTTTTCCTTCCAAAGACTAGAAATTCCAAAGACTAGAAATAATAGGATTTTAAGTCATCTATATGGTATGCCAAGTCACATCACTAGCTGTGCTCCTCTCCACCAATTAGCAGCCAAAGTAAACAACCTCTAGAAACTCTTAATACCAAAAGGTGGGAGGGTGTGAAAAACCTACAGAAAGACACACATTTATTACTACACCACCACAGTGATGTAAGTCTAAGATGTAAGTAGTAAGAAAGCTTAGTCTGCACTGTCACTTGAGAGAGGGAGTTTAGTGGTGCAAAGGAACCCCAAACTGTCAAAAATGCATACCAAACCTTTTTAGCACTCTCTGCTTAGAAGACTCTATCCTTATACACATGGTGTATCTCTCTTGGCTATTTATTACAAAAAGGGATTGTAACATTTTAACATAGTATGAAAGTAAAATTTGGATAAACAGTAGTAAAGACCAAGCAAAGTTTCTTCCATCAAGTTTCTTCCACTTCCTCATCTATAAACACCATCAAACAGCTCACTCCTGGTGTTTCTTTTCACCTATCACAGGCTGAAAAGGAGTGCCAACACATACATACAAACACAGCCCAAAGCTTCCTTCTCAAAAGTTATGTCTGAAAAGAGACTTCAGTGATAATTTCTATGTTGCAAGAAGACCAATATTTTGCCTTATTAAAACATGTTTTCATTAACAACTACTAAAAGATAAAACCTGAATTTTTTCAAAACAATTCTTTATGTGAACCATAATAATTTCAAGCAGACAACTACAGTCTCCAATCATTTGCCTGGTCTATGGCAGTGACAAATATAATTGGACAATGATGTCACAAGATTTCTGCAAGGTGACCTAGTTTCTCAAGTGTCTTAAATTATCATGTGAACATATTATTTTGGCAGACATGGCAGGAAGTAAAACTCAGTTCACACCCCTGACCAAGACACTAATTCTATGAACCCTGTAGATTTTCAACATTTTTCTAATTTGTTGAGGAAATTCTTTGATATATAGCTGTTATTAATACCCATTTAGTTAAAGATGCTAAAAAATAAGGGGGAAAGTCTGAGAAGTCATCTTGCCTGTCCTGGTGGGTCAATACGAGACAAGTCTTACACACACTTTACTCTTTAAAACCTCCAGTGACAGAGAAATAATTGTGATAATCTCCACAGTAGTGAGAAAAGGGTTAAAGAAGTGATTTTATATGTTTTTATTCCCACCCACAATAAACTTTGTTTCAAATTAAGCCATTTTCCCTTCCTATTGTAATTTGTTAGTAGTTCTGTTTATTTTATGAAATGCTGCGAAATGCTATATAACATTTCTTAGTAAATACAAATCTGAACAAGCCCCCAAACCCCCTAATCTTACAAAAACATGAAATCTTACTTGTAAAACAAGTAAACAATATTCGTGAATCTTGTGATACTAAGTGTGCTAAAATACTGTTGCTTAGTTCTATGAAAAAGTATCACTGACTTTCTTTATAACTTTGATTATGTTTGGCTTCTCCAGTATTTGTACATGATTTGCAGCCGGCATGCAATCCAGTTCTCACAGGAGTAAAGAAGTTCATTGATGTTACAGGCATTCCACTGACTTTTTAGTCATGAAACCTCAAAAGTATAAGTTTTTATATCAATATACTATTAAGACATCATGTAAAAATTATCTGGTTTTATTGCAAGTGGTATACTATTCAAAATAGTCTGTAAAAAATAGGAATCCATTCAATGATAAACTGCTCATAATTGGCTGAATGCTTACATGCATGTTTGTATACATTTGGGTATGAATCTACATTTCCTGAATTCAAATTATCTCTATGAAAAGCAAAGGAACTGAATCCTCAGAACAAAAATGCTTTCCGGCTCCCTGTAAAAACATCCTAATAAATGAAATTTCCATGTTATTCACACCATACCATAATGCACTTCAACCCAACTGCTGAAAGAGATCTGGTACAGGTTAAGACAGTCACTTTTTTCATTTTGTCAGAGTAAAAGCTCATTGGCTTCAGCTTCTCATTTTACACTAAATCAGAGGGACTTCATGGAAAATACCAGTGGTCTTCCACTAATCACAAAGGATTAAGTTAAAAGGTTCATATTTTTTGCTAAGCATTTGACATTAATCTTTTCATTTAAGGGTGGTGGTGTGCGTATGTTTTCCCCCTTCATATGGTATGAGAGATAATTTCCAACATTCTTTTTAAATTTTAGAAATACCCTAAATTAGAAAACCTAATTTTTCAGCCCAGGAGTGCACTTTAAATCTTTGTCAACATTAACCAAACTTACCAAATGCACTAGTCCTCTCACAACTGTCACAGACATGTATATACACACAGATATATTTGACAACATTGGCCTGACTTTTCAAGACTGAAGTACAAAACTTTTAACTAAAACCAAGATGCAACAACACGATCAGCCCTTGCTGAGATGGAAATCAAAGAAGAAAGCAATTTTGAGTACTAAACTACTTTTAGGTAAGCTATAACTCCTTTCAGTAGAGCCTATCACAGTCATTAACAGCTTCTGTTTTGAACTGACATATAAAACACTTCAGCTAGTGGTAAACATTATTGGAAAAAATCTTCACCATGTCAGAGACAAATACAGGTAGACAAGTATATAGATAACTATAAAACAATGTTTCATAAAACCTTTTTATTTGCCAATTAATAACTACTTTGCTACTTTTGTCCAAGAAGGGTAAAAATATTTAAGGATATTGGCTATCACTGTTCTATACCATGTTAATTAAAAGAAATAAAATCAGAAGGATGCTTTGCTAAACAGTATTAATTATATCTACTGTATATTTACAGTGAAATAACCATCTAGTAACTGTGATAAGCTTGTCCAGCAGCCCCAGCTGTATGTGACTCCAGGGGATTCAACTCCCATATGTAGCTAAGAAGCAACAAAGTCAAATATAGTTCAAACTTACTTAAAGCAGTGTAAGAGATTGCAAACCCACTTTTAAAAACATTCAGTTTACAGAAATGTTGTAAAACCTTTTATTGTACCTGCCCTAGGAGACAAGACTATACAGATATGCCCAAGTAAAAATACCTGAGCTGATATTTGGTGCAATTTGAGAAATGTACAAGACTGCTAAAAACAACTGTAGAGTAAATTATGAAAACAGAATACAATACACACAGAAAAGACCCAATCTTATTTAGTATCAAGAGACAGACTTGAGACACCGATCACACACAAACTGGATTCTTTCCACACAGTGCCTAATAAAGCTATCATAAAAAAACCCAAGCAAACACCAAAAAAGTTAAACAAATAAAACACCCCACCAACTAAACTACCAAAATTCACACTTTCAAGATGTCAGGGTTGACCAAACCGAGAAATAAAGGATCATTCCTTCTCATACACATATCCTGCAGTTCTCAAGGACAGTAAATAAATTTAATGTTTAAAACCTTGTTAGAACATTTACACAGAAGTTGTAGGGGGTCCATCTGTTTGCTTAGGAAAAAGGTTAAAGCTAGTTACATAAAAAAGCTTAGGATTACTTATAGAAGAACACCCAAGAGATCAGTTTGGTCAATAGTAAATGTGGACCAATAAAGGAAAAAATATGAGAATTTCAGTCACTGGATAAAAGTAAAAATCCATCTTACCCTGTACCCTGAACAATAATTAAAAGTTCTATATTTTCTTCATCAGCCTTGGGTATTTTGTTGCAGTTCATGTGATCATATCTGTCAACATCAGATAAAATATTAATTCCTGCAGATACATCTAATTTAAGCAAGTTCACATCTTAAGAATTTTGTTATCGCAAGAGGAATGGCAAAATAAGATCTGCTTCCTCTAAAACGCATTTTATACTCAGCTTAATCTTCCTGCACTGTCTTTTTCTTTTCCAATTTGATTTCAACAATGAGACATGCAATGATTCAGTAACAAACATGACTGGTTGCCTTTATGATATTATATGAATTGTCATAAAGAATGTTTTCTAGTTGAATTAACGTGACAGGTATGTAACGGATTCTGTAAAAATAAAGTCACAATATGCCATAATATTTCACAATGCTCTAAAACTGACAAGCAGTGCTCTAATTACTGCTTATACTGAAATACTAAACACCATTTTCATATATTTACTTTGCTAAGCTATCTATTATTTCAGTGCATCCTATGCTGAAAATGGAATTGCAGTTACAAAGCAAAAATGTGATAGATTTATCTTTTGCACTTATCAGAAAAACGTCAAAAGCTAACATGATAAATTAAACAGCTGGCAACTCATGGAAAACTCTGGATTTATAAACAGTACCAAGCATACAAATAAGTATTTGGTTTCATCTCTGTATTTTATTCTTACTGGCTAAAAATATTTACCTGCAGTGCTTCAGTTTCTAGAACTTACATAGTCTTGTTGCTAATGCAAATCAAGTCTCAATGCACTGTAAAATGAAAGGGAGTCCTTTGTAGAAAGCCCTTTTTGAGGACCAAGCACCCCCTTAAATCCTCTCAAGGTGCTGTTTCAATAAGGAGGAGAAAGTCCCCTCTTCAAGAAAACCTTCAAGGAGATTCAAGTGGTGTAAAGTTCTCCTACCTATGCATGGACTTAGGGTACCAGCTGAATTTTGGCAATAGAATTATTCTTCAGAAAGTGTCAAGCTATGAAAATTAGAACAGTTACCATGATTTATTTCTATTGTTAAAATCTCTCCTATTGAATGTAAAGTTTCTGATAAAAGTCAGACAAGAAGAACTGCAAAACAACCTAGAGGCCAATAGTTTAGCACCCGGGTGGGAAGAAGTGTAGCACAGATTCTAACCTCTCATATTTTGATGAATTCCATGAAAAATGAAAGCCAGTGGTACCCTTTTTCAACACCTGCCCCCCGCCATTAGCCCTTATCAGTGAACTTCCAGGGACTCTGACCCATGACAGGCACATCCAAGAACACACTGGTAAACCCTCGTCTTCCAGAATACAGTGTGTACTCTACTCTTGGACATGCTAGTTAATCACAGTCTATTATGTGGTTTTAAGTTAAGTAAGCATACACACACGTAGCAACAGCAGTTTATGTTCAGCATATGATTTGCATCTTTAAATGTTATATTTAAACATTTCTTGTTCTGCATATTCTGCTTGCTCTCAAAGTGACTATTATAAACCTTATTAGCCTTTGATACATTATAGACGTCATGCTCTTAGTTTGCCATCTAACATTTTGTCAATCATTTTATCCAGCTTCCTTTATTGCATTTATCATCGTTAGAGTAATTCAATCAGGTTTTCACAGCTTTGCTTCAGTCTGCAGTTCTGGTTAAGGACTGTGTTCACTATAAATTCAAATACCAGTTCTCTACACAAACACAAAAGCATATTATCACTTAAGAGAAGTACAGGAAATAGATAAATCACAGACTAGTGATGAAAAAATACTATGTAATCTTGCAGTGATCTTGTAGGATTGTAACTTTATGAGCAAGCAGCTGTATTCTGTAACTGCACAGCATATTTCTTTCTGTCTCTTAAACCAAATGAACGTTAGTCTGGTTTTCTCCTTTTAAAGAATATGAACAACTTTGTTGTTTTCATGAAAAAAAAAATAATATTCCAGCTGCAAGCTGTTCATAGTGCAGACTATCACCTAGTTGGCATACAGTTCAGCCTCCAGGCATATCTGTGAAATGTCACTCAAATAATGAGTTTATAAGATTTTTAAGACAAGAAGTTTATTTGAAATATTTCTTCAGAAAACTTTAGATAATGGCATACAGTGTTAGTATGGCAAAAAAAATTATTATGATGAAATGAAACTCCAGGGTAAAAAAAAACAAAACACAAACACAAACAAACAAAAAACACATGTAAGAAAACAGATGAGATTCATTTTCTTTAAAAGCAAAAAATCAACTTCAATTTAAAAAAAATGAACAAACCCTCATAAAATTTACTTGACTCTTACATTCTTTAAAAACTTAGCAACCTTTACCCTAAAACATAAAGAATGCCCACTGATTAGGTCTCCTTTACAAAATTCACAATTTAGATCTAAGCATTTACAGTAGCAGTTATACCTCTCTATTTAAAAAAATAGTTACTGATGAAGTTGGCAATAATGTTAACACTTCAAAACACAGAACTGACTTCATGTTTTGTTTAATTAAAGCAGTTACTTTTAGTATGCTCAAGAGCAGACACCAAAATCTCAAATGTTTTATTCTATGAAGCGAATAATAGCTAAATAAGCAAACCACAGATTTAATTAAGATGGTGAAGTGGTTCTAAAGGAAGCCCTGTGGTCTACTGTGACAAACCACAGCCCAAGAAAATCCACAGAAGAGTTTAAGCCAGTGCAAATTAACCACCTAAAAAGGTTAACCTAAGGATAAACTTTATGGAATGCACAGCTAACAGCTAGACAAAGATTTTTTTTTTTTTCCTTTTTTAAAATCTTCAGATGAATATGAGTATGTTTAGCTGCCAAATAACAAAACCATGAGATCCAGCTGCAATTTTATGTTTCCTCTTCTAAGCAGGATGTTACAGATATAGAATCCTATGATAATGTTCATTTCCTTTCACACCTACTGAAAGAACTTTTGCTGGTTTACTTGTCTGGTGTTTTGGTTCTGGTTTGGTTTTTTTTTCCTTAGCCCCCTATTCATCCCTTATTAAATAAGGAGAGATCAAATCTAACTGGGCTACTCCATGGAGAAGCATTCTTATAGTGAATATTCTAAGTGATTAGGTACCAAAGGTCTGTCCAGCGCTCCTTGCATACAGGAATTATTTCAGTAAATTCTGTTAGTTCTGTGGACACCCGCTCAAAGAAAAAAACACTCAAGATGTGTGAAAAGAAAACAGTATCTTAGTTGCAAATCAACAAAGCTCATCTCAATCTTTCAACTGAAACTAGACCTGTGCAAGAAACTGAACTTTCCAGTCCGAGCTATACTTTTTATGATACAATGAACCTACCAACAGTAAATGAAAAAAAAAAAAAAAAAACCACAAAACCACACCAGCTTACAACCAATACTTGCCATAGTTTCCTATAGGTTTCTAGTCGATCCACATTCTTTTTTTAAGCACTAGTATCTTCTGGATATACAAACTACCTATGTAAATACTTCAGTATTTGAGAAAGAGTATAACATTTCAGTCTACATCAGAGTTCCTTTAATAAACAGTAGTATAAAAGTTACTGCTTACAAGACTTCTACAATGGTAAAATAACTTATCTTTGAAGCATATATACTCCAGTAAAAATTCATGCTCATTAAAAATACTGATCATCCATAATTAATATACTGTAAAATAAAAAGCTATTCTCAACTTCCAAGACTCAGATCCATCAAAGTGATGGAAAAAATTTTCATGTTCTTCTTTTGACGGTGTCCATTACCAATTATGTCAGGGGCATCCTCACTGGTAATACTCCAGATGCTGGTATGAGGATGGGGTGATTTTACAGATGGTTTATGGTACTGGAACCTATTCTGATTTTCTACAGGTAGAGAATGATGCTTCACATAATCATGATTAAGTTCATTGGCAAGATAAAAATGATGCCTAGTGACAATTTTGTTTTGCAGCTTCTCCAGTAGCAGAAAAGAAATAAAACTAAAAATGGCAGGAACTTTATTTTTGATAGCATTTTTGTTTAGTACAACTCTCCTACAGGAGGACTTAAAATCATTGTCATTTGAAAAGTTGGATGATCAATACATAAAATACAGTACTTAACATAGCAGCATTCTGGAGGATCGTAGATCCCTGCCCATACTGAATTTTTTCTTGAATATTCATCAGCCTTTTTTCTATTACGCTGGCAATTTAAAACTAGAGGCACTTAAATACTTGAAAGGTGAGGCATCTTTCCCACCACTTGAGAGACAGGTAGCACAAAACAAAGTAAGATGCAAATGTAGTTTGTCTTTTAAACCAAATAAAGCAAAACCTTAATGTGCTATGATTTCTTCTGCTCTTTTTTTGACATAGGGCTAAGCTATGTACTCTTTATCTGGTATTATGTAGAACACTGGCAGGTTATTTGTATTCATCTTCAGTCACCATTATCACCAGAATCTAAGAGTTCCCTCATACTTCTGAAATAAAAGTCACAAACCCAGGTAACAATGATCACTATATTTTCCTAAGCATCATCCATAAACACTTCAGAATTTTATCCAGGTACATCTAAACAAACCCAAATCATGTATAAGAACAAATAAGAAATAACAAAGATAATCTGACTGATATTCAGATGTCAATTGTTTTCTAGTTAAGGGGTCAAATATTTGGCATATTGCTCCAAACACTCAAAGTACTGAGCAATTGGGAAGCTCAGGTTCAGACTTTGCTGAAATAATCAGGGTTTTTGTCCACTATTTATATCCAGCTTTAATAATGCATTCATAAGATTTCAATGAATAGGACAAAAAAATATGTATGTGAGCCAAGGGGAGAAAGATTTCCAGTAAATACAAATTTCTATTACACAAAGGAAAGAGACAAAGCAAGAATATGCTCTGTAACATTGATATCCACCAACTTACATTTTTTCTCTCACTTCTACTGTGCAGACATGAAATACACTTAGCATTTTAAATGACTATTAACCACAAAATTGTCCTTTGCATTTTACCATAATACACTATTTATATTTTTTTCTAAAAAGTTATGTTATATAGTCTACTTATGAAATGCCTATCAGCATATACATTATCAGATATTTTTGTGTCTGATTCTGAATAAAAAAACCCATGCAATCTATAATTTAATCTCAATTGCTTTGTAGCAATCTGTTGTCAAATTCTATCACATTGACATAATAAATTTAAAAGGTTTGTGTGCTTTAAAACAGATCTAAAAAGCTACAAGAAAACTACCAATAGCTTGATGGGATACAAATCAATAAATTCTAAACTCATTAAATTTTTAAATGGAAGTTTTAATATGAAGTGTCAATTATACAGGACAATGTACAAAACATCTTTAGAAGTTACTACTTTGTAGCACAGAAAAATAATGTCCTGTAAAGTATTTTTAGGTTTTGGGTACTGTGCATGGAGCTATACCCGATTTCCACAACTACCATATTTATAAATATGCAAATTTATTTAAATGCTTCTGTAAAATATGGTATTATAATTCTGGTTTTCTGACCTTTGTCCTTATAAAGAAGCTGGCAAAACTAATTCATTTTCTAGCCATCTTTCTAACCAAACAAAAAACCCACTTAAGAACATCTTGTATTCTGATTCTTACAACAAGATGAGAAGCAAACTAAAAGATAAAAAAAAACCACCAAAAACACACAAACCAAAAAAACTCCACCACACACACCGCCAACCAAACAAGACATATGCAGGAGTTAAACATTCAGAAAATTTGAATTCAGTCTACCCATATTGCATAATGTTAAACTACAGTTTTGCCAGTTTGAGAAATAATAAATGTTTACTGCAAAATCTACTCCCCCCTTTAGAGTCTTAGCAGCAGAACGTACTCATGTAAAAATATAACTACCTATAGAACTTTTATATGGTTCTGAAACCTCAGAAAAATTTAATACTCCTGGTTTCAATAGTAAAAAGAGAACACATGTAACACTTGAATCAATATTCTTTTACAAGCAAGTCATCATCTTTTTTATAATTTGTTAGAAACAGAATTAGTAGCTGAGGTTGTACTGAACTTAATGCATGCTCCCAGGTTTGATTAATCACACTCTCCTACTTTTAAAGCCCACTTTGTAAACCTTTTAAGAAATCATGAAATCTTGTGTGCTTATATTGAAATACATTAATGAGGACACACGGTACTATGTGTCTCTGTTCACTGCCAATCCTACTGTCAGGTCATATTCATTCCATAAATGGACAAGCCTAACTAAACCCCAAAGTTTATTGCCCAAAATTCACATTTTTCTATGCAAAACAAACTAATATTTATTTGCTGGTAATATCTTTTTCCTTATGTTATTTTTAAATAAGTCAATCACCAGCATTTGAAGAATGAAATACAAAAGGTATATGGACCACATGCAAAATAATTCAGCTAATTCAATGAAGTGCAAAATAGATTCAGCAGTGCTGAGATAAGAATTTGAAAGAGAATGTTTTTCTTTTTAAAAGTGCGACTTGATCTAAAATAAATAAATAAATATCACTAAACAAAGTAAAGGGTAGACAGTTTTCCTGTCTGCATTTGGTTCACATCAAGCCCACCTAGGGACAAGTTTACTTAGAAATTAGACTACCCTGTTAGTAATGCACACAGAGTAATCACTGTAGGTTTTGCCTCACACACTTAATGTTCCCTAGACATTATTTTCTTGTTCTGAATAGCCAATCAACCCACAACTGGCTTCCATGAATGAATGCCACTTGCTGAAAGTATGTGCATATAAATTTCAGAAGGTTTTACTGCATTCCTGGTAAAACATCTATCTTTTCCTCTAAATAGTAATCCAAGTATTTGCAAACCACATAGCATTTTGGCTAAGAGGGTAGACACATTTTAACACGCAATCTAAAATGTACGTGAGAGTTCTCTACATAAATGATGATCTCAAATAATATGGCTACAAATATGGTTGATTAATCAAACAATAGACTTGTGTTTATCATTACTTTTCTGTTGATGTTATGATTTAGATAATATTTCTTACGTTATACAGCACGTGTTATCTCAAAATTTGCACTCTTAATTGACAAAATCCAATGGCAAACAGGTGCAGTAAATTCCAAACCTACCTAACAATTCACACTTTTAATAGAAACTTACAGAAGAAATACTCAGACATATGTATTTATACTTTTTTTTTTTAAAATTCAAATTGAAATATTCAAACAGTACACATAATAAAATGGAAAGTATATCTCAGGGAGTAAATATGCAGTAATATGTGGTATTTTCCTATGTGATGAGTATGTCTGGGGGCTGGTTTGTGTCCAGTCAATATACCTTGGAAAAATATGGGAAAGAGTTCTGTACTTCTAGTTCTGGGGGTTTTGTTGTTTGTTTTGGTTTGGGGTTTTTTGTTTGTTTGTTTTTTGTTTTTACCTAGAACATTGCTAACACTTATTTCTGATCCACTAAGCTGTGAAAATAAATTTACTAAGCTGACTAAGCAGACCGGTTGAAAGGTCAAGATTTTATCATTTATCAGCAGCTTAGGAATGAAGATACCACATATGATGGGATGAGTTACACCACAAAGAAACAGTATTCCTGCCTGTAGTTTTGAAATAAATGTGGATTGCCTTCCCAAATTGAATAGTTCTCTATTGCTCTAACTTCAGTATCCAGTGGGATATATTCTGTCACATTTCTATGCCTCATGTTCAAAGCCTCATGTGTCAAGTCTAAAACCACAATACATAGATGTATCCACCTTTTACTAACAGGTCATTTAGAACATGTGCAGAAATGAAGCATAAGTAAATTGTTAAAAAGGAATATTAAAAAAACTTACTGATATCTTAAACTTCCCTACATATGCTACAAGACATTACTTGGGCTTTACATAATACTGTAACACTAATAAACCATAGCTATGTTAGCTGCAAGAGAATACTGTGTGGATATCAACTACAGCAACAGAATCACAAAAACTGGATGGAAAAGGATTTCAAGAAGCCATCTTTTTTTCCCATTTCCTGTGCTTTAGAAGTATCAGTGTAGATCTCGGACCTGCTTTGTAATTGCTTCAGATACATGCAGGGGAAAAAAAGTAATAGAACCTCTATGGAATAGTGCTAATAAGTTGACTATTCTACTCTTTCACTAGTTTGTAAATAAAACTGCTGCTTTGCCTATTCATATATAACACTGTATTTTACTTGTGGGTAATCAGATTCAAATGCGCAGCCACAACCCCCATGCTTTCCACTCTGAATACAGTCTTAAGTTCACTTTTAAGCCCTGTGTGGTTGTGCAGTGTATTGTGGACTACATTGTCCTACCCCATTTTGTTCAGTGAAACCAACTGTTTCTGACTGGATCTTTGCATGAACCACAGAGAACAGGAATCTTTTGAGCAGTTAGTTATGCAACTTGTCTCTTTCTGACCAGACAGCTGTGATTTTAGGCCTCAGATTCTTTGTTCCTGGTTTGTTGGTCAAAACAATGATCATTACACTGTTCAAGGGGGCTCCCTCTTCGCATCTTCAGATGTGAAGGAAAACTTCAAATAGTGCAAAAATATCTATTAAACAGGAACAAAGCTAGCAAGACTCTAGAAGGTGAACGTGGTGTTTCAATAATACTAGAGAAATGAAAAAAAAGTGGTTTCTACTTACTGCTGTCATAATATATAGCAATTCCATATGGGAAATTAACTTTATAGACATTTTTTCAACTCATTTTTTATTTTTAAATGAAGTTAAGGCATTTTAAGTTAAATATTTTAAACCTCATCTTTTGTATATTTATGACATTGACCATCACATACAGAAACATAAACAATGAACTGAATCACTGTTTTTTTTCAAATGCAATATGTGTAAAATTCATTGCTACTTCTGCCTTTTGCCTGCTTATTCTTTATGGCTGTTGGGCTACTGATGCAAGAGAACACAAATGGCAGAACCAATAGCTGTGATCCCACCACATGCTGCAAGAACAAAAAAACAAAAACAAACAAAAAAAAAAAAGAAAAAAAAAAGGAAACCCCCTCCCATCGCTAGATTTGTTATTAAAGTTACAGTTTCTTCTAAATGATCACAGGTCAGGCATTTCTTTGAATTACACAGGTGAGAGTCAGGGTTTTCAGCAAGCTTTTGCCAAAAACATGTAAAAATTAGGGAGTTGTCCAAAAGTATCGTTAAAGGTTTAGTGATTGTGTTCCTTCAGTAAGTCACTCTAATTTAGAATCTAATGCTTACTCTCGTTGATAGTTTTTGCTATGTGTAGGGGAAAGAATACAAGCCACAGAAGAAAACTGACTCTGTAATCATTAATTTTTAATTTGTTTTGAACCATTTTCCAAATAATTTCATGGTATTTAAAAATAATTTTAGAAATTTTGTAGTACATCTGTTAGTAGCACAGTGATGGAAAAGTTATTCTAAATGTCAAATCCTAAAATGTAGCTTGTATAGATAGTATGGCTTTCAGTACAGTGAAAAGGATGTTTCTGAAGACCACCATGAAGAAAGCCCTCTGGTCCTTCAGGAGTAATACATAAAAGAAACATCTTATTTGTAGAAGTAGTTAAGGATTTAGTCTTCTATGTGTAAACCACGTATCACCACCACCCCACCAAAAAAAAAAAAAAATCTCAAACTTACCACTGATTTGGCATTACTGGTTTTCAAAATCTAAATTTAGAGCTAAAATAATCAGAGACCAATATCTGAGCATGAATACACTGCCTTTATGTTTATGATCCCCATATAGTAAATATTTAAACTTATCATATTGAAGAACTACATTTTTATTACAATTAACGCTTTGTCCATGCCTGCCTCCACTGAGAGCATGCTTACACTTCCCCCAGAAGGACCTCATGGTCACTGTAACTACAAAATGTCCCAGGGATGTAAAGTCAGCCACACCCCTTTTTACAGGAAACTAGATGGGTTACTATTTTATGTGTCTAGCGTGCCTCCCACATCCAGATCCCAAATGTTCATACTTGCCCCAGTTTCTGCCTGGCTAAATTCAGGAGAGAAATGAAAGAGATTATGCTCTACAGCTCCATGTACCAGGAGAAATGTAAAGTATCTGCACATCTTGGATCATGTATGTGATATTTACAACTACACATGGGTGAGGAAACACAGTGCATGTTCCTTACTGCATCTAAATCTAGAGGTACAACTGATTCCTAATGAAAAGCATTCTTAATTGTGTCTCCATCTACAGGCACCTGTGATACTGCTCAAAAAGGCTGAATTTGTGACACAGTACCATGCATTTGCTTTTTTTTTTTTTTTTTTTTTTTTGCAATCTAGTAATTTCCTAGCGCCCCCAGAAAATTTGTAACAAAATGACAGTTTTTGAGGACTTGTATGGTTACTTTACATTAAGAGGATCCTGTCTTCCTGCTTCTTACGTGTGTTAAGATCATATATTGTGTTCCCAAAGAATACTGATCACAACAGATTGGAGAATACTCTATTTCCAGAAAGCACTCTGCAAAGTATATAAGGATAACAAGCTCTTTGTTTCCCTGGTTACCTTCAATTTACATGCCACTGAATTAAGAACAAAAAAGAGCTGATTTTTAGTCAAAATCCTTATCAGTTGCATCTAGAAAGAGATTTTTAGACAATGTTAACCTCTGTATTTTTAAGGCTTACTGAAATAAAGAAAAAATTAATTGCAATATGATATTTAGAAACTGAAATAAGAAAAAAAAAAACCACAAACAAACAGTGATAAGACTCCTGCGTGCTTTAGAGGCAAAATTTCCAGAAGATTGCCAAATTCCTTTTGGAGATGGCCAGTAGTCCTATACAATCACAGCTCGATACACAGATCTAATTATAAAGTACAGTACTTTTACATATGGAGAAAAGCTTACTATTTATGGAGTGCAAGATTAGGTTACAGACTTCTATGTAAGAATTGACAAATACATATATACAGGTATACTCTGACTTTTACCACACATAGAATCAAGTTTTGTCTATTTATAATCAGTACCCACCTCCATCTGCTTCAGAGATTTTACAAGCGCTGTTTAGAATACAACCTACTGGAGAAAGGAAAAGCAGCACAACATAACTGTAATACTACTGTTTAAAAGGCTTCTCTGTTTGAAACTAAGCTTTGACACCAGTATTTATTTTACCATCAACAATAAAGTTGTTCTCTATTTTTGCAGCTTTCATTGTTGCAATTTCATCAGCCCTTATCTGGGAAACATTAAATATTACTCGTGTCTTTTATTCCATCACGACCTCTATATTGCTTCACGCCACTGTGCAACAGTGTGAGAGTTCACATGGTGTTAAGAATACAGAAGCATTACAATAGTTTGGGAGACAAAGAAGAATACAGTTATCAGAAGAGATGAGGGGTGGAAAGCTAGGCTGAAAACAGGGTAAAAGGAAACTGGGTAAGGCACAACATGAGAAAGAGTAGGAGGAAGGATAAAATTTGGCAACCGCTGAGAAAGGAAAAAAGCGAGGTAAAAAAAAATATTACAGAAAATCTGTATTCTCAGTGGTTTAAAATATGTATGGGTGAGAACATAGCTCTATACTGAAGTCTATAGAACAGAGTAGTAATTTTTGCTACCACATAAAAACCCTCACTATGCTCCTTCTAACTTAGAAAATTCCTTTTTCCTTGCACTCTTAGTTAAGCTTAACTTCATATAAATAGGATTGCATTTCTTCCTTTCTACTACTACTACATCTAACAACTCCAAAAAGGCAACAGAAATGGAAGGGAAAAAAAATAATTATTGCAGTGGTGTTATTTTCCAAACAATTCTCAAAGTATTTCAGTGATGCTTTTGATTAATTCTAACATTTTTTAACTTTAAGTGAAGCATATGTGTTATTGTATTAGTAAAAGACATCCTTTAGCAATTTGTCGGAAGTTTGTTTTCTGTCCTGTCATCCTTTTTTTGGTTGAGAAAAAAGAAAAGGGGTGTGTGTATGTGTGTGTGCTAAAAAAAAGGGACTGCAAAACAAGGAAAAAAAAAATCAATACCAAGAAAACAAATGAAAAATATATTATTTAGGGTGATATAATCTAGTTTCTACAACCCACTTAACAAGCATTGTCTTTATATAGCGACTACACAGTATTGCTAATTTAGAGCACACTCCCCACAAAAAATGAGAACAGTAATTTTTCAGCAACCCAGGATCCTGAAGATAAAGGGATCATAGAATCACTTGGGTTGGAAAAAAACTTAGAGATCATCATCTCCAACCATTAACACAGGACCACCAAGTCCTTCACTAAACCATGTCCCTAAGCATCACAGCTACGTGTTAAACACATCCAGGAATGGTGACTCCACCACCTCCTTGTGCAGCCTCTTCCAATGCTTCACTACCCTTTCCATGAAGAAATTTTTCCGAATACCCAATTTAAACCTCTCCTGGTGCAACTTGAGGCCGTTTCCTCTTGTCCTGGTGCTTGTTACCTGGGCAGAAGAAACCTATACCCACCTGCCCACAGCATCCTTTCAGGTAGTTGTACAGACCATAAGATCTATCCTGAACCTCCTCTTCTCCATACTAAAGAACCCCAGTTCCCTCAGTCGCTTCTCATAGGACTTGAGCTCCAGACCCTTCACCAGCTTCGCTGCCCTTCTCTGTACATTCTCCAGCAGCTCAACATCCCTTTTGTAGTGAACGGCCCAAAACTAAACACAGGATGAGGCACTGGTATTTATTATAACACACTCTTAGTTTTTTTTGTTAAAGGTAAGAAGGTTTTAATTTTCAGGACATATTTCTCTAAAATGAGGAAAACAAAAATTTTTATGCACACACAAAAAAGCACTTAGTAACAAGCTGGTGAATCACTGACTTCTATACCACCAGAAATAAAATTACATATAGTGCTACAAGCTACTGGCAATGTGCAACTGTCTGTGTGCTTCTTGCTGCAACAATAGGTGTCTTAAGGAGGAGGGGGGAGCCCAATCAGCAAGTACACCCAAGGATAAACCAACAACCGTATCTACAGGGCAGAAAACAAAGGACAGAACAAATACATAATATTACAATTGAAATTATATTGTGACATCAGGGCCCAGCAGATAACACTGTGGAACCAGGCGTTTCTTTAAATACCATTAAAAGGAAAGAAACTGTTCTAGGACTCCAGATCCCTCTTCCCACTTCTCTCTATTAAGAGAGCTTTTCCAGTATGTGGCATGCAAACTATTGGAGAAATAAACATATAACTGCAATTCTACTTACTGCCTGAGGCAGTAAAAATATATATATATATACACACACACCACTGGTAAAGGCATTTTATACACCAACAGCCTTCTCTATGCCAAGAAATTTCTTCTCAAATGTTAGGAGTATTTCACTGCCAGTCTTATATAAAAAATGTCTGCAAAACCCAAAGCTGTCCCACACATTAGAAAAACAGGGAGTTTCTTGTGACATCCCACCTTGAGTCTGCTAACACTGCTTTGCAATTAGATAATCTCCAGGCATTAAAGCAAGAAAATAGCTCTGGAACAGAATCCTGCTCTGGAAGACAGGGAAGGAGTTCTCCTGACCAGGATTTTCTAGTGACCTGTGGAATAGAAGTATCTTACAGAAAACTGTAAGCAGCAATTCTAACACAGCAATAATGACAGTTACTCTACATCTGCAGTCTGTTGCTCAGCTGGTTGTTTTATGCAATTTTCTAATTAAAAATTATTTTTGCCTCAGTTAAAATAACATTACTGTTTTCACTTCAAACTTGTCTAGCATTTTTTCAAGTGGCTGACAGTAAGCTAAAAACCTTCACAGAGGCAACTTAAACTGGAATCATGCACATAATTTTTTATATAACTGCAAACAAAAGGATTTGTAGATATCAAGACTAGGAAATTAATACCTGTGAAGCTGAAAAAGCATGTAAGGAAGGTGCTATTGCCAACTATCTGGTAAAAAAGTGGGAAAGGGCAAAGAGGGAAAACACAATCCAATGTTTAAGAAAACTTTATCATAAAAAGAATCTGGCCTTTAAACCCAATTATGTACAGTTTGCCAGATCTTTTTCATTTATTCTTTTTTCCTTTTCAAAAGGCTTTCTTTATCACTTTAATGAACTTTATTGTTCTGACACTATCACAGAACAGCAGAGTTATTTCCATTCACTAAATAACTGAACTTGACTTCTGCAGAAGTCAATATAAGATCTATAAGTTTAATATCTTGCAGGATAGGATATAATGAATGTCATGGGATATAATACTTGCAACAAGTTATGAGGAAGGATGAGTGGTTTTAGTTCAGCTTTGAACCAAAACATTCACATTTTAAGCCTTTTCTCTGCCTAATTCAGAGCTAAGTCTTCAACTTAGGTTTCCAAATCTTGGGCTAGTGTGCCAGTTAGGCTGTATTACATTCCGGCATGCACTGATGTCTGTTGCTCAAACAATTCCACTTTGAATAAACCTGATGGAATAGTCATGAAAAATAAAAAGCCTAAGATCCATTCACCACACTTTCCAGATGAGCCTAAAGCATGGTGGATAGATATGTGAAAGCTATCTTTCATCCTCCTGTAAAGGACCAACACAGAACAGAGCATGTAGCTCCAGCATATAAATCACA
Organism: Falco punctatus; assembly: GCF_963210335.1. Lineage (NCBI taxonomy): Eukaryota > Metazoa > Chordata > Aves > Falconiformes > Falconidae > Falco > Falco punctatus. The sequence continues at coordinate 8,870,037 of NC_137594.1, forward strand.
ATTTTTTTTAGTAAACCTCATCAGGCTACAAAAGTGATCTTTTCCTGATGACACTTCCTGGTGAAGGTACAAAGCATTTCAGTCCAATGTAAATTACCCTTTCCCAGGGAACAGGGAGCACAGCTAATCTGATAGAAATAAGCCAATCTCAAGTTTTGATTTGTGAAAAATTTACTTTGTCTTTTCTAGGAACAATAAAATAATCTGGCAAGTAACCACTTTTATTGTAAAAACTGTGGTCCAACTTTCTCCTTTCCACTCTTGCCTCCCCCTTCAGCCCACATCAGTTTCAGTTGTGTTACATGCTCTACAAAATACTGGAATTGCTTGACTATTCACAAATTTTCTTCATTAACTTCCCATTTCAGTACATAAACAGATGTCATTTAGAGATGGTAAACTGGCATGATAAGGTGTTTACTGAAGTCAGCAATGACCATGCATAATGTGCATGATCAACCGATTCATTTTGCCAAATCCAAACTCCCCAACCCAGATGCACCTTGATATTTAGAATGCTTTAATCAGTCTAATCACATCTAATTCAATCACAGTAGCAAAAATGGTAACTCCCTTATGTCTTCAATAGCTTTGGATGTGTGACATTCACTAAAGTCTCCTTCCAAAGGAGAATATCCCTTTTCTTATTCCTAAAAGCTTGCTTTAACTGCCAAGATACAGGTTACTCCAGAGTACAATAAGAAGAAAAGCACATCACCTCTCACTATATAGGCTTTCCCATTTTTGTAATGGATCATTTCAAAATTCATTAGTTCAAAGAAAAGGGTAGGGGAAGGTGAACTGGGCTTATTCAAGGTTTGTTACACACTAAATGCACAACCAGCCTGAGAACTTAAAACGGACCATACACCAACAGAATACATACCAATATCCCACCAGGAATATGCCACAATCATTACAACATTCATGATTACACTGCCACCAAGAGCTATTGAGCAAAAGAAAGTGACTTATTCATGGTCCAGTATGAAAGATGAAGAATCTTGGTTCCAATCCCAAATCTGTATTTTACTTTTTACTAATATGTCTAATTCCTAACTTGAACTTAAGTTTGTGTCTTCTCCTTACCTTTCTCATTCCTGTTTCTCAAAGTCAAGTCACCCAAGTAAAATAAAATATTGAAAATCTGTTGTATGGATAAGTTATCTTGTGTTTGCTATGGAAAAACACTTACTACATGACAGCAGATAGACAACAGTAACTTGCTCATGCAACTAAGCATTATAATTTATTCTGCTAAGAGATTAGGTAATTTAACCTATTTGAACCTGTACTTTAAAATGCATTCAGTATATTCTCAAGGCAATTTGGTTTATCTTTAGGCTAGTTTATTAACTGTAAAATGTTGAAATCTCCATTTAATCTCATGTCCACATTTATTAATCAGCCACTGCACTTGTAACAAACATAACTCTTACAGCTGCCATTCTATTTAGTTACATCCACTGAATTTATTTTTATCTTTTTTTTTTTCTCCCCCAAAAAGCAAGTCCAACTATGTTTTCTTGATTATTATTGATACATTCTTTTTCTGAATGCCAGTTACTTCAGATGGTCACAGGCTATTGAACTGATGCAGAGTAATATGTAGCTCATGGTACTTCTAAGCAGTAATATCCAGGATCATAACAAGTAGAAAAATATATTATAAATATCACAGCTTAAGTATGAAACAAAATTATTACATACAGATAATAAATATTTGGCAGATAATTACAACTACCTAAAAATTAAGCTATTAAAAGTACAGACCGAATCTTCAAATAAAAGTATATTAAATATTATAGGATTAAGTGTAAAATTAACATATTGACATGGCACTTGAAGTCTTAGAACACAATGATTGTCTGAAATATGGCAAATATTCGTTGAAGTTGTTCTATTTACAGTCAGGAATTGTTATTTCAAGTCCTCTTCAAATAGATCTACCTCAAATCCTTGATATTCAGTTTTTCTCAAGGGGAATTCTTTATGAGCCAAAGCATTGCTACCAAAAACATTTTCTAAAGAACTAGAAGTACAATGACTTTGTGGGGAAAAGGACAGTTGAAAACTGTATCAAGTTGTTTACAGTACCAATTCAAAAGGTTTCTAAAAGCTATGCATCTCATGTTTAGGTAACAAAGTAATAGCTATTACGTTGTTTTTTTCTAATTCACATGGCAAAGCATATCAGATACCTAATATGAAATTGTCCCACAGAAGAAACTATTGGACTTTTACAGGTGATAAAGTGTAGTAAAAGTTTTAGAGACATATTTTGCCTGGAGGTAAGTGAAGTATTTAAACATTTAAGATAGGAGAATGTCTTTGACATGGTACTAACATGCAAAATTCTTAGGGAGTATCTTTGAAAACTCTGAAAGTTCAAGGTGTGTAATGTTACATTAATAACAGAATGTTGTGATTCCACTGCTAGGGTGTCACAGACTTTGTAGCAGTAGGCTTCCAGATGTGCACTGGCAGGAGCTGCTGAATTAAATGCTATTTCAGACTGACTTGAGTCAACAAGGAGGCCCTCAATTTTCAGAAAACTTTGAAAGCAAATAAAACAAGTTTTCAGACTTCTAATCATCTAACTTTTAACAACAAATAGTATTTTTTAATTACATTTAATTTTTTAGAAGTATATGGTATTAACGTAATGCTAAGCTTGAACTTAAGTAACGCTTGAACTTGAAACTGATAAAAAGTGTTTCTGTATGTAATCCTTATTTAACAAATTGTAGCAAATTAATTAGATAACTAAAAAAATTAGATCTCAAACATGCTATGTGGTTAAATGCTATTTAAATTATGAAACTTGCCTCAGAAGTCTAATATAGCAATAGAAATATTGTCACATACCTACTGGCTCTGCTAGTTTGAATTAACTACATGGCAAGTATATTTACCTTTATATACTCTACCTCAACAGGTGCATTTTCTATGAATAATAAAATGGCATTTCTTTATAATTACTTCTAATTAAATATATTTAGTAACACTAGAACTACATGCTTGCCAATTCTTCAATCAGTATATTACTTTTGTTTCTGACATTTTAATCTGCTTTTCACATTGAGAAAAGTTTGAGATGAGCACTAAAATATTACTCAAAAGATTTAACTTCTATATATAAAAAACCCCTAATGCTTAAGCATAAACCTTAGAAAATCCACTAACCATGAGAACCTCAGACTAGATCTTTCAATGTCCTACCTTCTTTTATCAACTCCCTTTCAGCTGAGTCCCATCCACCTATCTGCATTCTTAAATTGCAACTCATTTCAAGGCAAAGACAAATGAAAACAGCTCATCTCACTTTTACCTGTCACCAAACTGCAGACAAACATCACTAATGCTCCACACATCTTTGAACTTCTCTTTGCAACCACAAGATTTAGAATTCTGCTTAGACTAGACTTACTAAGACTGGATAGACTGATCTTACCCCAGAACTTTAGGATCCATTACTCTTGATGCATGTCCATAGCTGCTGCATCTAAACATATCTATGTACCTTCCCTAGTAATTATACAGGGCTGATCTCTCACTTCATGTCCTCACAAGACAATGAGCATCAATAAATATAGATTTTTTGACACTTTGAAGTTTTCTGTCCTTTCTCATAATTTTTAAAATATTTTTTGATTTGGCTTTAAATAATGTCTTTCATTTATTCTTTTTTAAATTATTATTTTATTTTTAAATTTATTTCCAGAAAGGGCAAAGGAATCAAGTATTCAAACCCACATGCCCTTCTAATGTCAATGTTTCTAGCTGGAACTGGCATGTCTTATCTGCAGGCCCTAGCAAGTGCCTTTCACTGATCAGAAAGGAAGACTGAAGGGAAAATCACTTCCCCACATCCCCTTGTCTGGTTAGTTCATGAGTAAATTTGTTGTCTGTTTTGTCATGACAGTCAAAAAAGTGGAATAGAGTATAGCAGAGAAAAAAACACAGGAACTTTCAGTGGCAAGTTAAACAAGTATTTAAAAACACAAAATTAACCTGTGCACACATTACCACCTGCAACCAGAAGCAAGTATGCCAGCTTATCTGGTGGAATCTCTCAAAAATTATTTTACATCATTAAGAATTACAGTAAATTTTTTTGCAAAACATCAGTTTTATGAATCGAACATGCTTTCTCTTTCTTTTTACAGAGAAAGTCTGCATCTGGTAGAGTCACCAGTTGCCCTCCAGGATCAAGAGTGCTGTGCAGGTACATGCTAGCAGTATCACAATTCAATTACATAGAGAAACAAGAATTAAAATATTTAAGTCTGTTGACAGTGATATTAACTTTCATATTAAGCATAATCTGTATGTTGCACTTAACAGCAGTTTCACATCAAATTTAATAGAGCAGTATTTGAGCATCTCTGTATCCAGATGGAAAAAAAGAGGATTTTTCTCAAACAAAGTCCAGACATAAAGAATGATCTTCCAGCAGCTTAAATCCTGAATTGAACAGGATTACAGAAGTCAGAGACCTTTTAGACCTTCAAGGGCAAGTACAGGATAAAAGCAGCATCAAACTTAAACTGACACTACTTTTTATTTAGGCCAAAAAAATATGAGCTCTCTTTACAGTTCAAAGTTGGAGTTAGACCCACTGGTGTCTAAATATAAACCCTGTTCGATTTCCTGCTGCTGGTTTCATATATTTTAACTTATCAGGAAAATCAGCTTTCAGTCAGCAGAGTCCTATGTGTAGGTCACAAGATTGTAGGGTTTTCCTTGTTAGGCTATATACAAGGCTCAGGAATGTTAATGTGCTTTAGATTTAGAATGTAGCCTCCCCCCGCAACTTTTGAAACAGAGGCTGTATCTAAAAAGCTTAGCCAAGAAGTCTGAAGAGAAGAGCTTCCTAGCAAACAAAATGTACAGGTTTCTTTAGGCCCAGGGATAGGTTAAGGCCTTCTCCCCCCTGCTCATAAATGGATGATACATTTTGTTATATAGGTTAGTCTAGAAGGAACTTTTTTAGGAGTTGAGGCCTGATGCAAATGCCTAGAGACCAAAAGTCTCTGGATTCAGCATAACCATAAATGCAAATTAAGCACTTTTTTTGCCATAACATAACATTACCTGCAACTGTACCATCACCGAATTCAGAATCTATATTCCAGTGGGAGGCTTTCCCAAAGGTATAATTTCTCAAAGGTTAACATGCAATTAAAGCAGAAAATTTATTATACTGGATGGAATTTTTAAGAAGCAAACACACGATCCGTGTTCAAATTACTTTGGAATAGATATTTCTATTAAATCTCCAGTAAATTATGTTCAATAAATCACAGCATTTGTAATTAGTTATTTCAATGAAGCATGTTCAGCATATCAAATATTCATGAATTGATGATACAAGACAGAAATCTATGAAATATAGGAGATAATTGAGTTCCTATGTGATTAATCCATCATTTTAGCAACAATAGCATTCTACATAGTCTGTTCAACTTGTAAGTAGTGACTATGTTTTAACAGGCACACAACAAGATTTAACAAGCTGGACACTGATTCAACGTATTGTGTTTGATTGCTCCATGAAGATATAGTCTACTTAAATGTGCTTTCACTAGCAGATGTCTTATCTATGTATTGTAAGACTGTTTCTCTTGTAAACAATTACATAAATATATTTTTAAAATTTGCAAGTTAGCATATAAATGCTGCTTGAGGGGGGACATGTGTGTTTGTTTTTAAGTAATCTCTGCTTCACAATGTACACAGTAAGAAAACCGAATGTGTGTTCTGCATCACAAAGCCAGTTAGAATGTATTTGGATATTAGTACAATATTTTCGTGTAGTGGTGTGATCTGAAGGGTCCCAACAATCAGATCGAGTGCCTTAAATCTTCTTGTGCCTCTTAAAGACTCTTTCAAAACTCTTAATGAAAAAGTCAAGACAGACTATCAACGTTATTTTCCTGTAAAATTGAGTAAAGACTATAGAAGTTTCTATAATATCTAAAATAATTCCTTGAACATTGCCATGTCCAACCTGGTTGTATATACATCTAAATGCCAAACAAAACAACACTGAAATTAACACAATGCTTCCAACTCCGAGCTCCCTGCATTTGCTGTGTCAATCTATAGCTAAAACGTTTTAAAGTGAACAAGTGAAAGAAGTAATCATAAGAGAATGAAAACATGGAAAGATATATAGCTTTCTGGGCATCTTTCTCAGCCAGCCACTATGGAAGTAACAAAAGCAGCCTCCTGGCTGTCAGTTTTGGATTTCATCCTTCAGAAAGGTTTTCCAAGACTTTATAAAAACTTAGAGCTGTATTTTCTAGTATCGTAAGACTGGTTTTAACCATCTCAAGTGACAAATCTTGTACTATTTCCTTTGCAAGGTTATGCTGCAATCTAAAACCAGAACAAGATAAATGAGCGGTCGGTTAATAGGTACCACTGACAAATCTTTCATATTCTTATGGAGCACTACAAACGCAACATAGTTTTGAACTACATCTGTCAGCTGTGGCCATATTTAAACTGAAGACATTTCCTAATAGGCCCTTATCTGATCCTTTCAATGAAATACTAAAAATATCTTTGGCATTGGGCACTCTTTGTTGTGATCCAGGTAAAAGTTGCCTTTAGGTTCGACATGAACACTGGTGCAAGACAGGTAAAGTGAAAGAGTAGAGCTATTCATTCAGACCAAAGTAAGGTAAGTTGGTCGTTCTTACATCAGACCTGAGAACAGAAGAAATTTCACCCAAACACCATCAAGATGAAGAAAACAGGTAACAGCCTCTGCCTTGCCCAGAAAATACCTTTTACAAGCCAAATGGAAGGCTTCTTTCCTTCTCTCTTCCCCTCCTGCCCCACACTGAAAAATACCTTCTTTTTTTTTTTTTTTTTTTTTTTTTTTAAAGAATGTTCTCTGAACTTAATCTTTTGTTTCATTGTATACTTACTGGATACCAATAAGAGGAATAGAACTTCAGCACTTTGTAATCAAGCACCTAATAAATATTCATATGAGTACTTCTTTTGCTGTTCTAACCTTTCACTTTGTAGTCTCTGAACAGTAAGCTTTATTACCATCTTACTATATTAACATATTTACTATTTACCATATTACCATCATCATGGTTTTGTTACCATTGGCTACTGGAAATTTTCAAAATATGTAAATTTGTTGTTTTTGTAGGATGTATAATTATTTTTAAGAGAAGATGAGTTTCCATCCATATAAAGGAAACAATTTTTCATATGCAAACTACTCATCATCACAAGTGACTTCCTTGACGTGAGTGTGAACAAAGACTCTTTGGAAACAGTTACCTGGTCTCTTAGCTCAGAACCAACCCAGGTAAACAACATTTTCTTGGAGAAAATTGTTGCAGTATTTCACAGGAACAACTTCACAAAGATTTTGGGGGCATATTTGAGGGAATTCCCATTATAAAACCTCAAGAAGCTAGAACTCACTGCTGAGAAGTACTACATAACTGCTATATTTTGAAGTAGGCAATCTCTTCAACAGAATAATGATATTCTGTTTTTAAAAGTAGAGTGACACCTGTGGTCTAAAGTAGGCCCTTCCTACTGTTTCACATGCTTCCCAACCATCAAATAGATTAGTTCAAATAATATTTGGAAGATCAAGGCAGTTAGTTCATCCTTATGTAACTATTCTGATCCAAATGTCTTTGCTTTGATAAACAATCCAAATAAACATGGTTTATGGTTTTAAACACTAAGTATATAAGAAATTAAGATCAATCCACAATCTGCCAGTTTAAAGTGGAATCAATTGGAATCTCTGCACACAAAATATTTCAAGAAACATAAGCTATTTTTTCATAATTAGTGGCTAGAGTAAATTTTGCATTAGAGATAGTAGAGGGTGTTCCAGTTTGAACACTTTTTAGTCTTAAACAAAAGTACAGCTAGGAGGAGAATAATGTTACTTACCCATTCTGATGCAGTAATTTATTATTACTGAGTTAGTGTGGAAAATAATGTTAGAATCAGCAGATTGTTATAAACCTGCTACTTAAGTATTCCTGTTTGTACTTATTAAAAGCAGAATCACCATCCCTTGAGCTCAGTAATTTATGTAACTACATCAACTAAACAAACCACCACTCACATCTAAACCCAGTAACAGTAATCTTAAAAACCTAAAGATTATTAAAGCTTTGAAATGTTCTGAAGTTGGATAAACTCCACACCACATTCACCTGCTTATATAAAAAGTCTCTTTGCTTGTTCCCAAGTAGCCAATCACAGTTCTAAACACTGATCACAAGTCAGTTCATAAATACCATACTGCTCCAACAAAACAAATGTGCATGCATATGCCTTGCGAAGAGAAACACCACAGTGCATACACAAGGGTTAAAGAAAACCTTCCTTTCTTTGATTTTATACCTAATATTTGCATTGATTATAAACTAAATCATAAATTAACCACCACACTGAAAAATGACTGGCAAATACCATAGGTCAACAGTAACCTTAGTGCATATTTAGTTATAGTAAGGTACTCAACAGGCACCTGGGGTATGCTTGAATTACAGAAAGAGCTGTTGAAATTCTTTTCAGAAGTCAGGCAACCTCCCATAGTGGGGAAGAAGGATTCCTCCCCCACCACTGCATTCATTAATAAATGCTTAGATTGTGATCACAATTAACATTTACGTGGATTCTCAGTTTTCAAATTCATACAACAGAACATCCTAGTGACAACTGGAAACTACGTAGGTATTTTTAAACCTAACTAAGCCATACCTCATGGCTCTATTCTGTGCCTAATACTATTAACAATCTTATAAAGTTGCACACCCTACCACTCCAAATTTCTCCAATCCCTTCCTGATAAGGGCATTTTTTCCCCTGCTATCAATTTGCAGTAAAAGTCTAAGTCTCCATTTCTTCTATCCTTTCATATTTTCCAGATCAACAAAGAGGTCAAGTGGCCTCCCAAGAGGTACTTAGCCTGTCTATCAACCTAAGTATATGCTCTGTACAACAAGATCTTTGAATTTCACAGCTTTTACTATAATTTTTCTTTATCAGAATTACCCCATTTTTCTAATTAGAATTTTCGCCTGAACTTTTCACTTGCAGTACTCCCCAGATCACCTCAGCACTTGAAAAAAAATGAGTTGTGTCTTTCCTGTAGCAAGACTGTTTAGGTCTCCTAATTATCTCCAGCATCTGTCTTCGCTGTTCCTTGAAACCCTCTGAACAGAAAATCAGCTCTGTACTAGTTTTGCCTTAGTGTCTTCAATTTCTGAATCTGCCATTGGTAGTTAGTGTCAACATAAATAATGCAGTTTAGTGTTTGTGAGCATGTGTTTTTAACAGCTGCCTGTATCCCAGTGTTACCATTTACTGTTGGTCACAAAGCTTTCCTCATTTGAAGAGTCTTGCTGTTTGCCTTTCCCTGCCCAGTCTTATGACAACACAGTTTGACTACACGAGAAACACTATGCTACTTCACAAGGATTTATAAAGCCACTTTCCGCCTATGGAGACTAAGCTGTTTTTTATTATAGGTAGCATAACTGACTGTTCTTCATCACCAGCAGAAGCATTTACCTGGCTCGACAGAAGCAGTGCTTTTAATGCCATATAGTTTTTTTAGTGCACAGTGATGCTTTTCAACAGTAAATGTGACATCTTCCCTCTGCATTGTTTCTGGGAAAACTGATTGTGTTGCCCTGTCAAACCACACATTCAAAAGTGCAATATCTAAATACATTTTAATGACTGTACTTTTCACCTGCTCACTTGGTCTCTATAAATATTCCCAAATAGTTTCTGTCTAAAGAAATGGGTCTCCTAGCATCCTTTTCAATACTATTAATTTTGTTAACTTTCCCAGCTCTGAATCAGTATCCAGTTTTGAAACATTTATGATATTTTTTATGCAATGTGAATACAAGTTACACAGCACTTGGTCCCTCATCTGTTTTACTTACCGATCCATCCAAGAAAGCCATTGTCAGAGCACCTTCTAATATTTAATTTTTTATTATTTTTTAATACCAAGCACACTATTTGTTCAAGCATTTTAAACCAAGTTTCTTCCTGTCATCAAATTAATCTACTAGATCATATTCTTTGGTCATGTTATTTCATGAAGTAGTATTTCAAAATAGATTTCAAATCCAAACCTAGCATACACAAATAATAAGTTCAAAATTTAGAACTTTTTTAAAGAAATAATATGAAAGGAATTGAAGATTATTCTTTATTTCAAAACTGAGGCAATCGTATACAAAGACAATATCACATGATTTGCCTTTAAGTTTAACATCTTTAGTAAATACTGAACTGGATCTCTCAATTAAGAATGGATTATTGGTTTAATTTTCTTCTTCCTTAAACAAGATTAAAAAGTCTTTATAGATACATTACTGCATAGGTAAATGCCAGCACCTTAATGCTAGTATGTACAAATATATTCTAACTATCATTATTGACAGGTCATTACACAAGAAAAAAAAAAAAAAAAACAAACAGGTTTTATAGGCAGACTGCTTCCTTCTAATAACTGCCTGCCTGACAGGCCAGACTCTTGATCATACTCCTTAACCAATACCAAATAAGACTATCAGTTAAAGATGATGCACAGTTCCAGGTAAAGCTGTGCCTGAAGTGAGGTCTGGCCTTGTACATGTCTAGAAAAAATTGTATTTCTCTGTTTCAAGTTTGTCAAAAAGCCAGATCTTTATCTTTGAAATGCAACTACCAGTCAGTGACTCTGTTCGAAAAAGGTGGAAAAAAAAATTAAGGTTGTGCTATGTTTTACATAATAAAATTGCACAATGCAAACCTGATGCACATAATAGATTGTTACATATATCAAACTACACATGCACAGGTAAATTTTTCAAAAAGGTGACCTTCTATAATTTCTTATGCGTTCTAGAGCAGTGTTAAAAATATATTTAACATTTGAAATTCAGATGGTTACGGTTATAAAGCTGCTGACTCAAAATATCTGAAAATGTAATAGCAAGTAGGATCTTAACTTGATGCATGATTTACTGAACCTTTATAATTTCTATAAATTATTAAGTTAACTCTGTGATACTTAGATGCACCAGTACAGAATTTCCCATAGATTTGAGCAACTAGTACTACTTGTATTTAGATTACTTTCTTATTTTTAATCCACCCATTGTTCCATCACAACATCTCAAAGCTCCTCTATTATTCTGAAAATCCTTGGTGGGAAAGGAGGGGAACAAAATAATAAATGTATCATTGTGTTTGTTTTGCAAGTGGATGGACTGCAATCCAGTATCTAGTCTAATGAGGATCAACTGTCACTAATATAAGACCAAATTCTGCAAAGCACAGCTGTATGACCCTGGCTCAGCTTCAAAGCAAACGACTACTGCTGAACTGACACAAAGAAAGCATATTAAACTAGAGATTTGAAAGATTTTTATTTTTTACTAAGTAGAAACAAACAACAAAAAACCTTTGAGTTGGTAGTATTTTATAACTCAGTTAAGAGAAAAATACAGACATGAAGACACATAGAACATTGAGACAGAAAACAAAATTAATTGGAACGTAGTAGTTCAGAAAGATCAAGAATCACCACATTCCAACAAACAACACAGGCTAACACCTTTCCATCTACTGATGACTTCCCAGCCAGCAGCAACTCACAGGTAACTCTGTCAAGGGTGGTGAACATAATACTTAGCCTATATTAGTTCCAGCCACTTACTGTCTATATTAGTGAATAAATTTCTTTTCTCTATACAATCAATACATGTTCCAGTTCTTCAAACAATTCAGTTGTCTAGAAAATAACTGTCTATCCCTACTCATTGCACCATTAAGACTCTCAATACGCTACTACCTCAAACTTTCTATGATTACACTTCTTAGTAACTATTTTGAATTCTCAGCTCATTTACCCTTTCACACATTCATATCTCGGCCTCAACTGCTCTTCAAGGATTAAATCCTATGATCAGTTAGCATTCTAGTGATTTATACTCCTCTCAAAGAAAGAGAAGCTTTATTAACACCATTAACATTTGTATTAGGTATTAAGTAATGCATAGAAACTAAACCAAAGGTTCAACGTAGTAAAGGGACTTAGATTTCTGCATGAAGGGACTTAGATTTCTGCATGAAATTACCATATGCTTCTGACCTTCATTCACCATACAGCAGCCATTTACTAGTAGTGTAGAACAGCAGAATTGTCACCTAAGTTTCCTTACCACTTCGGCAGAGTAGAGTGGAATAAAAAAAAGAGGGGTTGGGGTGGGTTTTTTGGTTGGTTTTGTTGGTTTTTTTGGTGGTGGTTTGTTTCAGGGGTGGGGTGGCGGTGTGTGTGTGTTTTGTCTTAAGTAGGTCAAATAATCTGTAAGGTAGCATGTAAAATTCCATTCTAAAACAAAATTATTGATACATAACCTTTTCAAAGGGGAAGAATGTGAAATTAGAGAACATAGCTTGCCCACAAGCTACAATGTTGTTGTACAGTCCAGGCCCCTAAAATGTGTGGAGTTCCTGGCTACATGTATTTTATTATACCTTTAGAACTCTAGTTGCAAAACAGTAAAAACCATCTGAACATCATTTATTTTGCAAGGAAATTATGCATTCCCTACAGATTTTTGTCAGAAGGGCCTTTGAAAGCAATTTAATAGCCTGCTCATTTTGAATTTTTTTGCTAAGTACTTCTTCCTCATTTACTTTAGTCTGACTTTAGTAAGATTTCTTCACAATACCAGATTATACTCCCCTGAAAATGCACCGTTTCACAAGGACTCCAAAAACATTTATGCTACAGTAAATTGCTACAAAGCATCCATAAGGTAACATCAATGCTGTCTGAGACCTTGTAAAGGTTTTTCCACTTCAGGAAAAAACTCAAGCATGTGCAAATCTATAGAGAAATATAGCTGCTCTTGATGGTGCCCCAAAAGACCCTTCAGTTGTACTTCTGAACTGCTTAATCTTCTCTACTGAAGCCATGCAAATATTATTTTCTGTATTGTGTTATTAATGTTGTTATATTATTAACTTCATAGTATTAATCAACCTGTAGATAGTAGTGAAAATGCATTATTGCACTCCACATCAGCCTTCAATTTCTTCATGCAATCTTCAAACCACCATTTGGTTTTTATACTTCCAGATATTCTCATAGTCCCTCTATGATTCCCACTACCATATGTCTGAATGTTCTCTCACCAGGCACCAACACACTCTGTAACCTTTCCACAGTTTTCTAAAACCCAGTACCTTTTCTTTGTTAATGGACGCTCCTATCTATGCTTTAAATTCCTCACAAATATCTAACCAAATTTTTTTGGCTGATTCTTTATTGCAACACACTCTTCACCCTGAGTTTCACAAGATGGGAGGGCTCAGTCATAATCAGCTCTCCCTGATTATCCAATAAAGCTGGATGGCACTGCTCAGGGTTTTATCTTGAGTAACTGGCAAACTAATTCATTTCATGTGACTGTTACTAATATATTCCCTGTCAAGTGATTTGCAAACATTTTTCTTTCCTATTGACTCAGATGCAGATGAAACCCACATAAACAATAAAGTGCCTGAACAAAAGGCTAGATTTTGTTTACAGCTAAGGAGAGAAAGATTTCTATGAAGTGTTATGATTTCCTGTGCTTAAACACACTGTTCCTACTGTATTTGGACAATTCCAAATCCTTCAGGCCAGTCAGAAACGGGTTTTAGAGGCAGCTTGGCTCATCAGCATCCGGCAACCTGCAACCCCTGCCCGAAAGCTGAAGACCTACCGGCCCAAACTCTTACTTTTTGCAATAAATTGGATCTGCGCTACAATTCAAACTCCTTCCAGCCTTCTACCAAATGTGTTTCTGAGCAGCAACCGTTAGCTGCCTGTATACTTTGCACACCCTCATCAAACATGACATCATTATATCTGCCCAAGTTTAGTCAACCTGTTAAACACAGTTCTAGTATTATCTAAACAATTATAGGTAAGCCCCATATTCCATAAATTGATATGATAATTTGCACAGTATTTTCTTATTAACAATTGCCACAACTGTGTAATCGAGTATAACGCATGTTTTGATAATGCATTGCAGTTCTGCGCTGCAACATACTCATTTCAGCAGCCTACCTGAATATACAGAGGGAATATCAGGGCATAGGCATAAGCACCTGTAGCTATCACTCCTCTGTTATTTTCAGCTGTCCACAAGACTGCTTTCCATAGCTGTTCTGTCCCTGACTGGAGAACAGGAGTCTTTTCTCTAACAGCTAAATTCGCGCCAGGAGCTTAAGCTGGTGATTGAAGCTTATTTTGCAAGAAAGCATAAATAATTGGAAAACTTAACTTCTATTTCCCTAGTCCCTTGTACTTGGGCTTCATTTGCGAGATGTTTCTTTTACTGAAAAGATGGACAAAGTACTCTTTCATATTTCTGCCTAGCAGTAATTCATATTATCATTTGCTATTTATAAATTTGATTTTAGTTCCATAAATAATTCTAAAATTTTAACAGAAAAGGTACCCTGAAACAAAAAAAAATATAATGAAGGCAAAAAACCAAGGAAAGGATAATTGGATTTTTCTCAGGCTATGCTAATCTGTAGACTATAAATGCTGTCTGGTTGCACTTGAACACTGTTAATTTGCATGTAGCTGGGAGCACTGGCATGAACCACTAACATATTAGATCACGACACCTGACACTAAATGCTCTTTCAGACATCTAGCATTTCATACCAGAATTAGTTGATTTAGCATACTTAGACATATAAAACGATGCTTTTTTTATGAGTATAAATCAGAGGAGACTACTTCTAATACATGATTAAAAAAATCAATTCTGCAAGAATTTGATCAAATATTTCTAGTAAGCAGAATATAACTACAAGCTATATATGCAATATCTGTTTATGCCTTGTTTGGCGAAAACAATCATTCAGACATTGGTATTCAGACAGTAAAGTGCTTGTCAAGATCAAAATGCTAATCATTGCTTCCTGAGAAATTCAGTTGTTCCCAGCTGTAGTGAAAGCAACATGTAGCTAGAAGCAGCTGCAGCATATTATCACTATCTAGTCTTAACTGAAGTGGAATTCCTGTGAAATTGTGTCAACAAATGGTCACCAATGAGTCCTGGAAAATTTACAGAGCACATGACTACAATGCTTGTATTGAACATTAACAAAAAAAAAAAAAAAAAAAAAGGTATCAGAAGGCTCATAATTCCTAAATCAGAATGCCACCTTTTCAATAAGAAAAACAAAATGCATTCTCCAAGGTTTCCAATAATGCTTCTTTCTTTGAACAGAGGATTTCCTCACTGAATCCAGAGTAAGACATAACTGTTATTCAATTTTATTAACACAGTATATTAAGTCATACATAAATTTTCACATCTAGTTCTCCTACAATACCACTTATGTAAAAACAAAATATTAAAAAAATGTTGAGAAATTTTATCTTGTTTATGTATTTTGAAAAGGAGCAAAGGTTAAAGATTAAATGAATAAGAAATATGATAAAAGGACAAGCCCGGACAAAACCACTGTTTCAAATTTAGCCTGCAATCAGGTTTATGTATAAGGATCTTTTTGTAAGCCTCAATGGTTTTAATCAAGTTTCCCCATCAGCAGTAAAATCTATTCACAGGGACTAGATTTCAGAATTAGAACCTAAATCATCTGTGCATGCTACAAACAAAAACTGTTCCATACACCCTTTAAGCTACCATACACACTGCAACTAGAACTCGGGGGGTCTGGATATTATGTAATTACAAATTGGCCTCTAGCTGTACTGTATCATTTTAACCCAACCCTGGCATCAGAAACTAACTTCACGCTACAAAAACATAATAAAAGTCTTTTAATTAAAAAAAGCCTTTATAAGATATCAGTTTGCAATGCACAATAAATTAATTAACTAAATATCTAATTTTACAACACAGCTAACTAGACCTACCAAAGATACTACTCCCACCAGCCTTTCCTTCTTCAAGGACCTCAGCAGCCGGCTGTGAGAATTGCAGGGGGTGTGTATGCTCATTCTCTAATCACAGAGAAAAGCCTGCCCTTGTTTGGAAGCACATCATAAACACAGTGTCCCCAAAATACATAATCATGTATTGAGAACCAATTAAGGAAATAAAAAAGATTCCTTCTAGACACGACTCTGGCTTACTCTCAGGGATATAATGATAATGCTTAGCTTGGTCCTAGCTTCTCAGGCACACAAAATATTGTCCTCGCTCTGGACACACTTGAATTTCATGTTTTAACCTTTTAATTATCTAGTGTTTCAATCTACTTTTCTTCATCTTATGCTATCCTCTTCTCTTGCAATACATCTGATTCCAAAACTGAGTCCATCAAACTACAGTCCCTTAGTCAGATGATTTAGCTCACTGAGTTTTCTATGATCCTTAAAGTGAAATAGTAATAACACTGGATATGTTACAAATGTTTCTAATTTTCCATAGCCTGTTTTCCTTCATATTTGGGGAGCTTTTCACATTGTACTATAACATACAGCAGTTATGACAATAATTGTTGTATATATGGAAGATAGGCTACTGATAGCTGCAGCAGAAACCAACATCTGAAAAAACTAAACAAACAATTTTACTCTTCCAAGATTAAAATACTACTGATGTCAGAACAACCTAACAAGCAGACACAGGACTTTGGAGTTCAAAGTTCACTTTCAGCCTTTACAGACCACCTCAATGATTTGACAAGTCACTCCACTTCTGTTTCTTACTATTCTTTGTCAAATGAGGATAATCACGGCACTTTAGGATCTACGGGGGAATATTGCTTTTGAACAATCAATGGATACAATGCTGATTATTACTATTAAAAGCACAGAAACCACTATCAATCTCTATCCAACTTCTGCCAATAACAAAAAATATAAAGGGAATTCTTAATATATATTTGTGAATATAAAGTTCTTTTATTTCTAGAAAGCCTTTACAATTACATAATTAGAGTAACCTGGGACACATGTGATGATGAGTGCTACTGCTACAGTATTCTTGGATACTTTTTTTTTTGCTTTGATTCTTTCTTTTCACATTCTCATTTGAAATATTAAGTGTAATGGCTTTGTATATGTAAACACTCTATTCACCTACTTGGTTGCTTAATCTCATGGACTGTTGTTTTAGATAATGGAAAAGATTGCTTTAAGTTGCCCTTTTATGCTAGCTGACAGATTTTATAACACGCTTGTTAATTCCTGACAACAAATACCTTCTTTGGGACTGCTTTTTACCAAAGATGCTAGTAGGATTGGAAATGCATTTAGACAAATACTGAAACCAGTGTCACCTTTCATGAAGGGGAAAATTAAATTAAAAATAATAAAGTAAATTCATTTTTTAAGTAGTAAAATATAGAATAAATTCATTTTTTAAGTATCCGTATAGAATTCTGGAATTACAAGAACACACTGCAATAAGCATGCAAAACTCAAATTAGATATAATTTTGTTATTAAAACCAGAACTTGTCAAAATTTTACTTTGGGGCTATAGTACTGCTTCTTCATTAAGCCATTACCTCCCCCTTTTCAAATGTTAAAAAAGGGGGGAAATTATGGGATTGAGATGCAGCAGCCTGGAGGTTCAGGCTGTTTTTATTTCTTTGATATAAGCCTTCAGGTACAGATATAAATAAAAAACTGTACACATCAGGACCTCAAGAATTCAAATGTTCATCTTGAGTATTACCTGATATAGAAGTTCCAGTGAACTCAGCTGAATAGCAGCATTCAGAGCTATTCTGCGGTCCCAGTCCTACTTAATTACCATTGTTCTACTGATCTATTAAAAGACTTCACACTTCCAAAGAAATTTAAAGGAAAACTGTATATGAAAACTTCTAAAGATCAGGTTCACAGAATCATAAAATCTTTTAAGTTGGAAAAGACCTTCAAGATAATCAAGTCCAACCATTAACCTGGGACTGCCAAGCCCATCACTAAACCATGTTGCTAAGCGCCGCAGCTATGTGGCTTTAAACACCTCCAGGAATGGCGATTCCACCACCTCCCTGTGCAGCCTGTTCCAGTGCTTCATCACCCTTTCCATGAAGAATTTTTTCCTAATATCCAAGCTAAACCTCCTCTGGCACAACTGGAGGTCGTTTCCTTTTGTCCTGGTGCTTGTTACCTGGGAGAAGAGACCGACCCCCACTTGCCTTACAGCCTCCTGTCAGGTTGTGCAGAAAGATAAGGTCTCCCTTAAGCCTCCTCTCCAGATTAAACACCCCCGGTTCCCTCAGCTGCTCCTCATAAGCCTTGAGCTTCAGACCCTTCACCAGCTTTGCTGCACTTCTCTGGACACACCCCAGCACATCAATGCTGCCCTTGTAGCGAAATGCCAAAAAATGCGACACAGTATTCAAGGTGTGGCCTCACCAGTGCTGAGTACAGGAGGGCAATCACTTCCCTTGTCCTGCTGGCCACACTGGTTTGGATACAAGCCAGGATGCTGTTGGCTTTCATGGCATATGGCTTGCTCATGTTCAGCTGGCTGTCAACCAGCTCCCCCAGGTCCTTTTCTGCCAGGCACCTTTCCAGCCACTCTTCCCCAAGCTTGTAGCATTTTGGGGGGTTGTTGTGACCCAGATGCAGGAACTGACACTTCTCCTTGTGGAACTTCTTATAATTGGCCTCAGTCCCCCTGCAGAGCCTTCCTGCCCTTGAGCAGATCAACACTCCCCCCCAGCTTAGTGTTGCCTGCAAAGTTACTGAGGGTGCACTCAATCCCCTTGTCCAGATCGCCAATAAAGATGTGAAACAGGACTGGCCCCAGTAGTGAGCTCTGGGGGGAACACCACTTGTGACCGGCTGCCAGCTGGATGTAACTCCACCCACTACCACTCTCTGGGTTCAGCCTTCCAGCCAGCTTTTAACCCAGCGTAGAGTGCACCCATCCAAGCCACAGGCAGCCAGTTTCTCCAGAAGAATGTTGTGGGAGACTGTGTCAAAGGCTTTACTAAGGTCCACGTAGCCAACATGCACAGCCTTTCCCTCATCTACTAGGAGGGCCATCTTGTTGTTGAAGGAGATCAGGTTCACGAACCTGCCTTTCTAACCCCACGCTGGCTGGGCCTGATCCCTCAGTTGCCCTGCACGTGCTGCGTGAAGGCGCTCAGGATGAGCTGCTCCATGACCTTCCCCAGCACCGAGGTCAGGCTCCTCCTTCCTGCCCTTCTTGTAGATGGGTGTCACACTGGCTAACCTCCAGTCTTCTGGGACCTCCCCCATTAGCCAGGACTGTTGATCAATAATGGGGTGTGAGAGCAACTTGGTGAGCTCTTCTGCCAGCTCCCTTAGTGCCCTCGGGTGGATCCCATCCAACTCTGTAGACTTGTGCATGTCTAAGTGGAGCAGCAGGTTACTAACTCTTTCCTCCTGAACTGTGGGGACTTAATTCTGTTCCTTCCCATCCCTGTCTTCCAGCTCAGGAGGCTGATTACCCTGAGGGTAACTGGTCTTACTATTAAATACTGAGGCAAAAGAAGCATTAAGTACCTCAACATTTTCCTTATCTTTTGTGGCAATGCTCCCTGCTGCATCCAATAAAGGATGGGGACTATCTTTGGCACTTTTTGTTCCTAATGTATTTATAAAAACATTTTTTTGTTATCTTTCACAGCGGCTGCCAGCCTAAGTTCTAGCTGGGCTTTCACCTCTCTAATCTTCACCCTACATAACCTCACAACATCCTCATATTCCTCCAGAGCTACCTGTCCTGTGTGACAAAGGTGGCAAACTCTCCTTTTTTACCTTAGTTCCAGCCAAAGCTCTGTTCAGCCAGGCCGGTCTTCTTCCCTGCCGGCCCATCTTTTGGCACATGGGGACAGCCAGCTCCTGTGCCTGTAAGGCTTCCTTCTTGCAGAATGTCCAGCCTCCCTGGAGCCCTTGGCCCTTCAGGGCTGCCTCCCAAGGAACTCTGACAGTCACACTCTTAAACAGGCCAAAGTCAGCACTCCAGAAGTCCAAGGCAGCAGTTTTGCTGACCTCCCTCCTTACTTCTCTGAGAACTGAAAACTTTATCATCTTGTGATGTCTATGCCCAATATGACTTCTGACCATCCCATTACCCACCAGTGTTTCCCTATTTGTAAAGACCATGTCCAGCAAGGCATCTTCCCTGGTTAGCTCACTAACCAACTGTGTCAGGACCCTTAACTTCATTAAAACTTGAACAGAATTTTACTGTTACGAATTGTATACATTAAAGTGGTTTAGTACCAAATATGTATTTTTTTTCTAATATAAGCTTCAAAACTCCTATTGCAGAGGAGAATCTTATTTTTGCACATCTCAAGGAATTTCTCTAAATCTATTCACTATGCAAATTTAGCAATACATACTAATCAGATGCTTTGTATTTACCCCAATGGGTTTCACTGACTCTATGACACCTTTAGCATCATATTTTTTGAATAGAACCCACAAAGAAACAAGTCATTATGTCCCCAGGAAAGTCCAAATATTGGCTATTACACTCATAAATACATGTCTAGTACATATGACTAGAAATCGAGATAATTCTAATGCAACTTCTGAGAAGCATAGCAAATATATTTTCAAAATCAGTGTTGTATTTTATTGAGCATTGCACATAAAATTAAAAGACTAGAACCGACATGTTATTCAGGCAACAAGCAATTTTTTTAATAATCAGGTCCTGAGCACCTTTCTGAGATGCCTGAATAAATTACAGCAGAATTGCTCTGTGTTGACTACTAAAAAATTTATAACTCATTCTGTGAAGGTGAAATCACTTGTTTTCCACCTTCTGTTTACATGGAGATACATCCATATTTTTTTCTTTAGTTTTAAGTTAGCACAGTCATCTCGCTGTTTTAGAGCAGTGAAACACTTATGACAAAGCCAATAAGCAATTTTAACAAATAAGTTTTAAACTAAACTTAAATGTAACTTTTGACACTGCATACAGTTTCATACTGTGCAAGCCAGCAAAGATACATTAACTTCAGGCAAAGTCTGACTTCAGTACTGGAAGTTTCCCAAAGGCAAAGCAAAAGGAGAGTGTTTGTCTATAGTCTTGATCCTAATTGTAAATAAGCAATAGTATTCACAGACATGAGAACATCAGAGCCATAGGCTCAATGAGAACTTGCCTTAAGAATCAGTGGTTGTGCTCTGCCCTGTAAGGTAATTACAATGCATGACACTGAACCTACTTCCAAAGAATAGCACATGATTTTCAACTAGCATCTTGAAATCATAGACAAGATCCTTTGCTGCACCCCAGTCACTTGTGTCTAGCACAAAACCCATCAAAAACAGCACTCAGGAGGAAAAATAGAAACACTAGTGTCAGCCATCTGAGGGTTATTTCTCAAACATTTTGCTACTGAAACACCAATAAATAGTAGTTGAGGCTTTGTAACCACTTTTTTTTTTAAACAAACAAACAAAAACAAACCAACGAAACTTTTAAGTGTCCTTTAGGTATGATTGACTCACAATGTAAATTCTCTTCCGAAACAACAGCAGGAGACAGGATCCTGTTACACACAGCTGAATTAGGATCAGCAGAGAGAGGTGAACTATAAGCAATCTTATCCTTTGAAGTAAATTTTGGTCACATCTATTTGCCAGAATTAAACCCCAGGTTTGAAAGTTTTAAGTGTACACAAAATATCTTTAAGTGTATGGAAAAATATAAGTGTAAGGCTATCATCAGCCAGTGACCATAAAAGACTGAAATACATCTACCAAAGGGTAGACATACTCCCCATATACTTACCACAAATATGCCTTTACAACTCATTCATGGAAAAGCACTTCCAGAAAGAAAGTTGTAGCAATAGAAAAAACAGGCAATTGTGGCAATTTTCTGAATTCAGGAATTTGCAACTTGAAAAGACTGGTAACAAAGGAAAACACTATTTGCCTTTGTTGCAGGGCTAGAAATTCAAGCAGAACTAAACACCTTTCTGCAAATAAAAGATGAAGTGGCACCAGATAAGTGAAATACTGGTTTATATTATTCACATACTCATGTCAAGATGTGTTTGAAGTGTAGATGTTAAAAAAAGGCATCTAGCTTCCAACAAAACAAACAGACAAGTAGTCAAGCACTTGTTAAGTACACTGCTAACATTGCAAAAAAGTAGAAAAATAACCTGCAAAACATGCATGTCATTGAAAACTTTTATCGGAATGCAATTTTTTCATTCACAAGTAGCTTTATAGCTATAAGCAGCAGAGTACCCACTCAAAACCAGGCAGATGATAGTTAATACAAAAAAGTAGTGAAAACGTATAAAACAGCATTATTAAGAACTCTGATGATATTGTTATATTGAAAGATACACTTGATCAGTCTAGTATTCAGAATGTCACATTCAGTTCTCCTGGCGTAGGACTAGCTCTCTCTGCAGTTTTCCAGAATGAACTGGCACCACGTTTTTTAGGTTGTCATTGCTTTAAGTCTTTTTATGCTTTAACATACAGAAAACATACGTCAGGATATAGCTTCAGGAAACAGCCAAGCCAATGATTACTCAATTCCAAATGATGCAAACCTATGGTCCATCACTACCTGCCCTCTACCATCACATCCTGCCTCAGGACCTGTATTTCTATGACTTAATGGTGTAGCAGTTCATGAATAACCTAGCAAAACTGATCATATTTCTACTGACTTCAGTCCCCATCATCTTCATTATTTCAAGTAGCTTATCAAAAGGTCAGGTGAGCACAGAGGGTGGTACAAAACAGCCACTGGAAACAGGCAGCCAGCATCTTTTAGACATCAAATAGGGCACTAATCAAGCCAGCTACATTGAAAGCTGGACCTGAAGCACAGCTTCCGATGAAACTTACAGGATTTCAGTGGGACCTCTAATGAGCAAATCACATATCATGCCGACCTAAACTTCTTAGATACCTAATTGTTATTAAGATTCTGATGTTTATTATGCCTGTTCCCAATTTTTTTATTGGTAAAATAGGGACAATATGTCTGTGTGTATGGTACTTGCTCCAATAGCAGAGAGCACAAAAATATTTTGGGCAAGATTTTAATTAACTGAACATTTTAAAAAAATTATATATATACAGTGCTATTATGTGTTTGTATGTATGGATACAGAATAATAGCAGCTGTAAATGGAGCCAAACTGATGAATACATTGCATCATTCAGGTCTTTTAGACTAATCTCCCTGTAGAAACTTTCAGGTTTTCCTGGAGACAAATGCAGCTTGAAGGAGTCAAACTGCTCCTTAGATGGACAGTTTCATTGCTCTTACTCAGTTATACGGACTCAATCTGAAGCTACACAGAGCACAGTGAATTACAACCTTGAAGTAACTCCCTGCCTTTTACACCCCAAATATGAAAAGCAGCCATCCTACAGTGCCCATTGAAGACACAATGTCAATATTTTTCTACATTATAATGCAGGCTTGCTTGCTATCAACACAGACACAGCTGTTAAACATGCTTGGATGCAACTCCAGTGGAACCTAGTTGGACACACTTGTAAATTATGCCCTGAAACACTTTTTAATTCAGGAAATGCACTATTCTGTAGCACTCTTCCATTTACATCACAGCACCACATATCCTGCACTCACCACTAACTCCTCTTTATAAGCAACTGTATCATATGCCACTCAGACTTAAGCCATTTATATTCAAATGCCCATCAGATGGCTAGTACTTTCTGAAACCTTATCCTCATTTGCAGTTCCTCAACTTGTCTTGAAAAAAAGACAGTGACTCTGCAAGGTGACTGCATACAAGCTAGTAATGTTCTTTACAACTTTTGATTCTTCACTAGAGACCAAAGGCTCCCTCATCTGAAGGACTGCTGAGAATGTTTTGGTTTTGTAACACTCTTAGGGCTCCATGGTAATAAAACAAACAAACAAACCAAAACAAAACCCCTAAAGTAAATAAAGATCATTATAACAAAGCAAGTTCCACTTAAACATCCAACACAGCTACCCTAAAAATGAGGACAAGGCAGCTTGAGCTGCCAGTCTTCCTTTGTTTGCCATTAGGCAGTCACTGAAAGCAAACACAGGTTTAATGTAACATAAGCAAACTGGAGGAAAAAAAAAACAAACAAAACAAACCACCCAAAACAAAACCCAAACCCTAAAAACCCTACAGGGAATGAATGAGAATGAGTTCCTATTGAAGTACAATGATTTGAAATTATTAGCAATAAAACATAGGTACACATTATAGTTCAATATGAATTGCCTTTTTATGCATTTACAAGCACATATATTTAAAAAAAGACAAACAAGGATACTGGATTAAATTCAACAAGGTTTTCTACCATGACTCTTCTTCTGCCTGAACACTCCAGGAATTAATTTATCTATGAATTACCTTATAAACATCATGTTTTAAGCTAGTATATTATTTACAAGATACTTTATGCATGTAGACATTACCATGAAAATTACAAATAATAAAAATATTGTATTTTTGCATACTGTGCCTCAGTTCACTGTGTTTTCTTTTTCTACTTTAAAAAAAAAATCTTCTATTTTTACTATAACTTTTTCTGATTGCTGCCATGTGATACATGGAAAAAGTATTTTTAATATACACAGAGATAGGCACACAGGTTTTCATATATATACATGCAGACACATATGTATGTGGGTCCAGGCATATACACAAGTGTGGGGAAAATTATTTCCTTTTCTCTTGAGAAACTGAACAGAGTTTTTATGTTTTCCAACTGGCATGGAACAGAGAAAAACAGAAAAAGAAAAAAAAAAAAAGATCACGGGCAAATGATCTGGTAGATCTATGCCAAACATGGGTTTGAGCAGGATGAGCTCCATTGTGCTTGCCCACCTTATGACAATATTTATAGATAATTATTTCATAAGCCTTATTTTTGCCCTTGCCATTCCATGTAAAATTCAGATTTCTTCATGTGTTTGAACATACCACTGCAATAAAGAATGTGTTTGAAAAAATCTGAGTAGGATCACTATTTTGCATTGATACTTGTTCATGTTAGACTGTGCCAATGTTATGGAACACTGAATATATTTACTGTGACAAGTGATCTAGTCAGAAAGCTAAATCTCTAGGGAATCATGATTTTGACCATCTGTCCAGGAGTAGAAACTAGACTGTATGCTTATGCCACAATATTTCATTTTCCATGTGTTAGTCTGAGCATGCTAAAGCTGAATATCTATCACTTGCCATGAAGGAAAAAAAAACCCTGCACACTGTTTAGAGAATTTCGAGGTTACAGATAAGGAAGACATGCAATATAGCTGCAACAATGACACACAACTCTTGTTATAATTTATTGCCAATGTTGTTTAGCATACTATATACTGTAGGGAAAACTCAACAGGGATACTAAATAATAAATTTCAATGTAATTGGTTTACTGTTCTGGGGGGAAAAAAAGAAGAAATAGCTTTTTTATTGCAATTAGTATTTACATATTTGCAATATATTTAATGTGGAACTCAGCTTAACCTGAGTTGAAGACAGTTCTGCTTATAAGTATTCTGTTTATTTTCAGTTAGAACATTTCAGATTAGCCTCATTGCTTTTTTACCCAGCCTGTTTAACAAATGAACATCTAACAAGTAAAAAAATTCCATTTTTACTTTAACTGACAAGTCATGGACCTTCCCCTAGCTACCCTGGGAAACCATCAGGAAGGCAAAACCGTTCTCCCACAACTTGTCTAAACCCCAACTCCAAACAAATGGTTAAACTGTATGAGATACTGCGAACTACATTAAAACTTGACAGGATAATTTGCAGAGCATATGAGAACATTCCTGAGATAAGAAATAAAGAAAAGATTCACTGCAAGCAGACTAACTGTTGTATACTGTGCACTTAACACATGTAAACCTTAGAATCACATGCACATTAAAATTCAAACAATAGTGTTTGCAAAATATCTGACACCTTAAACATTCTGCAGTGTTTCTGAGGCCTCACTAGGGACCTATACCCTTGGTATCAATGTTACAAATGCACTGCTAATAGAACAAAACAGAATTATCTTACTCATTCTCTTCCCATCAGACAAATATACAGACAGCCTATATGTAAACCTTGCAAAATTGTCTAGCTCCTGTATCAGCTAATATAACTCCCTAAATCTCAAACATTACTCAGTAGCAAGGAAACCAATAGATTTGTCTGGCATTGTTGTGTTCATCTCTACATTCCTAAAATAAGTTTTCATATTCCTAAACTAGAATAAAAATAGGAAAATTATTCCCCCAAATACAGGTCCATTAGAATTTTATTGTGAAGATAAATACTGAATCGTCTAACAGACCAGAAGTGCTTGAAGTAATTCAATTTTGAAGAAAGTCTTAATAATGTATGTAGAAGCATTTTACCTGTAGTAGCAGTAATATTGATCTCACACCATTAAGGTTTGCAGCATTTTTAAAACCCATTACCTTCCTACATATTAGCTCTCACTAGCAGAAAGGACATCACTTTCGCTGTTAACTTCTGGCAGACATCAACACAAAAATGTAATTCTACCTGCTAGAGTGTTTGCCTGACTGCTTGATAATGTCAATCAATAAGCAAAATCACTGTCTTACAGTTATCATAAAACAAGATGTCTGTTACAAATTCAAATACAAAGTTGTATTTCTGTATTCAAAATATTAATGAGCCTTAAGATATTTACTCATACAGTTACTAACATACACTTCATAAATACCAGTAGGTACTTTATATAAAGTATCAAAACTAGTGGATTAGTCTAACAGTGTCTGGACAACACCAGAATGGATTTACAACATTGATGGCCAGTGTTTACAGCAGGTCATCACAGACACTACTGAATTATAAAAGAAAGACCTGTCAAGTTTCAGATAAAGCTGGCACTTGATGATGATAAATAATTTACTAAATGCTTTTGCTGAAGCATTAGGGAAATCCTTTCTTCTTCCTTCACCATCCGTTCAACTCAAGAGAACACTATGTGCTTATTTTAAAACTACATATAGCAAAAGAAAGCACATTTTCAGAACAAGCAACAATGGATGTAAATATGAGGACACCAGCTAGAGACAATCCTGTGTTACAAATCTGAAAGTGCTGGGATTTTCATCTGCAATATCAAAATTGTTCAGAATAACGTATCTTGTGAAAGGTTACAGTTAGGTTAGCAAGGGGACTGGGTGGGTGTAAAAGTATTGTGAATGCACATGCAAAAAAAAAATACATATAGCAAATTTGGAGGCCTTGTCACACCTCCAGTACCGATGTTTTTCCTTTGAATACTTAGGATTTCCTGAGAATGCCAGCAGAAAGAGGGAAAGAGATTTTAATATGTATTTGTTGACATTGCCTAGGTACTTTATCATGATAAATAACAATAATAATGATCAGGATTCTTGTATATAGTAAGCCAAGGCAATTTTTTAGAAGAGTTTAGTCCCTTAAAGAAATTGCTAATTACACTTACAAACATGAATGTGTATGCACAACAAGCCATTATTAACCTATTTAAAAGGTGCAAAGTTTAAAAACTGATTTTACATGTATAACGAGTTACATACAGAACTATTTTTCTCATTAGATTTCAGCATGCTGTAAGGTTCTGCCTGGTGCCATAATGACCCTAGCAGACATTTTCAGATGCTTGCTGAGGGACTGCTATCTTGTTTTTGAATGCCAGAATTCACGGTACAGGTGCACTTTTCACCCTAACATCCACTGAGATCTGGCAGCTCTATGTAACAATGACAATCTTATCCTAAATAGACAGTTCTAGAAAACAACAGTTACTGATCACCTATGAATAAAATGCCTGCCCAACTCTGTTCTGCTGAAGGTACAGCATATGACCCCGGGAAAGATCTTACAGTCTAATGCATCAGCCCATACTGCAGCACATATCAAAAAGATACAGCTTCCTCAAAGAAATATAAAAATCATAGTAAGAGCTGTTATTTTAAAAGTTCAGTCATAGCCAAGCTCCTTATTAAAGGAACAGAATCAGTACAGCTACAAGAAGTTCTTAGTTTTCATCCGTTAACTTCATAGAAAAAAACCCCAACTGTTATTTATAATGCTTACTCTAAACAGGAAGGTAATCCTCAGAGAAAAAGTATGCTGTTTCACAAGATCAGGAGTTCCAGGAGGTCAGGCCTTACAAACAACTCGATCCAAAGGCTTCTAACTGAAGCCTTCTGTAGGCTTCAATGACTTTTCCATTATGTCAGTCCATAATTAATATCACCTTTTATGAAAAAGACACGTTACTAGACATGCTCAAGTATAAAAATCAAAGCTCAGTTGCACCAAAGGGATTACTTGCTTCCACTCCTTCAGAGGCCAAAGATATTTTCAGCTTTAACAACAAGGCACTCTGATTATCTAGTTTATTAAATGCATAGGGGATTTTATTTTTTTAAATAATTAACATACCTGAAATTTGATA
The DNA here is from genome assembly GCF_963210335.1 of Falco punctatus. Lineage (NCBI taxonomy): Eukaryota > Metazoa > Chordata > Aves > Falconiformes > Falconidae > Falco > Falco punctatus. The sequence continues at coordinate 8,898,504 of NC_137594.1, forward strand.
TGATTTCTAGTATCTAATTTACACAGTAAGATGTTTGTGTTTTGAATTTCTGAATTGCTTCTGTGTGAAAGGTAGACTTTGATAAGTTTTTAATTAAATTGATAATATCGCTTTAAAAGCTAAAACACCTAGAGTATAAAGGACACAAGTAATAACAGATTTTATAAGGCTTAGCAGCTTTATAAAGCTTGCTTGCTTTGTGGAAGAAACTGCTTTTGTGAAAATGTGTATTTGCCATCTGATTGCTTCTGAAGAACATTTAAAGAAGGTTAGACACCTCTGGCTTTAAGAAGTATTGTGTATTACCTTTCCAACAATACGGTTTTGTTCCGTATTTCAAAATGGGAGGGCTGTATACCTTTCCTACTGAATTAAATAGCTCTGCATTTCATACTCTTTGCTCCTCTCAGAAAGTGAGCTTTGCGTGTGTTAGATTCTGTGCTATAAAATGACATTTCTACTTAATTACACGGTACTTGCAGTTTAACTACTACAATTATTTAGGAAATATTGCTAACATCAGAGAGGGCCACCACTTAAACAGGTGGGTTCCAATCTGGCTCACAAACACTGAAATTAGGCACTACATCATCTGTGGAATGTTTTACATGCAACTAAGGAAGGAAGCAACCAAGCAGTTTTCAAAGACACAAAGAGCCCGTAACTGGGGATAAAGTATCTCCAACAGAAGCTGAATATTCTGAGCTTTTAAACACCTCTGGCAAAATAACCAAGTAATTACAAAGGTTAAAAACTGGCAACACTCTGGCAAGTCTGCTTACATAGAAATTCACTAAACTGAACAGTAGAACTGTTTCCTATATGGGAACAGATACCAACCTAAATTAGTAAAATCCCAAAATCAAGACTTCAGCTACCACACTAACAATTTTTGAGAAATCGATCAAAATCTCTTCACTGAAGAGAATACAGAAAGCCTCAGCTGGCACAGAAAAGCAGACACCAAAAGGCACACTGCTGAACGCTTTGTCCGAAGTCTCCACATCTTTACCTGATTGACAGAAAAGCTGATTCTTAACAGATACAGAGGAAGTTAGACTACTGTTACAACTGACTACATGCTTCCAAAGCCAAACTTGAGGCAGCAGTAGCAGGATTTCAGTCAAAATCAGACTGCTTGAATCTGAGCAAGATATCCAGTTTCAAATTTGCATGGCTTACCACAGAAATTCCGCTGATATCAACATGATTCTATGCAGGGACAAAGTGCAAAATTTTTAAGTGAACCACAGCACAGAAAAGATGAATACTGTAATTCTGTCCTTCATTAAATGAAGTATTCAAGCAAGTCTTCTCATTGTCCCCTTAAACCGTAATTTAAACACTAACCAAGCATGAGTTTGACCTCACTGTATGTTCAACAAAATGAGAATCTGACACATAGAAGGGCAAGACCATACCGTTTGTTAAGTAGAAATCACTAGAAAACAAATCAGTATTGTTTTTGTATATTCTCTTGGATCCCTATTTTTGTGACAGTTTTCTGCTACCTTTGCATTTCAGAGGAAGTATCCTATGAAGAAACAACTGAGTGCTAGATTTTATAAGTAAACATAGTCATTTAGTCTTAAGTCATTTCTTAGGGAGCACTAAACTGATAGATTAAGAAACGTGCAATTATAATTAAGAATGGTTTCTAAAGGTACTTCACCTAATACATGTATATTTTTAAAAAAATATTTCCACAGTATAAATATTCTGACCTCAAACAAGAAAACTAGTCTGATACCTTACCAGTAACAAAAATGCAAGATGAATTCCAGGCCTTAAACAATTCTACAGAAGCAGATTCAATGCATATTATTTCTGTTTCAGTTATGTATTTTTCCTTCTGAGAATTTGTGTAATGCCTATTAACTGGAAGAGGCTGAAAAACATTCCTGCACACATTTTTCTTGCTCCAGATCAAACCCAAAAAGTAAACATTTTGTTTCTTCTGATGAAACAGGTGAAGCCCATATAAGCTCTGGAGTCAAGACTTGCTGTGTATTTGAGTATCAAGGCTACCACACAACAGGGATCTTTTACGTAACTTCACCCTACATATGAAAAAAATTCTGAAAAGCTAAGGCAAACTCAGCAATAGCTCTCCACTTGTATTTAGCTTTGAAACCTGCTATTTCTATTTCAGACTGTGGGAAGGGCTTAGGTACTTTAAAAGTCATCTCTATTTTCCAACTCTAACACCAGGTCCAATACAAATTATTAAAAATCTTGGTCTTTACTTCCTTAGACCATCACACACCAATAGCAATGCTCCACGCTACACAGGCCTTCAAGAATTATTTGAAAATGTTCATTCTCTAAAAGAGCAGATTTTAAATTTCATGCGTAAGATCATTACCATCAATTGAAAGGCAAACTACTTTGTACTTTTCTTTATCTGTTATGGAAACAGGAAAGTTCTCACTAATATTGTTGACATTTGTAATAATTTGGCTACCCTTCCCCCAGTCCCAGGTGAAATACTCATCTGAAATAAGACACCTGAGGTGCACGTGCCATATGGTCTTTCCATGGTCACAGCAGAGAAATAAGTTTGCTGTGTTTTACCATGTTTTGTTGAAATTTTTTTTTCCTTCAACTCTTTTCTTTTTGCATAAAACTAAGTCCTATAATAAGAAAGTCCCAGAGAGGTTACAGAAAGCAGCTCTCCAAACAAACATACTTGAAAAGACTGGCATGGTGGTTTATAAGTTGGACTCCCACTAATGTCCAACTAAGAGCGGAAGCGTGCAGGAAAAATTCTGCATGCTGCTTTCAGAAATGTAGAAGTAGGTGTACCTGTATTCACAACAGGGCTGCCACTGTCTTTCCACCCTCCAGCCTGTTGTTGTTGGTTTTGTAAAAGTGTTCTTGGAGCCTAAAAAGTATGCTAGGATACAGTTGAACTGGTATTGAAAAAATGCTACAAATGTATTCAGAATTCAAACTATTTCTGTGCTCCCTATAATAAATACTGTGGAAGCTTTAAGTTGCTCTTGTTTTATTTAACTTTGTTTCCTGCTTTCGGTAACAACCCTGATCCAAATCACAGAGTATGACTGAATGGAGAGTCTGGAAGGCTTGTGGCTATGAGATAACTCAGCCAAACTCTGGCAGCCCTAGAGAAGTGGAGTTTTTGGATAAACACAAAGAAATGGATGTTATAATTCATTCCAAATATATAAATAGAGGCAAGCCTAACAATGTTGCCTGTCAGTGTACTATAGTGAAACATGGCACACAAGGATATGACAACCCTCATCTTTAAAACATGTTAAAATAAAAATTGAACCTTATATCCAAGGTGATATTTACCATAATATTATCAAACTACTGCTTTATACTTTGATTTCGTACTATCATCTACTCTATTTACATCTTATGTTTTCCTAATATGCTTGCTATAGCTGAGGTTGTTTCATACGGTTTTCAAAAAGTATCAGGTTTTGTGGGTTTTTTCCTAGTGCCTGCTTAAAAGTTCCTGAAAAAGTAGATCAAGGCAATCTACAAAGTAAGATAGTCAAGATTTATATCCTTTTTGCTTTTTTTAATAATCTTAGATAATCTTAGACAGCTTTGACAATCAATTTTTTTACCCTTCAGGAAAAAAGAATTGCTTTAGTAACAGAAAGAAAGTGACAAACTAAAGAAGAAATAAATTTTTATGAACCATTTATTTTAAAACAAAAGGTGTCTTTAATCTGTACTTATGTTACTATGGAATATAAAACCACTAAATGCATGCTGAGTGGTTATGTGTGTGGCAGAAATAATCTTTCCTAGGCAGAAAGTTCTGAACTGTGAACCCTGATCTTAGGTCAAGTTTCGTGAAAATCTAAGATGGTGCTGCTGAAAAGTTTCTCTTGTTTACAAGTGTGGATCCAAATACTCCACAAATTTAAAATTTCTGTCCTTATCTGTAACCTCAACTATCAGTCTTAAGTTGTGAATCCTATTGCCAGCAATTTATCTGTATTTTACAAAGGCATCCAAACTTCAGAAACACTTATGTGACATTTGTTACATATCATTTCAAATATTGCTATGCATCTCTACAAAAATGGACATAGTAACATGAAATTCATCCACACACACCCAAATATCACAGAAACACCCATAAAGAAAAACTTCTTTAAATCACAGAATTTGAATTGTGGTTAAGGTATCACAGCTTTCCATGGATTCCTATACTACTAAGATCTTCCTCTAAGCGACTGAGGTTGACAAAGCTGTGAAGACTCCAAGAAAAAGTACACAATTACAGGTACATTTTTGTTCATTTTCTATTTCAGAAGGGTTTTCTTTTTCCTATCAACAGAGACAATGGCATCATACTTTTAGAAATGCCTGAAGAAATCATTAGTTGTTTAACATTACACAAGAAATTTACTTGCTGCCTTTTACCCCTGCATGGACATACGTGGAGAGATAGATCACGGAGGGATTCAGAAAGTTTAATATGAAGGTTTAGAATGGTGATTCTTATATCAAATAGATAAAAATATTAGTACAAACTAGCAAGCGAGGAAAAAAAAAAAGTCATGCCAAAAAAAAAGCCAATGAAGGAAGCATGGACCGTACAAAAGGATCCTCCACACACCCAATGGAACTTTCTTTTCCTTGCAAAGGAACGTTATAGAATATCTAAAACCAAGCAAAGTCTGTTTTTCTGTAACATTTTACATTACCTAGAGATAGAAGAACCACCATGACTTCATTGGAAGGAGGTGCATAGCATATGGAACAGTTAAACACAAAGCATTTCAAATTTATAAATGTGGGCAATATTTTTCTCCTGCAGATGAGTTATGTGAGACTACTATGCAAAGGGAAAAATTCTCAAGACATCTTCCTGTATGGATAAATACCAAAAGGGATTGAGAATACACACAAGAGGTCAGCCAGAACACTTCATGGAAGAAAAATAACAGCTGGGGGGAAACCAAGCAGTCGCAGATGACTGCCTGCCACTTCATCTGCATGCCAGCCCCCTGTTTAAAAAGTTTGAGGACCCTGGCTTTACATGCTTTTGTGCATAAATCCTTTTCATAAGTCATTGACTTCTAACAATCCCATCATGCCAATAATCCATACCTACTAATAACATATAAAAAAAAAAGTAAGAAAAACTGTATGATGTTTTGGAAGGGCATTTCTTTCCCTACCAGCACCTATTTTTTAATATATAATAGAATATAGTGTACCATACACTTGACTGCCAGTATTTTTTTCCAGACTACATATTTATAACTTAAAATTACTGTACTTTTCATTGGATGCTTGATTGTGCCACACTACAGTAAAACTGATCTTATGTAAGAAGCAGCATTGTTAATGAATGACATTTCAACTTTTTTTTTAATCAGTTGGATATGCAGTCTATTCCCAGATAATTTAATTATGGGCCACAAATTTTGTGTCTGCCTGTCAGTCTTAGACCTGTTTGAAGTCTATATGGCTTTCTTCATCTTTCAGCCTAGAAAATATGTACATATTTAAGTGAAGATATTTTAGCCTAGTCTCATACAGAAAGAAGGCTTAAAAAAAACCCAAACACTGCACTTCATCTTCCTCCCAATAACTTCTTAATCCCCAGGACAATTTTTCTTTTTTCTTTTGAAATGGCAGTCTCAGATAAGTTTCGGTCATTTAAGTTTTGTAGAAAATAGGATAGGCTGACAGATTATTTAAACAGTTAAGGGACAAAAGGATACTGAAAAGAGACAAAATCTACCTAAGAGAGCCCACAAGAAAAGCTTATGTACAATGGTGCTCATAATTAAGTATTTTGCAATTCTGCAAGACAAATCCTTACAACTTCTCTAACATTAGTGTTTGCAGGATTATTTGCAACTATTCTTACCTTCATTACAAGAATGTACTAACATAAGTGCTGAGTATATTAAAAGAGATGGATAGATACATTTTGATATGTAGCTTGACTTAATAAAAATACAAATTTAGTGGTAAGTACAGCCTGGAAAAGGACTGATGTTTATAATGGTAATACTCCAGGAGTAAGTTTTTGAGGCTTAGGATTTAGATTTCAATACAATTTTCTTCTTATTGTCCTCCTCCGGGAAATTAAAAAATGCACTCATGCTTCAGGAGCTTCAGTAACAATCAGCTAATGCAAACACCTAAAGTTGCTTCAACTGACTTTTTCACTGAAGCTCTAGAGCCTACCTACAACCTGTTACATCTTCACTGACAGCCTTGGGGAGATGCTAAGTAGGCATGAATTTGTCTGAAGGTCAGGCAGTCTCTCTACGTGCCATGAGGACTGTGACTACCCAAATTACTTTACCTCCTGTGCCATGCATCAGCTCACCAAGCTAAAACTAGATAAGGCAATAAAATTGCCCAGTGAGCATGGTTACCACTTATTTATGACAAGTTCCTTTTGCAAACATAAAACTTATACAGATAGTATATACCTAGTGCATCAACCACTTCTTATATACTAGACCTGAAGGATAGGTCTGCTTGCAAAAAACAAAACCAACTTGTTGGAATAAAAACCATGGCGGGAAAAAAACCCAAACCTCTAAGTGAAACAGAAAAGTTGTTCCATTTCAACCCCCCAAAAATCCAGTGATAAATTTGCAGAAATCTCTCTAATCATTGTGCCAAAATTTAATCATCTCTAAGACCAGACTTGTCAAAAATCTATTGAACAAAGTTGAAAGTAAGAGCTTGCCTCCATAATCCAGGCTGCATTAGGTCTGTGCTGACTCCCAAAGGGAATAATTAGGTTTGCAAGTCTAATCATCAACTGTAATAGAACAGTGTTTGTTCTCACCAAGCAGGCCTTGTTTCAGTTCAGCATCCGAGAAATGGGAGTATCTGATGTCAATAATCAATTGACCCGAAGAAAACATTTTGCACTTCAAGAACTTCAGAAGTTTTGAAAACAAAGAGTTCTCCTCCCCTCTCCCTGCACCAAAAGCAGATATTTGTGAAGAATATTTAAGACTGGCTCTTTGAATCTTAATGATTCAAATGCATCACACAACCAATTACAGATATAAAGTTTAGATCACACAGCCTCTCCTTATGTATTATGTAAACAGAATTTAACATGGCTAGATCTGCTGTTCAATTTATTTTGAGCTGTTTGTAAATTCTAGTCTACAGATCTCAGGTGTCAAAAATTGAACAAGTGTATAAAAGTTTATGCTACCACCCTTGATACCTCACAGTCTGACCAGTTTAGCTGGAATGCCAGTAAAAAACAGGAAAAGATTTTAATCAAACACAGTATTTCTCTTTTGGTGTAGACTCCCATACTTCTGCAGGAGAACATCTGCTGGACTGAAACTTGTGCACGTGCACTTGGTGCAAATGATTTGCTACACATATTATTTGTATATAAGCATTAAGTCCAACATGCCGCATGCATTTTGTTTTGCAACATGTGCATAATAGATCCCACAAAATCAGAAAGCATAAAGGTCTTGTGATCAGTGTAAGACATGAACTGGATTTCTGAATGCCTGCCAGTTTAGCTGGAAACACAGCTCACCATACAAATACCTGAAAACTCTACACAATCCACAAACAACAAGTCTGGAAGGAAAAGACCAGCTGCTTGAGGAATTCATTCACAGTATCAGTGGGGATAAGAATTTGTAAATCATTACATGGTGTGGTCATTTTTAAAAATCTTAAATTACTCAAATCTCAACAGTGATGATAACTGTTCCTTAACCGAACCAAATTATTTTCTAATGAATCTGGTTCACAAACTCTGCAGCAAAAAGCCCAAGCTGGGTTATTACTGTTGCAACTATTGCTCAAAGCTGCTTTATTTAAATGTTTTCTCTATTTCCACAAGCAAGTTGTTCGCTGCTGTAAGAAACATACTGTATATTGATATTACAGGAATTCTTTGAAAGCATGATTTCTCACAGCTTTTTATAAATGAGAATATGTATACCTGCGTAAAAAATGTATTTCTATCACGAAGCAAGTCCAGAGGAGGGCCACAAAGACGATCAGAGGGCTGGAGGACCCCTCCTGTGAAGACAGTTTGGAAGAGTTGGGGTTGTTCAGCCTGGAGAAGAGAAGGCTCTGGGGAGACCTTGTAGCAGCCCTCCTGTATTTAAAGGGGCCTACCAGACAGCTGGAGAGGGACTATTTACAAGGGCATGTAGTAGCAGGGCAAGGGGGAAGGGCTTTAAACTGAAAGAAGGTGGATTTAGATTAGATATTAGGAAGAAATTCTCTACTGTGAGGGTGGTGAGGTGCTGGCACAGGTTGCCTAGAGAAGCTTTGGATGCCCCATACCTGGAAGTGTTCAAGGCCAGGCTGGATGGGGCTTTGAGCAACCTGAGCTGCTGGAAGGTGTCCCTGCCCATGGCAGGGGGGCTGGAACTAGATGGTCTTTAAGGTTCCTTCTAACCCAAACAAACCATTTTATGGTTCTATGAAAAATAACGTTTGTAATGCATTATACACTCCTAAACTTCTGCACTTGCATTGCAATGGATTTTGTACTAAATACCCAGAAAGAGGGGAACCCATACATAGTGGGCAGAAGAGGCCTTCAAGAAACAGCAGGAAAGAAATGACTGGGAGTTCTGGGTGGTTTTTTTCCTCTGGATTCTTAATAGTAGTTTTTTTCCCCAACACATGGTTTCAACACAGCTACTGTTCCTCAGTGGCACTCATCAGATATCACGCTGTCACTAGTTGGTATTTCTAGCCAGCTCGGGTTTCACACTGTGAAAGAAACTTCTTTAAATGCTATTGTGGTGACAGAGATTATTATAGAAAGGCTCTGTTTTAATTTTAAGACACCAGAGATTTAGTATTAGTATTTTTATTTGCAGGACAATGAAAGTCAGCACCCTCCCTGCCAATAACAAAACACATCATTGAGACAGATCTGCCTCCATGTTTGAAATACCTGCATTTTAGACCCTTTTTTCTAAGAACCAACTTGAACCAAACCAATTTTCTTGCAATAAAAGGGTCATAATTCACAAAACAGAAATCCAGACCTCAATCCAAAAGCATCACAATAGCAAGATGAATTTGGAAAGACAAGGTAGTTAACACTGCAAATTCTAGATCTGATGCTGAAATCTGCATCATTCAGGCATCTTGCTCTACTGTTTCTTTAAATTGCATCATCTTGCTCAACTGGGTTAGAAGTTTTAATTTTCTTAGCCAATTCAGAAAATCTTTGTATCTCAATAAACAGAAATTTTCATTGAATAGAAAGGTAAACTGAGAAACACATTTTTAGTGCTTATCACTAGCAATTATAGAAGCAATTATCTGCTTTTTCACCGAGATGTCTTTTGCCTACTTATGCTATTTTAGACTGTTAATAACACTGAAATTTGACTGTGGCAAATAACTGCTACTATATATTACCTAACTAAACCCAAAGCAATCCACAAAAATGTTTAGAAATTCCCTGCTGCTTCTGAACAACTTGACATACTCTATAATTCATTATTTCTCAGTCTAAGAAATAATTATGCACCCAGTAGATCCTACCCTACTTTCAGCTACCTCTAACCCACAAGTCTGACAGCACTTCCCAATGCTTAGGTGAATGTGCACAGCTGGCTGATTTTATGTGCCAGAGTATTTGCTTTATAACCTGGTTGCCTTGAGATAGAAGATTGCACACGCGGGCCAGAATGAGACACAACAGGTCCATAAATTAGACAAGAAGGGATCAAAAAAACCCAGTGAACATTACACAACACAGCACATCTTCCCTGCACTTTAAATAGGATAGTACTGCAGTGAAGTGCAGTCTCAAGAGAGCACTACAAAAAAATAATTGAAACAATATGCAAATTGTGGGGTTACTAAATCAGATTCTCTTGCCATAACATGTCATATCATCAGTGTCATTTCAATTTCCCAAACTATGTCAGTCACAAAGTTACTAAGCAAAATTAAAATAAATTTAATTCACAATCAATACACTAAGATCAGATTGCTTGACTGAAGAATTCTGAAAATCATCCATACTGCAGATAGCAAACCAAAACTGTCTTGCAGGTTAGAACATTTCCAAAACAACACAGTGGTAACCAACATTTTCTAATAAATCAGTTTCAACACATGGCTAGTCATCAGCTCTCTTCTATTGACTTTCTCAGTGGCAAAGGTAGGCACCAAGTATTCAAACATGTACATGAATTTCAATAAATCAAGCTTGCATATCAGTCTGCATTTCATGTTTTTTTCATTGCTAGAAGGGTGAACTCTAAAATGTGTTCATGCAACATGGAATTTACAGTTCTAAGTACTAAAATCCATTTTGAAATTGGGATTAGGTCAAACTAGACAGCATCACCTAACCAACACTAGACTCCCTTATACATATCAACACATCTACCTTACTTCTCAAAAATTCTAGTGCTGTCAAGTCCTCAAATGCCACTGCACTTACTAGAGGAAAGTTCATCAATCCTACCTCAATAACCTGAAAAGGATTACTTCTGCCAACAAGAAAATTTTTCTCTACAATCAGAACACTTTTTTTTAAAAAAAAAAAAAAAAGCCAGCCAATCCACACAGGAGAATCTTTTCAGTACAATATTTCTTCCGTCACCACTCTTTAAAATTCAAATGCCACCGCCTCCCCATTTTATTAAACTCATAATCAAAAGCAAATTTTTTGTCAGACCATAACAGAGCCCACACTGTAGAAAGACAAAACATGCTAACACATCTACCATCAAAATAACTGGCATAAGAAAAATAATTTTTTTCAGATCTTTCATCCTAGAGCTGAATATACTTCATTTGGCCAAGCAAATGCATTCAGGTGAAAATAAACAGCTATGACATCACAGTATATTAAGAATGGAGTAGGGGGGAAAAGGGAACAGCGTTTGTCAGGGGAACCTACCAGAAAAAGTCATTCTTGACTGTGGAGTCTCTCTCTCTGTCTCAGATACTTGTCGCAGCGCAAACAAAACTAGCAAGCTGCAAAAGGCTTTACCATTGGTCAAATTCTACTGTCCACGCTGTTTCTCCATCCTCCAGAGGCCAGAGCACACTGCTCCTTGTCCCGGCTTCATCTGGCTTCTTCCTTCTCCAGACTCCTGCTTCATCCAGTCTCTCCTTCTCCTGCACTCCTCAGAGCTATTTAACCACTGTGGGAATGAGCTACAGTTGCACATTGTCCATGTCAATCAACACACTGCCTTCAAAGCAAGGCCACAGCAACATACCATCAATGTCAATCAACCCACTGCCTTCATTCCTCTGCAGATGCCTATCAAAAATGAGCCTAGAAACCAGAAAATAGTAATCTGGATACCAGAACCACTAACTCGGTAGAAAGGACAGTGAACCTTCCGGATCAGTTTCATAAAATTCTAAGGCAACTGTGACTGTATCCTCTTCTAGCTAGCAAGTATTGTTAATACTTCCTTACCTAGCACATTCCTCCAGGCTGGTTCCTGCTATCTGGGCTGATGATGCTGAATCAACAACTTCCTCAACTGCAACAAACTTTGTCCATTACCCTCTGGGTTCACAAGCAGTTCCTCTTGAACTGTCTTTTGCCTGGCTGGCTGGGTGTCCCACTCTGTGAGGCAAACTCCAATGGCACCATTCCTACCAGGCCCTGCAACCTCTTGAAGCTTCTTTTGCAGACAATCTTTCCTCCAGGAGATTCCTGGCAGCGGCCACTTCAAAAGAACCTAGTCTTTTGAAACAGAGCAAAAGAAAAATTAAACGCAACCTAAATATTTCTGCCACAATCTTTCAGGAGAACACAAAGGAAAAGCAAGGATGAGCTTTCCCCCCCACCCCGCCCCTCCCGCTAGGGTAAAAGAAAAATAAATCAAAACCAACAACAGCAAAAAAGTTCCAATAATATTTCTTCAGAACATTAAAAAAAAAAAATCATCCAGCTCAAACATTTACGATTACTCAAGTGGTAAGGCTTTGTGACATATCACTTGAATTCCTTCTCAGATTCAGAGAAACTGGGAACATTACTGAACATACAAAAGAATCCTGTGTAAGAGTGAATCCTATGTTCTAACATGTATGAGTTGACAACAGCTACTCCCTGTATGATAGAAGGGGGGAAACTATTAAACAAAATATTTTGTTGTTTTTTCTCTCAACGCACACATTCTGTGTCATCTGCTTGACTCCTCATCTATCCCTTCCCTTCAGGAAAAAAATACAGCGTAGCATAGAAAAGTCACTCTTTAGAATACAGTCATTCCCTTCAGCAGGTCCTAAGCTGGTGTCATTTGCATTTTTCCACAGATGGAAGCAGTGGAAAGCGTGAATGATGTCTTTAGAATCACTCTTCATGGAAAATGTGGCAAGGCTGATGAAAATTAAACCTTTGAGGCTGACCCGAAGACTACTCACCAGTAAAACTTGCAAGCTTAGAGCAGCTTTTTAGCCTGAGGACACTGCCGAAGTGCTGCGAATGAAGAGACTGGACGCAGCTTGATGCAAGCAAATGTCGATTTATTGTACAGAAGCACGAGTTTTTATACACTTTCAGAAGCTGCGCGTTTTAAACTAATTGGTTCTTGAAGCTAAGCCTTGCATACTAGGCAATCCCTGATTGGTGGTTAACTACCAGCAATTAACAGCAAGGTGTTACCTTTCCTTGGCGCCATCCGTCTCCCACTCCCCTGTGTTCTGCAAACATGCCTCATCATGTTAATTGTTGTCTAGACAAGCTCGAGCAAATTCCCCTCAGCTAACTGATTGCCGCACATGGTCCTAGTTTGCAGACCGCTCCTGCACTGAAGTGCATACCTACATGTAGCCCCAGGTTATTTCCAGTTTACATACATATCACCACAAGTGATTCCTAGTAATATAAATACAACTAATATTGTAATTTCCATCTACTGTTGTTCTTAAATTTCACAAAAATCTAACCTTACTTGAAAAACATTTCTATGATTAGTTCAGTATTTCATGTTCTTTAGCCTACATGAAAAAGAACCTTGATTTGGCACTTGTATATAACATAGCCTTTGATCGGTTTATCTTTCTAATACATATAAATTCCCCTTCCTTTCCTAAAAAAAAAAAAAAAAAAAAAAAAGCAGCATTCCTTTCCTTCCATAAAATAAATTTTAGGGCTTTTAGGGCTGAGTCATTATATAAGTTTCACCTGTTAAACTTGAAGAAGGTATATAGAGAGCAGTTAATATCTGGGACATGTATCTCAGAAAAAAAGAAAAAAAAAAAAAGCAGGATTTTATCAGAAGTGTAGAAATGAACCAAAATTCACAACTGAGTCTCTAAAAATGGATAGGCCTCACTTCCCTGGCATAAAAAATATATACACTGGGAGTTACACGGCATTGAAATATTTAATGCTGTTGAATTGAAACGAGAAAGATACTGCTTTAAAGCATTTCATCCTCTATAATAATTTTTCTTTTACTCTATTTTTAAAAAGTTACTTCAATGTTTTAATAAGCGGAAAATATTTTTAAATAGAAAACTAAAAGTCTATGTTTCAATAACTTTTTTCAAAAGAGGTTAAAAACTAGCAAATTTTCTTCTGAAGGACTAATGATTAAAAAAAAAAAAAAAAAGGAGTTGCCGTGGATATGAAATAAAAATTACTCCACCCTAGCTCTCCAGCTAGAAGATAAGTATTTTAGACTACATTTGAAAATGTTTCAAAACAAAAAGCAGACAGATGTATATTGACAATGTAATTACTCTGTTAATGTCACTTAACTAGACAAAAGTCTGAATGTCTTGGTTTCACCACTCATTTAAATTAACGTCCCCAATGAAGTGGACAGGCTACTTTTATGAACAGCCATGCACCCTTTTTCTCCATTAGTGAATGATCTGAACTCCAGGGTGGTCGGTTTTGGTCAAACTCTACAGTCCTTAAATTGCTAGCTCTAACACTAACTAAAAAAAGAAACAATCTGTTATCCTTTAGAAGAAAGGAGGAGGCAGAAAGGAATAGAAAACAGAGGCTGTAGGAGGTATGCAAACCTATTTTAATATTGAAACTATTTATTTAGTTTTTGCTGTGACCCTTCAGTCTATGGTTTTATCAGTTTACCCTGCTTTAAATTAAACTGCCAGCACAGCACTAGAAATGAGTCAATGAAAGTGGTAAAACTTTGACCTCATAAATCTCCAATGAGGACAGGCTAGATGCTTTGTAGAATCAACTATAGAAATTTTGGTATGGACAGACTTTTAATTACAAAATTATTGTTTGGACAGATCACCTCCGTGTGTAAAAGCTTGTTTAAACTTAAAGTTTACCAGAATTGTGGCTGATCCACATGTTCTAGTAACCAAAGATCAAGCCCAGCTCACAAGGAGCGCAGCTGCCTCTGTAAGTCACTGAAATAGAGAGAGCTCTACTTCATCCTATGTTAAATCCATCCATAAACATGAATTCAGTAGAGGCAGACTTGAAGTCCAGTGCAGAGCTGCCACATAGCCCTATGCTGTGCAGTAGGGATTGCAACCACAGAACCCTCTGATCATGGCTTATTGTTTTGTACTAATCCATACACTTTAGGTATCTTGGAGTTTATAAAGAAAAGTTTATTAAATATTTGTAAAACTGAAAGGTCAAACACCATTTAGAGAAAACACAGAAATTAGGTGGTCCCATGCACCTTAATTTAGCGAGCCTGCATGCATGGAAACAAACAGCACCTGCATTTATGTGTGTGTATTAAATTTCCTTTAATCTAGCAAAACGTAAAAATCACCTTGAGAAAACATATCTCATTTCTTTTAGTCTGGTAAAATGCAAAAATCCGTTTGAGAAATATCTTTCTCATGCACTCAGTCACATTGTTAAGAGCCAAGGAGGGCAAACAGCTAAACCTCATTTCTTCAGGAAACCAACCTACAACTGGCCACGCAATCAGGCATTTGAGAGTTAAACACTACACTCACCACTGTTAAGCACTTTATTTTGTAATCTTAAAAAGGAATTAATAAACTTTGCAATTTTTTTCCCCTTAAGAAGACACCAAACCCTGTCAGTTTCTTGTCAGTTTCACAATTATGTGACATCCCCAGGGATTAGCAAGCAAGCTGGCACAGGGAAAGCTGTTGCACGGGCACCTACCCTTTACACCAAAAAACACCAGCTGGAGATTGCCACCAGCATGCACCTGATTTAAGAAAAGGAGGTAAGAGACACTCAACAACAGCAAAGGATCATCGAACCAAGGAAACTGAAACTGTAGGAATAGCAATTCTCACCTTTTTTTCCAGGTAAGCTCTGTAGCAGCCATCTCCCCACAGCACTAGTTACCCAGAGGGGTAAGCCGCAATCAGTTCTGCAGTTACCAAGGGAGAGAAAGTGTGCAGGATTCACATAGAAGAAAGGCAAACAAAACAGGAGCATGGCGACACCAGCACTGGGTGACCAGCCGAACAAGGGCCCTTGAGAAACCAAAGCATCCACCACCTGCACAGCAAGAACCACAAGCAGCTGCTTCCTCTCTGCCCCTTAATTTCCAGAACATCCTCAGCTGCTAGACTGAATTTGCCTCAGCAATGTCCACCGTGGGTTTTTTTTTCTGTGCATTTGAACCTCTCCTTTCCCATAGTCAAGGGCACTGCACCCCCACGCCGTGTCCCTCCCTGGCCGCCTCAGGCAGCGAGTTTTCCCGCCTCGCGCAGTTCCCGCCTCAGGCAGCAGGGTGTTCCCGCCTCCGCCTAAAGGCCATTACGGCTGTTGAGGGAAGCGGCAGCGGCGCTGGGTCAGTGTGCGCCGGCTGCCCCCGCTCTGCTCCTCCCCGTCCCCAAGGTGAGGCAGAGGAAGGAAGGAAGAGGCTGTAGGCATTTGGGGGGTGGAGGGATGTAAGCCCCCTGGCAGTGCTATTCTGCAGGAAAAGCAGAGCATGGAGCAGGGACAGCCTTCATCACTCAGCCTTCTCCTCTCTTGCCAGCCTGTTATCCTGTTGTGTGGGAGCATGGTGCCAGAGAAACGTGCACGTGCCCAGCTGCTGCGGGTTGCTTTTGCTTTTTCTCCTCTGGCTTTTCTCTATGGTATTTTTGGTGCAAATAACTTTTAATTTAGGAAAATGCATACAAATATTAAGATTCCAATGGTGTCTGCTAAACAAGAAAGGAGAAAATATCTAGTCCATGTATAAGAAAGACAGTACTTTCAAAGGAAGAGATTGCCTTTTATCCCTCAACAGGGGCAAAAGCAAGAGTCCTCTTTACGAGCTGCTTGATAAACCTTTTGTCCTGTCTTGTCTCCCTCTCTTCTCTCATCCCCAAAATCAGAGGAAAACTTCCAAGATGGAAAGCTTTTAACTTAAGCAATTGAAACTTGCTGAAGTCAAAAACAAACAGAAGTAGTTTCTTGTAGAGAACAATGTCAGAAAACTTTAGCGATAGGTGACTATATCTTTCCCTGAAGTAGATTTCATCCTGCTGAAAGATCTAGCAGCAATAACAAGTGACTAATTCTCTTCAACACTTAAAAATATTACTTGAATCTGTGATTTAAAAAAGTTGAGAGAATGATGAATAGAGAAACATGAGGAATATAAGCAGTTGTTAGGGTTAAGTACAGATCACTTGCGGGGATTGTAACTACTTGGCCTCTAAGTGAAACTTAAAGGGATTTCCAAGGCATTGGCCACAGTTTTATATTTGCCCGTTAGATGTAAGCTCAATGAACTGTGAAGAAAGGAAGCAGAGAGGCTGCCCAACTGCTTTTTTCATCAAAACAACAGCGGTGGTGATAAAAGATTACTGTAGCTTTAGGTGGAAACCTGGAAATTATGAAACTAGAGGAAATATAAACCTTAAGTGAATTATTTTTGTCAAACATGCCAGTGCAGAGGGCATTAAAAAGTAGGGCTTGATCAGGCAATGTGCTGCTCAAGAATGAGGAGATGGCCAGGCTGCTTCTTGGCTGCTACTCAGTACTTGGAGGACCAGAAGGCAGACATCTACTCTAGGTTAAGTCAGCATTCAGACAAACATGAAATCTGATTTCTATCATCCTGCAAACATACAGCTCTGGGGGTTCACTCCGGCCTGTCCTTTCATGTTGATATCCCCGTAGCTAAATACTTTAGAACCATAAGAAGGGGGTCAGTTTCACAGGTAGACTTTTACTGAAAATTAACATAGCTTAAGCAATACTAATAGATAGGCAATTGTGTAGTTACAATGAAATCAACTAATTAAAGTGAAGCCAAATGGGAAATATCCACTGTTCTGTTTTGGCAGGCAACACAGGAAAAATTGCCCACTGCTTGTATGTATCCCTAAGCCATTTATATCTCTAATTCCAGACCTTTTCTCTGTCTGAGTTAAGGATTAAAATCTCTTATGAAAACAGTGTTAACAACAGAAAAGCAAACAGGAAAGCTTAGTTTTGAGATGGTAGCTACATTCTGAAATCTCAATCTGAAAGTGATATCCTCCCATCCTGATAAAATGTCATCTTTGCAGTTGTTCAGCACATAGTTCTTTATGGCAAAGCCCAAGTTTCTTTTCACCAAACAGTGAAATCGGAGACCAAATTAGACTAAATCAATTTTTAATTGCCTTTTATGGTGTTAGCCTTCAAAAACAAATATGAAGGATTAAATGGGATTCTGTCCAATCGTCAGACTCGGTATCAAACATTTACTGAATCAGGACTACACCATTTGTTGAGGATTACAGAAGATGGGGAGTGGTGGGGGAAGAAAAGTCAAGTCGATTTATCTTATTCTTTTGCTACTTAGAGAATATTCAGGACAAGCATGGTGCCACCCTACTTGCACAGAAAACCAGAAATGGTTTGACTGGACAACAGTTCCTATCTCCACCTTGTGCATCCTACTCACCCCCACTGATGTAAAAATTGAAGCAAAGACAGAATAGATGAGAAAGCAAAGAAGTAAATAAATTTATTCCGTAAGTTCAACCATTTTTATGAAATGCTGTAATTTTTAAGAAAATGTGTTTTGTCATGCATTTTTGTTACGAAACAAATATGATTTTTCCCATCACTTGTATGAAGGGGAAAGGGAGTGATCGCTGTCTGTTTTAACCTGTATAGTCCTCAGCAGTAAGAGTAGTCTCTAGAAATAATAGGATGAAATAACAATAATAAGGAAAAAATCTTTTAGTGGAAGCAGCAGCTATAGGGATAATGTTGAAGAAATACTGGAAATCCATTTTCTCAATTTTTTTAAAGGTAGCCAGACAAGCCATTAGTAAAACTAATGTAAGGCATAATCCTACAATAGCAAAAATGACTACATGACTTAATGTATCCTTTCCATTTTTCTGTCTCCCACAATTCTTTTGATAATCTTATCATTGTGTAACCATCACAAGCAGCATCACCAGAAGTAATAGTTAGCTATTCTCAGACCACTTTTAAATTATTCACAGCAGCTAAGTTTCCATTTCTCTGACTCATTCTTTTAGAAATAACAGGAAGTAGAAAACATGGAAATGGAAGAGTTATGACATTACATTTTTAGAAAAACAGAAAGCTAAAAATTATCTAGTCTATTATTTCTTTTCTCAGCAATGCAAAAGACATTGTCATTTTACTGAGTAATGACCAACTGAACCACTAAAAAAACCCCTCAAAACCAACACCAGAACTTGCTTAATGCTGAGCAGTTCCATAGGTTCTTTCCTGCTACTCTTACAGGAAGGACACATGTAAAGATTAAGTTTTGCTAGGACAGAAATAAGACTTATTTTTTAATTTATATTATTTAAATATTAATTTTAACTAACCTCTATGATAAGACTAGCCCCAAAAGGACAATCTCTGCAGGTACTTTTTAGTGTATCTTGCACAGGAAGAATGCTTTTTAAACATCACACTCCTACCCTCCCCAAATACTTTAGTACTACTTTCTGGTTAAAAAAAACAAAACAGCAAACAAACAACAAAAAAAAAAACACGACCAAAAAGTTATCAAAATAAGAATAATAATTTCAACTGTTGCTGTTTATCAGAGATCTCCAAGTAATTTACAAAGGTCAGTTTCATTATCCTTATTTTAGGGAAGACTGAGGTACAAGGAGAAAAGTATTGGCAAAGAGTTCCAGGCAAAGAAACAGAATTGAGGTCTGAACTCCAAAAGCTTACACACCGTATCTCATTACCATCTAGAAACTGGGCAGTTTTAAAAAGAGAATAAGTTCTCCACAATGTATTTCACCGTCCCCATTATTTTTAATTCTTTTAAACTTGTATTATAAAACAAGAATGTAATAAATAAGTAAACTGATATTTCTAAAAGGTGTATGTGATGTAGAAGACAGCAAACCTGACAAGAGGATGGGGACTTTATAGCCCTTGTCTGCCACAAAAGTATTCCATCTGCTGGAAAAACTCCTCCAAAGGTTTTGTAAATTGGTTTCAGGGCTGCTTCCCCTTACAGAAATTTCAAGAAGTATCACTTCCTGCATTTGGATCACAAAACCCCCGCGAAACACTACAGGCTTGGGGAAGAGTGACTGGAAAGGTGCCTGGCAGGAAAGGGCCTGGGTGTGCTGGTTTAGAGCCAGCTGAACATGAGCCGGCAGTGTGCCCAGGTGGCCAAGGTGGCCAACAGCATCCTGGCTTGTATCCAAACCAGTGTGGCCAGCAGGACAAGGGAAGTGATTGCCCTCCTGTACTCAGCACTGGTGAGGCCACACCTTGAATACTGTGTCGCATTTTTTGGCATTTCGCTACAAGGGCAGCATTGATGTGCTGGGGTGTGTCCAGAGAAGTGCAGCAAAGCTGGTGAAGGGTCTGAAGCTCAAGGCTTATGAGGAGCAGCTGAGGGAACCGGGGGTGTTTAATCTGGAGAGGAGGCTTAAGGGAGACCTTATCTTTCTGCACAACCTGACAGGAGGCTGTAAGGCAAGTGGGGGTCGGTCTCTTCTCCCAGGTAACAAGCACCAAGACAAGAGGAAACGACCTCCAGTTGTGCCAGAGGAGGTTTAGCTTGGATATTAGGAAAAAATTCTTCATGGAAAGGGTGATGAAGCACTGGAACAGGCTGCACAGGGAGGTGGTGGAATCACCATTCCTGGAGGTGTTTAAAGCCACGTAGCTGCGGCGCTTAGCAACATGGTTTAGTGATGGGCTTGGCAGTCCCAGGTTAATGGTTGGACTTGATTATCTTGAAGGTCTTTTCCAACCTAAAAGATTCTATGATATATAGAATAAATACAGGGGAAAAAAGCTTCTAAAAGGATGATCTAGCTTGATATCTCTATAATAATAAACTATTGGACAGAATGTCTTTCATAATCTTCCAAAAGAAATTCAGAATTACTTGGAAACAAACCAGCTGGACCGGAAGCTGGCTGAAGAACTGCAAACAAATGATGTTACACAGTAAAGTATCAACTTCTCTGCTCAGACACCAGAAAGAGCAGTGGTTCTGTCAGGTCTTATTTAAAGCATTGCTCTGCTCTGGAAAGTGACAAGACAAAATGACACCTTCTTTCTCAAGAAATCTGATCTATATATGTATCCAGTCATTTCTAATTAGTGACAAAAGTTTATTCCCATCACTCTTGTGGAGCCAGAATTTAGAGTTAACAGAAGTCTATTGCTGCCAGTATATCATTGAAATAGTTTGGTAGTTTTCAGTCAGTTATAGCTGTACAATAGAGGTTACAGAAGTGCCACTAGGGTCTTAATTCAGCAAACAAACTTTATTACCAGTAGTAATGGGAAAAAAATCACAAACCAACACCTGTCTGACTGAAAATAGGCAGAGTTTTCCAGACTGGCAGCCAGATCACTCTTCTTGAGGGACAAGTACATTCAGTAAAGACTCATCAAGGCATTAACAGCCATGGATCCCTCTAATACTATGTTCACCAAGAAACTTTTCAGAGTGAACTGAATTAGCAAGCTTGTTTGTGATTTAAAAGTGGCGAGCTATGGGAGTTCATCCCTGAGGCTCATGAACAAATGCAAAATTATGATCTAAAAGGGAAGTTAAAAAACCTTGAGAAGTTTAATATGTAGTAGATAAAATTGGTCTTGAAGCATAATTTCAGAATTTTAGTAATACAACTCTTTAATCCTCTTTAGATGCTTTTAACATTAAATTTCTTAAAGTGTACATAAGCTGCTTTAACTGGAATTATCTTAAAGTGATAAAAAAGAATATACATTGTGATTGGGCACTCATTTTCTTAGCCATAATGCTAGTGAATGTCTTGGAAACTGCACCAAATTCAGCAGGTGGTATTGATCTATCTTAAAATAAACTAAGCTAAATAATAAAATAGTCTAAGCTAAACATACAATATACTACAGCATTAAAAGCTGTAGCATACCACATACAATTGATTTCTTGTGGTTCATGAGTAAGTGCCAAGTATTGACTGCTCACAATAGAATCTAGCACAAATTAGGGATGGACAGGAGTCTCAGCAGATTCCAAATGCTAATATACTGTGAATTTCCAAAAAGTAAACAGGAAAATTCCTTACAAAGGCATGAAATAAAAAAGAGCAAAAAATGAAGAGAAGACATTAGTGCTTTCTGGTACATTTTGATATAATGACTAATGCATCCTCATTAATAAGCAGAAGACTGACCCACACATTTCTGTAAGGTATCTTCCCACTTTGTATAAGAATACTGCTTCTAGCAAATACCCAGGAAACAGGAATGTACCCTAGCTTATTTCTTCCCTTATGCTGCTACATTTATTACTCCAGCAAGTCATACGCAATACTTTGCAAAATATGTCTGATATAAGGATTTGCTTAATATTTGCATGTTGAGATGCACATTTACCAGGAGCAGGCCTTACAGATGGCTTCAGTCCTATAGCCAAATGGAAGAGAGCCTGCCATCTATCTTTAATTTGCCCTCACACTCCCCAAATATGAAACAAACTGTTTCTACAGCAACCAAAGTCTAAAATGCAAAACTAAAAAAATACTCAGAACCAAAACGAAACATCCCCTACCTACTCATATGAAAATTTAGCAGTACAACTGAGTTGTTCCCCATGCCACAGGATGTTTTTGTTGCAAAAAGTGCTATTCCAGTTCATCATACAAAAGAAACTCTGAATACAAATGAAATTGCAGAAATAAACTTGTGTTAACTTTCACTTTTTTCATACATTTCAGCATGCGCATACTACTCCAAACTTTGGAATTCATTCAATTTTTAATTGTGACCTGTAAATTAAGAATGAGACCTAAAGGCTTCTACCATGCTGAATTACAAAAATAGGCTCAATAGCACTATCAGCACTTTAATTAAATATATTATTCCTCCCAGCAGACCTTGATTCTCTCACATTCTTACACCAACTTTCAGTATGACTACTGCACACTTTTGAAAAAGTTATGCTTCTGCTTAGAATAGCCATATGTCTGACTATTGCACTTTAATTAAAGTGACATGCTTACTTCTATTACTTCAAAATTAGTCTTAAATTCAGGATCTTCTTTCAGGAATCCAAAAGACACTGTCAACTTACTGTAAAGAACACCAGTTTCTTGATTACTAGTGAAGCCCGGTAAACTTCACCTTATTCTCGCTTTATTGCTTGTCAGTGCCCATGACAAGAACTGCATGGTATAAAAACAAGTTGTTGTAATTAAAAATCAGTAAATGTGACTAAACAAAGGGATACAATGGGTAAAGAAACTGCAATTTTTATAACTGCTTGTCAAGTGAAATCACACTCTGGAATACCTCATAGTGGTGTTTTAAATATCTCTACAAATAGGTATTTCCATTGCCTAATTTTTCTTATTGTGAAGGATTTTCCCCCCTAATGTCTGATTTAAATATCTCCTTTTATGCAGTAATTTCACGCTATTGCTCCTTATTATGCCATTTTCAGCCACTGTCAATAACACAACAGGGATTCTTGCTGCTCAATTATTTGTAGACATTTATGTCCCTATCATAGTCCCCTTTTGACTTCTTTTTCTCCTGGTTGTGCATATCAAAATGTGGCTCTGTCTGCAAAGTGTAAAGTATATATAATGGGATATGGTATTTATCATACATCATTTGCCTTTGTACCAAAATGATACAAAATTTGCATGTCAAAAGCTTTTCTTCCACTCCTCCCAACTGCTAAAGCAGCAAACTCAGTCTGGGATCTGAAAGTCAAGCTGTGTTCCTTCTGCTTCATACATCATCTTTCTAATAAAAGTTCTACAGTGAGACCCAGCTGCAATTCTGCTGATGACGCATGCAACAAAATATGTACCAGCTCATAGTACCATTGGCTTGACAGTCATAACAGAAGTAAAAACTAGATGCCACTCAAGTGATTGTGAGTGACTGGAATTAATCAACTGGGACAGAGTGACATCAGTAGCTTACGCCCAATATCTAGCAGAAGTCTTTCATTTAGATATAATTTCTGGAGCTTAGCATTATGTATAAGATGTTATCATTGTAGAATGCGGTGTACACAATCTCAAAACATTTTCACAGGTTTAAAGTAGTGATTCGTATTTTGCTATTTTCTGTTATTTTCCAAAAGTCCTAAACTGTCATTAAATGTAGTTCCTTCTTTAACATGAACTCTCACTACAGGATTTAAAAAACATTCTTCTGATACATGAGGGTGAGTTTTAACTGAGTAACAGCTTGTTTGATCCATTTGAGAGCTATCCAGAATTAAATCCCACAGTATAGGGCACAGGTCCTTGTATAATCTTTCCACAGATGTGCCAGCAGATACCCACAAGTAGTGTTCAACCCATGGCAAGATGGTATTTCTCTCCTGTAGGTCTTAGGGGCCCTCTGTTACCTCACAGATTTTCCCTTGCATGTCAATGTATTAAAGAACTAGACCTCCTATCCATTCTGTTAGAACCTGTCCTGAACACGATTTGGAACATGGTCCTTTTTTGTGATTCTCTAGTCCACGCTAGAAGATAGGTATACCTCTCTCCCTATCAGAAGGTAGTACAGACCATACTCTTGCAGTGAAAACCCCATGTCCTTCTTAACTTCTTGCCAGTCTAAACTTAGATTCACTTTTTCATGGAAGCTCAGAATGAAAGTCACAACCTTTACAGAGCCGCAACACTGACGAAAGCTCTCTCTGCAAATAAGTGTGCTAACATTCATGCTGTGTGCTGAGTTAGATGTAACATTGTATGTCCTGCAGGACATTTTTTGTATGTTTACTGTGAATTTAAGCATAAGGTCAGCATGTAGGCCTGATGTTGGTAGTGATATTAGCTACAGAATTACCAGACTTCTCAAAAATCGCTGACTTTGATTAGATTTGTGAAGTTAGCCTGGCATCGATTAAGGTCATAGAGGAAGTAAGTTATCAAGGGTTTGCTGACTTGATTGGGTTATGACACAGATAGTTTAATGCAGATTTCACATCTTACATTTAATTTTTATGAAAAGTGGGCATTGTTTCACTTGAACTTACAGCATCAGGGTTGGCTGTCCCCTACCTTACCCACCAATGTCTAGGAATATAGACTAAATATGAAAGTGTGGAAAAGTGTGTGGGGGTTTTGTTTCAAGTAAACACTTGACTCTGGATTCCGTTTCAGTCTGTTTCTTTTCCAGAAACTTGTCTACAAGGAGCTCAGAAGCAGCTTTCTATTTCTCTGCACTTCCATATGCAGTATAAAGAGAGGCCAGAACAAGCACAAAGAACAGTGAGTAACAGAAGCAGCTTATATTTGGAGTTGTCTTGATACAAATATTTCTCAAGCAAAAACGAGGTATGGAAACAAGGGCAAATGCTAAATTAGGACTACACTATGTTTCTTTCAAAAGGACAATATTAAAAAAGAATGCACGAAAGTAAGGTAAACTGAAACACACAACGGAGCAATCACTTAGACTTTTGAAAGCAATAAGCAATTTGATTCAAAACAGAACAATTAATAGACTTCAGACTGAAATACCTGAAAAGATGAAGGCAGAAACATCAAAACATGTAAAAGGAAGAGTCCCTGTGATAGTAACCAGAGTGCTTGCTTGTACACTGAAGTTTGTCAGTGGAAAACAGAATCATTAGGCATCCTAGAAATTTGGTCTACCTATACTTTAAGAACATTCCTTTAAGAACATATTCCTTTATTACATCACATCATACTCAGGCTGACACGTTATTTGAAACAATACTACTATTTTCAAAATGCAGAGATGGAAAGCTTTCCTAAAGCTATCTTCTTAGATTATTGCTTTTTAAATATATTTAATAAAAACCGTTAGTTAATGGAGACTGTAAATGCGCTACTGAGCTACTCTCTATTTGTGGTATTTTAAATTTGATTGAAAACAATTAGCAGATGAGAGAGATGCCTGTGAGCATTCATTAAAATGAGGCTTGTGGATTGTGACTGCTGAATTTCACTGTGCATCTGGAGCTGTTTACACTGATGGCACAGTTTTCCATCATAATAAAAAAGGGACTGTTCCCTATAAAGGTTATGCTGGCAAAATATAAAGTGTATTAATTTTTTCCAAAACTTCCCATTGAAAAAGCAGCAGCTTGTTACCCATGGGGAGTTTCTATATTGGATGATGATGGCTCATGGACAATTTAATTTGTTGTTTAGTTTAACAGCTTGTAAATCCCTGTCCTATAAATAACACGCAGTTGTAAAAGCTGACTGCTAATGAGATGATTGACCCTAAAGGTCATACTGGCAGAATCTCCCATTGTTTGCTTAAGGATATAATTTTCATTTCATCTAACTGAAAACTGACATTCAAGTATAATACAATGAGAAATTAAACAAAAATATTGCATTACTGGAAGAACTATGTTATTGTTTTACCTTTGAGGAAGAAAAAAAAAATAGCTTGGGCTGAAATGCTACCAAGTCAGCTGATGAATATGTGGCTCTCAAACGGACTGTAGGAAGAAATTAATACACTGAAAAATATCCAATGAGCAAGTACAGTATCAAAAGTGAGCATGTTCAGAACTTGAACATTCAATTTCATTTTTCATTAAAACAAAGTTCAAATCCAAAACTCATCTCAAAGTGAGGTGAGTGGGGTAAGGAGTTTTTATTAAGGTTTTACTTGTTTTATATTAGAAATTTTTGTTGCTGCCTGCATGTTTACAATTGAATGAATAGAAAAATCTCAGGCAAGATCTAAATTTAAAACACAAGAGGACAAATACTATGGACAACAGTCCTAACTTAATAATGGTTAACAGAGTAAAAATCTTTAAACTTGCCTAATCCATTCTATGTACTCAGTATTCTGGAAAAAAAAAAAAAAAAAAAAAGCTCATATTTAAGTATGAGGCTGCTATGTTACCTTATATATTCTTAGTATCCACTGTAGCAGATGTACTCATATTTCATTCTTTTTCTGCACTCCAAGTGAAAATCATGCAAGAGAACCCTGAATTAGTCTAACACTGTTCTGTTTCCACCAGCTGTACATCATCTCCAGCATTGCTTGTGTGATTTCAGCTACACACAACTCATTAACTGGAGTTGTGAATAGTCATGTAATACTAACAAAATTAGTTCTTCGGGCAAGATCAAGATCCCTCTTTGACTTAGATTAACAATAAGAGCTGTCAAAAATCCTAGGCATACAGTAATGTTATAAAATAACATCTTAGAGAAGTCTGAAATTTAATTTTACTTGCTCAGACCCATCATTAGTTCTCATACAGTTTAGTTACCATTTACATCTAGGGAATATTTTGGCTTTTGTGTCAATGTGCATCTTGAGTCATGAATTACTTGGTTAATGTTGTAACAGTATACCCAAAAGAGAAATATTTAGCAAATACAGGAAAGAACATGCATTACTCATCTGAGTTAATCCAGTAAGACTAAATAATGTAAATGAAGTGTGCAATACGTTGTAATTTTCAACACATTAATTTGGGATAATCATGGCGATTATATAACCAGCTATCTGATCAAGACACACATGAACAGATGTGTAATAATACCACAGTTACATCAAATATATTGACAGACTTCTCAGTACCTCTGCTATCTGATAAGGAAAACATCTCCACAGGAAATACTATTATCATTCATATATTGTTCTTATCAAAACATTAGTTATATAAAAAGCTCAAGATAATAGACCACTTGGCAGTAGTATACTTATTTTACACACGATAACCAATTCTCCATCTTCTTGGTACACATTTGAAAATTCAAGGTACATTAGAAGGGCAGTCTCTGCCATTTAGTTCACAGGAAATGTAATGTATACCACAAAAAGACTAAAATTAGCACTAATGCTCACAAATCAATCTGAAGAAAATTATAGGCTGTATGTAAGTAGGTGATACCTCATTTTTATATTTATGCATATTCAAAATTTAATAAGAGCTATGTGCTCTGCATGTTCCATTTGCATCTCTAAAGGTTCAACAACAGGGTATTCAGGAATTTCAAGGTCTCCATGGCAATGATGTGGGTTGAGCACCTGTTCCCTATGAATAAAAAGTGATGACCATTTTTATTCTTCTTGGCACTGGTTAGTATAGTAAGAGTTCAACTCTTTGTGAGATCTTCACATTCCATCATACTTTCCCCTGTTTTTATAGGAAAAGTTGAGAGGTCATATTAATTGACAGGAAACAAAACCAAAGATTGCTTACTGGACAGAAGAAAGAGTGGGGAAAAAGAGTTTCCAGAAAAGATCTGGTTATACTCTTGAATTTCCGTTTAAAAAATAATGGACTATTCAAATATGTTTAAGTTTCTTTTTAGTTTGGAATTCCACAATGACAAACAGTATCAGCAAGAATGAGTGATCATCTGCTTAATGTCCCATTCTTAAGCCATTCTATCTCCTTTAAAAAAAATAATAAATACCAATTATGCTGCTCTGCAGACATCAGCCTAACACTGAAGAATTTTGTTTTCAATATATATCAGGACATTTATTATAGCATCACCTGGCTGTATTCTCCCATAAGATCCATGTTCTTTTTAGCCTACAGCACAGACTTGAACCATCTTATTTAATGAAGATTCAACACAATTTTCTAGTGCAGGGAAGCTGTCAAGGAATAATGAGGTAGCTATCATTTATCCACTATAGACGCTACTATTTGTCAGTTCAAAGAAATCAAAGAAAAGGTAAGTTTTGTGATTTAAAAAAAATCCCCAAAGAAGTTGTTTAATGTTAAGCATCAAACACCCAGCCCCACAAAAAGTGATAAAGCATCACAATGGTAATTCCAATTACAGATGCTTCAGGGTTTTCCTGTATAGAAATACAGTGTTTAGGGATTACCTGTCTAGGATCATTCAAATTTTTTGTTTATTGATCAGCAGCAGGTCTGCTGATTTCCACTGCTATGTTCTCCACACTGGCATTTTGTTTAGCAAGTCTGTAGAGATGCCTTTAGTAGTCATAAGTCTATTATATTAAATGTAATTCCTAGACCTTGTTATCAATTATCTTCTTAGCTTCCTGGTGTCATGCACAGCCAAGTACAACCCATTGTTGTCCTTCTGTTTAGGGCAGTACTGTTCCCTCTTTGAAGACTGCTGCTTATGATTAGCTAGCTAGTACTGGAGTATCCATTGGTGTTTTCTACTAAAAAGCCAAAATTTTTACTGCCCTTCTCAATCACAAAAAAAAAGCTACAGTCCAAAAAACTACATCTTAGTCTTTGCATGAACAAAGGCTTCACTGTGATCAAGGACTTGAGGAGGTTAAGTGGCATGAAACATATTTTGCAGCCTAAAACTGCTGAAAAGAGAATTAAATATTTTTTTATTTCCTTAGAATTTGTCACAGTTGACTCTTTCACTGCTGCAAAAACATGAAAACAAGACTTTTGTGGAGTTTTGTCTCAGGGAGAAGTAGTAAAAAGCAGCAGGTAAAAGTAGTGCAGGCAAACATACAGGTTTTCACAGAATGTTAAGTCTGTTACTTCTCCCTCAGTGTCATTTCACTTCCAAAAAGTTTTGTGTGTTTTATCAAAAAGATTCAACTTTGAATAAGTTTCTGAAACTTTACTTGTGAATTTTAATGGAACACTGATAATAGATTCCGTTCCTCTGCCAATGTGAATGTAGTATATACGTGCCATTTTTCATTTGCTAGCCACTTAATTGAGTATCTGCATATGTGATTGGAGAGACGAACATGGATGATTGCATTTATGCTAGTATATGAAACAATATATGGTATGTTTGTTTAGGCCATCTTAGGAAACCACAAACTTCTATGCATTATATTTATGGCAGGGACTTAGGATTCAACAAAGTGTCTGCAAATAATACTTAAATATCTTCAATAAAGAGCGATTGACTTTCCCTTTATCTCCAAAATGGAACCTAAATGACCTTTAAGTTCTCTGTCTAATGTGCATCTGAAGATGCTCCCATGTCTTAATCATACTAGCCCCTCCCTAGCAAACATTGCACCTCAGCAGTTTCATATGGCAGTACTTGTAGGTAGGAGTGTATAAATAGAAGTACAATAGAAACACCACTTGTATCACAGCCATAGGAATATGATTTCCTTGTGCAAGGTTGTTCAAGATGGGCGTCATATGCCAGCTCTGTAGGCACATTGACAGTAGGTAAAAGAATGCATCTAATAGGTTGAGTTTCTTTTAGCCACTCCATTCCTTCCAGTTGGAAGCACTGGTTTGGCTTAATAAGGACTGAGTAGAAGGGGCAATTTTTAATACTGATGTGCAACATAGCTGTGCAAGTACTGCAAACTGTTTCCAGAGCTGTTCTTTGCTTTCTTCTGAAGGAAAAGTGATTACCAGTTAAATTATACTGGCCATGGTCATTTGGGAATGAAGTTGTCCAGGTGTTAGCACTTTTTAGAGTACAAACTGTTAACTGCTTGTTCCCTGCTGGGGAATGCATGGTCATTCTCAAGTCAGAACTTGGAATTCTAGATCAGGATTGAATACTAAGAAAACTAAAATAACACAATAAGGGCATTTAAGTCTTGGGTATTGTGTATCAATGAGAAAATAAGTGTCTGTGGCTGGAATAATTCTACTTTATTCATAGGCTGGCAACACAGGGTAATATTCTGAAAGAATTCCACAAAGGATTTTATTGGACTAATCGGAGCCCCTGGTGAACAGACCTAATTACTAAACTGCCATGGAAACATCAGCACAGTTCCAGGTGATTGATAATTTTTGTTATTTCCAAAACACAGAGAACAGGGAGAAGGAAATATTTAGATAACAAATAATGCATAAATGTGAGAGGAAATGCCATACCTTTAAAAGATGTTATTTTATGGAACTACTGTTATCTCATCCTTTTATCCATAATGATCATAAAAAGCAAAACAGAAGTCATTTGCAGACATTCTCTTCAGGCCTTCTGTTTTTCCTTAAAACACTGACGGAAAAAATGCCTAGGACCTCTTATCATACGGGACAAATAAAATAGCAAACAAGATGAAAGCAAAATCGCTAATGGGGATAGTTACACAGATGTTACGAGGGATCAATGTCCATATGCGGGCATGATTGCTCTAGTAGAAATCAAGAAGCATGGTATTAGGTAAACCCAGTGATGTCAGGTTTTTTCACAGGCTTCAGCTAGCTCTGGATTACAATTTCACTGAAATTATTGCAGATTCACATTGGTGTAAGACATGGTTAGGAATCTGCACAGATAGTTTGTGGAATGTCATTACCTAAAGCCTTCTGGATCATAACTGTTACAAAAAAAGCTTGTCTATCTAGAAAGCCACCCTGTTTAGTTGACAGCCCGACACATTATGTTATAATAAAAAGGAAGAGTAACAGCATTTTCAAGCATATTGCATTTCAAGGATTTAAATAAGAAATCTGCAAACTTTCTCTCAGTTTTACACAGAATGTGTTATTTTCTTTCACAAGATGCACCCTTCAATTTTTTTCCCAAGGTAAGGTCCCCTGTATGTCCTCCTTGCAAGCCAACTGAGAGCAGGTGATAATGGCCATTTGTTGAAGATCTCCACACATCAAAGCTGCTCATTCAGAAGTGTAGTGCCTTGCTGTGTATGCCAATCAACTTCAGAGCATATGCTCAGCAGGGCCAAATTACACAAGGATGCAGCACACTCGTAGTGCCTGCTGTGCAGGACTAGACTAAACATCACTGACATTTAGAATCCTCTCCTCTAGTCCCAGCTCCCTCAGGAACATGAACAACTAACCCATATATACATTTATTCACTAGCTTGCAGACAGCACATTCCAGATTCAGGGCATGCTCAGATCACTATGTATCTTTATCTGCTTAGATCTAGAAACACAAACATATCATTGAAATGTAAAATTTCTGAGCATGGGAACAGCAGCTCGTGCCACATGATCTCCACTGAGATTGCTGTCGAGCGAGTAAAAGCCAGATTCAAATTAATGTCAGAAAGAAATAATTTTAAACAGGGCAACCTTCATCTCCAATTCATCTCAGTGATGTGATGCAGAAAAGGCCTTTTATGAGAGAAGGATGATTCTAAAATTTTTGAAGGTTCATTTCAAAAGCTTTTAAAATTATTATCCAAAGCATCCCTTTTGTATAAAAAGCAGGCTGGAGCAATTTTTTTCATCTCATAAGCCTACCATCCTCATTTGGACTACTCAGAAATACCTTTCGCCCGTAGTACTTTCATTCCATTGATAGGTACCTCACAGGAGTGCAGACATGCAAATTATTAACTTACACACCAAAAAATATCAGGATTTTGAGCCAAACTGAGTAAGAAATTCTAGATTGGTTAATTTAAAAATATTACCAAGGAATGAGGCAGCTCACTCATCCAAATGTTAGGAAATCATTAATTAGTTGGTCATACTGACACGAGACTCAAAGTTTCCTGTTCGCTTCAGTAGAGACTGGGTGTGATCACAATTATTTTAAAAGATTGTAATAAAAAACCCAAAACACATGAAATCTGGTATTTTCTGTTATACTTTCTTCAGTTATAGTGTATTCTGTTAACTTGTTCTAGCTATTGTAGAGTCTAGTGGTCTAGAAAAAAGGCTGTCCTGGTCTTACAGGACATGCATAGTTTTTAGCTTATGATTCCTGTTTTATTACATATTTTGTGTGGCCCTATAGAAGGGTTTTACTATTTCAGTTTCTTAGTTTGTACAAGCTGGTTAATAGCATGTTACAACATAGAGGTGTTGTGCAAGTAACAAAAATGAGACATTCAGCTACTACAATGGAAACTAATGTACATTAAAGAAAAAGAATTATATATCTCCCCTCTAATTCTCTTAGACTTTTGATGGAATAAATCTCTCAAGAAAAAATTCTTAGAGTCTCTTGAAATGCTAGGGTCTCTAAAGTCCGGCTATTAATTAAACTATTAATGTGTTTTTTCTCAGCTCTACTATGGAGGCAAAGAACCAGTCTAATGCTTGAGGAACCTCCTGTGAATAACAGCAGGTTTTTAACCTCCATTATTATTTTGCCTCTCACCAATCCAGTATCATTCTCTCTTTTTTTCCCTTTTCTACCTTTCTACTAACCTCCGGCAATATAAGGGCTAATTGTTTATATTCTTTCTTTATTGATGAGATAGACTTAAAAATTATTTAGCTTGAATGTAAAATTTTAATTTTTTTTCAGGGACTATAATTTAAAAGGTTTGTATTCCATTCTTTTCACACAGGTACCACTACCTGAAAAAGACACTATTTTAGCACGTAACATGCCTGTTTAGATGAATGACGTTATGATTAAAAATCACCCAGAATTTAAACATACCTCATAACATGTGATGAGCATAAAGTTCACCCATACCATACCAAAGGGGGTTATAATTAAAAAAAAAAATAATTAAGTGGTATTCATCTTAGTAAACTACATCCACTTTCCTGTCAGAAAAAAAAGCAGAGGTGAGAGAGGAAAGGAGAAATGGCAGGACAGCTCATTGTTTTTTTGTTTCTGGCCACTCCACATGAAATAAAAAGTTTGGCATGGAGCACATTCCACAGGAATATAATCAGCAAAGCACACAGACATAAGTCATTAGTATTTTTTTTGAGAGAATAGCACATAAAATAAGAAAGGCACAGAGTAAAGGGTAATGAGAAATTGACCTTTGTTCTGAAGTATCTGCTTGGGAACTATATGATTTTTCTTTATTGATCCATGTATTACAATGACAATTTCTACTCAAACCCTCATGTTATTTATAGTATCATATAACTTCTTTAAGCTTATTGCATATTTTAACAAAACAAGATCTGAAAGTCCTTTTCTCTTAACTCTCAAGAAGAATTGCAGGGGACTAGAGATTTTATTTCTAATCTTTAACTTTTGTGGTTTTGATTCTAATGCCTTTCTTTACTCACACTTAGTAATACATTCAGTATTACTGTGAGAGAGCAGAACAGTCATACTCTGGTACCCTGATGAGACAGAATAACACATTCTGATAAACCTGCACTCATTTAGGCTACATCTAAATAGACAGTCCCAGGAATGTATCTAAGACTCAGTATCCTACCTCCATACACAGTCCTTCCTCATGCACTAATTTTCATGGAAAGACATTCCAGACTCACAGGGGGAAGGAAGGCACTACAAATTTTGGACTTATTTAGAACTTGTACCAGCAGGGGAGCAGGTCTCAGGAGGTCTCCTCCAAACTACATTTTTTCTATAATTTTATGTAAAATATGAGAAACCTCTCTGGCATCATGCTTCTGTGATATTCAGTGTCTGCTAGACAGCTGTGCACTGAGCATGCTCATTCCCTGTTCAGTCAGTATTGTCCACAGTGTGTGTATCACGCTGAAAGATTCATTTGAAATCAAATTCAAGCTTTAACCTGTGACTTCAAGAAAAACTTTGAGTTATCTAGCTCTTTCTTAGCATCAATACTAACATCATCAGGATCATTGTAGTTCTCTCCCTAATACATGTACAAGTTAGTGGTAATGGGGAAATCCATCTGTTCTGGAAAATGAAAAAAAAAAAAAATTAGTATGTTTCTTTGTTCCTGTGAAATTCTGCTGAATTGGAAGAAAATAAATTCTTTACCCATGCTGTTTTTCTGAAGCTGACCAGTTAGTATGGTTCCTTTTTTTCTAAAAGGCAACTTCATATATCTTTCCTTCAGTTTGCAAAAGGCAAAGGAGCTGTATAAATATCATCAAATCAAAGACATGAAATACTAAAACATCAGAAAGAAATACTGTAAGATATTTGATTGTCTTTCACCTTTGGGTGAAAGACAATCTGAAATACAAACGTCTATTTAAGGCATAGTGAGATGATCAGACATATATTACTGCTCAGCTCAGGTGACTCTGATGATAATTCGTTTTATAACAAGAAGAAATAAAGTTGCTTGTGTTGCAGATAAGAGCAGTGAAGAAAATAACCCAAGTAGAAGTTCTCTAATAGTTGTCTTACCAGAACAGAAAAATGCTTGAGAACCTTGTAAACTGGACCATCAATCCTGTTTATAAAGACTGAATGTCAAGGTGTTAATGGTCCCTGCGTGCAGAATCTTTCTCAAATTTTTGATATTTTCTTTTCATTTTCTCCCATACTCCATACACATACTCTGTCTCATATTTATAACGTATTTGTGAGAAACAAATTCTGTTTTTTGGTTTTTTTTTTTATCTCATTTATACTGCTTTCCGCTCTGTTACTCATCCCAGAAATCGCTACATTCCCAATCTGATTTGGGGTTTACTGCATACACACTAAAAACAATTATACTCAGACTCAGATTGCAACACAGTGATTTGATTATAAGTGACACCTTATGTTTTAGCTGCTCATTCACTTTCAACTCTTGTACATTATTTGAATTCTCACCAGCTGACTTGTACAATTTTGAACATTTTCAGCTTACACTGCACTACAGAATTGTAAAGCCATTGGGTACAGGCATGAAAGTTACAATGATGTATGAGACTGCCAACATAATGGCAATAGCCTACAAGTTTGAAGCTTATTCTCTATGCTTGTGTCCTCAGAGAAAATGACTGCAGTGCTGAGGGCCATATTTTGTGGGTTTAAGTGTTAATTAAGTGGTGTATAGGTCTCACTCTGGTTCCCTGCACAGGGGAAACTTATACCCTTTTTTGCTAGGTGAACTATTCACAGCAGATTTTTTTTGTTGTTGTTGTTGTTTTATTTACTTTTTTTCAGCTGCACCCCTTTTTCATCATTAGCCCTTCACAATTTATAGAAACTTGTTTGAATGTTTTATGTAAAGCGTCAAGTGCTATGAATACAAAAAACATTCTATAAGCACTTCCAACTATTCATAATCTGAATTTCAGCTTTCAAAGAAAAATGTTTAGGTTCCCAGGACAAATATAAAAATGATTACTACACACTTACCTGGTCAGGTATTACATTAGATCCAGACATTGACTTAGTGCCTCAGTTTCTTTCTCACTGTTTTTTTTGTGCTCCACCTTCCACCTAAAAGCAATCAGGAATAAATGCCAAAACAGAAACAGGCAAATTAGATCCTCTCAGTCTACAGCACTCACACCTGGTGCAGCTGGCACTTGCTAGGACTAAGCTGTTCATTATCCTTTTACTCAGTAGTGCATTCCTTACTTAGAAATCTCCACAATAACATATCATACTGTATGGAGCCATGCACACTTCCTCCTCTACCTTAGGCTACTATATAATGAAAGGGTTGCTTATCTCCCTCCCAGAGTTTGTGTGGGTAGGTCCATTCTCTGGAATGATTATTCAACCTACAGTTTTCTAGTCTTATATGAAAACAAAAAAATAGGATGAGGAAGCATTTAACAACATAACACTAAAACCTGGAGTGCAAACTGTGTCTTCCCCACAACTTTTCTTATAACCTGTAAACCTCCTGTTCAGTCGGAAGCTGTCACGGTTTTTACCTGTCATGACTTCCAACAATGGAATGTATCCACACTCTCCATGAGGACTACAGCTCCCATAATTTCCACGTTGAAAACTAAATTGATATCAGACCATCAATTTTCATAATTCACATGAAACTACCATTCGCAGCAATAATGTCCATTCTCTTAATGGAAATTACCCTATAAGTGTCAGCATACATATTTGTTTCCAGAAAATATTCCACAAAGCACAATGAAAATATTGCTGAAATAAAATGCTGTAGCCACTGCTCAATTTTTCATAAGGAGAAACAATAGACTTCAGTTTGCAAAAGACTTGTATGTATATTGGTACTTATATTCAGACTTGAATGGTTTGGAGGAACCCAAGAATGTTCAGCAGTGAAGACACAGTTTTCAAAGTAAAATATAACTTTCTATCAAAATAACCTTTTCTGAATACTCATTTTATCATCTCATGAGTGGAGAAAAAGGATTTTATCTGTAGGATCTGTTCCACAATGCAAACATTTGGTATAGCATTTCTTGGGGCTAAATCTAGCCCCTTTTGTCATGCAAAGCTAGCTAGCAGACATTGATTTCAGTGCAAGTACCTTTTGGGATTATTAGAACCCGTACATGGGAAATGAAAATGAAAATTAAAACTAGACTGAGTCATTCTAAAATATATAGGTAAAGATACCTAGTTTTGCTTGTTTTGTTTTGTTTTTTTATATTTTAAATATATTTCTTTTTCTATTCTCAACTAGAAGTTGGTTTGTGATAGTAAAACTCTTCACATCATTATGTGCTGATTTGACCATCATGCTGACATAAGGGGAAGTACATTCTCAAAATCAATAGATTCTGTTTGTGTCACATTAGGATTGCAAAAACCCCACTCACCTAATTCCTTCATGCATCTTTAAGTGATAAAATGTATTCAGAAAGAGAAACTGTGGAAAAACTTGAAAATCAGTTATTAAGGCAATCATAGATTCATAAAATAGTAGTTTTCTTTCATACCTGACATTAGCACGCTGCCTGAAAGGAAAGGTTTCTTACCAGAGTCTGAGTTAAAAAGCTCTCAAACAAACTGCCATGTGGACAAGACCAGGCACAATGGGAAATTTAATTAATTAATTAATTAAACAAGTCAAAAACATTCATGAGGATAAGACAGAAAGAAAAGAGTAATGTGTTCTGTTCTGGTCAGATATTAGGCTGTGTCTATACAATTATGGTCTGAAAATTTCCTATTTGTTTTGTAAATTATAAAAAAGAATCAGCAGACATTATGACAGTCTGAATAAACTTCCTTTATCATCAACTTTTACTTTCATTTAAAGAAGAAATATTATATACAATAAAATAAATGGCTGGTATTTCATGTGAAGTGAGAGGGTTGGAAAATACCCATTAAAAACCTACAGCATTCGATGATTCATACTTGACCTTTTTCTGGAAGGATTAATTGTATCTCCTGCTCTGTGTTGCAATGACATTTTACCTAACAATACCCTGCCTTTATTTGGTATAACAGGTTATACTGGGTTGCTACAACTTGAAACAATTAAGATCTGAAAGTGAAGAATTTGAAAGGAAGCTAGTACTGACTGAAAGACTAAAAGCTGTCTTAATACAAGGACTGTAAAGCTACACCTGCCCCTCTGTAGATGGCAGGCTCTGGGCAACCTTCACAGCTTTGTCATGGAATTTACCTGGCAGGAGGCTGGGATAACACCCTGCCTCAGGTAACCTACAAAACCACCATGCGCTTGATAGTTGTACCAAGACCCCTTCATTGTGTGAAGGAGGGAAGTCATATGCATTGCTGAAAAAAATCTGTTACTTGCCTCTGATCAGCTGTCCACTTGCCTGTATCTTCACAGCTGAGGCGTTGGACCAGGACTTTGAATTCAGTTCTGGATTCTACTTGTGAATATGTTTTTGAGTATAAAAACCTACTCTTTCCTTGTCCATAGGTTTAAATCATGACATACTTTTTAAAATAAAATATAGGAAACTTATTCATCAACAATGTCTAAAGAGACTGAGGTATTCTCTTGCAAGTAAACTCATGCCAACTGCATGTGAATACAGGTATACCAGTGTATTTGAAAATTAGTCCAAAAGTGGTAACATCTGTGGCTGGAAATGTGGGACTGCTGGAGTTTATTTTTAAAGGTGATTCAACTGGTTTTGCATTACTTGCAATTCTATAAATAATATTTCAATTAAAATTACATATCTTTTATAGTAATTGTTGATACCGCCAGCTTGTGAAATCTGGCATAATGAACTGTGTCAATGTTGCCGTCACTGGAAGTTACATTAACAAAGAAAGAAATGACAAAAAGACACATATACCCCCCAACATAAGACCTGTCGTATAATTGAAAAAACAAGCTGTTATGAAGAGCAGGGAATTTACTTTTTTGCTGTTAGTATTTTGAAATGAAAAATAACCCACAACAAACCAAGGCTAGATTTAGGCAACAAAAATACTCAAGTAATATTCAAAATGAGCACCTATTCCAGAATCATCCATCCTTTTACCATCGGTTATCAATGCTACCTACCTTTTGTCTTACTGGCTGTTTATTCCAAACTTCACAAATCAAAACCTTTCCACATCAGTAAAGATACACATCTATGTGTTCATAAGCACTGTGGAGTGAGTCTGTATATAGGTATCTACCACAGAATAGCTGGCCCATGTTCATTTGATGAACAGGAATTTGAGATGCCAGTATTTGACTTCAAGTAGTTGTTGGGAGTGCACAGAGAAAGAACAGTTCTATTTTGTATACATTGAGGAAAAGCTTTGCCTGAATATGTGTGGTGTGATGAGCATTCCCTAGAGGAACATCTGCAAGATTTTTATTTTGACGAGATTTTGAGGAGAGTGCACTACTGCCTTCATACTATAAATGTTTTCTCCATTCATGTAATGAAACAGGTAACCTCTACTCATCCCTCATATCTGCCTGTAATTGTCACACAGATTTCATTCAAGCAAGCATCTGAAATGGTAGAAGAAGAAGAAAGGGAATTTTCTAAATTATTACATATCCTTTCTGAAGAGAAGGCTGACATTTTCATTTTGTTTATTTCACTGGTTTAATTTTTGTGATGGAGGAGTGGGGGTAGGAGGAGGAGGAAAAAAAAAAAAAGAATAGTTGTGTTGCAATCCTAATGAACACATTTACAGGGCTCTGTACAGAAACTCTGCTTCAGCTCGCTTTTATTAGCCGTGTTGGAAGATGTCTTAGTTGCAGTTGCACAAAAAGCATTGTCAGGGCTTTTATATTTTCTCATTTAAAATACTATGACATTGGAGAGGGACTAGTTCTGCAGCACGTAAGCCAGTATAATACAGCAGCTAGACTAATTTTGCAGTGTGATTACAAAACCCATCACAGTGACTTATACAGCAAGTTGGATTGGTTTCCATATTCCACAAAGCCAGAAAATTGTCTTGCACAAACAGTGTACAAATAATACAAGTCCAACTTCTCTGAATGATAAGACTACAGAAAGTTTCCATTGCTCACTCCACCAGTACTCTGTCTGCTGCTAATGACACCTGCTACATTCTGAAAGAAAACTAATAAAGATGAATACTCCCCCCACCATTTTTTTTGTCCTTTTAATAAACTTTAATTTACTAGGACATCTTGCTAATACTAAAACCATTCCAAATCAGAAAAATATTTTTTTGAGTAACCTCTTTTCACTTTGCTTGATCAGAGATACTTGTGAATATGTGTTGCTACTGAACATTCTTTTTATTAACTAAAAAGCACCATCATTAGCTTTAGAATTTCCAGTGTGTTTTAAAATACAGAAACAGTTCTTTGGTATAATTAAGCCAGACTGTTCACTACAAGTCTTCCTATGATAGGGTTTTGTATTGCTTCTAGTCATACCTTTTATTTATTTATTTGCTTATTTTTATTCAGCACAGAAACTTGTTCAAGTAACAACAGAGTCCTCTAACTACAACTGAAAAGTAAAGTCACTTGCATACTGTTGTTTGTTGGGGTTTTGGGGTTGTTTTGTTTTTAAACAAAGATTTGTTTTACAAATAGGGTAAGAGAGAGGGAAGAGAGAGTTTGGTGAATCTAACTATCCTGGCCTACCTGCTTACTTCCAGTCAGTGAGCACACCAGCTGAAATAAGCTGAAATAGAGCTATGTGATCTTAATGAACTTAATTCCTAATATTATGTTCACAGTATTACAGCTCAGGATAGTGAAGTGGTGGAGAGAGGGGCAGGGAAAAGGGGAGAAACAAATGGCTTGCTTAAGACTTAAATTTTACATCCCCCAAAATACAGATACAGATTACCTGCCAAGGTTTCCTCCAGCTGGACAAACCTTGGAGAAGCTTTCTAAGCCCATTTATCCGTTTCTAGAATTCCATGACCATGCAGGCTGTTAAAAAAATATGCCAGGCACACGTGTAGGTACATGCAACTGCATGGAAATAGCATAATTGTTTTATTTTTCTCTGTATATGAGAATCAGCAGATCCATCTCTAGCAGACCTGTACAAATAAAGTTATTTTGAACATACTGTATTGCAGACATTCTGTCAGTTCTCCAAATTGAGGATTGTTACTGCTGTACGGTAACATAGTTGATGGTATTTGGAGTTGCCATAGTGCTAAATGTTTCTCTTGTGATCAGCAACTGCTGATTTAAAAGAAAATCTTCAGCCATTTTATTTTCTGTATATTTCAGTCATTTCAAACTCATCATAGACAAAAAGGTATAAATAATACCAGATAAAAAATTTATTGTGTCTAACTGAGCTTCCCATGATCTGATTTCAAGGTCATAGCACACAAATAGCATGTGCTTTCAGTTACTGTAAATGACAGGATATGTCGAAGACCTTTAGTCATCTGAGTTATAATTTGTAAACATGTACACACATTCACTTCTCAGTACTTGCATATATAAGTGCCTCAGCTTAATTTTGTATCTGGACAATGCCCATGCCAAAAATGTAGAATTCCACCTTTCATGTGTGGGATGATTTACTTTAGCAATTCTGACAAAATGAGATAGCTAGGTGAAGGCAAGCCAGAATTAGTGGGACTCTAAGGCGCTTGGCACTTGTAAAAGATTTTGAGAATTTAATTCTCAAATTTATCAGTATTAATAATTCTAATTTAATGCATTTTCCGTGTCACTTACAATGAGTCAATTGCTAATTAAATGTTGTTGAAAAAGATGAATTACCATTTTACATGCTTAAAAAGAATGTCACCAATATGTCTAAATCTAGAGGTGAAATGTAGAACAATATGATTCTAATCCCCCTCAATACCGCTGTTATCCAAAACAATTTTATACTGAATTAATTTCTTTGTCAAAAAAGGAGAAGTACTAGAAAACTAACGATCAACATTTAAACCCCTAATGTGTTTTGGTATAAATTTTATATTCAAATTACATGGAATTAGTTTGCAGAATGAATTATTTCCCTTTGGTGGGGTAGCAATGACTTCAAGAAATAACACGTTGCTATTGACAGATCACAAATTCATTAATTTCTTTCTCCCCTCTGCATTGTAGATATTCATGTTTAAAACCTGTATAAATGCACAATTTACAGTATGCCCAGCAGTAGCAGCTACCATCTCTTTTCGACTGACAATGATGAGATTTCTGTCATGCTTTGCCTCGCCTACAGTGCCAGTGATGGGATTTTTTTTTCCTGGAAATCTTATTACTGAATGCGCTGTCATGGTCTCAGATGGAACTTTCAATCAAAAAGGCAATCAAAGAGTTATCCATTTGTGAGTTTTCCTACAAAAGAGCTTTGCAAAACTCTGCAGTAGATAATATAACTCATAGTCAGAGCTACTTGCCCTAAACACTTATGTGACTATAGACAATAATGTGATCCATATCTCACAGCACCTTCCTTTGCTCCCAGGATTGGGATGTAGTCTAGAAATTGGCTTAGTCTAAATTTCAAATCAGACTTTTCCATTTACACTACTATTAGATTTGGCATGGCAATTCAGAACACCCTGACACTTGGTCCAAGTGATTAGTAAGAATGTGTTTGGCTTTTATTACAATCTGTTACATAAACCTGTTTGATTTCATTGAAATCTTGATGACTGCTTCTTTTCAATCTTTAGATTACCTCACTGTTCAATTTATAGTATTATCCAAATTGCTGTATAAAGTTATTCATAAGCAATTTTTTTTAATGCAGTGTAACTTAAATGAATTTGAACTTCATTAATGACAACAAAATCTTTATAATACATATAAAAGTGGTGTTAGCATGTTAGTTGTCCACAAACTACAGTCATTACAACCAGCTATGCCACAGCTAAAGTAAATGTTTCCATTTTGAAATACAGGCAAAATTGAGGGTGGTGCATTAAGACATTTTTCTCTGCAGAACAAACATTACAGGAGCTTAAAAAGAGGGGATTGTTCTTACTAGCAATAACAAAAAAGTGTGAGGTTATTTTTCAGCATGGAGCGGGGAATTAGTTACACATAACTCCTGTGGTCAAGGCTGCTGTGTATTTAATTCTGCAAACATTGTCAAAAATTGCTTCAAACATTACCCTTTTTTATTTCGACTGTATTCAATTAATAAATAAATAATTTTGAAGGAACTACATTCCTCAAAAAACTATGAAGATATTCAGGCAGATTCCTTTCTGCAGTGTACAGGTAAAACTGAAAGAAAAGCAATAACAAGAGAAATATTTATAAAAATATATTTCACAAAGTAGGAAACAATACAGGAGTTTCTCTGAATACAATACATGGAGTAAATAAACAAACAATAATATAGCTTCAAAACAAAGTAGAAAATTAAAATGATTTGCATGTAATACGCAGTTTTATTATACAATTGCTACTTCTAAATGGCAAGTTTGCATTACAAATTGAGTATGCTCGCAGCTTCTAGTGTTCTTTCTCTGTGTGCAAGAGCCCTGGTGCATCACTATGAATATTATAGAAAAGAAATGCTAATAACATAAGCAGTAAAATTATGTACACACTGGTTCCTGCTCTAATACAGTGGAGAACTATAAGCATGTTTTTTACTGTACTGTGTTAT
This sequence comes from Falco punctatus, assembly GCF_963210335.1. Lineage (NCBI taxonomy): Eukaryota > Metazoa > Chordata > Aves > Falconiformes > Falconidae > Falco > Falco punctatus. The sequence goes on from NC_137594.1 coordinate 8,941,358, forward strand.
GTGTATAATTCTAAAAGTCTATAGTTTAAATATTCACATGAACCAGTTTACTTCCAGCTGTTTGTGCTTGTATTAAAAACACCAGGTACTAGATTTATGAAGAAGATATAAAACTGTCAAAAGTTTTCTCTGGGAAAGTTTTATTCCTGCCAGCATTCTCTTAAAATTCAGCTACTGCAAATGGATAGGTTACTGCTTTAACCTGCAACAATTTGTAATTTTTCTTTTCAAAATGTACATGTATTAAACATTCATTATATATAGAAAAAAAATCTAAAGGATATAATTTAGTTTTCTTCATAATCTTACTCTATATGTTATCAGTCTTAATAAATAAAAGCAGTAATGGACATCAATAAAATACTTATTTCAAAGATTAAACAAATAAATTCGATCTTTAGCAATAAAATCAGCAATTCTTTCATATATGTAAGTCCATCCCCTTTCACAGTTTTTTCTTTCCTTTCAGAAGATGAAGCACAGGATTGATCCTTCTTCTAGAAAAAGATCCTTTTGTAAAACAAGGTTTTGTAGCCCTGCCTCTGAATCTCTGCACATTAGTAGGCTTTATTACCCATCACTGGAATGGATTAAGAACATGTGAATATTTTAAGGCTTGACACAATATTTAAAGATGATATTCAGTCTGTGGTTACGTGGCCAACAATTACTGTATGTACAATGTATGGTCACTGCACAGTAGAAGCCAGTAGGAAATTACAATGCTATTTCTATTCAGCATTGCTAAGAAGACCATGATATTGCTTTTAACATTTCTGTGGCAGGATCTTTGTTGGCAATGCAGAAACAAACCATTAGCTTTACACATACTGGCAGGAGATACTGTTCAACAGCAAAATCCCTGCAAGTCCGTTTTCTAAGAAAGCACCAATTTCTTTTTGTTCTTTTCAATTCACTGAAGATAATCAAAGATCCAAATCTCCATCTTCAGCGTGGTCAAGTGAATACCAAATATCCAAAGACTTCTAGACACTCCACATACTTTACTTCACACTCCACAAGACTTAACCTCCTAACATATACTTTTTTTTTTTTTTTTTGGTTCAACATTACAATGTAATTGATTTTATAGATGACCGGCGCTAAACTTGCCTCTAAAACAAAAAGCCACATCAGTTTTAACTAACAGCAGTGGCCCTAGAATATTACATGATCATTAAGTCAACATTGAAAAAGTTTGTGATCCACTGTCAAGTCTCTTTGTCACTTTCTCCAACTGAGTAAAGTTCTCCAAGTCTTTTAAAGCGAGGACCCCATTCACTGAGGTAGTCAAAATTCTGATCTGAGTCTGATGTAGAGGACTCCAATGAGCTAAGGGAACCAGCTGCTGACCCTCTTCCTTCATAGCCATAAATCTGGATAGAGTCATATGGTGGAGCAGTGGGATCATTATCAGCTTCATGGAGCCTTACATTAATAAATTCATCAACATCAACACCATTAGGAACAGGTGCAAGACCCTGCCTGGGCATAAATTGAAGATCAGGCTTAATATCCTTGCGAGGCAAAAATCCATTAATTCCATCTGGATTTTGCAAAGTTGCAATGTCAAAAGCTTCTGTATCTTCTTCTCCACCTCCTTCATCATCATACCGAATAATATTTTCCCTCACATCTTCATCATCTTTGATGATTAGAGGCTCATTCTTATGTCTTCTTAGTGTTACAAACAGCACCACAATGACTGCAAAGAAAGCATCACAGGCTGATTAGGTAAAAAGTTTCCAATCAAAATACACGTTAAGGGCAGTTGCAGAAGGTGATATGTTGCTTTTTGTGAAAATAAGAGCAATAAGGGTAGTGAAAATATTGAAGACCTATAACTTCAACCCCATTCACATGATAAAAATTTGATCGGGAGCTGTGGTTACTCCTCTAGTTTTCTATTATCAGCTTGTATTTACATCTGAGTGTCAATTTTATCTAAGCAGTAAGATTTTGCATCCTTCCAGTTTTAAGCCTCAAAATTAAACAACTTTTCCCTTTGGAAAAGTTGCAAATCTAAGTGAAGTCAACCTATCATCATTCACTGAACATAGCCTGTAATGATCTACATTATGATGGAATTTTCCAAAATTAGAGGATGTTTTTCTGAAAACATAGCCCTGATGACAGAAGGAAATTGGTGTCTATTTTTTGTGTTGCAACAGGCTCACATTATATAACTGAAAAGAGAATGAGACAGTAAAGCAAAAAAGAAAGAGCTTAGGTATACCGTTTTCAGAATCATGGACAGATGCATAAAAAGCTTTAAAATGGTTACACTGATGTTTTTGCAGCTTAATGCTGAAATCTCAGTTACTGATGTAAATCTCAGTTACAAAGTGAAGCTGCAAAGTGCAGAAATAGGCCTCTTCCTTCACTGTTCTCTCCCTTGCATGATGTTTTATACAAATTTTGTATGTTTTATTGAAATATAGTACTTCTGATCTTGTAAAACTGTAATATCTCTTGTGCCATTCCAATCCAGGATAAACTCATACAAGCCTTAGAAGATACAACCAATTCATTTTCCAACTGTGCAGTACATACTGTGTTCATCTTGCTATTTAACATACCTGATTTTATTTTCAGTTTCATATTCCATACCTGTTTATTATGTAATGTGTGTAAGACTATTTCAGATTGGGACTTTGTTTTATATGCTTTTGTTCAAGGCTCAGTAAGTAAGGATGCAGTCCTGAAATGTTTTTTAGTACTGCTGCACATTACATTGTATTAGATTGTATGTCCTTCCATGTGACTTCTTTGCTTGCTTACAGCCACCCAGGAATCAGAAAAATTTTGAACACCAGACTGTGAAACGAATACGTACCTAGCAGCAAAATGATGCACGCTAATATTGCAATTAGGGCTCCCATACTGAGTCCAATGGGAAGTACGTATGCTTCAACATTACAGGACTGGACAATACCATCACTGCTGCAACCACAGACTCGAATAGTGAGAGTGCTAGTGCTGCTCATAGGAGGATTCCCACTATCGCTTATTATGATTGGCAGTAGATATACTTCTTGCTTCTGTCGGCTGAATCCACTATGCTTTGCCAATATGCTGAGAGTGTTATCTGGAAAAGGGAAAACTTGCATTGGTTTACCACACAGAATAACCGCTAAAACCACAGCTTTTTCTTAATGCATTCAGAAAATCTCTATACAAACACATACGCACTTTATTACACTTATTATACCAGCAGCATGTGGCACAGAAATCCTTCCCCTTTCTGTCTGGCTGCCCATGCCCAAAAATGAGTGAATGCAACATATGCATTTTCTTGTGTCATGTGGTAGGAAGTTTATTTGGTATTTAAGCACATGGGTAATTGTTTCATACAAAAGAACAATGAAGCCTCGTTGTCCCACTCAATGACTAAGAAACTGAAATTCAGGTAGGCTCCTTCTGAAGTTCAAGGTCTTTGATTTCACAGTCTTACTGTATCTTTCCATGGGGCAATCACCTACCAATCACTCTTACACAGCCTGGAGAGGTTCTTACTATAATTTATATTGCAGATTATGTCATGATTTCAGCATTTTTCTTAGCATTTAGAGCATGCAACACATGAAGATCAACCTAAAAATTAACTACTATATAAAGAGTATACATATGCTCACTTCATAATACCTTTGCAGAACAAAAAATATTTCTAATTATTTGTCTTTCCATGACAGAAGTTTTTTATCTGTTCAAGTTGGAAACAGTCATATCAAAACTGATGGCACCCTGGAGCTAAATAATTAGTCTAGTCCTTCTTTGTGGCCTTTACAAAATTAAAGGAAGCATATGTGCTTACTGAAAATAAATTCCAGGTATAAGCTTTTAAGAATTCTGACAGCTCAAATAGGAGCAAACTCCTTGACGATACCCTGTATCGTATGTGCCACTATAATGCAGTGGAAAAGTCAAGTGTGTTTTAAGACAACATTTAGCACACATTAGAATTAAGCAAAAACTGCACTCCTCCTCCTTGCTTGAATGTATCCGAGGTTTAAACTCATGAGTGCAAGTCAAACTACTTCCAGTGTCATGCTTACTCTCTAGCTGAACTGCAAGGAACAAAAGCAGATGTTATGTTAGTAAAATAATATTGTAAATAAGTTTTCCTGAATATCAGTGTGTATAGCTTTACCAAAGAGCGCCACATCTATTGTTATGTGTAAAAGGTACATTTTTTTATCTGATAGCATTCTTTTCCTCCTCTGCACACACACACACACACACACATTTTCAAATACTGGAAAATAAATTTATCTGTCGATTTGATTTTCTCCTACAAAATTAAAAATATCTCAGCAGAAGTTGCATCCTTAATCCTTTTGCTTTAACCTTTTAAAGGAGAAAAAACTGCGGGGCTCAATTTCCAGTTCTGTCTGTCTTTGAGATAAATCCCACTCAGAAGTATCACATCTGTAGTCATTTATTCAGAACTCCAGAGACTTTCATAGTTATATTACACAGTGACTTCTTGTGCTGTAGAAATCTGTACTGATACAGACTGTGCCTTCCTATAAGCCTGGTACAGTCCTTCTCTGTCCAAGCTGGAGGAAAGGATTGATATGCTGAGCCCTGGCATCCCTGCCCTTTACAGATATGCAAAAGAGCTAAGGCACATGGCTTTAGGAAGAAAAAAAAAAAAAAGAAGCTCCTCTTGGTCACAGCTTCAGACCCCTTCCATCTTTCTGACACACTCACTGCCACTCCTCCTCATTCAGAAAATTCTTGTAAACCAGAATCACAGAATAAAACAAAGTAGAAAAGGAGGAGTGCTATAAAGAGACAAATAGAAGAGGACATAAAAAACGAGAGGAAGGAGAAGGGATAGAGAAAATAAAGTGCTCATTTCTGCCAATCAGTAAAGCTGTGCTGAGTATAAGAAACTAACTGGTACCAGTAACAGTTATCAAATCAAGTTCAAAATAAATGAAGCAAAAGATATGCACGGTATTTGGGAAATTTAGCTGAACTATTTAAGTATAAAATAAATTATAATGGCTGAATAGTTAGTATTATGTAAGACAAGATAGAAAACAAGGAGAGAAGATAAACTTTTTTTACAGAGGTGTGGTTTGGGGGGGTGGTTTTGGTTTTTTCTTTGTTTTGTTTGGTTTTTTTTTTTTTTAAGCTACTATGTTAGACTAAAGTTGCATTTGTTGTGCCTGGGAAAAAACTGGCAATCAATAGTCAATAGGAAAAGCAAAATGAAATGACCAAGTTATTTTGCCAGTGGATGGTAAGTATTCAATTTTGCCTTGGGAATTTTGTTTAGCAACAAATTTCTTCCCTTTTTTTGCTAAGTCTTACAATAAATATACCTTGGTGTTGCTGGAGATGTGATTCTTGAGTGAAGAACAAGGACTCTTATAACTGACAATTTAGTTGGTTCCTAGAACTTGAAAATAAATCCTGGCAGCTGATTAGCAATAAACTCAATCTGTATGATTTGCTTTCTCCTCTCTGTGGACATTCCCCTTACCCATAGCTGACAAAACAGCAGGAATCTCCTCCAGGAACAACCTCCAGGACTGCTGCATGAATTAACTTGGCAGCAGGTGCTCAGCAGGAGAGGGGACAATCACTTTCCACTCATCTTTCCAATTAACCCACTGATTCTTCATTATAGCGCTGTTCAGGCTATTTATTTTTTCATGTTATTTTTAGAAAAACATGGAAAATTACATGCAGGAAAAAAGAGCCCCTCTCTGTTAACAAAGCTCTGAGGCAACCTGCCATAAGCAAAGAGATACACTAAGCATTTACCTCCAGTTAGTGAGGTATATTCAGGAGGTCCTTTGACATTCTCAACCAAAATAAGCCCTCCCCTGACTTCTCTACCCTTCTGTGTGGGGAAGGGCTTGAAGAAGTTCATTGAAATGCCAGAATCCTATTAAATGCCATTTCACTGATGAAATGTACATCAACACTGATGTTGATGTACCAGCTACACAGGATGGACTAGGAAATATATTCTGTCCTGTAGGCTTAAGGAATAGTGAAAGATAAGTGATCTTCTTAATTGTCTTAACTCATCACAAATTTTTGCATCAGTGTAAGGTCAGAGTAACACAGCTCCAGGAATATATAACTACAGTTTAGATCTGCAGTTCATTCTTACCTTTTTTAAACATAAAATCAGATCAATCATTTAGATCACCAGATGACTCTGAGTTTCTCAAGTTTATAAGCAGATTTGCAAAACAACCATGAAAGAGGCTATTACGGGAATATCTCCCTCATAGCTGGAACAAATAATGACAACGCAGAAGGTCTTTACAAGATGTCCAGTGTGATTTCTAGACAAAAGTACTTTGAATAACCACAACCAAGGACATGCTTACCACAGAGCCAAGTGCTTCCTGCAGATTCCCAACTCTTGTCAAGAACCTCTGATCTCTTTTGAGGTTCTTGGATGAAAGATTTTGAGAAAAGTAAATGTAATAGTTTCAATACAAAGCTACTTTTGGGTTTGCTAGACACAAGTGATTTTAATGGCATGGACATCTATCTGGATATGAAATTAACAGGCAGAAGTCAACTTATCTCCCACTTTGTGCAAGAATGCATGTTGCAATTTTAAGTCAGACAGTAAAATGATAGAACAAAAGTAAAAAACAGAAGCAGCTTACATCCAAGTGTCATTTGCTCTGTGCATATTATAATTCCCTCACGGTCTCTAATATTGTGAGATCAGTGGACTTCCCTGCTGTGTAACCTTACACCTACATAGTTCTTTTTCCGTCTTTCTTTTTCTATCCCTTTTATATGTTCTCAGAAAGATCAAATCATTCGTGCTATTAAAGACTCTGGTAGAATTTTTTATCTGTGCTGGATATATTACTTATGTGAAGTAAGAATTTTAATTGGAAATTTTACAGTTGGAAACACTAGACAGAAATAAATGTTTCTTCATGTTTATTATAGCTACCTTTTTGTGTACATTTTTTAGTCTAAAACAGATTGTCTGTAATAGAGTCCTTTGGCCAAAGTAGAAGAGCAGCAAAAAAATCCTTACTGTGATACTCCCTGTTTTTTTCGATAATGAAAAGAGGAGGACAGCTCATTCATTTCCTTCCTCAGTTCATAAGTGGCATCTATTCTCACATAAAAACTTGAAATAACTGAGTAATTAAGTTATTATTGTCAATTTTTCAGTGGAAACTACCAAAACACAGGCAGAAACCCCAAAATATATGACATTCCAAGAAAAGTTTGCTATATAATATGTAGCAGTCATCTGCAAATGCTCTAGAAAGGAATGTTCAAGAGAATGCTAAGATAACATTTCAGCTCTTTGTATAACTATTAATTTATATACACACCTCCTGTAATACTTACTATACATCCTGGAGACCTTACAATGTTAAACACAGATTTTCAAAAGATTTGTGATAATACTGGTATTTTTGTTTTTCTTCAAAATTGAAACCTAATGACAAAGAAACAGTGGAATACGGGGAAGACTCCAATCCCCATTTTAGAGGCTGGGAACTAATAAAGTTGTGCAAAGACATGTAGAACTCTCAGAAAGTCTCTATATACACTCCACGAGATATAAGCCATACCTTGATCATTATTCTTTTGCATATTTTCTCAATAGTACATACCTTTCTGGGAAAGGATTTACAAATAACACATATTTAGATTGGCAGCATCATGCTGCACAGAAAAGACAAGTGAATGCAGCCCCAAAAACTCAATGTCATAGTCCCACGTGTGATATCTCTCTGTCAATTCAACTGTTTCGAAACCTTTTTTTATTCTTATAATTACAAGAGCAGTGGGAAAGAATATTTATGACCTGCTTTCTGATCTAGTACAAAACCCCAGAAGCTGCAACTTAAAGCATACCTTCATCAATGTTCACCGTGTAAAAGGCTATTCACAGACAGGCCCTGAGCTGGAAAACTGATTTGTATGTTTCAGACTACACTTAGGTACAAGGTAGAAACGTTGTTTTTTTGCTTCCAAAAGAATGCCATTAAAATGCTTGGAGAGATACACCTGTGTTTATGTAAGACAGGGTTTTTTTGTTTCTGCCTTAGGCTGTAACACTTTCTAAAGGAATACCTGATTAAAAGGGAACAATTTTGAGTTTGCATGTTATAATTTGCCACTCGTTAGCAGATGCAAAAACAATCTATTTGTTCATTAGTATCCGTACAATATTTTTTTTTAATTTTTAAACTTAGTATTTTTAATATCGGTGTGTTTATGTACACCAAATAAATTTTTATGAGAAGTCATATATGTATCTGTGTTAATATATATAACACAACTGTGTTATGTGTAATATCTTACATGTGCTAGATCTTTCCTGATAACTGTCTCAGACAAAACCCTGTTGAACAGCAGTTTACAAGAAAGATGACCCCTTGCCTAATCTGTGTGGTAAAGGCATAAATGTTTTATTCAAGTAGAAGGCTTATAAAATAATCTGAAAACAAAAAGAGGCCATTTTTATAGTATATTTTGTCTGATTTATGATAGCCAAACCATATGGGCACTGAAGCATTCACAGGTATTTCAAACTGACCTGCTTCTCATGAATGTCAAAAATTTGTGATGTTTTCAAAAAAGCAGATTGATGACTGCTATCAAATTTGATTGCAGACATCAGGTTCAAAAGAAAAAAGTTTTTGTGCTATAAAAATCCAGCTGACTGATCAAACTGTCTCTCCTGCACCACAGTAAGTCACATGCCATACCAACATATAAAATAGCAATTCACAAAACATTCCTATGATACTTCAGCAAGCACCTGAACAAATTTTTTATTTTTAGAGAGACCTGGACTTTCTGGAATCCCTTAAAACACCAATAAGAACACAGGAAAAAAAGTATTCATTCCATGTGAGCAAATGTACTGATAAGGAGAAGAACTGGAAAATGTCACATATTTTGTATATTTGAATATTACTTTTTTCTTTCCCAATTGGCCTAAATAATAATAGCTTATGCCAGAATTGAACTGCTGAATCAACTAACGAATAAAAGAACCTAAACACATTTCCAGGTCATGTATTGCTTTGCAGAAATAAAAAGTGCTGCTGGGAATTTTGAATCATGAGCAAAGTAATATTTAATCATGTATAAGAATACATCATTGTCATACATTAAAATTTCTTGGAAAGCAGAATAATTGTGTGAATATTACTGTCATGCAAAACTTGTAGTAAACAAATTCTTGAATAAAAAATTGAGGCAAATTTACAGAAAAGTGATGGAATAAGCATTTCCTCGTACATTTTTCCTTTGAAAAATGTGAACTTTAGATAATAGTCTGTATAATTTCTAGTTATATTCCTTTAGAAAAGTTTGAACTTTAGATAATTGTCTCTTAAGTATTCTAAAACTTTCCTTTGACCTTTAGTCCAGCAGAGCTATAATCAAACTTATCTATATTGTCACTTACAGTCTAGCAGCAGCTCTTAAATTTTATACCTTGTTTTTTTAACCCATTGAAGGAAGGATAGAAAATCCCTGCTGAATAAATAATGATGTAGAAGCATGCACTGAGTCTGAAACGATACTAATTTCATTGATAATGTGGTAGAGAAATTATTAGGACATAATACCTTTTTAATTCTCTTTTTAATTCATGTATACTTATGGCAAGTCAAACCAGGAAACTTTGTGCTCTGGGTCTGTTAAGTTACACTGTTACCACAGTTGTCTGAACTGTACCCAGTATGCCTGATTTTAATCTCACCTGCTCTCTGATGTTATGCCCATTTATCTCTTCTGAATCCTCTGGTGCCGGTTATGATTGACAGTCCCACAATACGAAGCAAATTCAGGCCAATGAAGATGCTAAAACAGCACTGGCTTTTGCCTCTCGTTTTTCTCTGCTGTATTCAATAAGCCAGCCACAAACTTGTTTACTAATAATCACATTGCTTTGACATGCTTTACTTTATTCGGATCACATCACTACATGGCATGTGCATTGAATGTTACATCTGTAAAGTGTAAGAATTAATGCAGGTTGCCAAGCTTTAGTTTAGAAAGAGATGAAATGGCTGTCAAATGTGCTTAGCATTAAAAATACATTATTAACAGAGCAATTTGCATAGAATGATGGATCATTTTTGAAATCTACATATTCTAGTTAATTCTATTAACTTGTTACTTTAACCAAAAAGTTTCAGAAAGTAATACTGTGTTTTATAATGCTTTGATAAAATATTGGCTATATTTTGCATTGCAACCAAGAGCTTTCCATTACTGTGTTACCAGATTCCAACAAAATGCTGCAGATAAATAAAACCCCCGAAATATCCCCAGGTTTTGCCATCTGTATTTCTCTTTAGGGATAATGGATTCTTATTCTTATTATGAATGCGTACTTACAAGTGCAGTCTAGAAGTGAAACAAATGAAAGACAGGTATCTAAGCCCCTCAGGTGAGATTTACGGTTTTACACATTACATTGATTTGGGGTTCTCCTATACGTAATGCTAAATCTCAAGCAGATTCACTGGCATTTATAAAATGTAGGTTATGGAAGAGTTCCAAGGATTCCATCCTACTTTCTTTACCTTCCTCACTTTATACACATCCTTTAATTCTTACTTCAGTGACTTACTTCTAGGGTCTGGAAAGTTTCAGAGTCTTCATGACCATGAAGACAATCACAGAAGTTTGAAGTGAATCTTTCTTTCTAGAATGTAAACTATGAATACCATAGTAAGAAAAAGAAAACTTAAGCAGGAACATTTTGGGTTTTAAACACGATATATTCTTGGCGTTTAAATGAATTCCACACTAAGCAACTTAAGAGCCACTTCTCCATGCCATGATAACTGTCTTTTCTGTTCCAATACTGTATGGAACATATACATTCACATGGTGAGAATTTAAAACTATTTACCAGTAGATCTTATAACAATCCTTTAAAACTCAATCTGTAATTGGACATATCAACCATACTGAAGCTTTGTTATAACAGTTGGAGAACAAAATTCAAGCCATAACAGTGTATTTCTATTATGCTATTCCTTTTTCTTATAATGTTCACTTTGAAATATAATGGCAGAAAGCAACCACCAGACTAAAAAAAAACAACAACCAGCATTTATTGAAATGCAGCCTATTTGTACTGGTGTAATAAAAGCCTTATCAGAACTTGCATTACAAAATGCCAACTTTCAGAGGTTTATAACTGATATAATAACCTACTATGAGAAGAAATTTAGATTGTGTACTCTCTGCCAAAGAACATTGAAAGTTAAATATGACTTACATTGCTGATGTATTTTCAGTAGGAAAATAAATAAAAAAAAATTGACTTATCATTTTGTTGAGCCAGGGCCACTTTAGAATAAAAAAAAAAAAAAAAAGAAAAAGAAAAAAGTGGCTTTGATTTTAAAAACTGCCAGATCCTACAGTTCTTATATATGCAGAACTCCCTTTAACTTCACTGAGAATAATTTCTGTGAGAGAACTGAAAGGAGTGCCATTATACATTTTTGTAAATGTCATCAGGAGTTATATTAGCTTTTTGTAATTTGAAAGACTGAAATGCTATGGTATAAGATTGCCCCTGGGCACACAGGCAGCATGATAATGACTTTTTGAAGACATTCTTATATGCAGATTACATAAAACAATAACAATTTATTATCATCAGGCCATTAATGGCAGTAATTTATAGCTCTGTCTTACACTCAAAGTATACACATAATGTCTTATTGTATGCACACCTCTCAACAAGGACGTGTCTCCTATGGTGAAGACTAACGGTCATTTGATATGCAGAGAACAGCAAAATGCATCCAGAGAAGGAATGTCAGCAAGTAAAAAAAAACCCAATTACCTCTCTATAGAGTGGAATAAATTGCATAAAGTTTTCAAAGGAAATATTCCAGATACTCTTGGGAACATTTCTGCATACCATATAAACATTACACAGAGAAAACCTGGCATAGCCAGAAGTTCCAGACTGCCATACACAGTCAGATTACTGAGAAGCAAAGCAGGTCTACAGGAACACATGTGCACATACATTTAAATTTCAAGACTAGGACACACCGCAAGACCCTAACTTTGCTATATATGTTGCGTGACACAACACACAACTTGGAAAAAGAAGGAGCAAGGGAAAGATGTCAGCATATGAGTTCTGCCTCACCACTGCAGAGATATGATAAAGTTAGTGCTTATATTGGTAAATATCCTCAAACTATAGCATCAGTTCATAAGGTGTTCTAGTGTTTTCATGGAATCACAGAATGGTTGAGGATGGAAGGGACCTCTGGAGGTCATCTGGCCTACCCTCCTGCTCAAGCACAGCTGCCTAGAGCCCAGGACCATGTCCAGGCAACTTCTGAATATCTCCAGGGGTGGAGATTCTGTAAATAGTAAAACAGGTGTTAGTCACAATTGAAATATATGTGCAGCAAAATGAAAGACATTTCGTTTATTCATTCTCCTCCTATCAAGCATAGAAAGTATAAGGTACAAATATATAATGCATCTCTATGCATAGAGAACAACTTGCATATCACAGTGAAATTGTTTCCTGTTGTCTTCTGATTCATGATGAAGTACAAATGAAGTATATAGGAAGAAGCTGCAAGGAGCAGGATCAAATAAAAGTATTACAAGAGACTAGGCAATTCTACTGGCAAAAAAGAATACATGTTAATATGCTAAAAAACCTCCGCGATCATGAAATAAACTTAAATAGTCCAAAAACAAAGAGCAGAAAAAACGAACAGATACTTTGAGAAAGATACGTTTCCTTACTAGGAAAAAAAAAAAAAAAAGAAAAAAAAATACTAAAAGAAACAATTTTAGTCTAGAAAAAGCTAAGCTTTTATAAGAAGTTTTGAAGCAAGTGGTTCTGCTAGACAGACTGCAGTAGAATTCTAAAGTTTTTAGCAAATACATCTTTTGGTCTTGTGTGTTAGCAGCAGACAAACAAAAAATAAGAGAAAGTTGATTTGTTATAAAAAAATAAATTTTCTTATTGAATAATAGAAAGTAGTACAAAGAAGTTGTAATGTTGTGGGATAGATAAAGATGGTATAGCAGGAGACTTTTAGAATCAAGTGTAAAACACCTTCCTCTACATTTTGTACTCCAGCTTGTATCAAAGATACAACAATGCTTCCCTGAGTGGCAGAGTAACTTCTACATGTTTTCTACCTGGGACCTTCAGAAGGATCCAAATGGACACCATAAAGCACTCTTGAAGATCACAGTCTTCACCGATCCATAGGGAGCCATTAATGCCATAGGAGCCATTAATGTCACATGTGAGTATCACATGAATGTTTTACATTACATCTGCAGTATATGCATGGCACAATGACAGGCATGGTGATTAAATGACCCATCCAAAATCATATAGGAAACCTGTAAATAAGATATACAAAAGTATTCTGAACCCCAGAACACTTCGTTAACCAAAATAAACATCCCACAACTGCTGTAGAGTGCTCTTAGATCACAAGGTCTTATTCTTTGTTGGCGTGAACACTGTATAATTTACAGAAGGGTCATATATAATGGATGAAAATGTTATAGAAAGTGACATGACGGAGTTAAGCAAGGTTAGAGAGTGGTAAGTTCAAAAAGGCTACATGAAATATTTTTACCTTATTTCTTATTATTTCCTATAACCTAGATTCTAGCTTTAAGTTCAACTGAACAAACATTTCCTAACAAAACACAAACAATACCAACAAGTTCTATATGATTTTATGAAAACAATGTGAAACTGTAATGTGTTTTATTACATTATAAAAATTAGAGAAGAAAGTCAATGTTCGTGTTCAACAGTCCAACATGCTATAGAATATAGGACATACCAACATTCAGTGATGATTATTGATGATCCTTTTAAGGTTTATGACTGCAATACCTAACTCCATTCAAAACTCCACAGATAAGACTTTATTCCTGATTTATCTTTTATTATAGAATCAGATAAAAAAAAAATATTACTACACTGTTACAGTTACTGCTCAAAAATATACATAGACCTTAGCTTATAGCAAAAATAAAGGTTACTTGCTTAAGCCCACAATTACTTTAAGCCAAGCTGGGGTGATTTTAATATGGGCATACAACTACTACTGCTTTGCTGATTCACTGTACTCTGACTATGCATCCATCCATGTTACGTTTGAAGGACCCCACTAGCTCTCCCTCTTCAACACCATCAAGCAGACATCTGGTCCTTTTCTTGAAATTCTTCTATTTATCTCTCCCTAACAAGCTGCCTTATTATCTCACTTCAAACAGGGGCCCATCTTCACTCCCTCTATAATCAGCATTGATTACCAAGTCTGCACATCCTATCATTTTAGGATATGCAAACTCTCTCCCCAGACTAGACAGGTCAACCTAAGTGTTTCATTTATTTTCTGCATTTGGCTCCGTATGTAAGATCTCTGCATTCAGTAAAATCATGTACTCTACCTCTTTACTGGCCTCTGAATGGATTGCCTTCTAGGCATATTTATTATATAAATATTAAATACTAATACTTACATAAATATATCACTAATTACTGGATGCTTCCCAAATGGAATACATCCTAATGAGATAGAATTAAATGAAGACCAACAAAGTGAGTCATTTGACAACAAGACCACCCATACAAATTACAAAATCAGAACTTGATGGGAAAATATCATAAGTGGTACAACCCCCCCCCCCCTACACACCCCCCCCCCCCCAACTGAATAAAGGCTTTGTCTCCATTATTCTTTAAAACTTGACTTGAGAAGCTCTGGTCAGAATCATTAAAAATGTTGTATTTCCTTCAGTGTGTCACTGCTAGATTTGTTCTTGTCAGAGATATACAGCCCATTCTTGAACCTGCTTAAAAGGAGTAAGGAGAAAAGGAAAGGGTATAGAATAAATGTGAGCACACCAGACAGGCTCGGTAGAATGTATAGGCATAGACTTCACATAATAATCCGCGTAATGGTCACCTTGTAGGAAGAACGACTGTGATTCCAATAATAAGTTCTTCCTTCCTGTACACCACTTCTGTAATTGGTTCAAAACAAGATGCAAATTGGAACATAGTCTTTGTCTTTTTAATTCACATTATAATGTTAGTTGTACAATAGTTTATCATACAAGCCTTGAGGCTAAATGTGAAAAGTTAGTACCTTTTATTTTAATGGAGGAACCATATGCAAACTGTTTGTATAATTTATATGTGTTATTATGATGAAAGGAGACTTTTACTAATCAAATGAAAATTTAACAGCTAATATGTGATTATTCCTGCTCATATTGTTTTCATTCTAGCTGTTTAGATTCTTCCTCTAGTGGAAGAGTGTTGGGGTTCTTTTAATCCTGACTGCAAGTGAAACTTTAAAACGGGACTCCTATCTAGTTTCTCATTAATTGACAAAATAAAAGTACAATTAGAGCAACTAATAAATTAATATTTACTCCCCCTCAAAAGCCTGTATTTAGAACGTGATAACACAAAGAAACATTCCATAATGAAAACAACCAATACATTTACAAGGTGGAAAAAAAGTAAGAAAAACAGTCTTGTGCCATAATTACCAATTAGACACCAATAGAGAAAAAATCAAGCATTCAAAACAAAGCCAAATAATAAGGAGAAAACAGAGGGGGGTTCTTAAGATGCAATATGTCTTTGTCAGATAATATATTGAGGTGGTGAAGGGGCAGAGGCTCTACCAGGACCTTCAGCTCTAGGACATAATTTCTCCTACTCAGTGAATTAAACCCGTTTATAAGCAATCAAACAGTGCATTGTCCATCAACACTTCCACTACAGGAATTGTTTCTTGCAGAAAACCCGGAGGAATTAGATCTACCCATGAAACCAGAAGTGGTACTTTGGCAGAAATCTTATTTTCAGAAGACGGTTGATTAAAAATCTAGAAACCTATCTTCAAATGTTCTGTAATCACTTAGTTACAAATACTACTATGAAAAACTTTTAAAGTCATAGAATGTAATTATCGTGGTTGCTGTTAGCTTTCAAGGAGTTACATTTTTAAAGCACTTAGGGAACCTTTGAAAATTAAAGGGCTATTGGAGCAATTTGCATTGGAAGGCAAATTCCAGAGAGATGGTACTACAGATCTTACTGTTGTCCTGATAGCACTTAGTTGAGCAGTTTTGTACTCATTAAGAACAATGCCATTCTGTCTGCTAAGCAGTTCCGTTTTGAGACCCTGATGTAATGTTTATTTTCCGCAATATGTGTCTGAAATTAAGTCAAACTGAATATTCAATTTATTCTTCTCTCCATTATTTCTTTGAGTCATGTTCCATATTATTACTAAAAAAGATTTATTTTCATGCTAATTTGCTGACCAAATTATTTTCCTCTTTTGTTTTCATAACCTTTTACCCCTTAGTTCGTCTTTTTAAGTCACAGCAGTGTTGCTCACTTTTCTTTAGTTTTCTTATGAAATTAAAGGAATAAACTGGAAAGAGAGACATAACTATGTTATACTATCTGAGCATGATGATACTCCTACAGCAGGAAAATTCACAGCTGTCCAATCCATCTCCTCACCATGAGTAAGCACTGTTGTACATATGGTGCACAACAGTGACCTCAGATCTTTTTCACTCACATTGCATCTGGTTCTTAATTAGTTTGATTTATAAAATGAAACATAATTGATGCCTTGACAACATTTTGTTGCTTAGCAGCACAAATAATAAATTAAGAATGAGTGAAGTAAAAGTCTCTTTGGTCATGTATGCATAATGGTATACTGCATATATACAGTATTATCCTGTACTTCAACACTCACATTTTATGGTTTTTGGGGGCTGGGTCATCGTTTACATAAATGTCCTGAAATAGCTTTGTCATTTTTATTTAGTCAAATAGTTTTTAAAAAAGGCGCTTTCTGCAAGGATGTGATGCTGTGGAATTTAGTCTTATTTTCCCATGTGCACATACAACTCTTCTGTAGTTGTCTGAACGTTTGTATTGGTGAGGCTTGGAAAGAAGTTGTCATCACAGAGCTGAATTAGAAAGGACTGAAAGGTTAAACAGCATGTGGAACAGAAGCGCTCCCAGAGAAACGCTTTGCCAGCTACAAAACTATAAAAAGTACAGACGTGCTGGGGAACACAGCAGAGATGAAGAAGAGCCTAAAGATGCCTAAAAGAGGACAATCAGCTTACCAGATGGCCCCCTCCTTGCTGGTTCATTCATCAGGTTGGCCTGTCCAGTCGAATGAAGACTTGATGGACCGCATCTGGCTTAGGGCGGAGGAGAGAGGGAATCTGTCTGGAGTCCTGCATCCTGAATACAGGAGAGGAGTGAATAAGGTTTCAGATGGACAGAACAGACAGAATGGTCAAAGTGTGGAGGAGCTTGGGAGCTGAGCTAGCATTTGAAGAGTTGATTCTGTTTTTCTGACATTCAGTTTCAGCTAGAGCAGCTATGTGCACCAAGAAGGATTCATCTTTTTAGCCTACCAAAGTGGTGAAAATCACATAACTAGTGTAAGAAGGTGCAAATCATCCAGATAGGGCTAAAATGTATGTTTGCAGAGGAACTGCACAGAGTCTTCACATGTTCTGTAGTTCTAATTAGCAGGGAGTCCAGAAAGAGCAGTGATCTACATGCAAGAAGAAAGATGGTAAAGACAGCAGAAGCAGGTGTCAGTGAAGGAAGTGGCACACAAAGGACTGGAGTGGAAAAATACTGGTTTCCAATCTACAGTAATGTAATCTTCACTTCAGAAAAAAACATCACATCCTTCTATGCCTGGGAAGTTACTTCAAATTGCACTCAATTGATATTAAACATCAAGGAAAAACATCAGTGAATAACAGAACATAGTCAATAGTGATGATAGTAAAGAAAGAAGGGGTAAAGGAAGCGGAAAGCTATCAAGTATGAAAGATATATACTGAGAATATTTTCACTGACATTCTCAGACTAGATGGGGCTAACACTACTGTACCATGGAAAAGTGTAACCTTGCTAGGACTGCAAAATGGTATAGCAGAAAGGAGTTGAATACATTACTTCAATGTGAAATCATACAGAGGAAATGGAAATGCATTCAGTGCCTGGGAAGATAGAACTTCAGAGTATTACTGGAATGTATTTGGGTGCCTCAGTAATATTATCAGCAGCTTGAAATTCTACCAGTCTTCTAGAATTTAAGAATAGTCCAAAGATCTATAGTACTGATTTCCACCTCATGTTGCTTATCACTTTATCACTAGCAGAAAGGGTTTATCTTTTTGAGTCTTTAGACACAGTCTATTACTTCACAAGATGACATTACATCTTAGAATTGTCAGATATGTAAATAAGAAAATTTATTATTTTTCCTACAAAAATGATCTAACACAGTTTCTGATTCAAAGCAGTTTCAATCAGGTCAATTGTCTAAGGGCCAAGGATGAAGGATCCTGAGTATAATATATAAGGAACTGCATTTCCTATGTTATAAAACCAAATTATTTCAGGGACTTGACACTTACCGCCTTATGCACAACCAATCACTCCAGGAAAAGCGCTTGCACCAGCTGAATACCGCTTTTTGCATATTAATCAGGTGGATGCTTGAATCTGTCCTTTCCTTTTCCAGGCCGTGATAGCCCTGCCTGCCTGCTCCATAGCGAGGGAGGTAAGGTAGCATAGTGTTCTCTTATCACCACACAGCCAGATGGTAATTCCTACATGCCTTCCAGCCCACAGACCATGACACACCTGGGACATTCTCAGAAAGGCACCCAAACCTTGAAGTGTAGTATAACTTGTAGATCGTAAGTAGAATGTGGTACTTCAGGCCTGTAAATCACGTTTTGTTTTTAACTGAGAAAGGTAAGTATGCATCTGAAATGTAACTAAGAGTTTTCTGAAATATGACTTAATGTCAGAAAAATCTAAATCCACAACTAAAATGCCTCATGCAGTTTAGCTACCTTAACTCTCGTATGATTTGTTTTGATAAAACTTAGGCCTTTCTGCTCGGCAAAATATCACCACCATCTTTATGCTTCCTTGTTTTAACTTCTGTAACTCAGAATTTATAACATAAGCAAAAAAGAACTTATTGAGCAAAATCTCTCAACCACACTAAAAAGCAGATCCTTCAGTAAATTTATATTAACAATATCATTATTAACTATATTATTCATTAAAAAAAAAAAAAATCAATGCTTTGAGGTTGTTCTGGTATCCTGAGTTTATAAAAATGTTGAACTTTGCTTTTTAAACTGTTCCAATTTCAATGCCATGCTGAGAAAAAGACTGATAGTATGATATTTGTAATACCTTTTTTCACAATATGAACACTCCTGGAGAAACATGGCGTCTGCCTGTGGATGGCAGATTCTGGCACAGAAGTGCCAGATTATAGGTTAGCTTGTGTTTGTTAGGTTTTTTTTTAATACATCAGAATAATTAATTTTTAACTCTACTACTGTCACACTGAACACACTTCATTATGGAAGTATTCTTTGTGATTTCTGGTGCCAAGACTATGCCTATTAAGAGAGATGATAATGTTGTTTTCTAGATTATGCCGCATATTGGTTTATAATTTTAGATTCAGTCTTCTAGATGTTATTCTATACCACTAATATTGACAGACATGGTAGAAAAATATTTAATTTTAGGATGCAAGACACATCTCTGATCACATCACTTAACTTTACTTTTCAAGAAAACCACTAAAAAGGATGTGATTTCATATGTTTTAGAGTTCTACCTTGAAAGTCTAATTACTGATAAAGAAAATTTGGATGATTATTAAACACATGAGAAATATATGAGCATGTGCTTTCCCTTGAGAATTGTCATTGTGAAACATTCTCTGGCACAGATGGCCGCTGGGCCACAAAGTTTCTGAAGGCTCATGAAAAATTTCATGAAACTGCAAAAGTGTATGACGATTTACTGCTCATATCCAAGGACCATATGGGTGCTGTTATTCTAGGTGTACATTGTACATCTACCAAGAAATGATGTGTTTAATGATGTCCTTGCTAAGGCAATTTGTACCTGAGGTCAGTGGGTTAACTTTCAAATTGGGCAAAGTGGAAGGAGGGCAATGAAATAGCAGTGCCACCTCTTAGCTCTCTGAGGCATATATTTGGAAAGAAAAGTCAATCAAAAACACAGAAGGAGATTTAGCTGGCAGCTGAGACAATGGCAGAGATATCGAGAAATGCCAAAAGAAACTGATTCAAGGAAAGAAACTCATTTTAACACATGAGAGTTACTCTTGTGGGAACAAAAGACTCATCCTCCAGGTATGCATTTGACAGACACTGCTAAAAATATTTTCAGGGAAAAGATATGGGAAAAATCTAGGTTTATTACGATAAAAACACAGTGACAGAGAAGTACTTTAAAAAAAATTGAAGTAGTGCTGATAATTTGGTTTTATTATTTGGGATAGCTAGAAAAGAGGTTGCATGTAATTGTCATCTTTGACTATTTCAAAATAGTTTAGAAATATTTATTATTGTAAAGAGTTGATGAAAAATAGAAAATGTGCAAAATACAAAGGCATGTATGCCAGTTAGTGGTTGAAGTGATTATACCAGGCTATTTCCATTCAAATACATGACATTGCCTATACTTTCAAGGCAGCACAATGAGGATGTAAGTGACAGATTAAACTTGCTAGATGGAAAGAACAGAAGAAATGGACATTTAAACATGAACATTCTTGGAGCTATTATAGGTATAATGTACTAAGCATGGGTAAGAATAAATATTAAGTTCATTATAGAGAACCAACAGAAGAGTTCATCACTGAAGTACTTATAATGCTTCAATTTAAAACGGAAAAAAAACCAAAACCAAACCCTCTAGACTGTGCACTCACTAAAATCAGTTTGGCCCAAATTTGGACCTCACATGGATGGACACTGAATATTTTGGGGTGAGGGAAGGCTCATTACTTATAAGGCTACTGGACTTCTGCAGGAATACAAATGTATGCCATTAAGATGGTTCTCTTAATCCGAAGATGAGGCTTTCCCATGTTTCAAGCCACCTTGTAATTGATTCTACTACATAAACCCTGGTAAGAACTATGTAATATCACATTTATGCAGTAGAGATGCACCATTTCTTCTGTCAGAAGAGTTACTGTATCCAAAGGCATTGTAAAACATTTGATTCAAGGTTTATTCCATTAGGAAAAAGAATTTGGCAGAAAAAAAGTAGAATAGCAATGGAAATATCTTTTGGGAAAAACTTTTAAGACTCTCTACTTTATGGCAAAGATGTATTTGCTAGTTTTCAAAAGTAAAAATTGCATTGGTAGGATATCAAAATGTTTACATCTTGAAAAGGCTTTCATCACGAAATTCTGTTCTCAGTTGAACAACCTAAGGAAACGATAAGAACATTAGGAATTCAATGCTGAAAACAAGTATTGCTGTAAGCATATTGTTTGGGATGCAAGAGATGATCCATTTACTGGCATTAGATTTTAGGTAATGGTTTGTGAAGACCACTCACCTGAAGAAAAGACTATCAACAAATGCTAATTCCATTTCCAGAGGTCTCATTTCAATTTACTGATGCTGTGACAGTACAAAATCTTTATCATTTGTCTAAATTCCTGTCAGTTTTTTGTCCTTTATTGTGATCCTACAGCTTTTTGGAAAGGTTAATTCTAATCAGCTAAGAAATCTAAACCACACTGCTAGAGTGTATCAACATCTGTCTAAACATAGTTTCATGTCAAGTTTTAGTTTTTTTCTGTTTGGAAGTTTGTCAGACACACTATACAGAACATTTTCTTTCATTTTCCACATTTCTATTCCTATACACAAAGTGTATATGAAAAGTGACCAGACAGTCAGTCTGAGTTTATGGAGTCAAGGATTTGTTATGTTATGGAGTCACAGGCTCAGTCATCAGGACTAACACAGAAAACATTACATGATTTTCACGTTGCGTTAACTTCTTGTATTTTTATTGCATAATTTTATTCTTTCTCTTGTGAAGGAATAAAGGTTTATGCATCTGGAAATCTAAATGATCAGTATTCCTTGCACTGCAGTTTGAGAGAGTAGGATAGCTTTACTTCAGATTATCACTAGCTGCCCATTTAACCAAGACAAAAAGCCTAAGAAAAACTACCCGGTAACTGACATTTGAGCTCAGAAAAGAACAGAAAAAACAGATCAGGAGATAGGAAAAATAAAGATTGCTAAGAGATGATTCACAGACATTCAGTGAGATGTATGGCAACATTTAAATTCACATTTATAGATTGTTTACATCAGAAAGGCACTACAGCATCTACAGAAAGACAGTACAGCCTCTACAGTTTTGGGCATCTTGTCTACAGAACGGATTGTAAATATGCAAATATAACAGACCAAACAAATAAAGGACACTGGTATATCCTTTCAAGGAACAGATTCTGCTATGATCACAGGATAATTTCTATAACACATAACATGACCTTAGGAGGAGTAGGGGGTTTTGTGGTTTCTGAGTAAGATACACTGTTGTGTCACTCAGTTAAACATATCTGGCAATAACAACATAGCAGATCATAATACTTGTAGTATTTTTTGGGCAGCACAGTTGATTACTGAAGTATCATGTTAACTTGCCTTAGTGCAATCTGGGAAGCTTAAACAACAGGAATAGCCTGTAGGCAAGAAACTAAATTAATTAATGGTTATGCTTATGTTCCATATACCAAGAGAAAAATACAAAATATATGCATCATATATTTTTTAATTTGAGGAACGGAAACAAAATATCACAACTTTCTTCCCATGGCAGATGCCAAGCTGCATTGTTTGCATACCAGTGCCACCAGATCAGATAACATCATTATTTCATGAAGCAGAAAAGGAATTGCCAAATGCCACAATGTTACCTAAAGCACAAAAGAGGAGTCCAAAATGATAATATTATTTCATAAATGCTCTTGAGAAGGGGCACTTTTGTTTATCTCTGCACTTGGGAGAATTTTGGAGAAAGGAAAGATATAAAAAATAATTTAAATAAAGGAAAATACATAGTAATTCTAACAAATAAAAAATTGGATTTCTATATTAGGTTTCCTGAGAAAATGCAGTCTATTTACAATACCCGTAACATAACATTTGTTCAGCAGCCATCAAGTCAGTCCCACTGCCTTGAAGAACTTGTCAAGGCCAAGAATGTGGAGGAAGTTGAGGCTGAGGTCACCGTCAGGAAGATGTCAAGGATTTTGCTCCACCATTATGAGGAAATGTTTTTATGTTCTAAGCCTAAGTGGGCTGTGGACTGATCTGCCCCTCAGAAATACAATTATCCAGAAATGAGAGTAGGGTTTGTTATTTTTTATATTGCCTTTAATAAACCATACCAAACTGGCTTTTGGACAGCCCAGGCACTCATTAGTACAACTAAGGAGAAATCTGACTTGTGAGAGATCAGTTCTTTTAGGCATACTAGAGTTTTTTCAACACACATAATCATTCACCCTTACCTAGCAGATATATGCAAGACAAACTCATGGTCAAGTCCATCGTTTAAGCAGCATAACTAAATAAAGACTAAAGATTTATTGTGTTTAAAAGACATGAAACCTCACCTCAACAAAATGATACCCTGATTTTGGCTTTGACAGGAATATTTGCTTCCTGTGGGAGATCGTATTCTAACATCAACCATGGACTGCATCCATGGCTGAGCAATCTTGATAGAAAAGGATGGTATGCATAGTTGGAATTTTATTCCTGGATACTGAAAGATTAAATCAGAAAAGTCTCTTCAAATGGGTTTTTTATTTTGAGATTTCAATTAGCTGTTTTAAGAGAATTTACACATTTAACTGATGCAAATGCATTCAGAACTGTGGAAAACTGAGCAGCAATGTTGTAAAAAAATTAGACTTATTTTTCTAAACCATGTTGTATAGAAAAGTTCCTCACTCCCACTCACATCAGGAGTCATTTTTGTCATTGGCTGTGACTAGGAGTAAGAGTGGGTCTTAAATGGGTAACAGATTGGGAGGACAAGGCTAATTAGTGGTGTGTGCTAAATATTTAACCATGAAGAGAAATGTTAAGACCTTTTTTACTTTGTCATGCTGTGCAAAGCAAACCACCTCACATTTAGGATGTTTAATTCAATTTGTGTTATGCTACTGATAATTATGAAATGCATTTTGAAGAAGTTTGTTTTATCTTGTCCTGTAAGTGCAGAAAACATACAGAGACTTATTTCCTACATGAAAGTACAAATAAAAGTAGAGACAGACTTCATGAATGCTACAAAAGAAAACCATATCTAATGAAAAGAAAAATTCAGGACATATTTAAGCAGATTTAAGAATTTAGGTTTTTATAGTATCATTTAACAAAATAGTACCATCATTCTTCTTGGTTGGAACAGCTAGAATAAAAAATGAAAACAGTATTTTCTCTTTATTTGACATTTCATGTATTACTTTTACACTTGTGTAGATACACCTCACACATACATCTTCCTATTAGGAAAGGACTAAATAGGGATTTCCTTTATTATCATTTCAAATAAGAGAAACAGGAGACTGTATTTGACTAAAATTCCTGACCGGGTAGTGTGGTTTGTTTGTTTTAGATATATATATATGTAAAGCCAAAGTGGAAAAACTTTGCTGAATATTCAAGAGAGTACAAATACATAAAGACATATAGCACTATTTATAGCATTCTTGTGATATAATTCCTACCTCTTTCTCACATGACCTTCAAATGTATCTGTGAGCCTAAGAAAAGGTTCAGTGTAAATTTATTGCTCAACAATATTAAATGGGTCTTTTTTTCCATCACGCATGAGATTCCACTCCTACAGTACTACAGAACAACTATGCCCTTCCAGAAGTGCTCTAAAGCATAGTGACACAAAGTGCCCTTCTGGGCTTTGCTGACCTAGCAGATTTCTCTTCCTAGTAAAAGTGCCTAACTGAAATACTTTGAAACCATTATGCACACAACAAACAGGCTTAAAAGGTGTTTCCATTGGGGATTTAGTAGATAGTTAATTTTATGTTCCCATCTATATCCAGTCAATGTAGGACCAACATTTATTTATCAACATAGTTTCAGATTTTCATCTTACAGCATATCTCTGGAATTTCAAATTAACAGAAATAAAACAGGCAGTAAATCCATCCTTTTATTTTATTTAAGCTATTGAGCTGTCTTCTGGATCTAAATTCAGTATTCATTTACTTTCTTCTTATCTACTGCAAAGATATTGGAAATAGCTTAAGAGATATAATGAAGGTACCATTATAACAGGTTATCTACACTGTAATTGCCCAAGGGACAAACTGGTAAAGTAACTGGAAGTCAACAAAGCAATTCAAAACTAAGTTGTTCGGATACACATTATGTATGTTTTATATTTACCTTCATTTTTCTTGATGGTGAAGTTTGGATTGTTGACCATTTCAGGAAGAAGACTGTACAGGAAATAGTGCCCGTTTTTAGGATCGTCTTTGTCGATGGCACTGACAATCTGAATTACCTACAACAGAAATCTCTCTCATTAAGTATTCACACACCTGATAAACACAGTATTGAAAAAAACAGTCCATTCTATTGGACACACTCTCATTTGTCTACATGTCAGATTAAAAATGCTAATTTATGATCTTGCAAGGCTTTTACAGAGCTTAGACTGAAAGTCTGGGTAACAGGGACTATCTGGACCATTTAAACTGTTTCCAGAACAAGAAGACAGGGAATAAGGAGAGACAAGTACATAAGAAAGGCCAGTAAAAACTGCTGCTGATTTAAGCATGTAATTTTTACTCACCAATAGAGAAGGAAAACTGTTTCAGAAACACTCATGATGCTTATGGTACTCACTCTTTCTATAGCCATGCTTCTCACTGGACCGGAACGTATAACCTATCTTTAATCCTTTCTCCTTTCTGCCCCAGCCATTCTTTACTTAATTGAAGAAATTTATTTTTTCTTTATTAACGTCTGGTGTAAAGTTTTATACCATAAATAATCTGAACTGAAATAAAAAATAAATTATCTAAGTCTATATATATATTTTCCCCCCTTAATTTTAATGAAACCTCAGTTATTCCTGTGCTAGGAACATAGGTTTGTTCTAAAATATCATTATTAACAAATGATTCCCAGAATAATGCAGAGAACTAAGGTTAGAAGAGGAGAGAGTGTTCGGATAGTCTGAATAACTTCAAATAATCAAATAACTTTGCATGAAGCACCTCATACAATTTATACGATCAACTACAGTATCTGAAGTGTATTTACATCCATTTATTTCTTTTACCTCCAACACTACTTAGAAAGATACTGCAGCTGATCATCTTCAAATCTTAAAAAGCTGCACAGGAATATGAAAGGAAGAAACATTTTTTTCAAATACTCATGAGGTTTTATGTTGTTGGGTTTTTTTAAAAATATTTGGTGCAAATACTTTTGATTCCAACTATTTTCCAGATAATTAGAAACAAACTGTGGATCCAGATCCCACACTCAGTGCTGAATTTCAGTAGTATGAGGCTTATAAGAAATGTAATGAGAATTATTGACCTTTCCCATGTCCATTGAATTCAGTAACATTTTTGTCTTATGTAGTCAGTTTTGTAATGCCTAAAGCCACTGACCAATAACTTCTTGGACAATTAAATTCAAATTAGGAATCACTACAAATTTCATTTTTAAAGTGCAGAGTAAGAAATAGAAACAGGGTTCAATGCTATCCAAATTCATTACTTCATACTTTAAATTTTCAATGCTTCACTAAGAAACTTCTAATAACTAATATTTTATACTGGTTTTACTGGAGAGAAAAGATTATCAATCTTTATACATTACATATACAATAATAGTCAATTTCCCATTCTTTCTTCTCTGTTTTTCAAGAGTCAAAGAAAGAATAAAATCTTACTAGATAACCACAAAGAGCAATATCTTACCATAAATATTTGAAATTTTGTATGCAAAGAGATGTTTGAGCAGGTATTGATATAAGCACACATAATTTGTAAGACAACCTAGCAAGCAAGTTGAGACAATTAAGATAGGTCAGATTTGTTCTAAAAGTCTACTGGAAAAAGGTTTAGATTGTTTAAATACCACTGAAATAGTTTGGTGGTTTTTTTTTTATTTATTTTATTATATCTGCCAAGGTGGAAACCTTGATTGATATGATTTCAAACATAATGTGTTAGAAGAGATGGACAAAAAAAGGCCTAGCATAACTTTTGCTTAAATAATTAGGTCTCCAATTCTACACAGTGTGAAAAAACATGAACAGCTAAAAAATATATAAGCAGATGTTGTAAGTCCCACTGCAGAGATGGACCTATTTACAGATGTGGAACATTTTCAGATTTTTCTTTGCAGAGGAGTAAGGTACCAAACTATCCACATGCATTGGGACCAGGGTTGGACTAAGTACTAGTAATTCTGCATCACAGGGAAGCGCAATTTAGAAGGAATCCTGAACAAGTGTCTTTAGACAGATCTATTATATAATTGTTCCACTTTTCAAACACTGCTAGAATGAGAAAGCAACAGGGAAAAAGGACAACGGCACAGTGAAGTTTGGAAGGTCAACTGCACATAATAGGTGCAGTTTATCAGATAGTTATGCAATTTTATCTCTGCTGGCTACATAACTGTTAATTCTTTCCAGCACTATGGAAGAGAGTTGACTGTAAAAATTCACTTCATTGTCACCAGATTTTCAATTAATATACACAAAGAACAGTAGCCAAAAGCATTAGTAATATGAGTATTCAGGTCATGGAAATTTCATGAAATAAGCTTAGAATATCATCTAGATTGGAAATTTTCAAGAAACAGAAACCAAGTATATTATTTGTCTTTTTTTTTCTTTCCCCATGAACTACAGATACCTCTTAATGATCTATAGAATTCTTTCTTATATTTCAGTTCTTTCCAGCCATTCCCATCACTGTTTGTGAAACCATTCTTTCTCTGAAAATGCACCAAAAATTATATGCAAAAGACAGGCTTAGTGGAATATTACATTTGTTGTGTTACATGCACACATCAAGGAATTAAGAGTTAGTGTTCCCATAGCAACCTTATTTCTTTGTGTATTTGCATTAAAACAAGCTCTTTAAAAAAAAAGAAAAGACGGCTAATATATATACAGCGATACAAAGCTCTTGTATCTTTTACTCCATAGGGGTGAGAAAAGTCCAGTAATTCTCATTAACACATTTTTATTAGTATGCTGATGAGCACACTTTATTGCTCAGTGTTGTGCGATTATGTAATGGAACACTATTGAAGTAATTCTCCGACACTTAATCTGTGGTTCATAACATGGTAGAGAATCTTCCAGGGCTGACCTGCCTTACTGATCACTACAGATATTTTTTCTTTCCTAGTAATTACATGCATAATAGAGGTGTTCCATATAATAAAATTGGTCAATACTAGTAACAGCGAAAACAATGACTGACTTTTTTCACTAAGTATCCATAACTAGAGTGAAAGTTAAGAGCCCTTTGTCTGTTCAGTCTTGACTTTTCAGAAATTCTTCCATGTAAAATTTCAACTATGATGTTGTATTAAAAATTCATGCTTATACTTGATTCTGTACATATATTTAATAGAAACATAATAAATCAGCATATTTTGCTTAACAGGCAGCTCTGGATTGAAATGAATAGTTAAGTGATCCCCTAGGACAACTCTGCATTATGGTCTGCAGATTTGCATTGCATTTCTATAAAACCTCGTGTGCCTGAAATAATATTTATAAAAGATCACCAGTATAATCATAATGATGTAGAAGGATAAATAGAAAAACAAAGTTCTTATCAATGTACTGTAACTACCTATATGCAATTTTAATACATGATGCCGTTTAAAAGCCTTTCCCTGCAATGCAACTTGTTAACCTAACTTAGAAAGGTTCCTTACCATTAGTAAACTGTTCCCTTCTGTTACTAAAGATGTTCTTCCAGGTTTGAAAAAAAACAACTTTTGCAGTTACATGGGAGTTCATGGTTCTTTCTGAATTACTTTGTAGACTCGTAATACCATAAACAGTAGACTCACAGTGGAATTTTAACTTCGCCTTTTCAGCTAAAGCCAGCCCTTTACTGCTAGAACCTGCATTTTGCTGTTTGAATGAGCTTTGGCTCTCCAGAGAGACAAAGATCTATCTGAAGATTTCTTCCATTAGAAAAAGGCAATTCTATTAGGAGAACTGAATAAAACAGAGACAAATTGCAAGACTGGAGGAACATTGTGCTCAGTTTTATATTGTTCTAGTTTAAACTGGCTTGAGCACTGACACATCTTTGTCTGTGCTACTTACACGTTTGAAAATTTTCTAGCTTTGTTTTGAGCAAGCAGCACTTCTGGAAAAGTCTGGGTATGGACTAGGGAACAGTGAGTGTGGCACTTTTCTTACTCAACAATACAGACACTCTTTTCTAGGAATATTGGAAAATAATTTAGCTGGGCTGGAGACAAGTCAACTGTACAGCTACAGCCAGCAAAACCATGAATGTTCTGGCTTTATTAAGTGGAATTATGCAATAAAGGGAATGATATGAAAAGGCATGAACTGGTTTATGGTTAACTTAGACATACTTTAAAAGTACATTCAAATACTTTTTTTTTCCCCCTTAAAACTGACAAAAAACATTTCTGACAACTTCCTGTTGTGTGTAAAAATGTGCAACAAGCACTTAAATATGTGTGTAGACAAATATACTTCCTCCTCCTGTCCCTTTCCTCTCCTACTAGCTGTAGTACCCTCTACTGCTAGAGGTAGGTTAAAGCAAAGAAAATGCATCTGGCAACGTTATACATCAACAGTTTTTAATACATTCTGTCACATCACCAGCAGCTGCACTTGCCACTTGCAATTATATCAGAACCCAAAATAGAACACTTAGAAAGTGAACTGGAATAGATGGTTCAATATGTTTAGGGGCTGCAAATAAGGTTTCGTAAAAGGTTCAAATGTAATCTCCCTTATGGTAATTCAAATTTGATTTAAATTTAGATCTGAGTTGAAATGCAAATGTAAATAGATTGGAATACCATAACACAATTGCCCCTTTTCTGCACTTGTAACATCAAAGTTTAAACTTTGGCGAACTATCCTAATTAGGCTTTTGTTATTATGTAAGAGGGTAGCATCTTTCACATATTAGCTATTTCATAGCTGAGATATATTTACATTTTTAACACTTCATCTTGACTAATTAATATGATTTCTTCCAAAATTTTAATATAGAATAATAAGCATAAGAAAAACCAATCAAGCAGTGTAGATAATTTTTGAATGATGACTTAAATTTAGAACCTAACCTTGGTGATTCTTCTGGACCGGTTACTGTTCCAATAATGTTATTTGTTTAAAACACAGAATAAATTGCAGGATCACTGCCACCTCATCCATGCTGGCAGCCAAATATTTAATAACCATCTGTAAAGTTCACATAGGATTCATGCTCAAGAGTGACATCTGCCATCAGATCAAGAGTGTAAGAGATGATGGGAAGATGAAGAATATCTTGGTTTAATGAAAATTTTCTGTAAATGCTTAAACAAAAGCCCCTTTTACCAGCTGACTCGCAATCATTTATTTTATTCTTTTACTCCAAAATGATATGTGAACAATTTTTACCATCTCTTTAAACCACCTGAAATTGGATAGAAATACCTAGATATATTCAGAAAACACTGTGCGACACAGCTTTCTGATTTTAGGGAGGCTTACTGAGTCCTGGATAAAGGTATACTCATTAGAATACAATATATCCTAGAAAACTTAACTTCTCAGCATCTGAAATCCACCCTGGGCGAAACAAAAATCCACTTCGAGCTAGAGGAACTTAAGTACCAACCGTAGCATAACTGTCTGCCCATAAGGGCACATTTCAATAATCTGCTTTTCAGTGGTTAGAGAGAAAGTTCATTTCTTAAATTACACATTTTTGACACTGTATAAATAAACAAAAAGAGGTCCTAGAAGTCAAATCATCTTCTGTAACAATCCAGTCTTGGCAGAGGTAGGTTGTCATATAGTACTATACAGGATTTCATTTAATACTACTGAAAGAAAATAACTTCAGCTCTATTGTCTGGTAACCTTCTTTGGCGAGTAGTAAATTTAATGCCTAACACCCACACGAGACACAGGAATAGTTGGTTTAACCAGACTAGTGTCATGTTGTCAGCTGCTGTTTATTTAAATAAAATGTCACAATCTAGAAAGAAATTGGAAAGCTTAAAACCAGTGAATTTCTTAAAAACCAGAAACACCCAGTGCTTCTCAAGCTGGACAAAAGTTAAATCTCATGTACACTGCATTACTTTCTAAAAGTCTGTACATTTTCTTGAATCTTTATCTCGTAATTTATGTGACGTATGATATATCCTTCCCTATTGCTATACATTCGTCCTTCAAAATGGATGCCTTTCAGGAACTCTGTTTAATTTTCTTTGAAAAAAGCTACACAAGTTAAATCTTGCTTCTGATTATTAGTCTATGGGGCCAGATTGGAGGGCCTAAGGCCACTGAGGGAGCTGGCAGAGGAGCTCACCAAGCCCCTATCCATCATTTATCAACACTCCTGGCTAATGAGGGAGGTCCCAGCAGACTGGGGGTTAGCCAGTGTGACACCCATCTACAAGAAAGGCAAAAAGGAGGATCCAGGAAACTACAGGCCTGTCAGCCTGACCTCGGTGCTGGGGAAGGTCATGGAGCAGCTCATCCTGAGCGCCTTCACACAGCACGTGCAGGGCAACTGAGGGATCAGGCCCAGCCAGCGTGGGGTTAGAAAGGCAGGTTCGTGAACCTGATCTCCTTCAACAACAAGATGGCCCTCCTAGTAGATGAGGGAAAGGCTGTGCATGTTGGCTACGTGGACCTTAGTGAAGCCTTTGACACAGTCTCCCACAACATTCTTCTGGAGAAACTGGCTGCCTGTGGCTTGGATGGGTGCACTCTACGCTGGGTTAAAAGCTGGCTGGAAGGCTGAACCCAGAGAGTGGTAGTGGGTGGAGTTACATCCAGCTGGCAGCCGGTCACAAGTGGTGTTCCCCCCAGAGCTCACTACTGGGGCCAGTCCTGTTTCACATCTTTATTGGCGATCTGGACAAGGGGATTGAGTGCACCCTCAGTAACTTTGCAGGCAACACTAAGCTGGGGGGGAGTGTTGATCTGCTCAAGGGCAGGAAGGCTCTGCAGGGGGACTGAGGCCAATTATAAGTGGCTGGAACAGTGCCTGGCAGAAAAGGACCTGGGGGAGCTGGTTGACAGCCAGCCGAACATGAGCCAGCAGTGTGCCACGATGGCCAACGGCCAACAGCATCCTGGCTTGTATCCAAACCAGTGTGGCCAGCAGGACAAGGGAAGTGATTGCCCTCCTGTACTTGGCACTGGTGAGGCCACACATCAAATGCTGTGTTCAGTTCTGGGCACTGCACCACAAAAGGAATGTTGAGGTTCTGGAGTGTGTCCAGAGAAGGGCAACAAAGCTGGTGAAGAATCCAGAGAACAAGTCCTATGAGGAGTGTCTGAAGGAACTGGAATTGTTTAGTCTGGAAAAAAGGAGGCTGAGGGAGTACCTTATTGTTCTCTATAATTACCTGAAAGGAGGTTGTAAGCAGGTGGGGGTAGGTCTCCCAGGTAACAAGCAACTGGACAAGATGAGAAAACTCCAAGTTACGCCAGCGGAGGTTTAGATTTAATACTAGGAAAAAATTCTTCACTGAAAGGGTAGTCAATCATTGGAATATGCTGCACAAGGAGGTCGTGGGAATCACCATCCCCGGAGGTATTTAAAAATGCTTAGATATGGTGCTTAGGGACATGGTTTAGTGGTGGACCTGGCAGTCCTGGGTTAAAAGTTGGACTTGATCTCAAAGGTGTTTTCGAACCTAAATGGTTCTATCATTCTATGGTATTTTGCTATGTTTATTTCACCTTGTAGAGTGTTGTGTAAGTTCCATTAACAACTCTTATACTTCATTAAATCAAGAAGGAAATAACCCATTAAGCTCTTAGTTTTTTGTTTGTGTTTTTTTTTTTTCCTTTGGGGTGGTGGTGTGTGGGGTGGCAGCGGGAGGGGAATGTAATGAAAAGTTGAACTCCACTTCTCCAACACCCCATCACTCTTTAGATACTTTAAACACAGTTACAATTTACTTCATTTTCCATTGATTTCTGGTTTGCTTGCTCCACATCAGAGTGGAAACAGAGGGACCTTAAAGACACTCATTATTTTTTTCTGGATATTGTCCCAAGATACCTACCTTCAATTTTAAACCTACATATTTAAAATATTTAAATTTCTAAATAAATAAATAAATAAATAAATAAATATTTTAAAAATAGATATGTCCATGTATAGAGAGATGTATCACAGAATATGATCATAGGTTTATCTTGAATAAATATTAAGAGTTGTTAGCATGGACACACAGGCACATATTTTGGGAATAAAGATGGGATAAGACAACAGGGATAAACTGCACCCCATTCTCACACAGTGAAGTACACAACATAAAAACATGGAGATACTTACTTGTCCAGCTTTCCCATTCTCACATAAAAAGGCTTCATGCTCTGATGCAAACTCAGGAGCGTTGTCATTTACATCAAGAACCTTGATAGCAACAGGCACCCGGGACACTTGACTGTGGTTCCCTAAGAAAAGAAATCAAAGCATGAAAGCTTTGATTTAAAATATATAAGTATGCTTATATTTAATTTAGGACTGATACATAAATGCTTACAAAATAACCATCCTCTTCCTCTCTTCTGTCCTTGCTTAATTGGGTTGTCTTATCTTTAATGGATTGTAGAGTTGGAGCACAAGATAAAGAAGGATGGCTGATATTTTATGGTTGAAAAGAATAAATAGATCCCTATTGCAAACAGCATTTGTTGGAGATTAGCTCAATGAAGACCTTTCTTGGACTAAATGGGTAAGGTCTTTCTTTGATGAAGTTTGTATTGTTTTATTGATAAAGTCCATTATACATGGAAAAAAAGAAGGCTGTAAACAACATAGATTTATTTCTTTGTTTATCTTTGGCAGAACACAGAACATTTTACTCTATTACTTTTCTTACTGCACATCTATTATTTCTTCATTATAAATGCGATTAAGGTGGAGACCCACATTGTGAGAAAGACAGATGGTAGACTGACATAGGGATAACTAGATAGTACTTTGGACTATTAAAGCACTACCACTACTGACCAAAAGTATGACCTGTGAACTTCTTTTTTCATTGAAATAAACCACCATTATTTATTACACAGAGCTATTTTGCATAAAACTGTTTACTGTAGAGAGCAGAATAAGCTTTAAAGCAAGAAAAGCTAAAACAACAGTTCACATTCTACTTTGAATACATTTCCGTCGGTTGCTGTCTTTCCTTCACTTCAGTGGAGCTAATTTATTTTAAGACATTATTTATAAACACATTAGATTATTTCCCCCAGAGAACAAAAACACAAGTTCAGTTTAAACTGAGGTGAGCAGTTGATTGGAAGAGTTTAAAAAACCCTGTTCTATAGCACATGCATACCTCTACATGTAACTCAAATACTAGTTTTAAAAGCCATCTCCTGGTGAGTATTGTTTTACAAGCATAGTAGTTTGTCTTGTTTATATCAACAACAATTTGAAGACCTGCACGCTGTATGAGTTAAGCTCTGGGTCTGACTGGAACTGACCTACCTGGTTTTGCCTAAATAATTGCTACAGGCAAGAAAGCTGTTACCATAACTCAGGGTATCAACTTACTGACTGTTGTGACAGTTTGGCAGCTTCCCAAAGCTGTCATCAGTCTTTGTGGGTTCTATTCTCTGGCAATACAGAACTAGCTTAGGGGAAGGCAGGACAGAAGTTCCTACTGCCTGGTGTTCAATGTACCTCAAACAATAAATGCCTACAAGGTAGAAGTAGGTCAGGCTCCACCAGTGAGCAGGTGGCAACTTGGTGGCAGCCCTACAAGTGGTGTAGATGATAAAAGGAGGAATCACTATATACACTGTATTTTTCCTGGTTTCCATCAACATTAATTGTGCTGTAACCTAATCAAACCCTCCCTCTTGCATCTTGTATGCTAAAGACAGTCATAAGTTTTGAGGCTCCACTTAGAAATCTAAATGTGTAAATTTCAATTGCTCTGCTAACATTACTTTGAAATAGCATAAAAATAACTATTTCAAAAGACACAAAGTCAAGCTATCACCAAATGTACTAGTACTATAAACAAAGGCTTTATGTTTGCTGGGTAGCCTGAAATATTAAAATTCCACTTGTACAGGATATTGAAGATTACAACTCATCAGACAGAGTTTTAGTTCAGGAAGAAAAATGTTGCAGAAGAAAAAGAAATCCCCACCAAGATATTGCAAGAGTAATATTTATGTCCATTTTGCATCATATGGTCTTATTTCTTAACAGGTGAGGTGAACACTAATGCCCGGAAATAACAACGTATTTGAAATCACATAAAAGCTAACATGCAAATAATGAATCCCAAACATTTTAAACACTTTTTTTCCCTCTAACTTGATAAAAATACAGACAATGAATCTTAAGCTTATCAGAATTCTCAGCAGCAGTGTCATATTTAAACACTAAAGATTTACTTTTATCTAAATTAATGAAATGATGGCAGTTCAAATTTTAAAGACATTACAGAGAAATGTAATTAATTAGATAAGCTTCTAAAGAAATTATTCATGTCCCTTGTGACTGCCCCCAAAATGTTTGTCTTTCATCAGAAATACAAACATTAAATTTAAAGATATTATAATTAGAAACTTGATGAGAATTCATTTAAAAAATTAATTTACTAAACACAAGAGAGACCCAACTGGTTTGGAAATCTCCAAACAAGGGGATATCCACTGCCTATTAGGGTTCTTGTGACTACAACGAAATTTGTTGTTGAGAAAGAGAGAGAGGGATGGAAAGGGAATTTTATCTACTGCTTGTACTGACCACCACACTGATTATATTGTATTATTTCATCATTGCAAACTTTTCAATGAAATTTCACTTTATGCTAATTTTCCCTGTAAATAAAAATCACCCTAAGCATACCTATGCCAGCAATTTAATGCATTCTCTCTAAGAAAATCCAGATTTCACTTGTCGATGAGAACACTGTCAAGATAAAATAGTTTCATCTGTCCATTTTCATACTTTCAATATCTGCAAACTTCTCAGTGGTAAAAGATGTATGCAGAGGATGTCCCTCTCCCGTGTAAATCCATCTTTGTTAGCAGTGCCCAATATCCTTGAGATAAAAGTAGAAAGTGATTGAAGTGGATCCACTCTGATCCACAGAGTGCACAGACTGTTACGTTTGCATGGGCAACTGTTCTTAATGCAGTTGGGCTTCATACTGATTAGTATTCAACGTTCAGAACATTTCCTCATTTGTATGAAATGGACAGTCAGCTCTTTCAAAATTAGTGACAAAACTGAGTTTTAATTACTTTTTTTGTTTGGGTTGGTTTTCTTTCCCACTGAACCACCCAGTCAATTGAACCAAAGGAGGCTGAGTCTTGCATTTACTGAATAGACAGTAAGACCGGTTGCTTAAGTTCCAGTCAATTATGTAATGGAAAATCATAAAAGAGTTTAAATTTAGAGACTCCTTTTTAAGGAACTAACTGAATTTGTAAATGCTTCATTACCTGTATTTATTGTGATGCACAGTTTAAGAAGACCTATTGTGAATCTTGAAATACAAGTATTATCATTAGGACTGTCACTTGAGAAGCAATGGCTTGGTTCGAAAATGTAGCACACTGAGGTGCAAAATTAAAAATATTGAGAAAATTTCCCATAGTCTAGTTTACCAAAACTCTATTCAGAGTTAAGGCTGCACGGAAGGACTCAGTTTTTAATTCCAAATACATTCAGTTGGTCATCTGTGGACACCACTGCCACAGCACAGCATGTAACTGTAAGTGACACATATGCAAATTATGTACATAATTTCCTAGAAGTACAGCTCTTCTATTTCTCTGCTGAAGTCTCAATTACTGCACAGTTCTAAGATCCAGTAGTCTGCTGTGGATGAGCACAGCACACACAGAAAGAAAGGAACATCCGGACACATATAAGGAAAGGATGACTCTATATTAAAATAACTAGTGAAATTATTAGTGATAAAAAATACATTTCCTAAAATAATGGAAAGTTGGGGTGAGTTTAGAAATAAATATTGAAAGGTCTACAAGAATTATAAGCACCTAAAAAAGCTCTTCTACTCTTCTCCTCAGTTCTCAAGATTCTATTGGAACATTAAATGCTTGAAATACGTGACTTGCTGGTACTCATCTTTAAATGCCATACCTATTGAAACTTACTCAGGATCAAAAAAGGCTGCAGAGTTTGATACAAAAATGATGTGGTAGAGGAGATAATCAAAGTAAAATTTTAAAAATCCCATTACCAAGCCATTAGTGTCTCCAAACCTGAAAACTTAACTTTTGGAGGCTTCAGACCCATATTATTTCTTATTGTGATGAATATATTTCTTCCTTCCTGGGAAAACCCTACACAGCTCAGATGTGTGGGTATCATTGGAAATTCTTAATGCAAAACACTAAGCACTGTTAACATTGTTACTGCATGCAGCAAGTAATACTAGGAGCAACTAAAGCTTATAAATCAAATTTTTGGTCTTATGCCATAACTAACTGAACATAATGCAGCTATTCAACTCCCACAAACACTTAAACACTTTATAAACATGCTTAATATACTTCCCCACTGTCTTTCCTGGACAGATACACATAAAAGTGGTCTTCAAGAGCAAGAATTATTGGATGTACAAAATGAAGTTTATGATTTGTTTAGCCCAAGGAAATCCAGTTTAATCCATTTTTCCTTTATTTAATTAAATCATCCAAAAATCACTTCAAGATTCTCTTTAAAAAGTCATAAGCTGTCTTGCATTTTAACTAAAATTAAGTACCTGAATGGAAAGTAGACTCCTAGAAAATAACATATCTTTTATTATTATTATCACCACATGGCTTGGAAATGGCTATTTCATGCTTCTCTGATTCAGTGAAATTTCTACTATAATAATACTCTAAATTGGAAGTAGAGGAAGTCCTAGCTCTGACAGAGAAGTCAAAACAAAATCTGAATCACTGACTTACAAACAACAGCTCTTGTTTTACATCCCTTCTATTTCAAATGTACCAGGTTGTATTTTAACAGACCCATTCCCCGTGACTTTATCATGGCTTTATCTGGTGACTTTACTAAGATAATCTAAATGGAGGACAAGTTTATTTCTCCTGTTAGGGTTTATGTAGTTTTCTTCTTTGTGCAATCCTTTACTTATATAACACCACAGTTTATAACAATTTTTTTGCCATATTAGACTGACAAATCAAAAGTCAAGAATCCTGAGAAACAAAGATTCTGTTGTGAAATCAAAATTTATGTTGGAATTTAACTATAGCAATTACATACTGCAGCGAATACTATGTTCATTTTTCTGAAGTGTTGTGTAACGATCTCATTCAAGAGAGACCGAGTGCCTGAAACTGACTCTGAAACTGCCAGGAAAAGACATCAGTAATTGATAATATTTCTTTTAAAAATAACAGAGCATAAGCTATTTCTGAATTAGCATAAAATTCAAGCAACAAAACAAAAAAAACACAAATGTGATTGGTCATAATGAAGATTTAAACCCCCTTTGAAATTCTTATATTTTTAAGGGATGAGAAAATACTAAGAGCTGTAGAATATCTATTAAGTAATATAAACATATCAGTGCATCACAAAGGCTTCTGTACAAGTTGCTAAGACAAGAAACAAACACTGTTTCAAAAATAATGTTCCATTTATATTTCTTTCAGCACACTGGTATATTAGAGGAGTACAGATTGTGGCGAGTCTGCATGAACATATGTGTGGGAGGGAGGCAGAAAGTAAAAGATGCAAAAAATATTTCTCAGGTTTGTCCCTTAAGTCATTCTTTGGGATAAAAACAATAATGGAGTTGAAAAGTTTTGTCAGCTTTTAGTAGATCACTTGGATTTTTTTTATTATGGTCTCCAGAAGAAAGGTGAACAGGACAAGAGCAAAGCTATATTACGTTCTATTTTTATTTCGACACTGATAGACTGCCACAGGTTTAACCAAGGACTTGCTCAACATCTTCCACCTCCTTTATTTTCGTCCACTTTTCTACCTCTCACTGCCATGAAAAAGATGTCAGACTCTTGCAAAATGTGTGCTTCCACAGCTGTGGACAAATGCAGAGCCACACATACCCACTATCCTGGTGGAGCACAAGGAGTATATTTCAACTGTATATCCTGGTGGACAAGGAGGAGGGGAAACTGAGGACAGACCACTTTTTCAAGTCCTCAAATTCAAAGCTGCATTTGTAGTTAAGAGGTTTCCAAAATTCAGCAACTCCGTCTGTAAAGAGGTGGCTAACATAGGCTACACACACCTACCTTTAATCAGTAAATAAGATGCATAGCTTGGGACTGAAGGACAGATTATACTTTCAGGTTGCTGATAATACCAATACAATCACAAAAAAGAGTACAATTTCTGTGTTAGATGGAAAAGCCATGCCAGAAAATGGTAATAAAGAAAGCCATATTCTTCAGGCCCTGCCAAAGTTTTCACTCATGTTAATTTTCTGTGGTGTTTTCTTTTTTTTTGGCTTAATACGCATAAAACACAAAAATTGTCTAATATAGCCCAGAACCAATGAGAATTTTGAATCAATTACCTAAAATCTGCAGAAAAATGAAACATGCCTGCAAAAAGACCAAACAATTTTTTTTTTCTTTTTTTTTTATCAGTGACATTACACCCCTGCCCTGAGTTCTTTGCTTGCCATTGTAGTAGCAAAATAGCGTAACCAGACTATGTTGGTACGCACTTTTCTCTTTCACTTCAAGACCTGATTGAGCTTCTACTGAAGTTAGTCAGATCTCTTCTACTCTGGAAGTTTAATCTAGTCCTTGTCCTTAATACTACATTATCTACTTCCTACGTTCTAAATAAATTTTTAAAATGTAAATACAATTTAAATTAAAATGAGGACTTCAGCTGGGTACTTTGTTAATTTCAAAGTGTCAACACTGATTTATAAAACTTGATAATCAAACTGTGCTTTTAAAAAGTTAGTATATTCCTTTCATACAGATACAAATCATATTGATGGAATGAGTGAACCTTCATTTGGCTTACCTGAGGGCAGGCTACAATTTGACATTCAAATACAACCTCTGTTATTTCTCATACCATCAAGCTGCGCAGTTACTCAGCAGCCTAACAAACAGTTACTCTGTAATCACCTCTGATACTCTGAATTGAAAGGTCCATTTGCAAACCTGGGAAATGGCTGCAATTTTTTGCAGAAGTATCACATTTTATTTGGTGTATATGCACAATATTGTCTTGTCTGAGTGCACAGACAAATCAAAAGGGCTTGGAAAGGCAAAACTAGATTGGAAAACCTAAATATCCCCTCAAATGTAGTTTGCAGCTGTGAAGAGGGTTTCTTCTACCATAACCCTGGTTGTAAGGGAAAATCAAAAGACACCGTTCTGTTTAAACTTAGTCATGCACGGTAAGAAAGGAAAAGCTGTCTGCTGCTGCACTGTGATTGAGAATCAGGGTAAGTAAACTGTAATTTTGCCCTTGAGGGAGCAGAGGATGCTGAAACCAATTCATATCCACCTTAGAGCTGAAGGGGAATGGGAACTATAGGAAACCCCACCCCTCGTGCCACCCTCCCAAAAAACCAACAACCCAGAAACTCAAGGGTTTCTTGTTATGACAAACCACTTTGAATGGCACTCTCCCTTTAAACACAATGTTCATGTTTTGAAAAATCCATTAGTGTCACCACATCCTATTCATTTTAATGGACTCCAAAAAGAAAATGTTAGAAGACATAGTAGATCTTAGTTGCACTAAGTAACACATGAATACTTATCACAGGTAACCTACATATCGCATAAGAGCGTGATTAGACTGCATGGGATATGCAGTAGGAGAGAGAACTGGGGATATTAAAGAAGGGGAAACAAACGGATGAGGTGAGGTTTGCAGAGAGTTAGAAGGGGCATCCTAATCAGAAACTGTAGCACCTTTTCAATATTGGAGTAGCAATTAGGGGTACTTGTCTCTTGTCAGAAGCTCTGGATGCAAACAGCATGTCCTTAGAGACTGTTCTTCTGCATATCTAATTCTGACCGCAGTGAGCTTTATATTCATAGTGACACCTAATCAAGACATATGTGACACATCAATATCAGTAAACAAATACATAATTCAAAATAAATTATTAGCATAGCTGCTTGAGCGGGTTGTATTGGAAGCTGCTACAGTCATGTCACTTTTATGACAATGAAAACAATTCTGCTTTATTCACAGATCCTAAGTAAATTCTTAAGGGAAAAAAAAAAAGAAAGTACACTGTCAACATCCTTCCACCCACACATCTATCCAGAGACCAAACTGAAACAAAAGCTGGCAGAAAACAATCTGTATTTCTGATACAGTACTGTGTTACTGAGTCTTATTTGTCTCTAACGAGGATGCAAGTCAAGATGTATTTTGCAGTTATGTTGCTTTCAGTAAATGAACTGTTATGTATTTAAGTGGTTACAAGGGCAAAAATCAAAACATGGTTTAAGTTTTAGCAACTATCAGCAGCTGACTTATAAACTATAAAGAAAGGCAAACTAGAAAGGTTTGAAGCTACATTTTTTGCAAAAAAATCAATACAAAACAAACAAAAAAATACCTAACTTCAAGAATAAGCAATAACAAACCAGCATTTGTAATTTCTGGAAACATCTGCAACTAGGAAGCGGTATTCTGTTGACTCATCATTTTACCAAAAGTCAGAGTCTAATAAAAGCTTTTGAAAAAAGTTTTTTCCCGTTCCTTATGGCAGCTACCAATAAGAAGGAAAAGAGTTACGAAAACCGAACCACAGAAAAGCATAGGGAGCCACATCTTTCTGTTGTCTTTATCATACACACTGTAATAATGACAGCATCATGACATGCTACTGAATCTTTACTTGTGGATCACAGCACCACAAAACCTAATCAGGATTCAAGCTTTTCTGAGGCATTGTAATGCCGTAACTGTTGTGAGGAAGTAACAGTTTTCAAATTCTAAATAAAACAATGAGAAAAAAATCCAGGCAATAAAAATTTGCCATTAAGTGACAGAAAAGGATTTACCTCAAAAAAAAAACAAAAAAAAAACTCACGCCAAAACAACAACAACAAAAAAAACCCCAAACACCAGTGAACGGGCAGGAAGGA
Source organism: Falco punctatus (assembly GCF_963210335.1). NCBI lineage: Eukaryota > Metazoa > Chordata > Aves > Falconiformes > Falconidae > Falco > Falco punctatus. The sequence goes on from NC_137594.1 coordinate 8,983,668, forward strand.
AACTGATTGAACAAAAGTTTTAAGACACAACAAAGTTCCCAGGGCGTGATTTGCTGCTGTGTTGCTCAACTCCAGCTTAATCAAGGGAGTTGCACTACCATAAAACAGTCAGGAATCTGGCCAACACTTTAGAGCAATTATATTGTTAATATGCTAATACATCATGCATATTAAAATGTTATAAAATATTGACTTAGATATGCAAGGTTTTATTGTCAATTATATTTGGCTATGAAATTTTATAATGACTAGCAGCAGTAATAATAACAATAAGCAGACTGATTGAGGACAAGATGCCTGGAATATTTTTATTTTTTTTTTTTAAACAATTTAATGACTGAAATAAAACAATTAATAGCTCAAATGAAATCCATCCTTTACTGATGGACAAAAATCAAAATGCTTTAACAAATGTTTTTTATTAAACAACAGCTTATTATAGAAGTATTTAAATGTCATTCTTCTTAGAGCTTATATTCCCTTTTGGTACTGATTTTCTCAACAGTGCAATTTAATACTTTTATGTTTCTTTCACAGAAAAAATATTGCCGGATATGCTGGATTTGAATCAGGTTCTAGGAGTTTAACATCAAACTATTCTTTTTTGCATAACTTCAGCAATAAGCAAAAAGATCTCCCCAGCATATCAGCATGTATCTTTAAAAAATTCTCTCTGTTTTTCAGCCAGAAAAGACTGTCATTCTTTGCTTATCCAGCAACTTTATTAGAAGCTCAATGCATGCTACTCTGAGTAGTGTCTTTATTCTAGAAAGATATGTGCTTAAAGAAGATTGGCAGAAAAGAAACTCAGTTACAAACCTCTGTTTTGACCTATTCTCATGCTTCAGCCCTACAGAAAAAACAGCGGAGATTTTAGACAGTCACATTCCACTTAGAAGTAAATGGATTCAGCTTATCAACTCGATGAATACTACACAGCATTTTTAAGATCAGTCCTATTTTCTTCAGAAATTCTAATTCAAATGTTCAAAGCGCAGATGGCCAATTGTTAGTTGTTCAGTTTAACAGTGCACTCATTTTGCTAATATGCATATCGTCAGTTTAACCATGCCTCCAGTTTTCTCAAAGTAATTAACAAACATACTTCACATGAATTAGTCAAGTATGTTTTCACTAACAACCCTTGTATGCCTTACTTGAATCCTTATCTGTTTTGTGCCCCAGAAAGCCTTATTCCTTTCTCAAACACCACCTAGTATCCTAACATTTTGTGTTTTCAGCTTTGAATGGTGTTCTCAATTCCAGTATGTTTCTGTGAAATCAACATTAGCAAACCTAGATCTAAGATGTCTAGCCTGGCTTTATAATGCCCTGAAACCAGAAATAAAAGAAATTAGACTGTTCATGCAAATCTCTATTGTTTTCCTTGCCATAATTATGTTTATTATCGCCTCTAACTTTTTCTAGCACTGTATTACTCAGATGCTTTATTCACAGCTGCCTTACATGCTTCCCTCTGAAATCACAGGTTGCTAACACTTATTCAGCATCCCATACCTGCATTTTAATGTTTGCTCCTGAATGACTGAGACCATTTTATATAGAGATTATTTTGTAAGTACACTCCATTCCCATTCATATTTCCTCATAATATGGCCACTCCCATGTTGTTATCCATGTGGATCACCTCTCCTACTATGAAAAAAAAACTATTGGGAAAGTTTGCGATATGTCTGAATGCATTTTCATAGCTGAGAAGTGCAAACTAGCTTTATGTGATATACCAGCCCACCACTGACTAATGGCAAATGCTCTGTGACCCATTAGAATCTATGGAGTTCCATGTAACCCTGTATTTATGTGCAAATGAATAAAAATTACCTTACTAAATTCTGAGTTTCTGTAAAAAAAATGATGGATTATCTAGTTTCAGTTTCACTAAGCCAGATAAAAAAGGGTCAAGCAAAAAAGGTTAATATTCCTGAGCTTCTCCTGTTTAAACCTTCATAAAGGCGTATTTCCTTTTCTTTTGATAACTGACTGTCATTTACTCAGCCCGAAATTAGAGGTAGTTATACGATGCACCAAAGTAACTCCCTAAAATGTTAGAATTATTATTATTAATGCCTATAGTAATCTTTACAATAAAAGGCTAAATAAAATTAAAAAAATGAAAGCATGAGCAAAGGTATTCATGGCATTAAAAAGTACCTTGTAGCTGGAGGCTTATTCTGAAAAGTAATTATGTCTGTCTGCTTTTTAATTAGTGTCCTTGTATTTTTTAAAGGAATACACAATATAGATAACTTTAGAAGAGCATGCGCTGGATGACGATTCAATTATTGTATTTATATTCTTGGTAAACCATAAAGAGTCTTTCTGGCTTTATGCCCTTTCCCATTAGGTGATAAAATTGCCTCATACTTCTTCATTTCTAAAGAATGCCATTGGTATGGGTAATTACCTTTGTCAGATAGAGCCCACAGCTTTGTCCTTGAGATTCCTATGCTCTGTGCCTGGAAAATATTTATTGTTGTCAAATCACAATTTACATTTCAAGATCTTGTCTATACTTTCATCTCTTGCTTTGACTAATATTTCATGAGAATTTCTACTAGTTGTGGCAGTTCTGGTACTTTCCCAAATACCTGGGCGGGGGGCTTAGCTAGCCACTGGTATGTTTTTTGTTTGGCAAGTGAAAGTGAATACCATGAATCATTTGATAAAGGAGTCAATCAAAATGAAAGTAATAGCTCCGTGACTGGAGTGCCTGCAGAATAAGGAAAACAGAAATTCCATTAAAAGCCTTCATTCAGAGATGTAAAAGTTGGTTAAAAGCATTGCTCTAGGCTAAGGGAAATATCCTCTCCCAGGCAGTCCTGCACAGCCTCTGGAGTTCCTCAGCAGACAGATTTGTTGCACGTCCGTGCACAGGGTGCACAGAGTGTGAGAAGAGGGAGGAGTTTTAGAAGAGCCTTCTCGTACCCTGATGCAACAGAGCCAACGGGTGCACGCTTCACCTCGGTATTTCGCGGTAGGTCTGAAAAGGCTTGAGTCTGTACTAACGATAAAAGAGCCCATCTGTGCTTGGATATGCTCATGGTAGTACCTCACAAACAGGAACGGAGATTCAACCTGAGTGTGGTCTGAGGAATCCAGTGCTACACATGGTCATAAAAAGGCTAGGAAGGAAATATAGATCTTGAGTATCCCACTCAGTGTTACGTCAGGTGAAAGAAAGATTGGGAACTTTAAAGGGATCATCATTTAGCTGTCTTTACATTTTATGAGCCATGGCTTCTGTTATTTGTTGGTGTGTTTTTCACAAATCTCAGAGGCTGCCAACTGGAATATATTTAGAAAGTTTTTCTTGTTGAAATCTATGACATCACTCAGAGGCTGCCAACTGGAATATATTTAGAAGGTTTTTCTTGTTGAAATCTATGACATCATTCAATACATTTCTACTATGTAATACACATATTCTTGAGAAAAGGATTACATTGCTTTTTTGAAAAGAGAGTTCCAGGTAAGCATTGCTAATAGTGAATGCATTACAGTATACTTCTCATTTTCAAAGAATTCACTAGAATCCTGTATCTCAAGCAGATTTGAGCTACAGTTTAGGAGGGACGAGTATGCAAATATCAGGATATTAATATTTAAACTGGAGGAATGTTGTGCAGCTAAATTATGTTACTAATATACTTCTTTTTTGCCTAAGTCAAAAGAGCTTCTCTGAGATAAGTCATTACTTTGGTTTCAAACTACATTAGTTCTCCATTTATTACTGCTTTTGTTGCATCAATTAACCAGCAATGACTGAAGTACAGGGCATTTCCTTAGTATTAATGAGACACATGAGGATGATAGGGAAGTATCTGTAATGTGGCTGTTACAGCCATTAGAAGATGGAAATGGAAACCCATGGAGCTGGAGGCAGAAGAAAGGGTTTCATTATTATATGCCGTATACATGTATGACAATCTGATAGCTTGAATGATCAGGGATTCTGAGCTCCCTTCAGAATCTGGGTAAACTGAAGCAAAAATGTTCTAATAAATAAATCATGGCTATTTGATTTTCTTTTAGTAGCTGAGTAGCATTGACAACACATAACCCGGTAAGTACTGCCAAAACTGTACAAGAAACTGAAAGAATACCGAGGAGGTTAGCCCAGCCTGAACTCTGCCTTGCTTCACTGCCCAGCAAAATTGCTAACCAGCTAATGCAAGCAACACAAGCATGCCAATGTGAGCAGTAGTTATAGCTATCATTGTAACTTATACAAACTAAAAAAATGTATTTGTGTGTTCAGATGAATGGGATCATGTATGACTATTAGGAACCTGACTTTATTAGATTTTACTGAATGGCAGATAATTCCATTTCAAAAAAGTACCAAAGGACCAAAGATGTGATGAGCCTTTGTACATACAAAAAAGATGCACCAAAAGAAAGGTCTGCAAGTTAATCATTCATTCTTACTGCACTGCAAATCAGACTTTCAGAGAATACTTGCATATTCCCCAGATTCCTTTCCTGTTCAGGGCATAGCTCCTGAGAGCCCAAACATCTGAGCAGCATAATCAGCCCTGACTTACAAAGCAAGGCTATTATCCACCCCCGTTCTCTCAAGCATCTAGCCAAAATAAACCTCCCAACCTTGGCATACAATTTTAAGCTCATGTAAGTCTCAACTACACCAGAAAACAATGAGAAATCTCATTACTCCAGCATCTAAAGTCCAGAGACTTTGAAAACAAAGATCACCCTTTATATCTACAGACTAAAAGGTACATTCTCAAGGCAAGGTCATATTTTGTCAATAAGCCTGCTTCATCCAGCCTGCAATAACCTAGATGTTCCTGCTCCTCACTCATTCAGCAGAGAAAACTTGGGGGTATGGCAATCTAGAAAGAAAATTTAAGAATCAAGTCATAGGTGCAATAACTTTCAGTATCCCTCTTGCCATGAGTGTTAATACATCTATTTCTTCTGCACACCCTACACCTGTATTTCAGAGTGATCTTTCAAAGATGTCAAAGTTCTTCGCAACATCCTCTTCTCTTAAAAGTCCATGTGACAGAACTCATCAACATAAAGGAGTTACCACATGACCAGAAAGGAAAAAAGCTGAACAACCAAAAAGCAAAAATTAATTTGATGATATAAGAAAGAAATATAAGAAATCATACAATAGAAAAAAATGTGCAAAATGAATGGAACATTTAAGAGTAGACACTCTTGGAGAGGGTCAAAGCTACAAAAGGAATTTATCTACCAATTTTTCACCAAATTAATGAAAAATTTATAACTAAATCTGAAATACTGAAACTACCACCTAAATATCACCTGTACTATGTTAATCACTTTCAGTGCAGTCTTCACATTGTTTTATCTTCAGTAACCAAAAAAAGATGCAGATGGATGAGATATTTGAAGAATTATCTCTAGGGGGCACGTAATCAGTATGTAACATAGTTGCTTTGATTTAAACAGGAGGGATAAAACTATATGGCACTCGTCTACATAGTTAAAGAACTTGAACATAAAAGCAATACCAAAGTCTGGGCAACTGTCTGAGGGAAAAAAATCCAGGCAACTGTTCCTTAGTCCGTCTGTCTAGTTTACCCACCCAAAAAGAAGCTGCAGACAAGAAACTTCTTCACATAGGCTGGAAGGAACCTGCTTACAATGGGAAAATGAAAGGAGGGAAATGTCACCCTTGGCACAGGTCTCAGAATATGATGGTAAGACTATTTGTCAACAATAGTATGAACTTTGATGCTAGTTCTGAGTTAGAACTATCCAGACACTTGCTTATGTATAGGAAAACAAAATGTTCTCCCCAAAAAACCAAAACAATCAAACTTTTGCATGTTAAGTACTTACAGAAAAGAGTCAAAGTCCCCACTAGCTCATGCTTTCTCCTCCCAATTTTGCTAGACATGAAAGGGTTAAGTTCACATTTTAGGGAACTCAGATTAAAAAGAAGTAGCATGTTTAAAATTATTCACACAAATTCTAAATATGGTTGCTTTCAAAAAGATCAGCCAATCTGAATCTAAATATCCTCATCCTCAAGCCATGTGAAAATACAGAAGTAGTTATGCTCAATTCAGCCAGGCCAATCTTGTGTCTCGGAACATTCCCACCTGAGACAGTGGCTGAGGGGTGACATAAAAGAATAACTTTGTCATGGTGGCAGCAGAAATCTGCCAAAAATTACCTGTGCGTAAAGCACAAATTTAACTGCTGGTAACTCACCAGCACAAAGTTCTGAAACAATGACTCATGTTTTGGCAAAACTTGGTGTTTACCTATTGAAGTGTTGATAAATCAGATATATATTAGGATCTACCATGCTGAGAATCAGAAAAATAAACCCAGTATCATGGCTTATGATTGGTAAGCAAGTTTGATGGCAGTGAAATGCTCTGGTCGCTGCCCCACAAGAAGAGGGGAGCCTCGGACTGAACCTGGAGAGCAGCTGGCCTAGGAGGAGAAAATGCTCCTGTATGAATGATGCTGACATATTTATTTTTATGGGAGAGATCAGTAGTCCATTAATATTACTGTCAGTGAAGATATCGTAATGCCAAACTCTGAATTTTCATTTGATGCTTGTGTCTGCCTCCAACAGATTTCGGTTCTTTTGTAGCAGAGATTTTGCTTATTGTGGCGTTGAAAAAAGACCTTAAAATGCCCATGTTACCCTGCTTGACAGTTCTATGAACAAATTTAGTTTCTACATGAGGAGTTTAAAAATAATTTCTCTTAAAAAAAGCAAATATAGTAGTCTATGAAATTAAGCTCTTGTTTTATGTAAATGTCAAATAATTATATTATGAATGTGAAAATAAGTCATCAGCAGGAATGCAAATGCTTAGAACAAGATTGGCATTATTATTTTCATAGACAATCTGATAAGAGGCAATTTTACAATGGTGATAGATGCTGAGGCTCCCATGAAGGCTAATGACAAGGCTGGTTTCTTACAAAATTCTTGAGTATAATTATGTTTTAAAAATCTGAAGATGCAACAGGCAGGCTTGATTCTGATGTGGCTCAGTAAAGTGCACATCTGTTAACGCTGCAGTGACGCACACATAATGGAGTTAAAAAAATAATTGGAAGAGTTTCTGGAAAAACTTTTTTATTATTATTTTGTTCTTTTTTTACTTTTTTTGAGGAAAATGTGAAATTACTTCATTTTACATCTTACTATTCCAATGTCTGAAAACTTTGGATCACAAACTAATAAATCTGCTTTCATGCCATTGGTAAATCTCATGATCTGACATTCCTCATGTCTTGAGAGAATTGGTATGGAAATTCTATATCTTGCTTCTTTAAAAACATCAGTACTATTCACTGGTTTGATATTAACCTGGGCAAAATATACCCTATGCAACCAGAGCTCGCTCACTTTCCTTATGCAGTTTGATTCCCTGTGTTGGCTTGGCTTTCCTGCAAGCAGAAAGTATTCTTGCTAATTTATCAAAGCAGTGTTTGCTTGCAAGATTTAACAGTAATTAAACGGGTACTGTTGGCACTACTGGCAATGAAATACACAAATTATTAAGTTATGTCATAGGAATACAGTTTACAGGGGTTGTCAGTTGAGACCTTAGTTTATACTCAGACCTATCTTTCTCATTTCTGTATGGCATTTCAGTTCTCTGTCACAGATTCCCAACAAGTTTGTTTCTGAGAACAAGTACCACAGAACAATATTGGACAACAAAAATGGGCCAATTAAGCGTATTTTATCCTCCCATTCATTATGTTCACAGCTACAGTCAGTATTATGAAACTGAGCATTAAAAGTTCTGTATTATAATACTATATCCTTTAAAAAAGATACTCTGGGGGAAAAGCAAGCATTAATATCAGTATTCTACAAGCAAGAACTAGCAGCACTGATCATCAGGTTCTGAAGACAAATTTTCTTACAACAATGTGTCAAGCCTGCTTGCACATATGGGAATTATGCATATACATTGATTGCAGAATAGATACATCAGCAGAAACATTTTCATGGTTTGTGTTTCAGTTAAGACAAAGACATGGGATGACAGAGCTACGTTCTGAATCTGTTCTTTTGCTGCAATAAATTTATGTCAAATGTATACTCTAAAATACAGTGCTAATATCAATACTGAATTATACTGTCACCTGTGATCCCATCAACAGCGCTTACAATTCCCAATTAATCAAGAATTCTTTTTGATTGAAATCTAGGACCCATATTCCCAGACAGGGTGATGCTCCTGACTCTCCATGACTTAGGTGTACGGATCAGTCACAACAGCTTTGCGGATCTGAACAATCCATGTTCTTGTCTATAGCTGTGTATCAGTAAATTTATTCATATAGATCAAATAGGGCTACTTGCATGCAACATTACCCATGCCCTTAATCATTTATGGCACTGAAACATAATATCACTCAGCATTAAGAACTTTTGGGTTGAGTCTACAATTTACTTCTACAACAGCAAAGCTTTATTTTTTCTGTCTTAATATAAGTAACTAAATATAAGGCTTTGGTTTTAGGTTTTCTGAATTTTGTTTTAACATTTACCATGTATACCCTTTACAAATGTAATCATGTGTCTCTTCAAAATCTATACTACTGTATTCACTGAGAATAATACAGTTTTGAACATGAAAGGGAATGAGTGAAACTTCAGCAGAAATTAAGTTTCCTTTCAAAAATTCTCAAAAGTTAAAAATCCAATGTGCATTACTTTTTACTGAATTATACACAGTTTCCACTGCAAACGTTGCTTAAACCATTTACAAACCCAACAGAACTAAAAGCCAGTATACACAAACACTTACTAGTTTCAGTAGCTACAATGGTTATGTTGTGCCACATATTTGTTTCTCTGTCCAGTGGTGTTGCCAAAGTTATTTTCCCATCTTCTGCGTTAATGTTGAACTGTCTCTCAAGGTCAGTGTGCCGATCAATGGAAAACCTACAAAACAGACATCCCTGTAATCTACTTAATGAAGTTGGTGTAATCCATACAATCACAAGAAAATTTAGGGAGCCCTCTGAGGGCTACAGTTTTATAGCCAAATGGATTCAGAAGCTCAATAGCATAATAATTTGTAAGACAAAATGACAAACTGAGACTAAAAAAACTTAATAATTATTGCCCAAGGAGTAATTAGCTGTATACCCAGTGTGAAGGTCATAAAATGCCCTCAGGTTTACTGGGTAACATCTTTGAAAAACGGTGCTGATCAAGAGTTAATGACACAATCCATCACATTTATTAGACTGTTTCTATGGTATTCCACAGTAACTGATGATAATTTTGACAGTAATGTATTAAGCCCACAAAAGTGGTGGGCCTCATGGTTATTTTAAAAAAGGGCTGAATAATATTATTTTACCAATAAATTTCAGATTAATGAAGCATGAACTACCCAACGAGCATATTATTTGGTTATGGTTCAAGCAGCTCCATGGGCAGAACACAGTGAATCACCGTTTTCCTATAAAACACTTCAAACACTGAAGGACTGATTGTTTTATGGACTGACATCACTGATTTTTAACAAAACGAGTTTCATCTGACAGGTAGTCAGAGTTTGCAAATGTGAATGTCCAGGTAAATTATGCAGCCTAAACAGAGCCAGCCTGACAACAAGAGCGAGCTGCAGTAGATTGCTCCAACGGTGCATTAAGCAGGATGATGATTTAAAGCTCAGAACAGGATCTCCAGGAAAGCTTTTATGTTTGTCCATTTTCACAGAGTTATTTTGTTAACGTATTATTCGCAAAAAGAAATTAAATCACAAAATTAAGCCTTCCAATTTTTTGACAGGAAAGGTATGAAATGAGAGAGTTTAGTGATAAACTATTGATATGGTTCAACAAAAATTGACTTCAAGGGGTTTTACTGAATCCCAATTGTGGATTTATGGAAAAGCCTTTTAAGCCTTTGTGTCTATGTATTACAGAACCTAACAGCATGCACTGACAATTTTTACATCTGTTCTGCATTATATCTAGGCATAATAGGGTGAGTTAGGGTACAGTATTAGACTGGATTACATGATATAGTGGTCAGAAAAGTGACTCAGACTGTCAGTTTCCCATTACATTCCTACTTTTTGCAAATACGCTGTGAAATTCACTGATAAAAGAACAAGAGCATATTTTGCTACAGTGACAATGGCAGAGCTATCTGAAATTCAGTTATTCCATTGTGGTTTATGCTTTATCATAAGCAATTTCTGAAAAAAAGTTCTAATTTGGAAGTACCTCTATATGCTACAATAAACATATTCTAATGAACTCAAACTCATTCCAGCATAGCACAATTATTTTGATAGACATAGCATTAGAATCTGATTTCAAAGCTTAGGATTATGGTGTTAATCTTTCTTTTATTTCACTGTCAGATATTTTCATATTCAGAATGAATGATGCGTTGCAATTAGATTGCTCGTGCAATGCATCCAGCCAGATAAAATTCACTTTCAGAAAATCAGTTCTAAACTACAGAAATCTATCAGAATTTTAAAGTTTAAGTGTTCAAAGACTGTTTTACTAAAGATCAATGCTAGCATGATCATGTTGGTAAGGTATTTAACAACTAATGGACTTAAGAGTGAACCTCCCTGCTTAACTAAGTAATGGGATTTGTTAACACATTTAAGTTTCTGGTTTTAAACTCAGACAACCTAGTTTTATTCACTTTAAAATGAGTGGTTTGGTTAAGAAGAGTACCAGGAAAAAAATTTGAAGTAAAATTCCAAATATATGTGCCTAAAGCTAGGCACATGCATCTATATTTGGATGTTGGAGTAAACTCATTTTCTAGTGAACTCCACATGCTCAGCTCTCAATGCTTTAACGGGAACTGTACTACCCTCAGCATTTCTGAAAATCAGGTCACTTGTGTGGAAAAATAAAGCTGTGGGGGCCTAACTTCACAGAACCATTTTTGAAAATGCATTGTAACTTTATTTGAATGTCTCCCTAGTTCTAATTAAAGTATCAGAAGTGAAATTCTGGTACTAGTGAAGTTAGTAAAAAATATCTTACAGACTTTCACAGGCTTAAGATTTCACTCAAGAAAATATAGGAAAGACCACAATCACCTTTTTTTAAGATGTCATAACTTAAAACTAATTTTAATTCTTGATGTTTACGTAATGTTGCAGAAAGAACTCTTCTGATACCGAACATTTATGACTTTTTTACAGTCCACAAATGAAATAAAATATGAAATGTTTATATGTTACTTAATGTTTAGTTGACCTGGGCTTGACATAAATTCCATTGAGATAAGACACAATTCTTCTCTAAGGATCACACATTTTTAAACTTTTTAAACCATTTACAATCTTCCAGCAGTTCCTTTTTTTGAAGATATAAAACTGAGAGCATAACATCTGTGAGTTTATTAAATCGCATTTCATCTCATCCCAACACTATTTATTCACAATGCAAAACCAGCATTCAAAATGAAACATTTTTAACATAAGTTACATGGCTTTACAAGACTACAAAGAGGTAAAACCCTCTCGCGATTTTAATTTGATAAATATTTGGTACAAAAATAAAAATTAAGATCTGCAGTGTCATAAAACTAGGAAAACTAATAGTACATTTGCAGTTTCCTTTTCATGATAATAGTATTGTAACTCTTTTTAATGGGAATGCATTGTCAAATCCATAAGCTATACATAAAACATAGATTTCTCTAAAAATGAGAAAAGAATATCTTGGGAAATAATATCATTTGAAATTGCAATAAACCCAGCACAGGTTATTGGGAAGTTTTGGTTAGTTTATGGGTCTGCTATGGCAATTATAGGAACACCCCCACAGTGGTTTAACAGGAGACTTAAAATGATTCTCAGTCCTGCTCCTGCACAATTGCTATTGCTATTATGGCTTAATTTTATCTATTCTTTATTTGCCTCAATGTAAATAAGAGCAGAAATTCTTTTTTTGCTGCACCTGCTGAGATTTAAATCACAGTACTGATACCTCATCAGTGGTAAATCACCATTGTTTATTAATGCCAGGCAGATCGGACACACTACTTAGTAACAGATAAACAGCTGCACAATTAGGGAGGCAGAAAATATCATATCTCAGTTTTTAAGGCCTGCTGTGAATTAAGAAAATGATCAGCTGCTGCCAAAGATGAAATCTCTGTTGATATGAATGGGGAAAACCTGCCAGTGAAGCTTATCTTTCCACAAAGACACTGAAAGGCAGTGGTTTATAGGAGGGCAGGTACAGTATAGGAGGAAAGATTATTACTCCTGATTTTTTCTATGCACTTGGATCATGCTTTATCGAAGATAACTTACCACAGATAAATAGACTGTGGTTATAAAATAACAACAGAAACATGAAATAACTACAACTGAAATCAAAAGATTTGTATGCTAATGGATAACGATCTTTCAAGCCTAATTATACTATAAGCCAGAATGTACCACCCTTACTAAATAAAGTGCAGTAAAGCTTTATGACTAGCTTAATTGAATTCACTGAGTCCCTTTCCCAAGAGAGACGCATGTGGTCTAGTTGTGGTAGCGAGCCACTAACGAATACTTCTGAAGTGACTAGGCTAGAATAAGACAAACCACTAACTGTGTTAATAACTGTTAGACAAATTTGTAAATTCTTTACACCATCAGGCTTAAAAGTGAGCCAGGCCCTTAACCGCCATGCACAGCAGAAGAGCAAACAAAGACAAAAGAGAAATTCTGCTGTTTATTTTAAAAATACTGGGTTATGTAAGATATGATGTAGTTAAACTATATGAACAACCAATATGAAGAGATTGTAGAACCATACAATCACAGAATCACGTAGGTTGGAAAACACCTCTGGGAACATCGGCTCCAACCATTAACCCAGGGCTGCCAAGCCCATCACTAAGCCATATCGGTAAGCGCCGCAGCTACATGTCTTTGAAACACCTCCAGGGATGGTGACTCCACCACCTTCCTATGCAGCCTGTTCCAATTCTTGACCACCCTTTCCTTAAAGAAACTTTTCCTAATATCCAGTCTAAACCTCCCCTGGCACAACTTGAGGCCATTTCCTCTTGTCCTGGTGCTTGTTACCTGGGAGAAGAGACCGACCCCCACTTGCCTTACAGCCTCCTGTCAGATAATTCATATTCCTTGGAGAAACAGGTGATGAAAGCACAATTCAGCCAAATACCACGTTAGCAGTTAGCCATACAAAGGTGCCTTATCCACAATTAGGGCTCAACAACAACGAGAAAAGGCCCATACAACATATGCATCCTTTAGCCCCATCCATCTACAGATGTCTGAATTTCTGTGGCTGATACAGAGATTTCAGGCTAATAACTGCCAAACCTCTGCATTTGACACCAGACATCACTAAATAGCCTTCTTTAGGTATTTACATAAGGGTGGCACGCTTAGAACCAGACTGGTAACCCACCTATACACCTGCTTGTAAATCTGTGATAGGGTTCATATCTTTTATAGCAAGTAATGGAAAGACCAGAGAATGTGTTTCATTTCTTCTACGCAAGCATAAAGCCAAAGTACTGTTGTATTGAATAGAAATGAGGTTAAACTTCTTTTTTTTTTTTTTTTTTTTTTTTTTTTTTTTAATGAAACCTAGGAAAAGTTTCTTTCCAGTCTGTTTTCTATAGTATTTTTTCTAAATTCTCTACTATTTTGTCTCATTACTCAATTATCAGACTATTTCCATGTTCAGAGATATCTAAGTTTTATTTCATTTATGGTACTGCAATACTTTGAGTTTACTGAGCCTTGATGTATAAGACTAATGTGCAGGAGACATGGTATTGGTAGCACCTAAGTTGATTCATGTTTTTTTTTTTTGTTAGGGTTTTCATAACAAATGCACACAAAAGCTCTCACCAGAATATTGATAGAACAGATAGCTATTGAAAAATATTATTTCCTTGAAATGCAATTAGCTATTGTCTCCTAAAATTCTGTTTTAAAGGAAAAAAACATTAAAAAATGGCCAGGCAGCATCAAAATGTCCATTATTTTTAAAATAGAATGTTTTCATTCTGTTTTTCAATTTTTAACTTATGATTAATATTTTTGAAAGTGTATCATTAAACATATACATAAAATTTACATGGTACAATAATGGAATAAACACTTTTAATGCACAATCAAAATGATGCATTCTAATCCAAAAACCCAATGCTTCCACATATTTTTGTTAGAATCTGCCATGTTCTAATTTTGTTCCAACTTGGAAAGAAAGTAACTACATTTTTGCTCCCTGCTTTCCCCTGATGAATATTTTTGCTTCTGTAATAGTAGAATTACTGACTTGAAATCCTTTTTTCTTTTTTTTTTTTTCTTAAAATATTTTTTTGCCAAAAAAATTTGAAAAACCAGAATTTGGACTTTCCAGAGCTATGCCAGATAAAGCCAAATTAATGAGATGAGCAAACAAGAAGAAAAATAAGTTGCATAGAAAATCAAGCTCTGTATCTTGAAGTAGCTATCAAGCCAATACTGTAGAAAAATTAAATCTTACGAAGTACTGCATATAACATTTTTACAGAGGACATATGTCACACTAATTAAATGCCTTTTTTTTAAATATAATGAATTTTGGCTACTTCTCTTTTATGTATATTGTTTCTATATAACTTGATGAGTAATGAAATTCTAATTCAGTTTGCATATATAAAATACTTATGCTTTTAAAATTTTGAACATATCTATAAAATTCTGAAAAAATGGAAATGAGGTAAATATTTTACTCAGTTCAATTTTACAGGCTTGGACAAAATGGAGAGTGACAGTTTTAGGATATAGGTAGGCCTGTAGCTGGTCTAAATTATTAGGGCTTTGAGGCAGGACTAGAAAAGAATTCCAGGGAAACAGAACAAGACTGGAAAAATAGCCAAGGTAGGACTGAAGCAGAGTTGAAGTCAGGCTGAGATGAGGAGCAGAGGGGACACAATCAAGAGGCAGAGGAGCACAGGACCAAGCTCAGAGTAAAGCAGAACAGGGCAGAGGGAAGGAACTAAGGTTAAATTGAAAGAGAAATGACTATCAAGCTGGAATAAAGGGAAGAAAGCCAACTTGCTGCCACTGTGGCTGGTTTCAGAAGACCCCGTCTTTCTAGTAGCGGAGTAAGTCCTTTTTCACAGATGCCAGGTGACAGCAGTAATAAAATTAGGGGTGGGGCCACTGCTTAAATTGTAATAGATCAGACTGTGAATTCTCTATTACTTTTCTCTGTTTATGTAACATTTTTCTGATCTAGGTAACTACCCTCATTTATTTCCTATTTCTATGATCATATTACCATCTGAGCATCCTGAGAGCTTCTCTGGTAAGAAAAGGAATTTGTTGCCTATTAACACTGTCTGAGTTGTGTGCTGCAGTAGAAAATATATTAATCAATTAATTTGTCTAGATATCTGTGACAGTGAATGCTACATTTAGCTAGTTTGGGAAGGATTATTTAGAAATGAGAGACCAACATAGTCTCCAACATCTTCACACACAAGTGCTAATACATCCAAACGTGTTGGAAATTCTGAATTTCTAATTCTGAAAATACTAAAATGTGCAATATGTAGGCCCCCTAAATAAAGGTTTAAAGTTTTGCTCTATGACAAATCTATATGTAAATGATGATGATTAGAAAATGGTCTTAAGTGACAGATTATAACAATTAACATCATCCTGCTGAAGACTGCTTGCATAGCTTAAACTCCCTAAGGCAGTAACACACAGTGATGATTATTATTAAATAGACCCTCTCCAAATATACCTTTCCTATGCATTTGACGTTTTGGTGTTTGTTTTCATAATGGTTTTAACAGGCAGTACTACACATAGCAAAATGTCTTTTGGGAACCTTTGCATCATACCATACTAGCCATGACAAAGGAGGAGTAGAAGGTGTGTGGTCATTAAACATCGATGTGATGAAACTGGAATAGCAGATTTTGTTCAAGTTAGATCAAAAAGGAAAATATTGTAAACTGAAGATGCAAAAGTCATACAGGCACAATCATCTCTGATTTTCTATCTTTAAACCAGGAATGGGTTTAGCCAAAGGAATACAAAATATGTTTTGACAACCTTATAACTACATGGAATAAACTCAGTATTGTTAGTGCAGGCACTAGGAGATTACTCAAAATAATCTGCAGATACACACTGATGATTGAATCCCATCCAACCTTGTACACCCGGTTTCTTATTTTCATTGCACTGCTACTGTTTCGTAAGACTACTCATGTGGCAAGGAGCATTTTTTTGATTTTGAAAATGATCTGAACTGATAAATCTTACATGATTAAAAAATCTTATGCAAGTATTTTCATAGAAATCAAATGGCATGAGAAGAGTGTCATATACCGCATGGGAAAACATACTTAGCATCCTGCCAGTAGTTTTTTTCAAAGGGAACTTCAAAGCAGCACTACCTGATAGGACTGGAAGACACGTCAGGGTCATGGGCAGCCACCTGACCAATCACAGAGTTAATAGCAGCATTTTCATGCACTTCCAGTAGGTAAGTAGGTGATGAAAAGACTGGTGGCTCATCAGCATCGTCTACTACAATTTTTACCGTTGCTGTATCCTTGAATGGTCCTCCACTGATGAAGCGAGGATCAATATAAATGTTGGCTGCTTCTACCTTCAGAGAATAGGATTTTTTGGTCTCAAAGTCCAGTGGCTGTTAGGAATGACAAAGATAAATGTCTTTTACTAATGGCCACAGAGAAAGAACAAGTGAATATAATGCTGATGGATGGAAGTTATGTGTATTTACGTACATTCAGTGAGTTTTAATGCAATCACTTCCCACTCCCAGAAATCCAACCTGTAAACTTTCAAGTCATATATTGATATCTGTTTATTAACCAGCCTCAGAAAAAACAAGTCTCTTTGTTTTCTTGCTTTTCACAAGAAATTTACCAAGATACTCTCTCTCATGAATTATACTATTACAATTACATATCAGATAAATACTACAGATTTGTTGGTGATGACATGACTTGCATATTAATCATGTACTTAATCACTGCTTTGTTAGTTGGAGATAAGAAAAGAATTATACTAGCTCCACAGGAATAAATATTTTATTACTTCCAGAACAATGTGAGAAATTCAAAGAAATAACAATTATTATTTGTTGGACATAAGAGGCATCATATGGAAAAATGTAGAGCTAATCATATAAGAAAGTGTTTCAATATTATTGCACTTCAGGTAGCTCTGCATTTCTGTTTATAGGGGTAAATGAGGCAGACATCTCTCAGGAATTTCTTAAAACTAGCAATTTCTATTTCTGTATCTTACTTCTTTTTTTTTTTTTTTTTTTTTTTTTTTCAGAGAGAGAAGCATGAAACTGATTACTTTATTCTATCAATATACCTGCCATGTCACCATTGTTTTTACTGTTTTACAGTTCCATATTAAAACATAAAAGATGAAAACACAGTGGGTTTAAAGGAATGAAATGCCAAATAAAAAACAAATCTGTGACACTTGAATATTAGAATTTTTCATTATAGGAGATTCAAGTTTGTGTCTTAAAGCACATCAGTAGATTCACTACATAATTCTCTTGTGTCTCACAACGATTCAAATTTCAAAGATGCAAATTGCCAAGCATTGGAAAGATATTAAGATTTGCATTACAATGTCCCAGGGATAAAAAGAAAAGGACATAGAAACTCTAAATCTGCAATGCAAATACCAGCAAGAGCACAAACAGGAACCTTCAGGAAATCTGTCAAAGCCTTCAATATGTATACTTTCAAATTTTGTTGATTTTTTTCAGGTATGAATCAAGCTCTAACGGGATTTGCTCTTTCTCACAAATTCTAGTAAACACGAGAAAACCTTGCTTCTTTAGAAGCTCTTAAATTAGTAAGCTTTTGTAATTATGAATGGTGATTTATAAATCAGCATATTCACAATTTGCCAATCATAGCTCCTGTATCATTTTTTCAACGGCTTTTCATGTACTTTACAGAAATGACAGTACCCCAATACATTTAGTCATGCTTAATCAGAATATCATATTGAAAATTTACTCTGCATTGTCTAAACTCCATGAATTTATGCTGGAGAAAATCTGTTGCTGAACAGCACCCTCCATACATCATCTACTGTAGCAGAACCAGAATGATTATTGCTGTCAAAATGAATATATGAAACAACATTTTGTTAGAGGCTCAGTTGTGAAATAAAGCCAAGGGAACTGGGGCAAAAGGCTAATTGCCTTAGTTTTCAAAGGAGGCCACAGCATACAATAAATAACAGTAAGAAAGATCAGGATTGTATATCATAATTTTCTCTTTAGGAAAACAGATCTAAATTTATGTAAATACACATAATTTTATTATAAATCTACAGGGCTGACAACCAAGAAACAGAAAATATAATCTTTTGACAGGGACCCTACCTGACCTCTTTAATCACAGGTACAAGTTGAATATTATTTACCCGTACTCACTGGATTCTTCTTGGGTTTTGTTTTGTTTTGTTTTGTTTTTTTTCCATTGGAATGTCATGTTTTAGGGGTTTATTTTGGGTTTTAGAGAAAACAAAGATTAATTTAGAGTGCTCTGTTATGTATTTAAAACCCTCTATGCCAGAGTTACAAATTATATTCGTATCCTTTTTCAGAACACAGCATGAGAATCAGCTCTCTCCTCCTTCCACAAAAAATGATGATAATTAAATCTGTAATTAATATTTCATTGACATTACTGGCCAAGTTTTGTTCTAGGTATGCTGTCTCTCTGCACATTTCTGTATATAATTGGGTGGTCCTTCTGTTGTGCACATTGCACATCAAGAATATATCTTGATGCACCTTCCATACATCAAGACTGTACAAACATAGAAAATGTAACAATTGCAGACTCCTTCAGGGCCTGAAATTGGCACTTCTCATATGAAACAGCACTGATCTGCTTGATAAGGTTCACTGACATCACTATTCATTGAGCAAAGAGAGTTCAGCATGAGAAAAGCTGGAAGACAGTCTCTCATACATCAGGTGATTAAATAATATGCCTCAAATTATTTATTTTTCTGAATACTATTTTACCAGTCATACAGCAAATCAAATAATAGAGAAAAAGGTATCTGATTTTATGATTTTATGGAACAAACAAAGCATATCAATCTGCTCTTCTCCTTTGGAACCAAGAAAGCAAAACCAATCTGATTTGACCACATGGAAGCCCAGATAAGATTAACACATTCCCAGCACTGCAAATACTTCCATGGACGTCTCCCCAGTTGTCACCTAAATGGCAATTTTGAGGGACATGGCTAATACAACCCTTTTTTATCAGTTCACAGGCTTGACACCCCATCCATAGATAAAAGAATTCTTGAAAATCCAGCATTTTCTCATAAAGTAAAGTGTGGCTGGGTGTTTGTATGTAAAATAAACATTTATTATTTTTTTTATAAAAGATACCATTTACCTTTCTCACTCTAATAATGCCGTCTTGAGTCTGGGCGTCTGTAGTAATTTCAAATATATCCATCCCATCTCCTTCAATAATATCATAGGATGATTTCGCATTTTCTCCAATATCCAGGTCATTTGCTTTCACCCTTCCTATTGGCTCACCAAGAGCAACATCTTCCATTACTGAGAAGTGATACAGACCTTACAAATAAGAGGAAAAGACTAAATATTACACCTGTTTCCAGTATCTCTTGTGTGCTCTTCATTTGTTTATACTTCCCCAATGCAAACTCTTGAGATGTGCAGCTGATACAAACCACATTTACACAAGTTATTTACAGAAAGCAGCAAAACATGTTCCTCATATAGGAATATTCAGTTTACTATATGTGAATGTTCTTTTCATTACAGTAATAGCCTGCTTCTTTCTTGCAGGGATGCTTAGTGCTGGCAAACATCAATAAAAACCTACCTCCAACACTGGAAGTATGTAACTTTCTCTACTGCAGACACCACTGAACTTACCATTTTATTTATAGACATGCAGTTAGAGTTCAGCTATGAAACTTTGGCTTTCACTCTGTAGAAAATGGTCTAATGCTTTAAAGATGCTTTATACAATTTCAGGTCTTTACTACTTTTTTATCCTTTAAATTTAATTTGGTTTTGTCTGTTTAACCCTTTCCAGCTTCCTTTTTGTGGTAAGAAACTAAATAGAAACATTGAAGGAAACTCCCCAAATATTTTTTTTAAAGGCGATAATAACTTTTCATAGCAATCATTACTGCATTTACTATTTGGTTGTAGGGTTAAAATAGAATCCACTAGAAAGTGCCATTCAAATTGTCAAGTTTTTTATTTTCTGTAATACTTGCTTCAGACCTTCTGACCTAAGAAGTGTCAAAAATCTGCTTAGAACTTGCAATATATTATTTTAGGTAAATGTGTTTTTTTAAAAGAAAACTCGAAATACCAATTCTGTTATAATATCTCCCAGTTCTTACCAGTACTCTGAAAAACAGAAGACACATGCATGCTTTACATCAAAAATTCTTTATGGAGTGCTTTTTTTTTTTTTTACCTCTCACTAATTGACATTTATTGAAGCTACAGTTAATATGTGATCTAATCAATTGCAGTGCTACTTAGTAGTTAAAATAGTTAAAAGGTATTCAAGGTTAGTACCCAACACAAAATAGTTTTTTACAAAGGGTTCTGGACTTGTTCTTTTCTGTCCTCACAGCTGTTCCAAGGCAACAGGTGGTTTTTGCTGTTACATGTTGCTATTAGTTATCTAAACCCAAAATATTTTGGAATTGTTGCTTTAACCATTTGTAGGCTGATTGCATTACCAATAGGAAACTGCGAGGAATTCACAAATACATATATTGGCTCTACATATAATCTGTCCCAAAGTGAATTTTTTTTGCTTTCATATTTCTAGGCTAAATTATTAGTGATAATTTGGAGATCATCAAGATTACTCAAGAATATTCATAATGGCTCACAAACAACGAGCAGCCAAAGCAATCAAGTGCCTCAGGAGACGAAATTATGTGTTCATAATTTATACTGCTTTGTGGTTTGAATCTCCAGACACAGTTGATTGCATTTTTAAGTTGGTATTTTTCTCTCAGATTTATTAAGATAATTTACAAAATGTTGTAAAAAAATCTTATGATGCAGCTGAGTGTTTTACACAAATTGCTCTCAAGAATTATGAATTGTCCTGTCAAGAAGTCATAGTGCAGAGCTGACCAAAAATCTGCATTATGCATCTTTGAAAACCCTTGGCTTTCACAGGAGTGCACAGTTATTCTCAGTACAATCCTACAGTAAACTTCCAGGTAAAAAAATATCTGTGACTTACAAAATGCCTCTAAAATTATTTCAGAGATCATAGAAGTAGGGAAAGTTCATCTTTTTCATTTCTAAAGCCCAGGAGGCTAACGCTCTTTGAAATCAAACCATAAATATACATTTCTGTCCTGCCTGGAAACAATAAACGATAAAACACACTGCTTTCTGAGTTCATTACAATTTACTGTGAAAGCAGCATGTATTACATCTTATGAATTCCTATTTCATTCTGCTTAGGCTCTATTGTAAGTTTGATCCTTTCTTATTTTCCTTTCCAAGCAAATGCCAACTGTGCTTCAACAGTGTAAAAAAAAATACATTAAAGACTTGATCAGCTCTTGTATAAGGCCAGAGTCATGACTAATCTGTAATGCTAGGCAGCATGCTATGAATGCTTAGTTTTAAAAGGCAGAATTTGCAATAACATCCAGTTGCAAGATTTACTATGGCTCACCCTCATTAAATGCAGTGTACACATAATGCAAAGTTACAGTACATGCAGGTATTTTCTCACGAGGTTGCACAACGGTCAGTGCTGTGACAGGGTGGCTATTTCTAGGTGGCAGCTTGAATCCTGCACTGGAGTGCAATAGTTGTAACAGCTTCAAAGACAGCAACTTATTCTGTTGAAGGAAAACTAACCTACGTTTTCCACAGAGGAAATATTTCAGGGATCTGCGATGCAGTTTTCCTCATGTTCCTGAGTCAGTGTGTCACTGTATCCAAACTACTGGAAAACAGATACGAGCAAACTGCACCGGGGAAGTACAGTTTCATCTCCATATACATCCACTCCTGTGCTTCCTGCTGAGACCTCCGGCAAATGTACCAATTAGTACCAGTTGTGTTGCTGATTTTCTGATCAGCTTTTTTTCATACTGGCAGGCAAAAGCTTTTTGAGACAGAAAATGCTGATACAAATATAAAAGGCAGGTAAGCTGGCAAAAGTAGATCTGTAGTCACTGACTTAGAGCTACAGTACATTGCAGGTGTAAAAGGCATGCCCCTCTGCATTCTGGTGATACACTTCAGCCACGAGTCTCAGCTATAGATGTTTACATTATTAGGGAAATTGTCATCATATGTTGGAAAACACTGCTACGTGAGTGCAAGCAATGCAATGTGATATGAAGTAAAAAATGTACGCCTTTCTTATGAGAGAAAACCTTTTACTGTGCATAGAGTGCTTATCTGTTAAAAAACACTATGATGAGGTAATAAAATACATATTTTGTAAATAAGCTTTTACCACTGCAGATGTATTTTACAATTTTTCTCTATCTGTATGTGCATTTTCTAGACTATAGCAGAGGTTTTATCACATGCCAAGTACTAGGACAAACCAATTTTACTCTTTATATCTTCAGACAGGGCAAAAGGGGACTTCAAGTCATACATATGTGGAAAACAATTAATTTTACATTGGGTACATAAATACTTTGTTAGAAAAACATGCCTCTGATAAAGTAAAAATGATACAAAGTCTAGATGCAAACATTCTCCAACCCCAAACCAGGCTCTTAATACCTTACAACTTTAGTTTTTCAGAACAAGCTGGATAAAAATGTAGGTTACTTATAGTGCAATAGATTGTACCTGTTCCAAATAAAACCAATACAGTCATTACACTCTTCCCTCTTCTTTTTTCTTTTTGTCTTCATCTTTGAGACAGACTACCAAGCTTGTAGAGAATCTCAGCAGGATGCCAAATCATTTTAACCTAGCCCAGCAAGATATCCATTGGAACCACAGTAGTAAATATGGATTTTGAATTAAAGATCAACAATTATCTAGACTAAGGCTTATAGCCTTTATTTTCTTCACTATTACCTAATTAGTCAAACCTTTATTTCTTTTATCAGTTATATATGTCTTTTACCATTGGTGTCACTTGCCTGCGTGAGATGGAAGCATGTATAACAGCATCTAAAACTAGCACTTAGAAACAGCTGCACTGAAAGCAAATAAATATATGTTAAAAAATCTCCAAGTCCTTTTGTTTGAATGTAAGAGGGGTAACAAGGAAGACAGAGAGCTGTGTGCACTGTTGTGGACATAAATCCCTCTTTCCTAAGCTCTTAATCAGACAGAGCACTATTAATCTTTCTCTAGTAGCAGCTACATATTTTTAAATTACACTATAAACCCAGGCAATATGATAATTAAAAGAAAAAAAAAAACAAGCCACAAAACCCCCTACATTACTTTTTTATATAAGAGAACATGTAATACATGCAATAGCACTTACTCTGTGCAAACTTAGGAGGATTGTCATTAACATCAGTGAGTGTAATTGTCACTGTTGTAGTTCCAGAGAGTCCACCCATATGTCCTCCCATATCCTTTGCTTGGATGACCACAAAATATTCTTCTTTGGCTTCTCTGTCCATATTGGGAAGAGCTGTTTTAATTATAGCTACAATAAGGGGGGGAAAAAGTCAGACACAGACCAAATCCAGTTTTGCAAGTATTCCTATAAATATGTGTAAATATTTATATAAAAATTGAACTCCTAAACAGCCAGTTCAATTGCCTCTTAGTACCAAGGATAAAGAAGAATTTGAGATTCTCAGAAAAGTATATTCGAGGTCACTTACCTTTATTTATTTAAAAGTGCAATGAAATTGTGGTCCAAAAGCCAAGAATCAATCATACCTGTGATACATATTAATTTTTACATTTTCTTCCTGATAAACATTTTGGTTTCTGTCTTACCTCCAACAGAAATCCATTGTTTACCCACAGAATTCACAACCAGAAGACGACAACGACATAATAAACTTAAGCTGTAAGCACTGTTAACTGTATTTGTCAGATGTTTTCAAATATTTTAAACCCCAAACCATTACTTAATCAGCTCTTGTATATAATGCAGGCTACAGCTGTTCCCTTAAGTCCTAAACTGAGTGCCTAAACCTCTGCTGGAGAATGGCAGCATCTCCTTCTGTATGTCTTTCAGCATAGTCACCAGTACTGCAAACTCCTACAGTCACCTCACAGTCACCTCATTGTCCCTACTCAGGAGGGTCACTTGTTGGACAATCTCCTCAGTAAGCTGCTATAACCCACTTTATTAGGTTAGAAGTTTTTAAAGACAGAGAAGTAAAACGATCTGTAGTATATAAAATACAAAATGTCAGTGAGCTAGCAGGAAGGTATCTGCAAGGGACAGTCCAGTTAAATACGGGGCCAGATTCAGGCAAACCCCTATAAACTTTATGAACATCTAATAGAAAAAAAAAAAAAAATCTGTCCAAAAATTTCTCCACCTGTAATGTGATATTATATTGAAAACATTCAGTATGAGAAGTGCAATACTAAATGTTTAATGGTAGATTTCAATCATACTCATGACAGTCTAGTAATGTTCATTATAATAAAAAGATCATAATCAGCTAAAGAACTCCCACTAGACCTAGGGAAAACAACTCTAAATATTAAAGTAAAACATGGCATTTATTTCCTTTTAATCCTGTTTTTGAATTCTATTTTTTAAAAAAATAATTTGTCTGTGAAGAGAGAACACGAAGTTCAAGTTATTGAATTATCTTAGTGGTTAAGCGAAGTGTAAGAGTGCTGAGGGGAACTGAACCACCATTGCAGCAGCTCCTTTAAACCATGGTGTTTGAGGGTTCTTATGAGGCATAAAGAAGAGCGCCTTGTACTTAGAGAGTTGAAGGGCACAGTTTATGGGCAGACATTGACAGTGACTCACCAAGTCTTTGGAAGTCATTAAAAAAAAAAAAAGAAGGGAAGATTTCTATATTGTACTGTATATTTGTTAAGATGTGCATGTTGAATAGAGTGGCCAAGTTCACACTCTGAATCATACATATCTGTTACGGGGCCTGATCATGCATTTCATTAGCTCTCAGACTGTATTTATTGGTTCTCTCCCCCCGCACCCCCCACCCCACCCCCCATTCTTTATTAAGTACTGTCAGGAGGGTTTGGATGTCAATCAATACTTACTGCAAATCCCTTAGTTTTGATTTCTCTATTGGGACTAACATAGCTATGGAGACTTCAAATAGCAATTTTTCTTTCACATGGGATAGTTTATATTAAATAAGCTTCTTAGATATGACACTGGCTGAAATGCCAAGATTGTCTATTCATGTACTTCTGGTGAATAAAGAAATGTTCCTGTTCCTTATCATTAATAGAGATGCATTTTAGTAAATTTTAGAATCCATTTATCTTTAGTATTGTAACATTAGGAATCTGATCAGACCTTCTCTTCTTGGCTGAGCAAAGGACCAAGCTAAGAACAAGGGGGTGTAAGGAATTCCAATACAGCAATATGCTTGCTACATAAACTCCCAAACAACATAATATCAGTCTTGTAACCTACACTTTTGTAAATGATCACCATAAAATATTGTGGGTTGTTGTCTTACATATTTTATAAATATAATTCTGGATGAAAATGAAACCTCTGTTTTATGTCTGCAACTGCATAATCTCTTGCTCCCAAAGAACTGGATGCGTAATCAGTGATTTTTTCATTCCAGCATGGGGCAGGAGGGGTTAGGAGCAGCAAGGCCAGCTGCAGTGCAGTTAGAGGTGAGTTAGGAGCAGAGCACAGAAAAAAGGCAGGCAGGAGCTGTGACCTCCCCAACGAGGAGCCAGACTGCAAAGGGGCCAGTCAGGGTCCCTTTCAGATCCAGAGACAGTGGCCAGGCTGAGCCACAGAGTCTGACGGTCACCCAGCAAGTGCACAGCAAAAAGGTAGGTCTGAAACCAGGCCAGGAAACCCAGCCAGAGGGTCTGGAAGTGGGTCAGAACTGCTAAAGCACAAGACCAGCTGCAGATGTAGCACAGCTGGGGGCCAGCAGAAGAGCCTCAGCCCAAAAGCTGTTCCCAAGGACAAGGAGATACAGCCTCTGCATGAAGCTTTCTTCATGACAGCTCACATCAGCAAAGCAGTTGACCTTGAATGCAGCCAGCTACACTTCTAAACTTAACTGACTAAACTCCTTGAAGGAGGTTGTGCTCAGGACCCGACAAATCCAATGAAATCCAGTGCTTATAAAACCAATGAAGCAGCCTTGAAGTACAACATTTGTGTAATTCAACTATTCTATTCCATCTATAGGAGTGGACAGAAGTTATTCTGCAAAACATTGAAGAATATGCTTCTGTTGCATTTTTTAAATTAAAACAGGGAAACAGTAAAACTCAGAAGATAATAATAAACATTTATCAGATGTGATAGGTGCAAAATACATTCAGTAAAAGAGTAGGGTCATAGTTCCTCTGTAACAGCCTGGGTAAGGAAGGTAAATTATACTTACGTCTAAAAGCATTTGACAGTTGTGACTGGTTTGGACTGATTGGTTTACTAATTGGGAATAATAATGATGCATTCTGCAAATAATTCTATTGTTATAAATGAGATGACTCAAGAAAAGGATGCTAACATAAACTTAGTGTATAAGAATTTGGTCCACATTAATTTTTTTTCACTAACAGAGCTGATCCAAAGATCAGTGAAATATTTGAGTGGGTTTTGTGTTGTCTACTGTAGCTTTTCCTCCATTACTATTTTTTAAGCAGCTTCCCTTGCTTCTTTTTTATTTTCTTTTTTTAAAGCCTAATTTACAGATTTAAGTCTAGCCTACAGATGACTTGTATAAGATGCCACATTTTGTATCCAATTTCCTCCAAGAAAAGTTCATTATTTCAATAAAGTGATGATTTTTCCTAGGCATGTATTTTAATTTGTCTCTTAATGTATGGAACAGTCTAGCCTTTGTCTAAGGTTTGGAAGAGATCAGGAAGATTAAATACCTTAAAGAGCACCTAAATCAGAATTAGAGTTTCTGACTTTCAAGATGTGAAAAATTGGGGGGTGGTGATGGGGTGTGTGTGTGTGTGTCTCTGCCTGTATAAAGATACTAACACAACCTGTTATTTCAATAGTTTTATACATATTTCTATCTGCTGTCTCAGCCATAAACCATTTGCCCAATTAAAAAATAAAGTCAGGTTTCAATTTCAAACATGATAAAAAGCTAAAAAGCCGTTTACTGTTTTAATTACTATATGAGGAGCTGAAGATTTTTAAACACCAAATATAGCCAAATTACACAGGATGACTGTAACCACCAGCATTTCTGTATTCAGACTCTATAGAACAGAGGTCAGCAAAAGAGAAGTGTCGATATCTCTTAGGAGGCAAATTACTAAACATACAAAGTCTCCATCCTTACCTAAGTAATGTGATTGAGACAAAGAGAGACTAAGAGAGTCATGCATAGAGAATTTCAAGGTTAACTATTTGTTCTTTTGCTTTATTCACCAGTTCTTAGGCTAGGCTCACAGGAAGTACTAAAATTTTCAATCTATTTTTAGAAAACAATTCAGGCTCACCAAATAATAATGCACATACAGTACACAGAACATTAACTCATTGAGCATTCCACCTGCTCTACTTCAATTCAACACAGAAACAAATCGAGAATAAAAACATAATCACGTTCAGCATGCTATGATGGATGAAAATGATATGTGCCAAACAGCAGAGTAGTTTAAAAGCGAGGGATGAGAATTACCGTAAACTAATGTAAGGTAGGTAGACGCTTGTTGGAAGATTGTATTCAGAGCAGTTATCAATGGCTTACTGTCAAAGTGGATAGATGGATGAAGTGGCTCATAGGGTTTGTTCTGCTTCTAGCATCATTCAATATTTCCTGAATGATGGAAGACAGGAAGAACTTATCAAGCCTGTCAGATGACAAAGTTGGGAGCCACTGCAAATGCTGGAAGAACAGGATTAGAGTTCAAAACCATTTTGACAAATTGGATAGTCTAAAAAAGCAGGACGCAACTCAGTTTGGCAATTTAAAAGCATCTTGTGTGGGTGAAACAATTAACTTCACAATTACAATAGAGCAGATGACTCACAAGGCAGAAAAAAATGTGGAGTCAAAATGAGCAGAACATGAATCAACAGCGTTTTGCTGATAAAAATGTTCAGACATTTCCTGGTATATTAGCTAGTATGTTATATGGAAAAACTGCGGAATAATCCTTCCAGTTCACTCATATTGGTAAGGCTAGAATGGTGTATCCAGTTTTGAAAAAAAATGGTTCATATAGTTAGGGAGAGTATGAGGAAAGACTTTACAGCCAAATATGTAAAAATTACTGGGAGCTACTTTCCTTTTCCACTGGGGATAAGAGAAGTGATGGGCCTTAAATATAACCCACAAAACAGGTTTAAATTGCAGTGAGAGAGATTTCAGTTAAACAGCAGGGGAACACTTCCTAAAAGAGAAGGTAAGTGCAGACAGAAGGCTGCCTGTAAAATACAAAGTATTTCCATTACGGAAAGTTTTGAAGAACCTCTCGGAAAAATGTCTGTTGAGAATGAAAAGGGACAAACCCTGATCCATTGGGGGCAGGGGCACTCACTGCATTCTCACTTAAGGTCCCTTCCCTCCATATTATGCACGATAAGGCTTTATCTCTATGTACTCTAAAATATTTCACCAACCTTAGACCTGGGAAAATATTCAGTGGCCATGTAGTACAACCACTGAACAGATACCTGCATCATAATCCAGCTATGGATCCTCTGACTAAAGCTGGAAGCATCAGGAAGCAGGTTGGAAGGTAAAGAAATCAAGGAGTAATCTATTTCTTCAATAAGGAAAACACCCCCAATATATGAAGTATTTTTTTTTTTTTTTTGGCTGAGTTGCTTTTCCTAAACAGCTATTGGTGTCACACTGCTCAATAGCAAATAAAACAGCTGCAGAATGGGATTTATTTTTACAGTGGTCCTAAATGTACACACTGAGCAATTTGCACAATCTGCCTCACAACTTGATGCAGTTAAAATGCACCCCTGTGGACTACTTTCAAAAACCTATTTAGAAGAATATACACTGTCTCACACTGAAAAAGATCAGGGGAAAAGAAACAATATGTCAGAGGCTACAGCTGATGAAGAGAAAGAAGAGAAGCAAGAGGAACAATAGAAATGAGGATCTGTTTTTCACTTTTTACTTTCCTCTCCATTATTTTAAGGATCTCTTTATGCTAACACTGTAGGACTACACATAATAATAATTGAGAACATGGAACAAAACCAAGCAATCGTTATGCAAAATTGGAATCTGGCCCTGAAAAGCCTTTCTTAAGCATCTCATTCATCTCACACGTTTTGATGAAGACTTCCTGCTATTTCAGCTTGCCTACTTTGGAACTTTCCTTTCTTCATTTTGGAAGAGCTAAGTAATTGCTTGGATCTTCCTTCTGTGCTAAAATCTTGGTGGAGATTCTTATTAAATGTAAAAGTCATTTAGGACCCAAACTCCTGAAAAATCAGTCCTGTAATTTCTTCAGAGAGCTGTGAAGTGCATTCTTTGTATTCCCATGAAGAACACTGACTTCAGTGACGTTTTAGCAGTCCATAAAAAAGTTTCACTTGGAGATCTGTGGAAAACCTGTACCATAACTCCCAATAAAATAATAGATCGCAACCAACTTTACTGAAAATTAAAAACAAATAAATCTAGTACTTTGATGATGTGATACAAGAATACTGATCCACTTTTTTAATGCATAAAAGTTGTATTTAAAAAAAATAAAAAATATCAAATACACTTATTTCTTACATAGTTCTAATGCCTTAAGATTTTTATTTTAGCAAGACAAGAAAAACATCTGCAGTCTCTAGCAAAATCAGCTACCTTCCTGGAAAAATTATCAATTACAGGAGTTGTCTGAACTACATTCAGATGTAGATACGTTTCAAATCTAAGACATTAGCCACAGTAAAAGTAATTACTAGGTAAGGAATTAAATATTATGTTATACGATTTTATGTGATTTTGTGCCATTTTTGTAATTTTAAGTGTACATTTATGTGGAGTGATTCTGTGCCTTTTTTGCATTTTTAATCGTACATACTTTATTACCATATATATTTTAATAAAGTTAATGGGGAAAATGCCTTTCTGTTAAACTGAGAGATGAAGGTTGAATATTGTTTTATTAATTCTCTTGTTTCTTGTTCAGCCTATAGCCTATTGTATTTTCCTTTTCAGCCCATATTACTTCTATTTTTCTGTATTCTGATCTTACTTTCATTCTGAAGTAGACCTTGCAAGTTTGCCATTGTGCATAAATTAACATGACCTACCTTTCACTATATATATTCTACTTGAATATCATATAGGGTATGACTGGATAACACCTACTGAAA
The DNA here is from genome assembly GCF_963210335.1 of Falco punctatus. Lineage (NCBI taxonomy): Eukaryota > Metazoa > Chordata > Aves > Falconiformes > Falconidae > Falco > Falco punctatus. The sequence goes on from NC_137594.1 coordinate 9,014,185, forward strand.
TACTGCCTTTTTAATTCAGATGAACTTGTATCATGTTTTATAGTATAGGTAAAAGCTTTGATCTGTACTTACCAGCCAGTCCCTTTTCCTTGGGACCAAGTTTGACTGGCACTGTGAAAGGATCACTGTCACCAACTGACAATGAATGCAGCGAATAAACATTCTGCACTGCATTTATGAGCTTGTTTCCTTAGGACTTTATTTGTAATGATCCTCTAATTCCTATAATTATAGTAGACACTTTACAGAATTGGAATCTTTTTCTGATACTTTCCCAATCTAGCTGTGTAGTTCAAACTCCTTTCTCTAATTCAGTCTCCTGAAGCACAACATTATTTAGATATATAGTCCCTGTTTTCCTACCCAGCATGAGTAAAATGGTTAAGTCCGAACTATCTCACTAGCTTTCTAAAACATTAGCGGTATTGCTCTGAACTGCAAGAAGTATGTGTGATATCAGCTTTTTTGTTGCTACTATTATTAGATAAACTCTAGAAGCAGAAATCACTTTTTTCAAATGCCAGTCTCTCTTGATCTTAAGCCACTCATCTTTGCCTTACACAGAACATCATAACTTTTCAAATGTCTCTGCAGTGATTTTAAACTTCCTTATTAAACAGAAAAGACAGCTCTTACTGTTCCTGAAGGACCCAACCCTACATACCTTATCCATAACAGTTGCACTTTATATTTCTAAATAAAAAGCAGGCACTATAGGACTGAACTTCAGGTCTGCTGTGCTAGCGGTTTGCCAGTACAACTCACTCTCTTAATGGGCTGTCACCAAGACAACTCTCAGAATCACCAAAAAAATCTCTGTACAAACACCTTAACACAACTCCTTAGGTTGCACAGTATACTTGGTACAGAATGACAAGAAAAGGCTTATACTAGTTTGAAAACATATTGTATTTTCAGCATTGAGCCTAAGTGCATGCAATGCTGTCAAGACAGATCTGAGGGTGCTGTAGTGGAAGTGTCCACGTGTAAACTCCAGAAATCAGTGTAAACTCCATAAATCCTTGCATGTGCTGGAGCCGATCCTGCTTCTTGGGAATGTTGCTGTCTGGGCTGCATGGACCTACTTTCTGCATGCTGCTGCACACACCTGCCTTCTCTAGGAAACGGGCTCCTACACATCACTTGCTAAGACATCTACCCATCCCAGTTCATGCCTCTTAAAATTATTTCAGTTAAAATTTAGTTAACTTTAAATCTGTAGTAGTTAGCAAGGATATCACAGCAGAACTAGTACGTAAAATGAGCTAGAAAGCAGCAGCTCAATCCAGGCTCGGACTAATGTCAAACAAGTTCTTTCTCCACACTAATCCCATGAGGGTTTAAATCTAAACTGTTTAGAAACTGAACTGTTTAGAAAGGCTCTGTTGAACACAAGTTCGTTCTGTTCCTAGCATCTCATTACTTCCCCCTTACAGTTCCAGATTACTTCCTCTATCAAAACTGTTTTCCCGTCTCTCTCTAGTTTGAAAACGCTACTTAGTCATTTTACCATGAGTAATTACAGAAATAGTCCCTGTGCCTCTCTTGTTAACACTTCTCAAATATTTGTGCAGTGATTTCATACCCTGCTTTAATCACCTCTTAATCCAGTTTAAACAAATTAAGTTCAATCAAACTTCCATTATAAGTAATATTCTCTCACCTTAGCTACCCTGCTTTGAACTTTCTTCAGTATTTCAGCAGTCTTTCTTATGATGAGGGGTCTCATGAATACTACATGCAGTATTTTGAGGGCAGCTTGTGCTATCATTGATATGTACCACTACTAACAAACTGGACATTAACAACCAGATGGAAGAAATAGTCTGAAACATCACAAAAATAGGTGTAACTCGGAAGTTGCTGTCATATATCCTCTTGTTACCTTACTTGTTTTTATTTTGCTGGACTGTATGTCAAGGTATAGATGAAGGAAGATAATAAAGGAAGCGAATTAAAAGAAAAGATTAAGACCTGACTTCTGCTGAATGCTGTTCTCATTCCGCCTAGGCCTACTTATTTATGTTCTGATTTCAGAACCACAGGTTCAACACTGTGGTCCAGAGAGGACCATATACTAAATCATTAATAGCTCTGTTGATTAAAGCATATGCACTTTCACCTGAAAGTAAAAGCTAGGTATATGGGGTGGGTGGGTGGGTGGGTGTGAAAGAAAAAAAAAATATTCATTCTCCAAAGAAATATCCACATTCTATTAGGAGAGTTTTTATTTTCTAGGTCTCCTGTTCCAAGCTGTACTAACTTGAACTTTGGCTTTGTACCAAATGACTATATCCAAGATGGCAGCGTTTAAAATCTATTCTTTTTCATATATAGTAAAGGTTTTTGCTTGAATAATGCAATGCGTTTTTCATTGCAGTAGGGCATTTGGCGTAATTTGCCTTCTTCATATAACTATGTTTCAGGTATGTGTAGGATTGACATTATTTATGTTCATGTGAAACGTAAATAAGTCAGAAACAGCTGACAATGTATTTTCTTTGCCATTCCTATATTGTAGAACACCATGTCACTTTATATTATGTTCCATTATGATAAGTTCATTTTTAAACTGAGAGTCATGATCTATATTAGATCTTGAAAAACTTAAAAGAAAGAAGTGTACTTTAGCTACTTCTAGAAGTCTTAAGGAACCCCATTCCCCAGCACTGTGGTTGTCATTATTTAGATTATAAGAGAATACATACAATATATACAACATATAAAGCCTTTACAAATAACACACACTAGTCAGGGTATGTGACTTCAGTTAGTCAGATGTAACTATAATGATTTATGGAATACATTTTAGTTCACCATGAGTTTCATTACTAATCTGATCTCATCATGTTGTAAGTTTAGTGTCTTGTAGAAAAAAAACTGAATCTGTATCTTTGTAATGTATTATTTATATTTACTCTCTATCCAACAAAACCCGTAGCTATATGAAAATTCATCTACAAAAAGTGAAAATTATTCAGAACAAGCCATCAAAAAAGCATTTACCCTAAGTCAATTCAGAGCACTGAATGAAAAATAACTTCTGAATTACTTTCTTTCATGTATCTATAACTCACACAGAAGAACTTGCGTACTGGAATTACAGAAGTATATGCATTTTTCATCTAAGGTAATGGAAAATTATTGTTTTATAGGTCACTTACCAATACTTGCCTCTGTGCACCCTGTATTATAGAATTGTTTCAGCAAGGAGGTTGAGAGTAAAGTCAGAGTTTCAACCAAGACTGTGATTCAGATAAGGACTACACATAGTTAATGTCAAATAGGTAGGAACAAAAAAGCAGAATGTAAGCAACTGCTTTCCTCACATTTACCCTCAGGTGTAGCAACTCTTTCTACCACAGGAGCGAAGCCATATCCTACACCTTTGCTCCCTCTGTTTATTCAGAGTACTACAGAAAAAAAGAGGAATTGGGAGGCATGATTTGGCTTATTCCTGATGGTGAGCTCTCAGCATACCATTAAAACTAAGCAGCAAGGTCAGACAATCTTTAGTCTGAGCCAGGAAATGAAAAGTTATAGTTAGTACAGCTTATCTATAGCTGCCCTGGTGCTGGCACCTGCACAGATCCAAATCTGATCTTAACTCCTAATAGACAAAGCTAATGAAAGGCCAGGCACCTAGAAAAATAGTAACTAGATGAGCTCTAAGTAACTATACTTTTGATAACATTTGATACACTCCCATGAATGGCATAAAATCATGGAATCACACAGAGCTGTCAGGGTTGGAAGGCACCTCTGGAGATCATCTAGCCCAACCCCCTGCTAAAGCAGGGTCACCTACAGCAGGCTGCACAGCCACGTCCAGGTGGATTTTGAATGTCTCCAGAGAAGGAGACCCCACAGCCTCCCTGGGCAGCCTGTGCCAGGGCTCTGTCACCCTCAGGGTAAAGAAGTTCTTCCTCATGTTCAGCTGGAACTTCCCGTGGTGCAGTTTGTGCCCGTTGCCCCTTGTCCTGCAGTTTGTGCCCATTGCCCCTTGTCCTGCCACTGGGTACCACTGAAAAGCCCCTGGCCCCATTCTCTGCATGCATTGGTAAGACCTGCTCTCAGTCTTCTCCAGGCTGAACAGGCCCAGCTCTCCCAGCCTTTCCTCATAAGGGAGAGGTTCCAGTCCCCTCATCACCTTCATAGCCTTCACTGGCCCCTCCCCAGCAGTTCCCTGTCTCTTCTGAACTGGGGAGCCCAGCACTGGACACAGCGCTCCAGGTGCAGCCTCACCAGGGCAGAGCAGAGGGGCAGGATCACCTCCCTGCACCTGCTGGCCACGGTCCCCCTCATGCACCCCAGGATCCCACTGGCCTCCTTGGCCACCCGGGCACACTGCTGGCCCACAGGCAACTTGCTGTCCCCCAGCAGTCCCAGGTCCTTCTCTGCAGAGCTGCCCCCCAGCAGGTCAGCTCCTAGTCTGTGATGGTGGAGGGGGCTGCTCCTTCCTAAAATGTTTACATTCAGAAGTGGATCGGTTTAACACAGTCCAGCTCTTAAAACAGTTGATTCCATTTGGGGAAAGACACAATTCTAGACACAATATCTGCATTCAGAAACAATGATGTTTCAAGTGAATTAGAAAGGTTTTCAACTTAGCAGAGACACTAACGAAATGTAATCACATAGAAAATGTAGCTGTATACACATCCACATCTCTCCCCCTTCCCTTACCAAAAAAACCCAAAAAACAACCACCCCCCAAAAAAAAAAAACAACCAAAAACCCAACCCAAATCTAACAAAACACCCCAAACTGCAAATATACTCCAAACCCTAAAATATCTTCCACACTTGGAGGATCATCTTCAGTTTTGATTTCTTTTGGATAACATGCTGCTATACCTTGCTGTGCTGCTTTAATCTGTACAGTGTCATAATAGTATCCATCCCACATGAAAACTTCTGAATGTGTAAGATAATGTGCTTTCCCAGCCTAGTTACTAAGAGTTGTGATGGTTCACATTGCTAAAGTTGGATAAACATAGAGAAACAATCAAACATCTACATACTTTCTATTTGCTTTGGACATTTTCTCGTAAAAATGTCCACCATATCTGCCCACAGCAACAGCACTACTATCCAAACTGTATAGCAGCTAAACTAGTGTGCATGTTTTATGCATCACTACCTCTAAAAGGTAAAACATACAGTGCCACAAGCTACTGCAAAATTGTAGCTATCTTAGCATAATACTATTGGTGTTTTGAGACTGTGTGTAACAACCCATAAACCTCTGTCTGGTATGTAATAAACGTTATTACACCCCTGCTCCAAAATTCTGGTATTACGAAGAAAATATGCCGCATAGTTCCTTACGTTTTTTGAAATCAACACTCCTTTTTTGAAGAACAACTACAAGGCTGCTGGGTTTAGAGCGATCTTTTTCACCCTGTATAATATGCAGCTGCAGTTTCTACATGACTACCTGCATCTGGTTTGCTTAATGACTACATTTCTATGTATATTTATTGTTTACATATCCTAAACAAATGTATGCTGCAGGGCTCTACACAACCGAACATTTAGTACGAAGAAGATTTCTCTAAGTGAAGGAAGACACATCTGAGGCAAAAGAACAACTTCTGCAAATTTTAAAACACTACAAGCAATGGATAGGTCTGTCTAATATCATAGGAATGACTGCATACTCGGGAGGCAACACACTATTTCTGGGTGGCTGTAAGAGTACTATGGTATCTACACTACAGATGAAGGCCATTACAAAAAGATGGCAAAGAAACAGAGGATGGCCTCAGTACTTAAACTCATCCAGTTGCAATGACTTAGAGAAGAACCAAACTGATGTCCTCCATACCTCTAGAAAAATGGGGAATGTGAAACCGCTGACGCGTTCAGAAGTAGCTCCACAATATGAAGCCACTTACTCAGGGACTCTGGCAAAGCCACAGTTGCATTCTTTATGATTAAATTTCTGTTAGAAACCATCATAACTTTCAAGGTAACTGAACTGCTACTCAAAGGAATATTTGTAACTGGAAATGAAGGTAGAGAGGGAATTCAATGCTAGTCAAACACGAGAAAAATCAGGATTTTCGGGTTCACCAAAAAACTTTGGAGTTTTTTCTGGCTTTCATGATAATGGAAATCACTTTCCTAGGTGATGAATAGTTACTTCAGTGGATTAAGCATAAGGTGTTAATGCAATACAAATAATAAACCTGAGTAAAATGAAACTTTTTTTTTTTTTTTTTACATTTGAAATATTTTTGAAGCTGGTTTTGTGTGAAAGAAGTGAAAAATCTTTGTAGATTCAGCTCCTCTATGAAAGCTGATGTGTTCCCATGCTAAAGCACTAACTGTCCCTGTGAAAAAGAGCCTTCAGCTAATCCCCCTCTAATTGAGACAGCTAACTCAAGTCATTATTTCATGCAATAATTTGCAATATTAAAGAAAACCAAATCACATATTTTGATACTTGATTGTCAGGGGTCTATTCAGAGTTTTATTTTCACATGACTTGTGACAAATCAGCCAGCACGAACTAAGGAGCTTCATTAATAACACTCTTGACATACTTATTTTTGAAAGAAGCTACTGTTTTTCCATTGCGCTGTGCAGAATTATTCTTTGCAAAATTCTGTTTTACAAGGAGCATAAAATAAAATACTGAATCGCATTCTAGAGATTGTTTACACGTTGAGGATAGCTGTCTTTTTATCAGAAGAAAATACTTTACAGGATTAATCCATTAATCTATTAAAATTTGTTGACTTACACTGTTACCTAAAGTCCCTGCAAATCCGGACACTTCTAGGAAAGGGAAATAATTTTTCCCATACAATCTCACCAGAAAGAGTTACAGAACTTCTGGACTTCAAAGAGTCTAAGAGTACTCTGTTTAATATTGGAAGAAAATTTAGCACACTTGATCTACCAAAAGCATCCTTTAATAATTTCTCCTAACATTTATTTAATAATTCTGTTAATCTGCACAAGGAAAAGAATTTGTTCTCCTGCTTTACTCCTTTGTGGTCATATATGTTCATGTGTGGTTTTTATGTTTTAAAATTAGTTATAGTTTTCTTCTCCTTAGAAGATCACAGCTGCTTGACTCACAGTGATTAAAACCAGCTTCTAGTAACTGGTGAAAGAATATAAGAAATATTATTAAATCACTTAAAAAAACCCCACTTCTCAGACATAACTAAATGAATTTGTTGTAAGTACGACACATGTACAGAAAAGAACAAGAAATGGATTTATTGGCATTTCTTTCAGATGACTTTCAAGACTTTAAAACCACTGAGAAATAAAGTCATCCTAAATGCATACTAATAAAACTTCATACCAACACTCAGTATCGTGTTCTTTCTTTCCCTCATCCACTCAATCAAACAAGAAAAAAGCATTTTTAATGAAAACACACAATATATTCACAAAAATACCCAAGCTAAACTGTACTTTAACTGGAAATACCATAGTCTCATATTGAAAAGCATGTTATGCTCATTAATTCCCTCACGCCAAGTCTTTCAATCCCTAATCAGTCACAAGCCACATGGCACTTTCACTACCTTTGCTTTTGCTTCAGTAGTTTCTGTAATATTAGCATCACCATTACTTACATTATCATTAATACAGATTTTTCTTTGTCTTTTCAATGATCAGACTCTGATGGAATACAAGTGAGACACATGTTATAACTTGGTTACATCATACATCTACTTATGCTCCCTGTTTAAGTATATTATATGAAACAGGTAAGAGGCACAGTCACTTGTGTAAGTATAGCCCAGGGATTCATGGTCAGAGTCACCCACCTGTATGCGGCTCAATAGAAAAGTAAGGCTGTCCTTCCAGAATGCTATAAACCAGCTTGGCACTGTTTCCATAAACTGGATCATCTGCATCTGTAGCTGTTACTTTAGTAACAAAGGTGCCTGAGTTAAAAAAATATACACAATTAATGTTTACACACTTACTTGAAATTTGCATAACAAAAAATAATTTGAAACAAATATTAATTTCCTTGTGAGTTGTATGACAATAATAAAAGAAGACAAAACATTAACAACTTAAAATATCACTTTTGAACACAAAGGAAATGTTTTTCAAGATTATATATGCCAGTAGAGTGAATGTCCGGGTTAAAAAAAACCACACCTTTTTAGTAGCTGTATTATTTAAAGTTTCTTTGTAGAATGCATTTAAAGCTACCTGATAAATCTCTGTAGACTTCAAGCATTTGCAAAGGAGTCATATCAAAGGGATGTGAAATACAAGGTTAATAATACAATATAATATGTTGCATTTAAGATTTGCAAAATCACATTTGAAAGAACCTTGACAAGTTACAAAGACCACGTAGAAAAGCAATAATAAAAAGGCTTCTTTTTTCTTCTCTTGGCTTGCAGCCATAATAATGGTTTGATGTGGCCACAGTGACAGAGGTAGGACAACATCTATTGTCTCTGAAATGAGTCTCTGCCACTGAGGAGGCCATTGTCTAGCCAGAGTTATAAATCCCATACTCTGACTAAAAAAATAGAAGAAAAAAAAAAAAAGGAAATTGCCCTTTTTATTTCTTAGGCAACATTGCACTTGCCATTTCTGTAAGAAGCAAAATCAAATGAAACTCAGTCAGTTACATTAAGCTTGCTACAGAGACTTTTTTTCCCCCTAAAAATATAATGATGACATTAATTAGGCTAACAATAAAGACAATATCTATGAGGGAGAGAAAGCAAGAGTAAGAGAGAGGTTAAGGGCTGAATTATGTTTCTTATGTTCAGGAAGGAAAAGAATTATAGCACTCACCAAAATATCACCCTTTCTGGGTGTGCTAATAAAAATAGCCTCCTCTTCTTTCTCATACTTTGTGTGCTGTTGAATCCAAATTACATGTCACTTCAGGACAGAAACATTAAACTAAAGGGAGAGGAGATCCCTTTGGCATGTCCTTGCATTGCACTTGCTGTTCGTTCTCTGTAGGGCATATTGCTGCTACAGCTTTGGGCAGTTTTGTTCTTTACACTACACATAAATTATTTAAAATGTGTGCATGTTTTAGAGATAACGTGCATATCACTCAATAGCTTCCATTTCACCCTTTCCCACCTGGCCACTTCAAACATCAGGGCAAGACACAGGGCTAGCAAAATGCTGGATTGTCTAGAGGGATGGAGAAACCTCACTTATGGAGTGGAAGTTCTGCAGCGCCTGAAGTTGTGGCAGGTTTGGTTCATGGGAATAATGGGATTATTCCCCGGGAAGGGAATGCAGCTTGCAGAAACACATGTCACTAGAGAAAAAAATGCCAATGTCGTGTACTGGTAATTAATTTTGGCTACCACTGTGAATTTATCTATTCTTAGAGGGGGGTGACATCAATGAAGGGAAGCAGATCAGCTGGCCGTTATGCAGGCTCTACCATGGCCTCATCTGGAAGGAAAAATGCCCCACCAGCACCCCTCCTGCTGCTCGGCAGGGTCCAGAAGAATCCACGTGGCCTGCAGCTGATGCATACAACACGGAAAAGGAATCCAATGCTGATGAATATTATGTTGCATCTATCTTTGGCAGATGCTTGCTAACCTGTTTCTGTAAGCATGTACTGTTCATGTTTTTAAGCTTAACTGTTTTTGATGTTGAAAGGTGATCTTATACCTAACATTCAATATAATAACCTTTAACCTGCCACTGGGCATGAGAAACAGACTTTATCCTCAACTTGATGGTTGGTTTGTAAGGAATTAACATCAGAAATTTGTTGTCTAACCAATTCCAAATTTTGCTGTACACCCAGACACTAATAGGCAATGCCTGGTAGCTTTGAATGAAAATGATAAAGGGGATAGATGACACAAATGTGGCCCCCAGCCCTGTAGCTAGCACAGCAGCCTCAACCTATAGATGATATCCTGAATGACCTCCTTCACACAGAGATGAATGAAAACAGTAACAGGGAAGCAACCACGAGGCATACTCAGAGGCCATGGCATAGGCTACAGTGAATAAAATAGGGAGCAATGACAAGGAAGTATGCAGGAAGCTTGAATTTGGCTGATGCAAGAGCAGAGGATCAAAAGGACCTTTTGTGGCTTGCCCACAGTAGTTACAAAGCCTGAAAAGTAGTAGCTGTTAGAATTGTCGCACATATTTAAGGTTTCTTTGGCTCACTTTCTGTAACTTACAACAGTTACAAGTTCTCTGTTACGATGTTCCTACAGAAAGCAATCTCTTAGCCGAGCTGTACCTCCCCTCTCATGGGATTCAGGCTACTGCCCCACCATCCCAGCAGGACATTCCCTGCAGTTCACAGCTGCTGTCCCATGCATGATAACAAATATGAACGTAGAGGACAGTGCTTTCTTCAGCTAGATTCAAACTGCAGTAGCAGGAGATGTACTACGTTTCCATGGATGCTATCATAAATCTTCTCTTTTAGAAGATTACAAAACAAAAGAGGTTTGCGCAGAATATCATACAATAGGACAGGGCTGCAATAAAATAAGGCTCATCATAGAACAGTGAAAATTTTTGTAAAAGTATTTTATCTAGGCTGTTTCATTTTGTTTCCATGATATAATTTATACACAAAAGAAAATAAAGAAGTTATTTAAAAATAAGTTAAAGAAGTGTTGACTTCTTTGAGATTGTGTTTGATTTGCCTAGCTGGCTCTCATTTCAAAGGACTTCAGAAATAATTATATTGCTTGTTTAGAAAGATTTGATATATAATGCCTATCGTTTTCTTATTTCACTTGAGAATTTTGAAGAATTTTATAGATATTTATTTCAAGTTTTCAAAACTTAAATGGGTATGTTGATTCTTTGATAAAAGTATCCTTTATCCCAAGTGTTCATTAGATACTGAAGTTGAATACACCATAGTAAAAAGAGGCAATCTGTCTAACATTGCTTCCAATCCTAATGCTCAGCTCTCAATATTTATTTCTTATGATATAAAATAATTTAATTGCTTATTGAGGCCCCAAGTTTATCTGAAATTTATAAAACCAGACATAATAGTTACTATTCCCATTCACTGTTTATATACACAAAACAGGGGAGGCATGTGACATACCCTTCTTTTTTTTCCCCTTACATGACTATAATCTCACATAATAAAACTAATGAAGGGAACAAAAAAATAAGATATTCTCCCAGCCCTTAGAAATCAATTTCTTACACTGCCAGTCTCTGCCACTTAGCACTTCATTTCTGTCATACACAATTCTGAGGTCACTACAATTCAGCAATTTGCTCCTTAAAACCTTATTGATGAAAATTATTTATGAAATATGCAAGCAATCATGAAACAGAAAGCAAATAAATTACTTCCACTATTGAAATTAGTTAAGGTTTTACATAGTTTAAATTTTATCTCCTTTAATTTGTTGGTTTTTTTTTTTTGTGTGTTACGCCTTGAATCAAATCTTCTGCAGGTGTGAAACATGCCACATTAATATGTTCACATTGGCAATAAGAAGTATGTCAGAGAGCAAACTGTCCCCTCTGCAGCTGTGGATGGCATTGCTACACCAGTGCTGCTCTGGTTCCCCTGCAAGAAGGTAACGGTCCAGAAGTGGCAACCCGTCCCACTCCCACAAGCGACAGAACCCTATCCACCTAAGCTTTGGAGGTCTGGAGAACTAAGGGTGAAAAATAATGCAGAAAAAAGGAACTCAGAGCCACCATGGCTGATACTTAGACAATCTCCCGAACACAGCAGAACTCTCTGTGCTTTGGTCTAGAGCTTTGAATTATTGATATTTAAGCAGGATTTTACTCCACTACAGACTCTGCAGTTATAAACCGCGTGTACATAAATATTTTTACATGCATAATGTGTTTAAAGTTTTAAAAATAAAATTACTGATTGAAAAAACAGTAAGAATGTAGGGAAGAGCATTTATTAAGTAAATGCTTTTTGAGAAACAACATTCTGGGTTCTACCCAACAAAAAAACAGCTAAGGTTTCTGTTTGTGTTTAATTTTGACTGCATTTGGCTTGTGTTTGTTTCTTTGTCAATGCTACAACAAACTCATTTAGCTAGAGACTATAAATTTGAAATGGTGCCATTTTTACAAGAAAGCCACTATTATAGTCCAAGTCACTGTTGTCCTAATTACAATAATATAGCAGTTTTATATAATCTGGCCCAACAACATAATCACTGTTTCTTTTTTAATTTATGTTCCTAATATTTCCTTATGTAAAACAAAACCATCTTTTCAATAGATGAGGCAAATTTTAAGATGTTCTGTTAAAAAAACGTGCTGCATTTTTTTCGGAGGTACACTTTTGCGATGCTAATGACCCTGCGATTAAACACGGACTGCGAAGAGATTCAACAGATTTTAATTAATGAATACTTCTAATGTGATTTCACCATTAACCATTGCTGATTGTTTTAGTGTCAGGTTTCATAGTTTCTCTTTGCAACAGGCTAGCAATCAGAGAAGCAATTAGCAATAAAAGTATTTTTATATGGCTAGGTAAGAAAGCCTGCATTTGCTGGCAAACTGAGATTAAAAGCTATCATAAAAATAAGATGTGTGTGCTCAGCTAGTGCTCTTCTGTTGTTTTGGCTGTGTTTTTATGTGCAAGTCAGGGTACAAATTCTGCACATTAGTCAGAAAGAAAAATGCATATGCTGCCACAGGGAGTCGGAAAGCAAATTTTTTGGTGTGGCAGTGAAATGTGTGTTCTGGGAAAAAAGAAAGAAAAAAACAACCAAAAATTCAACAATAAAACCCCCAAACTTGTATGTTCTAGAGGAGGTAACGCATAGCTGTTGCCAGAAATTTACATGAATCCATATTCAATGAAGCAACCATTTTGTTGAAAGATTGTAATGGCTGGTAAAAATAAAAAAATGTGACCATAATGCAATATAGTGGGACCATGTTTTCTCATTTGCCCAGGGACTTCGGCATTTTTTTTCCTTTTCTGATGCCCTTTTTGGTCTCACTCACTCTTTCCTCCTCTTCCCAAACCCTGACAGGCTGAAATCTCCATTCCATTCAGAAGATCTGATAACCAGTCTGACAGGGCATTAAGAGTATATATGCATGAAAAAGATCTACCATTATTTACAAACTGTTTTGTTTTTCTAAAAGAATCACTGCGCTTCACATCTCCAGCTAGATTTTGAGTTTGGCTGATAGTAGCCCTGCAGTCGGTAGCGGTCACAGCAAAGCATTGTTTGCATTCAGCAGGTCAGATAAGCATTCTTTCCAAAATGAAGCCTTTTCTTCACTGTCCTTCTTTGCTATAATCTCACAGGTAGCATGACAGTTGTTGTCATGGTAACAATTTTTTATTGAATAAAACTGCAATAATCTCATAAAAACCTGTATAACTTCTTGACATGTAAATTATTACTGCCTCAAAGCTTAAGAAACTTATTCTTATTTGTTTTTCATTGTTGCTGATTTTTAAAATACAAAAACATAGTTTTAAGCCTTATCATCTCAGATTATTCTACACGAGACTATTTCTAAACCAAAAATCTATGAATTAGAGATTTCACTAACCAAATAAACAAATCTTATATGGAATAGAAATCTGTGTAATGCACTTCAGGACTTCCTAATATGTGTAAAATGCACACATAAAATATTATCATTGGCATTTTAAATTGCATAGCTTGGTGTCTATGCAGATGCATATATGTGGGTAAGTTATACGAGTAGTTTAGCGTTCTTTGCAGATCATACATAATTTCACTCCTAACTTCTACACTAGTACTTGACTATATTTTTGTTATTATTAATAGCTACATTATTGCCAAAGTTCTGAAAACAAAATATGTGGATCAGGTCTCATAAGTCAAGAAAGTCCTCTCCCCAAAGACTCCAAGAGGCAAGAACCAGGGCAGACAAATGCAGGCAGACAACTGAAGAGAGACAGGGAGATGACAAGAGGATGTAAATCGTCCTGGGAAGCCATGCTGTCAGCAGGCAGCGGTGCTGCGGCCTGACCTACCTGCTGTCAGGTTAGCACACCTTCCCCACAGCACCTACAGCACATAGGCATCACGGAAGAGTTTTAAGGACTGCTTTGAGAACAGATGACAGTAGTCTTGTGTAGGTTTTTCAGATCTTCCCACACTTAAAGGAAAGCATGTGAAAAATAGGTAAGTATTTGCTTTGTAAGTGGACATCTTTCAGTGGTGAAAAATTAATGGAGGTGAAAGATGACATCCTAAGCAGCGGTAAGGGATGGAGATACGGGCCAGAAGGATCCACTAAAGGAAACTATAGGCAGCTTATGCTTGGCATGCTAGAGACACAGGAAGGCCAGAATGTATTCTACTGTATTTATACTAGAGTTCTGTATACAGCCACTCCTAGAGGGAAAAATGAGAAAGAAAATGTGTGTACTTTACAGGTGTAATACTGATATGTGGGTGATGAGAACCATATAAATACATAGATAGGAGACTTCATTTAATCTTCTGCAAAGACAAAAACAACAGCAAAAGCTTCCTTACAATGAGAAATTGTACAAGGAGGAATAGCTCCCCAAGGGAAATAACAGAATCCTCCTCACTGAAGAGTTCACTCTATTGCACAGGATGCTAGATAATGTATTCTAAGGGAAAACCCTAGAAAGACAGGAAGATTAACTAATAGGGTAATTTGTCTTTCCCAGCTGTAATTTGTTTGACTCTAAGTAGTGAAATACTGTGATGCTGTCATGATCTTGTTTATGATGATTAAGGTAAGGAAGAAGGAAAAGAGGGTTATTCATACCACTCAGTTTTGGTCTCAACTGGCTAAATTAGATACGTAGCTGCACTAGCTTTCTGCTCTGTATAAGGGAGGAAAACAGAATTGTCCTTTCATGGGAATCTGTGTTCTTGGTTGACCAGCGAGGAATCCAAATTAAATTAGCCAGCTAATGCAAATGTCTAAGTTTTAACATATGACTACTGTCTTACGCGTATGTACTCAAATTAGGCCATACCAATCTATAATACTAACCCTCCAGGAACTTCAGGCATGTAAGCTGGCACATCAACATATAGGAAAAGCACAAGTCTTGCAAGACTTTTGTTTCTGTTTACATTATTTTCCAAATATATATATATATATATATATAAAGACCTATGTGCACTTACGCACTCATTTAGACAAATACATATAATTTCTGCAATAAACTGCAAATCATTTCATATTCAGTTTTTTAAAGCTGATCTTAAAAAGCAGAGTAACAAAGCATTACTGGTTGTTTTGCTAGTTGGTTTTATATATATAGTTGCGCTGTTGATGTCATTGAAACACACAGGATTTGAGAACCCAGTACTCTACAGACCTACAGCAAATGGCAGATGGTGCCCCATACAATTGATAGTCTAACCCAAAAGTTTTAACACCTGAAAAATCTGGCTTAATAAAGGGATCTGAAAGAACCCAACAGGAGCAGCTTGGTCAACAGTAGGAAATAACCACTACAATAAATTATGAAGTACTGTGCCAAAAAACCACAAGAAACTCTTTCCTGTTTCCAGCAGGAAAATACTTTTTTCATGTACCTCTGATATACTGAGTCAGGTTTAGCTCCATAAGCAGAACAAAAATCCGAGTTATTTCTTCCAAATGTTACATATTACTTAATGCAATTTTTAGAGTAGTTTAGAAAGTTAATGAAACCTTGAAAAAATGTTAGCATGCAGTATGTGTATGAGTCAAAATCTCTGAGCAACTGAATATCCTACCACATATAACACAATGATGCTTTTAGATTGCTCATGTGTCATTTTAAGGACTTTTCATCATGTGAGGGAAAAGGGAAAAATATATTATATGCAAATGTGTAACTGCAGAAGTATGAAAGGTGCTTGCTATGCATAGGAGAAGAAAGCCTTCTGTACAGCCCACAGACAACGGAGCAAGCTGGCAGCCTTCAGCATTTTACAGCTGTATAATGAGGACTGTAGGAAGCATGGTTGTGAAGTCTAATAAACTGTGTATTTTACAAAATTTGTGCACAGATTAATCATTTTAGAACTCTGATGCTGCTTTTATAACATGAACTTTTGGAAATAAAAATGTTTAACATCAGAAATGTATATTCAATCTAGTGATATAGATAACTCTTTGGCAATTATCCTTGCTGATTTCACCTACTGCTTGGATTTAGCCTGTGTGACTTTAATAAGAAAGGACACTGCCTTTTCAGTTTTAAGGTTAGCAGCCTTTCTTGGTACAACTTACAAGATGCTGCCATTAGAGAGCCCGCAGATACTCCTTTATAAATTCCCCTGGGTGGCTGTTTGTTAGGATTAGAATAAAGTATGTAACATCACAGGCAACAGTAGAAGGGTAAAATATATTTTATGTTTGGCTTAAAGAATAATGTTTTCTTTTCATTTTTTTAATTGTTTTATTATTATTCTCCCTTTAGATATCACCCACACTATAGAATATTGATTGATATTTGCAAGAGATGTGGGAAATAACTATTCTTTTGTTCAGGACTTTTTGAAAGACAGCTTGTCTCTAATCAATTGACTATTTCATTAGCATTCATTCTGCGAGGTCCCCAGGCAAAGACAGTGAAATTGGATGATCACTGTACACTACATTACCAAGGGGGAGGCGGGGGGGTAGTACGGTAAGGCTTGTTGATTTCGATGGAAGTTTCAGGTTATGCTCAGGTGTACTGTGTACAAGTATAAATAAATAATAAAATAGCCCTGGCTGTTTACTGCAGAAATCCTTTCATTTATACCTTTCTATCATGAAAACAGAAAACGGCTGGTATAATCTTGCAGCTTTGATGCCCTGCTTGCTTTATTTGGTAGAGCGAAGCCTACAGTGCCAGTAACTGTAATCCAGGTTACAAAAGCAGACTTTGAAATATTGCCCCCTTAGGCCACTGCGGAGCAAGCATATGGCAGCACAGACCATGAGGGCCCCAGGGAGCGGGTACAGTTGAATCAGCTGGCCAGCAGTCCTCTCCTGGCTGATTCATGAGAAAGCTGTATTGACATCAGCTCCACAGGCAATTGCTGCTCTGTATTCACAAAGAAACCTCAAGCGCTGCAGATTCAGCAGCATACAAAGACAGCGGAACCAACTCAGGGCAGGGTGGGGAATGACCAATGCCAGGAAAAAAATAAAATAAAATAATGGGTTCTGAATTGCGTCTGAATCTCATTTTCCCAAATGTCAAGTGTGTCTGTCAAAGAGACGCCTAACACAGGCTATCTCAATTAACAGAGTTCGAGGACTATTGGTCTCCAGCATTCTAAAGCTAAATCTTTTGTGTTAGCAGAGTGATGTAAGTTATAGTAATCAAAGTTGCTATGAAAAAAAATACCACACGATTTAATTTTTTGACCTAGAACTTTCTAACTCATGGTTAGAATTTGTCTATGTTTCCTATAACTAAAAAAAAAAGAGAGAATACATTCCAGTCCAATTCTGTGGTATTTCACAGAGCCTAAATCTGGCAGAAATCTGTACTAGTCGGCTCTCTCTCATCTGTTTGCCACTTAGGAAATCATCCACTGGCCAGCAAATGGGCTTATGTCACAAGCATAGTTGTTTGGAGAAACAAAATGCATGCTTTCAAAGCCAACAAAACAAAACTACCACAGTTTTGAACATTCTTTTCTGTAAAATGTGAAATTTGGAAAAACTGTGAGAAATGCTTGTTAAGAGTAGATTTAAAGTGGCAACCAAAAGAGCATGTAGCAGAAACCTGAGTCAAAGACTCATTTGCATATATTCACCGAACAGAAATATGACTGTGTGAAGTGTATAAATGAAAAGAACCACAAAGAACTTCAGAAGCAGAATATCTGCAACAAGAACAATATATAGTTGTGACTATGAGAAAAGAATCACCTGGAAAAATAACAGTAGGACAGATTCTTGTAGATTACATAGGACTAGAGAAGCAAGCACCTAAATGCCAAAATTTTCTTTGCTCTGCCCTCATATGGTCAACATGTGTCTATGTCTGTCTGTTCGTCCTCATCCTGTGAAACAGGAACATCACAGGAAGATGTAAAGGAGCTAGGAATTCAACTCTGGTCCAAATTGGCTTTTTCCTGATGTCACTTCACTATGTGTCATTTGCAAAACATTCCTTTGTGCAAAGGGAATGAATGTGTGCAAAAAATGGAAAAATTGTAACAAATTGCTGCCAGTTAATGGAGAGGGAAAAAAGGCACTTTTTGTCTAAGAAACCACTGCACATTAACAGCTCCACACTTTGCATGGGTAGTTTAGGGCTTATTTCTAAGAACCAGGCAGTATCTTCAGAACTTGAATGTTCACATACTTGTTGCCACTAGTACAAAGTATTTTGAGCAATCCCAGTGATTTTAGCAATTTTGTGTAAAGTCAATGAACTAACTTAATACATTCAGGACAATATAGGTCAGTGCAACTAAAGGGTCAGACTATAACCCCCTAAAAAGCAATATTGTAACTTCATCTGTGGTCCTTGAACTCATCATGGTCATTTACGAACAATGTAAAAAGATAATGACATTTTCAATCAGACCTCATGAGAAATGGAAAGTACAAAAAAATCCCAAAAAACAAACAAACAAACAAACAAAACCAACAAAAAACCCCACCAACATACTCAGAAATGTTTATTCAAGGCTCAATAACAAGTAAAATTAGGGAGAATACTGTCTTGGTTTTCCTAATCAATATCCTAACCAATTACTGAAGGTTACTTATGACTCTGCTTTTGGAACCCTGTCTCAGCCACACAGAATGTACAGAAGATTTTAAAGACATGTACACTCACTAAATATATCTTTCATCTAAAATGTTCTTCAGTACCACAGCTAGTGAATTTGATTATGCACAAGATGACTAAGTAGAGGAACAAGAAAACATGAAGATATACATTTTCTAACAGCTGTTGCCATATTTTAAAACATCTGCTGTTTTTTTTCTTTAGCTTTTGCACTCCCTTTGCATTTACCCTTTGGGCTAATTTGTAGCTGACCCCAGTAATATAGTCCTTTTACTCTACAATTTTGTGACAAACTATCATTGATTTAACAGTCATGCTCAGTGCCTTAAAAAATCAATGAATACAGAGGGGAAAAAAACCCCAACAAACCAGTAAGACAGTGTGGTTGATCTTGATAACATTTCAGGTGAGGTTTTTCTTGCATCTTTCTAATTTATCTAGTTATTTGATCACTATTCATATGAGGCGTTGCATGTCGATTTCATATTCAACAGATTTTGTTCTTTTCCAAACAATTTGTAACTGGAAGAGGAGTAATATCTTTAGGAGAACTGAAAAGAAAAGCTAGACCTTATACAGTGCACTTCTACTATAAATAGATACACTAAATAATTCCAGTTTGCTTTTGAAGAAAAAATAAAAAAAAAGATTGAATTATTTCTTATTTACAGTAGTGTAACCAAGGGTAAACTTCGATCCAAAGGAAAACATTGCTAAGTAGATGTGCTTGTGCCAAAATTGGAAATTGATATTCTGACTTGCATGAAACCCTAAGCCTTTTCCAATAAAGACTTTTTCCCCCACTAAATAGTTTTCATGGAAACATTCAGGGACAAAAATATTATTCTAATCTTTCTCACACTGTTAATTTTTTTCTAGTGTTAAAGGCAAAAGCATTTCTAGAGTAATGGCAGACTGGATTCCACTGCATGTATTTCAAGATGGGTTTTTTTTTATGACTGTCAGGGGACTTAATATTTGGAGGTTATTAAAGTTTGTCTGTTTACCTTAATTCAGGCAAACTATAAAAGAATTCTCTTCCCTTATGGCTTTTGTTCTTTTTCCATCTGTGTCCTTTTTTATTTCACCAACACGTTTGTCACTCTACTTCTGTCATCTTCTGTCTTTCAACATGACACTAGCTGTCTAAACACTCTTGGCTTCACTAAGAAGAAAATCAAGAAATTTCACTCCTCATCCCGCCCCTGAAAAAAAGATCCTGCTATACTGTTGGGAAAAAGTATCCGCTTTTGTTTCCATCATCACCTCTGCAGCACGCTTTCAGGGAAGTCATACATCTGTGCATAGCCAAGAAGGCAACACAGAAATAGAACATACTTGGGTGTAGTGTCTCTCTTTTTTTAAAAAAAAAACCAAAACAACTTTTTTCTTTTTTTCCTCTCTCTTTTTTTCTTTTCTTTAAATAAGCTACAGATCCAGCTACAATTACCCTTATGGATCTTCTAAGATAACTCATTCATTTACATAATAAGCTACCTTCATTGAAGGCATATATACACATCTAGACAAATGGGGGCAGGGGGGAAGTCATGGGGTTCTTCCACCCAGAAGCTTAAGTGAATCTCTTTTTAAAAGGTTTACACTGGGTTTCATTACCAGTGCATCCCTTTACATCTAAAAGTGATTAAGAAAGATGTACAGACAAATGAAATTAGTTCCTATTTGTGACATGCAATACTGTCACAATAAAATTATTGTACAGATTTCATTTTTTGATCTTTAATCCCTCAAGAAAATTAATATCAGAATTAAACAATTAAAGCACTAAGTTTCAGCAAAGAGCATATTCTCCATATACATTATTAGCTTTTACAACCAAATTCATCATTTTGGAGTTGGGGAACAGGGTTTACTACGGTACATTATATAGGAATTATGTAAAAAAAAGAAAGGAATACAAGGATGAAATAAGGGAAAATTCAATTTAGTTCTCAAAACTTTTTCTGGAATGTGCTCCTCTCGTCAAAGAGAGAAATAATTTATTTTAAAATAACTCTGCACACAGTGTCGATACAACACCACTCAGTATGTGTGTGGGTGTGCGTTCTGTAAAGACAGCTGAAAAGTGAGCATCATTCCTACTGGAGATAACACAGTGTAATACTAATTGTCTTTGCACCAGGTAGTGGGAGGAAAGCCATGCAAATCCTTTTCTTTTGTTTTAATAGCGAAGCAGGACTTTCCAGATATCACTGATATGTAACAAAAAAATCTAACAGGCCGGATTGTGGTCATGCACTTGTGATAATTTCATATACTGGCATACACACACATTCATACATATCACACACAGAAGGTTTGTACATACACCACAGTTTTCACATCCCCATAGTGTGTCTTTCATGTCCTAGACAGTCATGCAAAAATACCACTGACGTTCATATAACGCATATCTTCCAGCAAGGAATGTAACACCAGTGTCTAATATAGCTATTAGGAAAATCACACTGGGTTAAAACCTCAACATTACATTAGAGAATAATGACAGGTTAATGCATTCATCTGTATTTTATGCATTGCTTTCCACAGAGGTCCAACAATAAAATACCTTGTCCAGCATCCCCATTACATAAGTACACACACACACACACACACACACACACACACATATATATATAACATATGACTTCCTTTTCTGTTTCAGAGCAGCCAGAATTTGTATAAGGATTTTCAGGAAAGAAGAGATTTAGTGGAACCTTTTATCCTGCATAAGAACACTGACTAGTAATGGCTGTGTTGTAGAAATGTCAAGGCTGAAATTAGCAGTGGGTGGAGATCTCTTTAAGAAGAATTAAGTAAGTGAATAATGGAAGTAAAATACTCTTAGTGTGGCAAAAAATAAAAAATATCCCTGAACTCTGAAAGGAGACAGTTTTCTTATAAACATTATAGAGAAGTAAAGTAATTTTTAGAGGACTAACAAAACTTAAAGAAACTTAAAATAGTTTATGGAGATTTAGTACAACTTGATATTGCTACCTGCAGGTTAAAAGAGGAAGGCAGAAGGAACAACAGCAACATTAGCGAAGGGGTAACAGTCTGATCTTCATCTTTCTAGCCTTGAAACTTGGTTCCAGCAGAGATTGCAATGCAGACTTGACTGCATATGCTGCACAGATTTTACAGTCAGTTGTGACCCGTGTAATGCAATGGCAAACATACTCTGAGTTCTGAGGTGACAGTTTAGAATTAGGTTTTGTTTTTCAACAAAAGTGCAAGCGTGTATGTTTGTGCTTCCTCACAGAAATAGCCTGAAAATGTGCACCCCTAGGAATGTCACACAGAAAAATATGCAAAGTTCAGGCATCATAAGGGATAAATGTGCAAAACTGGCATAATTTCAGTAATAAAGGTAATAAATGGTAGACCTCTGGGATAATCTATGACAATTTTCTATCTATATTTGTGGTGTTAGAATAAACTCATTTTGGACTAAACTCTTCCATGCAGCCTAAGGATACATAAAAATGTGGAACTACATGATTTCGAGGCAGTTCAGTGAAGAATTACTTCTCTTTCCCCCACCATGCTAGGGGAAATAGTGAAATGATATCCTCAAAAAGCCAGAGCTTTTCACTGTTCCAAAACCTGACATCTAAGTCCAGGTACTGGTCATTTCTTCTACAATCTCCTACTGTGAAGTTTCCCCAGATGAAGTTTTATCTTCTAATTCATCTCTCATGACCATCTTTACATTTCCTCCCCCCTCCCTGCTTCACCCTAACACTTTTCCCAATTGTTTCACTTCCTCTATCTTTCATTAATGAAATTATTCATGTTTCATTTCCCCTCTCTTGCTTTCATTGCACTCTCACCATCTTTTAAACCTCATGTTAATCAATTCACTAGATTTTTATTCATCTGATCTTCTGACTAGTTTCCTGTCAATGTTTTGGGTTGGGTTTTTTTTCCCCTCATCTTCTGTACTGTGAATACTCCTTGGATAGAAGCCATATCTTTACTAAGGTTTATAAATATTGCTCATATGCACAGATACAAATTACTTTTAAAGCAGCCTTGTCTCAATATATATTAATTTTCTTTTTTTCTAGAATACCAAACAAGTCCCGTTCATATAAGGATTAACTGCTTTCAATTTCCTTTCATCCTTCTCCTACTTCCTCCTTTATTTTATTTTTTCCCTTTAATTTGTTTTATTTAATTTAGCCATTGTATTGCCTAGAGCCTGGCAAAAATATATTCTGAAAGCAGGTCCGTATCATGTTTATGTTGCTGTATAACTGAAAGTAGCTTACAAATTAAACCTATGTTTTAGTAAAAACTGATGTGCAGGCTTGAAAATTCACATATCAGTTTTGGCACAAGCAATTCAATACAACCAAGATATGAAAATCTGTTGGAGAATTGTTGATTAAAAAAATGAAGGCTCAGGTATCACCTTCTAGTCAGCACACCATGCTTACATTTGAAAATGGCCTGGTACAACTAATTGTACTGAATGTGAGTGAGAGGATGGTTCTGGCTTCTTACATTCCTCTTCTTTTTAACTATATAAGACAGAATGGTGGTTTTGAAACTTTTTGATAGGGTGCTGCTTTATTTTACAAAGCGCCTTGGCATTCTTTCAATTATCTTGCTGTGACAGATGTAGACAAATTGCTGAAAAGCATGTTATGCTCAACCTAATAGTAAAAAAAAAACCCCAAACATTAGAATTTACTCTGAATTTCATGGCCAGATTTTGATGTCTTTGCTTATACTGAACTCTGAAATTGACTCTTTTGGTTTAATGGGTTTACTTCCCTTTTGCTTTAGTGACAGCTACGGGTCTTCTGCACTCGATATGTTTGTGTCAGTAGGAACTGAGGACCTGAGTACATAATTACGTACCCCTGTAAGTATAGATGTATACATTTGCAAACAGAACACAGGAGAAACTATGAAAAAAGATTAAAATCTAATCTATTAATCCATGAGAAAATAGATTCACATTAATCCGGCAAAATTAATAAATATAAGTAAAACATATTAAGAAGATTATTTCCTACTCCTTTCTTTTTCTTTGTTTTCACACAGTTAATTTCCCTCTTCACCATCTCTTTCCAGAGGTTTCTCTGTTTTCCCCTTCCATCTTCCACACAAATCCTATGGCTAATTGGTTAAGTCCACTCTAGAGTCTAACCATCAATTCCCAGACAGAGCATCATTCATTTCAATGTTTTCGGCTGATTAGAGTTGCACTTAGAGGAAAACAAATACGTATGTATCAACATACTGCAAGTGCTACATCTGTGTATGAAAATACACAAACAGATAATTAAACATCAACAAAATATCAATAGGATTAGAGTGTCATGTTGGAACAAATCTTGATAAATCCTTCTCAGTAACAATACTCTAAGTACAGCATCATAAGGGGAATATAAATTCAACCCATTAAAGTGTTGTTGGACAAAGACAGACACATTAATACATCTGTTAGTCATTTTCTTACTACTAAGGGACTCCACTATTGTGCTGCAGATGAAAGCTTTGGCCAAGGAGAGATTTGTAAATATGCAAATTAATGCTAACAACATAATAAATATCTTATTATTCATCAACAACTCAACAGCATACTGGCACAGTTTAAACTGTGAGTAATCAAAGTTTGTTGATGTTTACACATACGTACCTACAACAGACATTTCTGGAACCGTAGCGTGATACGGACCATCAACAAACTCTGGGGCATTGTCATTGATGTCTTGAACCTTAATAATGAATTCTGAAGGAGGCTCCAGAGGTTGGTTTGTGTCCCTGTCGACCGCTTGGGCTGTTAGCGTGTATTCAGCTTTTTCCTCACGGTCAAGCCTTTTCATTGCATGAATGTCTCCAGTCTTGTCATTGATCACAAAGATTGTTCCAGCTCCATCTCCTGACAGAATATACTTGATTTTGCTGCTGCCAGGATCCAGGTCTGTGTGCAACTAAACAGGGAAAAAAAGCACTTTAGAGACAAAAATTACACCCAGATATTTTATTTTTTTTTGCATTGGTCTAACCATACATTTTGTCAAGCTATTCTTTTGTACTTTAAGCTTAGCACCAGTGATCCACATCTCAGCTTGAATACACAAGGGTAGTAGGGATTTGTATACATACTAATCAAAAGTGAATGTAATCATAGGCATAATTAGACTTTCTATTTAAAAAGCAGCTGTTATATATATATATTGAATCCCTGTTCTAAAATGTAAATGTCTTCAGAACTATTATCAGCCAAAATGAACAAGCACAAAATGTCCTTAACCTATTAGATCAAAGGGTGAATGAAGGATTAACAGTAATAGATATTTTAATCCATTTTTTTCTTTTTAGTTATTACTTTCAGCTTATTTTCAGGTGACTGAAAAAGGCTGAACGCTGGCATCTATGCAAATGTTGTAATGGAAAGCATTCACAGAAATTTAGAGCCATATCATAACTCAGCTGTTAGCAGAACTTAAAGGATTCTAAGGTATTTATTCTAAAAGTATTTCCCCTAAAAAACCCCAACAAACAACCTTTGTTAAAGCAAGTTTCCAGAAATATTAAAACCACCCTCACGCACATCTTCCCATTCTCCTCAATGCTGCATTAGAAAAAAAAAAAAAAGATTCTATTTGGCTTTTCAAAAAACAACATAAGATTATTATAATCTGAAACAGTATGGGAAAAATAGAATTCTTCTTTACTTTTTTATTTGTTAATTAAAAGCCTAAACTGAAGAGCACTGGAGACAAACAAAGGGCATTTATTGATTCTGAGCCTACAAAAAAATCAAGTATTAAATATTGGATTATCATCACAAATTTTTAATTTGTGAGGGTGAGTGTACCAATTGGTGGACCATATGTATTAGGGTTGACACACTCAAAAATACAGGATAATAATTTAAATATACAGTAATAGTGCTTTAAATTCTATTTACTATAAAGTCCAACACAATATGAACAATAAGAAGTGAATAACATGTCATTAAAAACCTAACTTGCATTTATTATTATTTACCTCTGTCTCACAAGAAGTCTGAAGGAAATATGTACAACCTGTTTAGGACAGCTGCAACATGACTTACAACTACCACTAGACTTGCTCCTGTTTGCTTATTTTTTAGCAGGCAGTTCAACAGAAATTGTTGCTGGTTATGCATTGTACTCTTCAATGGATATCAGGGGTTGCTAGGGCCAGCATTGTCATTTGATATAAGAACCTATATTGGGATATTAATACAGGTGTGGAAAAAAAGCCTTGTAACACCAGTTACAGCCAAGACACAAGTGGATTTTTATGTCATACCACAAGCAGGCTCTGCAGGTTTTTCAGTAGATAATGAGTCACATACAGTTATATCTGCAAATTAGCTGTTCAGGAATAAGGGCTTAGAAAACTCATTAACAGCACCTTAGAAAAAAGGAATCTCAAATTGTTGCAATGAGCACAGCGGACAATGGCAGTCAGGTTTGATTTTCCAGATGATCTGGTTTATTATACATACAAAATCTTGGGCCGCCAGTGTATTCTCTGCTCTGCAATAACAGCAGAACTCCCACCAACTACAGGAAGTGTGACTTCACCCTTGGTGTTTTGCAGGGCAACACTTTATTACCACACCAGCTATCACCACATCATTGTTTTAACAAATTTTTAAAAGCACTTGAACTGTCTGTGAATATGAATGACTCAATCCAGTTGACTCTTCCTACCCAGCCCACATGAGCGCACATACAGACATCAAGTGACAGCTGAGTCCTTTTTCCAAAAACTGAGTTTTTCTTTTTGTAGTTGCTATCAGCTTTTACTTGAGAACAATCAGTGTCATTTATTAACTATACTAAATCAGTTGACAGTACTTCCCTGTTGTTTGGTATTGCAGTTTTCTCTGCTCAGTAAGACACATTAATACATTTATTTTTATTTAGTTTTTTGCCTTAAAGATATTGTCCTTATAAGCAGAACTATAATCAATCTAGGTGTCAGCAACACAAAAAATTATTTCTAGGGTACCAGAGCCTGTCAAGATCAATCCAGAATCTGTTTATGTTTTAAACAGATTGTTTAAACACCTGTTTGATCCCTGGATAAAATCTATACAATATTAACATTGCATATGAAGATTTCAGCAGAATATCCATAACTGAATTACAGTGATGTATCACAACATTGTCTGGACACACACAACTCAGCAAAGCAATTGGGAACATCTCAGTTCACCCAACTACAGAGCCTTACAATGAAAACTATAATCTGAATTTCTAAGAAAGCACTGGCTGGATAAAGTAGATATCCCATATAAATACTTGAGAATGCTCAAAGATCTCCCAGTTTGCTATTTGCTAATAATAAGTAGGAGAAGCTGTCAGTATAATCTCTGGTGTAAATTTTACCCATATTATTCAACACAATTTATCGTTCATAAATCAGTTCTGGTATAAATTAATGTGGAGCTATAAAACCTTTACAGTGCTAGTAAGATACCAACAGTAAAACCAAAATAAAGTCTATGATTACTATTAATTGTTTCTTCTAATAAGTTAAAGTTCTTTGTATCAAAAGAAAGAAATAGATATTGGTATTTGAAACCCTATAAAATAAAGGGATAAACATTAAACAAAAAATGGAAGAGCTAGAAGCATTTTATAATCTTAAATTTGGAACTGAGGCTGATAAGTGGAAGATCAGCTCTTTACCCAAAGATTAAAAAAAATTACTATCAATTTTGCCACTATTAGTTTTTAATAAAAATCAAGCTGTAAACATGGTGTTTACAGAAATGATATGTATACTTTTAAAGGTGAACATTCAGACTGACAGATTAAAATACCTTTTCCGGGTTTTGAACTTCTTACAATATAATATCAAAATATTATAATAAATAACTCACGGAAATATCCATTTTTCCAAAATCAATTCATTGTTTGGATTTAGGATTACATCATCATCATCTATTTACAAAGTTAAATCACGGAGCTGAAGTGAAACTCCAGACCAGAAAGCATAGTATTTTTTCCAAGTAATATTTTTTCTCTTCTACCAGATGTGAATGATAATTTACAGCAATCGTCAAGCTTCAGCAAGCTGTGTTCATGTGAAGGTTAAAGATCATTAAACACATAATTATATAGGGTCTAGGTGAATGATAGAGAGGCATAATGAATATGATAAATGAATATCGGTTTCTGCTGAAAAAGCCTGACAAATGTTGTAAATTTGAAACTGGTTTCCACACCTGTAGCTTCATTTGTTGTGCCTGTGCTTGAAACCTGACCTCTTATTTTTCAGAAAAATATTGAGAAAGGTAAAAAAAAATCTGTTTAAATAAGGAGACACCTATAGCTAGCCCCTATGTCCCACTATGAGACAGCAGCCCAAAACAAACAGAAAAGCGTGTTTACTGGAAAACTTAATCATGTTCAACTCACTTCCATTGCATGAGATTCAGGTAATCAGACTTCAAAGGAAGTGAAATCTTCTTCCTCCACCACTGCCCTGGCTGTGGGGCTATAAATTCAACCATCTCTCTTCTTTAAAGTAGCAGATGCAACCCCATCACCCAATTCCATGCCTGGATTTACGGCAACAAGAGAGGTTTTGGATCCTTTCCTAGTTTTAATGGTGATGCAGATGCCTTGTATTAATACCCTACTAATGGCTCCCATGCAGCCCCAGCACAGGTCCGTTCCTAAAAAATGAATTTCATCCAGAATGAACCCTCTGAACACTGCAGTTTCTAATTATTATTACTTCCTTTGCTATTCTATGTTATAATACAGATGATAACCAAAGAAGCCAGTATCAATAGGTAAAAGCATACACAGCGTACTTCCACAAAAATAACATTATTTTCACTAATAACAAATGCATACTTAAAAGTACTGCCAACACACTATTCAAATATATAACATATATTTATAGTCTCCCACATAAATACATTACAAAAATGCATAATTACAATCAGTGCAAGAGAGATTGCGTGGATGAAACTCATTCAAGGAGCCTCTATATGCTGTAGATGTAAAAGTACTACTCTGCAGTAAAAAACAAATACATGAGCATGTTATACTGGTACTAAATTCTTCCATTCCACAGGTATTTGTTCATCATATTTTTAATCACATTTCCTTAACAAAGACTTACTTCAAAACTATGTATGCAGCCAAGAACTTAATGTGTGGACGAAGGCTGAAGAAGCTCCAAGCTAGGTTTGGGAAGTGCTTTTGAAATTCTGAGTACGCAGAAAGATTGGTGAGTATCTTCTGCAGATGGAACCCATCTCACCTGCTCTCAGTCAGCTACCTGGCAAATCATCAGTAGTCAAAACAACAGCTTGCTCAGCGCAATGAATTTCATGTTCAAGCCATGTGTTCACCATCAGGGAAGTACATAATGCACTTGGGTCTGGTCTGTGCCCAGCACTAGCAGAAAGCTGTTGACTGCCCTTTGTAGTGGGATTAGGCACGTCCAAGTCCTCTCCAGGTGTGGTGTTGATGTACAACTTCATACAGACTAGCCAGTAACAATATGCATTGTGAAAGAGAGGATTTGTAACCCCAATTTCCTCATATTAATGAAAAGGTATATATATGTCAATAAATCACAAGAGGGGGGAAACCTGCATATTATGAAAATGCTCCTGCACATTTTTAATTAAGAGAAGACAAGGCAGCATTCTGTAGTTGGGTTTTTATTTGAGTTTGTTAGAAAGTAATTAATTCATCCTTGTGTAATTACAAGGGAATTACCCCTTACTTGTTTCAAGTGAAAATGTATAATCTGCTCTTAAAACTTCATTTTAAAATTTGCATCATTCTTTTACATTCTAACTCTGGATTTTTTTTTAAGGGATTAACTAGTGCATCACCAATCTTCACCTGATGTTATGCAGATATACACACAACACACCAACATTTTCCTAATGCTCCAGGTTCTTCTATTATTTACCTATGCTTTGAAATAATATTTCTCATTTATGAGGCAGACCCCATTTAATGAACTTTGAGACAGAATTTTCAGCTTTTGTGACTCTTCTCCAAAACTGCTGGGTTCTAAGAAGCTCTAGCTAATTTTGTGAAATCATGGAAGGATTTTAGTGACTTTTACAATCGTTTATACATATATCAGTGCTTTCAAAAAAACTGTACTGCACCTGACTCATCATATGATTCTTTCTGTATGTGACTTTGCAGGGTGGTTTTTTTTCCCTAAAATATGAACATCATTAGGTGTTACAGAAGGTTTCTGTGTGTATTGTTGACATGCTCTGACACATAATGGAAAATGAGCATGTTTATTGATGACCCACAATTTAAAAAGCCATTCATAATTAAACTATTATAGATAGATTCAATTCATTTGCACACAACGCAGAATTAATAAAGTGAATGTAATTTCAATTGAATAGACTCTTTCATTTTCTCCATGGATAGGCTGATCCCATCTCTAGTAATGGGAATTATAGCTGCACAATGGGGGAAGAAGAAAACCAAATATTCTGCATTATTATTCAGGGTAATGACAAATTGGGGCACAGACTTGATGTACCTGACATAATGTCAGTACTTGGAACACATTCAGAAAGGAAACAGACATGTCCATGGATGACAAAGGTTTCATTTAAGATATGAGAATCATGTAACTTGGAAGCCTCCAGAGTAACTGTCAAAAGACATTACTGCTCACACTTCTCAGCTGCAGTTTCATAGCCATATTCAAAGAGAATTAAAGCAATAATATCCCTAACACTTTCATTTAAGAACATAATCTCTGCTTTTGTCTGCCTCAGTTTCCTACCATGTCATTTGAGTATCTTTGATTCCAGATGGCTTCTTTTATGTTTCTGTTTATTCTTTGCTGTTGCTTTTTTATTCTATTTGATTTGCTAATTTTGTCTCTGTTTATATTCATGCTGCAACTGTGCACAAACTGCTTTCCATTGCTTACCTTTTGGTATCATAATACACTAGAGTGAACTGGTTTTAAAAAACTGGAGACAAGATTGGATCTAACTATCTGTTTGTTCTAATTCACTGATTATGACCAACTGATGATGTAAGAAAAGAACTGAGGAATGTGACTGAATGCTGATCCAAGTCATTCCTGGTTAGAGCACCATTGGTCCTTTCTGTACGTGTCATGTATTTCCTTCCTCACCAGTCTGAATTAATAATTTATATCTATTTTCACTCAGTGTCTTGGGAGAAGAGATAGATACACTTGTTTTTACAGATGGGATGAACAGAGGAAGAGATAAACCCATGTTTAGTCTCACAAAGATATATATTAGGAAAAACAGTCCAGCCCATAGGACTACCCAAGCCATTCCTAAAGAGCTCTACATATTTATCTCCAGTTAATCACAGTATTAATTTTTAATTAGAATTGTTATGTATTGCCAGTGTTGTTTCACAGATTTTTTTCTGCCTGCCAGGGGAGCTAGGAATCAGGAAAACATGTCCCCACATGCAAAGTCTTCCCCAAATCCACAGTCACAAGTTCATCTTCAGGGGCTGTGATCACAAGGACCAGGTAATTTGTTTCTACTCTTTTCTATCTTCATTCCAAAGCATGGTCTCAGGTTGATTTTTCTGTATATATTTCTTATGTATCTTGCTTCTTCTGAATACTTATGTTAAGCCAGAAGATAGCTAAAGCTTTCTGTTTTCCTAGTTCTAGCCTTGGCCCTTTCCATTTGGGAATACCATCTGTCTTCCCTTCTGTCCTGAGAACACGGCCACCACATATGACCTGTGTCCCACCACAGCTTGGACTGTTGCCTTTAGTCACTGCTTTCTGCAGCTATTTAACGCCCAAGTGTCCTGTGTTAAGTGGCCTCAGATGGCTGACACCTTTTTGTAGTTGGCTTTCTGCCTAGCTTGGAGTTCATGTAACTATTTCTCAACCCAGACTGCTGTTCCTTTCTTATGTTCCAGCAGACACTGCTCCTGTAAAAAGGTCTTGATTTTTTAACCCAACTGTTTCTGATACTTGGAAACGTGCAACGAAGTTGTGTCATGTTGCCAAAGACGACTCCTTTCCCATCTCATTTACTTCTCTATTATTTCATCTATAGTATACTGTGGTTCACCACAGGAGATCTGAAAGCTGGATATAGAGAGCCTCAAAAATTGCATGCAGTGTTAGTCTTGTAAAACATATTCTCTCCTCTGTGTTGGTTTTTGTTGTTGTTGTTTTGGGTTTGGTTTTGTGTTTGGTTTTTGGGGGGTTTTTTGGGTGGAGGGGGGAAGTATCCGTCTGTCATCTCCTACTGTTTGCGGTCAAGCACTTATATGAACAATTCCAGTGCTTCAGGCATTATAATTAACAGTGCCTCCTGCACTTGTCACTTTTCCCAACTCGGTAAAATAGCAGTGAAATCATTTACTCTCTCCTCTATCTTGTCAGTCTTGGACACAAACTATGCTGCAGTTTCTACTACCTGTAAGATTGCGTGAAGTCTCCCAACACAACTTCAAAAGTGTTCCCTTTTGGCTTTCAGTTTTACTGCCAGGAGACTCTCTTGCTGCTCCTTCCTCAATATAGGCAAAAGATGGGGAAGGCTGTAAAAAAACATAAGCCACAAGAATTTCCCATTCAATGTGCTAGCCACAAGTCTGGCAGCTCCTATACACCGAATCCTTCTCTTTTGTTCCTTTAATAATCATCATCTTATTCACAGTGTTCTGAGCTTTTCTTCCATGTTGTTTGAACTGTATTTTTCCTTTCCTCTTTAAAAGCTTATTATAACTTGCTAGGCTTCATTCTCAGGCACAGAGTACATTGCACTGGAGCACTAAGACCTCTTTGTGCTTTTCAAATTATTTTCTCAAGTGAATGTCAGAGCAATATCTTATAATACATACTCTTAGGATTGCAGAAGAGGAATAAAAAAGTTAATCACTACATACCCGCAGCAGTAAATTGGAAGCTGCTTACAAAATCTGTCAAACTAGACAAGCTATAGCCTAGATCAGCAAAGGCAGAAAGAAGTACAATAGGCCAATGTGGTCAAAGGTGACAAGATATTTCTATTTATTTAAGCATATTTAAGTTGTCACAATTTTACAATCCTTCAAGGCTCTTTTTTTCAGCTGCTTTTACAACCCTGGCTTCTGATCATGCTTTGCTCACAATGATGAGGAGGAACCCAGTGATAATATCTTTAACCTGTCTTCCTTCTAATAAAATAATTTCAAATCCATGCAGAATGCATTCTGTTATTTAATGCCTTCTGTTATTTAATAATATTTAATAAAACAAACCTGAAAACATTAAAATACCTTTTTTTTGAGGGTAATTTATCAAAGTTGACTGCTTAGCAGACTTCCATGTCTGAACATAAGGAAGTAAGTACTGTCTAAAACCACATGATGTGTAAAGCTGGCAGTGCAAATAGAAGGCTCTTTTCTAGCAATTGGCTGTCAAACACATCTACAGTGCAGAAATATAAACATCAGCTACGCAGCCAGCTTTGAGCTAAAATTGAAAACCGTTGAGAAGGTAACCTAGTGAAATAAAGAAAACTAAAAAATTAAGTTGTGAGTACTCACATATCGATTATCTTATGAACTATCTGCTTATATGTGACAATATAACTTTAAAGTACTTACAGTAACCTGTGAACTGTGCACATGGGTGCAGTATAATTTTTTTCTTACTAGAAATGCTTTTCAAGTTACTTGGAATGTGGAAATAAACACAGCTAAGAAATGCTACAAAGCAAATTCCTTATGAGATGTCAAACAAAACATTAGTTCTTCAGTTACCATGCTTGCAGTTACATAGTAACATCAGTGTCATACATCAGAATAAGTACATACAACATGAGGATAATTTGATTATTTTTTGCCATTTTCTTGCAGTTAGATGTTTATTAGGGATAACTCGTGCAGAACTATAAATTATTCAGAAGAACCTGGTTGAAACTAGTTATTATGACTTCATACAGTTTCACAAAAAATTATTTGTCACATCACTTGTGTGGTTTTCAAAGCTTCCTAATGTAATTTCCCATGCATTTCCACTAAGTCATGCATTCCTGTGAATTTCTTTCAAACTCACTTGCAAAGGTTACGTCTCTCATAATGCGATCAATTTGCAATACCATTAAATTTGAAATATTTTTTTAAACCACTAGAGAGAGATCATAGCTTCTGCCTTTGTTAATGCTTTTCTCAAAGAATTGACAGAGAACACAAACCATTACACACAGACAATATTAAATATGCAGAAAGAAACAACTGTGCCAAATCCAGCAAGGTTTGATATTTATTAATGTTATTACCTCTGATTGTCAAGCAACTTGTGTGGAGTCCTGCAGTCCCCTTTCTCAGTTATCCCTGAGACTTTAGTCTGCATATGAATTACTACATTCTTTGGCACATCAGATAACCTGACTTGTTTCCAAGTCAGAAAAAGCAGCGCTGTGAGTATAAGTGTGGGCATCATTTGGAGTATTTATGTCATTAGCTGTAAACACCTAAGCTACCCGTGTTTCAAAACATGCAAAATTTGGGGTCAATGTCCCATCAAAAAGAAACCCTGGCTCAGCACGAATACAGACAAATTGTATACAAATCAGTATCACAAAAACTGTAAGTGTGTAACATATGTCAATCTCAGAACAGCCAGAATCCATACAGACTTAGCAATGATTTAGTCTAGACCTTTATACAAATCGTCTGAGCTCATGGTGAAGACTACTGTGGGAGGCTGCAGGAGACATCTGTACTAATTTAATGACGGTTGAATCACTGTCAGTTTTCTCTACCCACACAAGCTTGGTAGTGCTCGTATCACTCTGTGAGCACAGAACAGCCAAAACCCCATATGGTCCTCTCACCATTCAGCTGTTCTTTGCGTTTCTCTAATGGGACATTCTTCTTAGAAAGACAGGTGAGCAGCCATCATGCATTAATATCTTTTGGGGTTGCGAGCAGCAGAGAAGATGCACGATACACAATAGACTGAAGTTAAGAGGCAAAGAAACATTATGATTTCTCAGGACCTCTTCTCAAACAATACACGTAGTCCCCCTCCTCCGAAGAACCAATTATTAGGTTGCCCCCTAGAAAATATAATGGCCATAAAAGGAACATCAAAGGAGGGAAAAGCTGCATATGGGAGATCCTCGAAGATCTCCAAGGGCACTGCTGAGGTTTTTCTAATAAATGAGTTCAGGTATACTTTGGAAGGGCTCAGGAGAAAAAGAAGGAAAACCACCGAAACTTTAAAAATATGAGAAAGAGGTATAATATTAAGAACTAAAGTTTTTGAATGAGCCAATTCATACTCTAGGTAAAAGAATGATGCATAATCCAAATATCAAATGTACATTCCTGCTATTTATCTGAAAACTCTACTGAGAGAAACAAATGACAGCTGGTTAGCTGGGCAGCTGACAACTGCAGACTCGGTACTCATCTATAAATAATGATTATTAATTACTTGTAATACAGTAACACATCGAGGTCCTTGTTGGCACAAGGACTCTGTTATAATCTGTGCTGCAACCTTCACTGAGCTTACTTCACTGTTCTCTGCTTACAGTGAAATACCAAGTGGCTTTTTCCCCTCCTTCCTTTCTTCTGAAAGAGGGACAAGGAAGAATGAACCCAAAGTACATAATTTTAGAAATTAATTTCTAAGACATTGGCTAATTTCTACAGTTACCACTTACGGCTTCAGTAGGATTCAAACTCATGGAAAAAATGAGGCTGAATTCTTGCATAAATTTCTAGTCCGAAAATGGTATTTTTAAATTTTTTTTTCGTATTTTTAATAGTTTTAATGGTTTCGGGATCTGATATAAGACCAAGGAACTCAGTAGGAGCCTGTATCAAATTTCAAAGCACGCCAGACAAAACTCTTTATCTGAAACATGTAGAGAATAAAGATACAGAACCAAAGAAACTCCCCCAAAAAAGACAAAAAATCACAACTGACATCTAGTTATCAATTTGTATTATGACTCCATAATTTATAGTCCAACTAAATTCAGAATTTACCCCTAACCTACAAGCTTATTTTTTATACTTTTCTGATAACTAATAGGTCATGTATAACTGATTTTCACACAAACTAGATAAATAATGAGATCAGCAATTATCTGACTGTGAGATAATAAAGTGTTGAAAATAGCAAGACCTTGAAGTAAAGTAAAATATTTGAGATTATTTATCAAGTCAGTAAAGCTGCCTTTTCACATTTACTTAGGATATAGGAGATGGAATATTTTGTTTGCCTATGGAGATGGGATCATTGGGTATGTAAATGGACATTGATAGCCAAGTTAACTGAAAAGATAATCTGCTGTATCACATTCTTCAACAAAATATTAGCAGTATAAACACACTGTTGCTCAGTTCTGTAACAGATATTCTGACACAAAACTTGATACAGTTAAACATATCTTGGCTTATGAAATGTTAACTCTGTTTTGACACAAATCAGGATCATGCCTACTCAAATATCACAATCAGCATGATTAAACCAAACTTTTTTCCCCACCCATACTAAAAATTCAAAGCCATATTTAATATCTCACCACTGACCACAATTGGTTTCTGAGTTTGTGTATTTTTATCAGTGGGACCATAATTCCCTGTCTCAACTATGCCAATTCCACTAACAGGTAGCTTTTCTCAGAAAAAGACAGAAGCCCACAGGACAAGAATGCCCGGAGCCATAATTTTCTCCAGTCTGGTGCATAACTGCTTCTGATTATACAGCATCGATGTCAGCAAGGTGGCTAAACAGGGAAGCCCCATGAATTCTCCCATCTCCTTTTCCTTTTCCATATGTGCTATGAGAGTGTGAGATAATAGTAGAAGTTCCAGCATTATTTTAAAGAAAAAAATAATTAGTTAGAACATAACCCTGCCCTTCTTTGCCAGCACAAAACCCAAGCAATTTCAATCTGGCAAAGAGAAAACACACAGAAGTTTTGGAGGACTGCAACACCTACATTGCCTGTATGGGATAGAAATTCATAAGAAAAGCAGAGTCCCTGAGCAAGCCATATATTCTGCTGTTGTTTCATATATTATTGATCTGCAGGTTTAACAAACAGTTCCAAGTCTCAAAGAATCCAGTCTGGCAAATTCTTAGGTTTGTCAATTGTTACCAATAGGTCATGAACAGTCCCTTACATGTGAGTCACACTCACGGAGATTGTAGTGTGCATAAGTATTGCTGGAAATCACCATGTAAAGATTCGGTTCCACTTCTGGACTTGCAAATACCATGGATTTCTTACAATTGACCTGTAACTTTAAACCTTTGTGTGCTGTTTGCCAGTATGGTCAGTCTCTGCTCAGTCCAGTTCTGTTTAGATGAACGCTACATTAATTTCAGTCCTTCTGTAGACCTGAACAGAATGCATATTTGCAAGCCAGAATTGAAGATAGTAGTGATGTTGTATTATATACACTGTACTTATTCTTTATACCATGAAAAAGAATTTCAATATAAGAGTTAAATAGTTAGAAGTCTGACATCTGTCCTTTACCAATAAAAAGGAATGAGATCATGCAGAGTAGGTGATGGATAACACAGAAAATGTGAAAAGACTGTAAAAAGCCTCCCTCTGAATTATGCTATATTGTCACCAGGAAAAAAAAATCCTCATATTTCAGCTTTCTTCTATTTGCTAAGATATGTTCCAAAGGGATAGTGGTAGTGAAAGTCAAAACCAAAACATCAGCCAGTTTGGAGGATATAAACAACCACAAAATAGAAATATCTAGAGTAAAGTAATGGGAAAGCAGGAAGAAACAAAAAAGAAATAAATACCAAGCATATGGCTCCTAAAAACACATAGGAAAAAAGTTACATGACTGTTAGGCAATTTAAATCTTGCCGCAGAAAATGAAGTTGAGAATATTTAACTTCCAGATGCCAGTTCATTGATGACAATATGTTTGGTTTTAGGTTATTTGGTTGTGGTTTTCTTCCCCCCCCCCCTTTTTTTTTTTGTGTGTGTGTTGTTGTTTTTGTTATAAAAGACAAATAAAGTACAGCCTTACAAATACCTAAAGCAAAAAAAGGAAAAAGCCCCTAACAATCTATGTGTACTTGTGATAATATTCACTTTAAGGGTTACTTGGAGAGTTTTATATTTGAGAAATACATTTTCTTTCTTTTTTCTGTCTGCAAGAGATTGACAATTACTGAATTTTTAAGCCTGTGTGGACAAACATTGGAGAAGCAGTCCCACACCATCAAAGGGATGGGGGAGTTGCTTGATAGGAAGAAGCTCTTTGAGAGATCTGCATGAGAAAAATTAGAATACCAGCTAGTTAAAAATCAAGGAGTATACAAGGAATTACATTCCTGAAAGGTGACCCACAAGTTGTTTGCAAAGATAACACAGATTTCAATAGCTTCTTTGACTGCAGGTGATACCTAAATGAATGGATACAGAATATGAGATCAATAGAAAACCTCAGGTTTTTGTTGGTGTTTTTCTGTCCACAAGTACTACCTGATTTGGATCTCATTATATTCAATAGTGAGTATATTTCTTTGCTAAGCATACTCCCAAACCTTATTTATTCTGCCCGGAATCTTACTGCCAAGCTCATTTCTTCTTACTCCCTGTGGCTAAAGCTGTCTTCTGACCTGATTCTCTTCTAGAGGTGACACTTTATATTGATAGCCCAAGCAAAGACAGTCATCATCAAACTGGCTGTGTCATTCAGCCCCGGGGCGCAACGCTGAGAGCGATCACACATCTTGAATATCAGCAATTCACTCACAGCTTTGCACAAACTAGAGATAACCTTTTATTTGTCTTCCTACAATCAAGGTAATGTTATCATTATTTAACTATTAATACTTGGCCATCATGTACATTAATCCACAATTTCAACGTGTCACCACAGTAATGGTATGACCGTCACTACACCATTTCAAAGCAAAAATTTTTTTTCCTATTGCTGATGGGGAAACAGAGTCACAGAATAAAGAGGCCCAATATTCAGAACAAGCTGAACAGCTGAAGGTCCTAAGGACAGCTGCCCAAGACCACTAAGAAGCAATACCCAAACTACCAGCCTTGCCCTTGTACCTGCATGTATTTTTTCACCTCTAATTTTTTGGACAACAATGACTCAGTGACACTCACTTCAACCATCCACTTGCATTTTACTGAAAAGGTGATTTAGGAAACAAATATAGGTTTGGGAAAACACCAATGCAGTATTTTTTTCTGAACATTTCATGACAAGAATGCTTAAGTGATATTTTAGATTCCAAAATCTTGTTATGCCTGTATATGCATTAATTTCATTCTTTTAAAGTATTTAACTTTTTAATACATTTGAAAAGTAAACCATTGCTTCCCTTTATTTTTTTTTTTTTTATATTAGAGGTTTGTTTTTCATATAATAAAGATACTATGCCTAGCCCAAAACATTTTTTTGATATTCCAAATCTTTCTATTTGGAGTGACACAGAGGTATCTTTTCTCCAAAACTTTCAAAACTGTGCATGAAATAAGTATCTTTCACTCAGCTCAGAAGAAGCACTCAAGTTCGAGAATTAAATTCTTATTTGCTTTAAAAGCAAAACCATTCCTGCTGCCAACACAAATCCTCCAATTAAACCTTTACTTCCAACAAAAATAAAGCCATTTCATTCCCATTGTTTATAATAATTTAATTATTTTCCCCATTAGAACTAGCTTTATTTTAATGTTTTAGTGCTTTTATGCTATGACTCATGCTGTAGATATTAGAACAGCTTTCTACTGTGCCTTTACTTCTGCAGCATCACCAACATAATTAGAATATATTTGCTGTGATTATATTTCAGTATATACATATCAACATATATTTTGCTCTTAGGTATAGAAACCCTATTGTTCATGTAATTACTATGCAGAAATAATGCAAATGACCCTGCTGAAGGCAATTATTGGACTTTCTTTGTAACTTTATAATGTTATAAACAAGAATTGGCATTCTACTCAGGGGTGGACAGCAAACACTCATTTTATTGAATGCTTTAAAGACTTCAAATTAACAGAAGCTAAGTGATCATTGTAATCATTCACCTAGTACATATTATATCTCTAAAATCAGACCT
This sequence comes from Falco punctatus, assembly GCF_963210335.1. Lineage (NCBI taxonomy): Eukaryota > Metazoa > Chordata > Aves > Falconiformes > Falconidae > Falco > Falco punctatus. The sequence continues at coordinate 9,053,983 of NC_137594.1, forward strand.
TAGATCATGCTATTGAATTATACAGATCAAGATATCTCTGATTAGTATATCCTAACGAACAAAATTATTGTGCTTCTGCAATACAGGACATCACATCTATGATGTGGCAGCTGCCTGCAAAATGTGAATAAGTCATCACAGCAGGATGAGTTACAACTGAGGTAAAATCCACATTTATGGTACCTGCTGAGAGCACTTCTTAACTTGTGTAGGAATTAGAAAGACCTTTTAATTATTTAAACTTTTTTTCTACTTTATAGTGAAAGTCATGGAACTATATCACAGGATGATAAACATCCACATACTGTGTTCTCTTAGTTTTCTCAAATTCCCTGAGACCAAATTCCCTTCCAGTTACTCACAGTTCCACGCAAACATTTCACCTGTGAAGACACTGTTTTCCCCCAGTAAAGAATCTCTATTAATCACATAAATGTTGTCATGGTCCAAAAGAATGTGAAGGCACTGCCAAGGTCTACCACTGAAATGGACAGGCACAATCAGCTCCTGCCACTCGCACAACTGGCAGTGCTCAGAGACAGGGAAGTGACAGGGTCATCCCACCATGTCAAAGCCCTAAATGTTCAGTCAAACCAATCTCACAACTTTTGCTTTCTCCCCCACTTCTTTTTTCCCTACCCTTTACATTAGTTGGGGTACTGTGCATAAAGGAGTATCTTGCTGCTGTATCTAACACCCATCTGAAATTTTTGGCCAGTACTCTGCTGACTAGGATGTGCAAACCATCTGCACCAAAGGAAAGGATGACAGGGGCCATTGTAGATCAACGATCCCTTGGACAGGGTCACTACTGGTGCCACCTGATTGATCTGTAAGGCACTACAGGCAATTCCCTGGACTTGGTCTCTTTCCTCTGCTCTTCAGCCTACTCTGAGTCACAAATATAACAGTGGATCTAATTGCTTATTTTTTCCAGGCACCAGAAAATTATTTTTTTTCAAAACATACTTTCGTCCTATACAGGCTATCATTATGAAGAAAGTCAAGTTTTCATAAATAGCAAATACCATATAGAAGCCTGATAAATTTAACCCTAAGGCAAAAGGTCAATGCATAAGCATGCCTGAAAGCTGACAGATTGAGTTTTGGGAAAGGAAAAAACATGATTAGACCCAATACCTTCTTAGTTCTTCAACAGTCTCTTCCTAATAATTTCTTCTTGCTTATCTTTCATGGATCCTAACTTGGCCAAAGGATTTTGCAATAAAAGTTTTGATGTGCAAACCAAATCATTCCCGTGCACAGCTCTTTCTATTATTGCTTTGTATATATTTTACTAACAAATAAATCAGGCTGAGTTTGCTCCAGCTTTTGGAAATCTCCAGTCCTAATTTTTGAGGCTCTCTTTGAAATTATTTATTTACGATGCAGTCCATATTATTGCCCTTTCAAGAAGTGCAATCAACAGAAAGGATACCAACTCTCCTCTGAATGTGCCATGATGTCTAGCTTAAGTACAAACTATGAAAAATGCAGATACAAGCAAAACAAAACTCAAGATAAAAAAATCCCACTGTTTTTATGTATGCTGCACTAGTAGACTCTCCCATCATTTCAAAGGGAGAAATGTACTTGGATATCTCATTATGATACATAGTAGCAAATTTTTGTCTATCCCTATGCTGAACAGAAACCCAATCTTGTAATTATTCCAACATTCTAAGAATCTCTCCAATGTCTGTATTGACAAAGTTGCTCTTTGATGCTAAATTTTGATTTTAGTAATCTCTTGATTTTAAGGAATGGAATGGGGGAAGAACTCAAATCATATTTGTTCACATAGAAAGAAAAAGTATTTTTGAGAACACTAAAATTAAACTTCAAACACTGATTTATTTTTTTTGTGCCTCCCTGTAATTATAAATATGGAAAGAAATTTTTACTTGATGCATATCTAAACTCCTTCAAGTTCTGTAGTATATGAGCTTAAATTAGAGTTAGTGTTATTTTTGAAAGGCTAAGAAGTGCAACCATAATTTAGCTCTGCTCAACCAAGCGGTGTCTGTGCTTTGAACTGACAGAAGCCTTTAAGTGCAAAAGCTTAGATAAGCTGATAAAGATGAAACCAGCCACGTCTGCAGTTACTTAGATCCAACTCAATTCAGCCCTCTCATACCACAAATCTGAGATACTTGCATATTTCAAAATAGTATTACTATGGGGTAGTAAATAATAAGCTTGCACAGATAATGAGATCTCAGACACAAAAAAAAAAAAAAAAAAAAAGTATTTCCTGGCTCCTGCTCCCCCAGAACAGAAGATGTTACCACCACAATAAATTCATTACTGTGGATTAAAAGTCCCAAAACGATTTTACTGAGTTATTAATTAGAAATTTCCCCTTTAACATAGAAAGGGCTTTCCATTTCCAACAAACTTAACCAGAAAAAAAGAGCAACATATTTTATGCATTACCTTGTTTTGTTTTTACATTTACATTTGGCTAAGATCAAGCACTGTCCATACTGGAAAAAGAGCAACAGTGGCATTACATTGCATTCAGTACTCCCTATACTATAAACTTAGATGGAATACGGAATGTGGGCTACTGCAAATTACAGTTTACTTTCCAGGAAAAAAAACCAGATTGTTGGGTACCATTCCCCCACCCCTGAATTTGAAGGTCATTGGAATTAAATACAGATATCTTCTTTTTAGAGAGCTGAAAAGCTCGTAGTGCACAATACCAGAAAGCAAGTGGAAGAGGAAATGCTGCATCTGTGCCACCTGAGGATTCTCAAACACCATGGCAATCAGGACAGAAATGAATCCACACCACCACACTGGCCCATGGTGGCCAAATCAGTTGAGTAAATGTCTTTTAGCAATCTGTCTGGCATGACGCAGTTCAGCTGCATTTTACCCTCCTTGTGGACACAAATGAACAATATAAACTCCAGATGTAATTGGCCCTGCCGTGCCCTTACCAAAGTCAATGTAACTCTGCAGTGCCAATAAGTTTTGTGACAGCTTTTAATTAAAACAAATAAACAATGAGATTCAAATGTAAATTACAAAAACACCATTCAGGTAATTCCATGTTGGTTAAACTTTTATCTATGTAGCCACCAAAAGCACACAGGTAATTTAGTATTTCAAACTGATTCTGCAAATAGATTAGCTCTTGATATAAAATTGTTAAGCAAATCATATCAAGAAAAAAACATTCTGGGATACAGTCATGGGAAGAGGTCACATACACAAAACTAAGCTTTGCCCAATTGATTTCTAATTATAAAATCAGAGGCTCTAGTTTGTGGTCAATAGTCCTTCTCTTTAGCCTGAAAAAATAAGCTGTGCTCACACACAAATATGCATAGACATAAAACAATTTTCATTGTTTCAGTAAGCAAGTATGTGCCCTGGCACCATTCAGCTCAGAATGAATCAGGCAATGCCTCACTGAAGGCCATCTATGGAATTAAGTCTACGATGCCTCACTGATGGCCAGCTGTGATACAGCAAATTGTTCCTTATAATAAAGCTACAGTAATGTCTGCCTGGGGAAAAAAAAATCCACAGGCAGATTCTACAAGGGCTGAATAAATTTAAATGCACATATTGTATAATTACACAATTTTATGTTTTCCTTTGTAAAAAGATAGTGGTTAAGAATTTCATATATTTAATTCACTCATTCTTCAGCATGAAGGGTAGGCTGCCAGGACATCTGAGTCTCTTGTGTCGTTTCATCTTTGTATGAAATTGGACAATTCTCAGGATGCAAGAAAGCCAAATAGTACTGCTCTACATATTAAGCATGCTCAATATAAGTATGCTTTCTAAATACGTACTACATCTTCATCATAGACTAAAATAGCGTGACGGTGAATATATTTTATCTATATAAACAAATTAGGAAAAATCTTTAGTTACTATATGATGTGTAAGAGCATTTGATTCACAGGTCTACCTATTTTATACAACAGCTGTGTTCAGTGTACGTGCGCTGCATTTCAGAAATTGATGAGTTTTTCTGACTTCATAATTTTATAATGATAAAATGCTAGAACATTCATAAACATTGTGAATCTTTTCCTTGGGAAATCTAAAATCCGTGCTGTGCTGCATGATTACTCAAATAATGATTTACTGCTCCCCATGACAAGAAGAGAAGAACTGTGATCTATATAACTTGTCATATCCATCTCTGATATTTACAAATGAATGCATCTAATGATCTGGCTGCTAGAAATTTCACCCTGTAATATTTGCTAAAACTTAGTCATCTTCATTATTTTTCTCTCTAAAGCTGTAAAAAAATTCAAACTCACAAGAAAATTACTTTTTAAAAAGAAAAATATTTTCTTAATAAATGGTTACTTTCATTTCCAGGCCTGATTCTCTGCTGCATTATTCCACTTGCACATCTATGAGAGTCAGCAGAGATGACATTTCTTGAAGAAATAGGTCTTTCCTTGCTCTGCTCCAATCCCTTTATCACCCATTCAAAGTTACACAAAGTAATCTGGAAAACAGTGCCACAAATTCAGTTGCTTATATCTGAGTAACAGGTTTTTAATCATGTATTGCTAGCGGATCAGCTTGCAATCCGGCAGTCAAATTTTGTGGTGGTATCAACCACAGATGTTTCACGGAAAGTGAGACACAGGGAGTTGTCAACCCACTGTGAATCAATTTATTCATTCTCACCAACTCTCCAGTCAATTTCATACTTCAAGGTGCAAATTAGAAATACAGATGTATTCTCTGAAAAGCTTTAGAGATTCAGGTTTTAAAAAGCAAGTTTAGAGCCTGTTGGCTCTCATCCAGCATAGTATCAGTTTAACACTAGATGAATTCTTCTGCGGGGAGCCACATCCCCCAGCTTTGAAGTGAACTTTACAAACATGTCTTTATGTCAGTTATGTTGTCTGCAGACCATAAGTCCTAAGACTTTATAGCCACGTTCAAGACCTGGCAAAAGACCTTCTGCTTTTCAGCCATTCCTACCACAAGTGGAAAGTGGAAAGCTCTAAGACTGTACCACTGTCTTAAACCATGTGGTTGACATTGTTAGTACTGGGGACCAGAATCTGGGGGACAGCAACTACCCAAGACTGCCATACAACTGAGAAGGAACTTTAGTATTTCTTAGCTATGTAGAACAGTGAGATATCTTGCAGTAATTCAAGATACATTCTATCTGCAATGACCTGGAATGGAAAGCAAAAGGAAATTGGAAGCTGAGTCAGCAAACTATATCATAAAGTCATTACAGGTCTGTGATGTGATGAGATGAACAGCAACAAAGGATAAACTATGGTATGTTACACCTGTTGCATACACTTTAAGCATCACTGACTGGAATTGTGTTCTTGTAATTGTATTTGCTGTAAGAATTGCACAAGTCAACAGACAAATTAATAAGGGTCTGTCAGGGTTTCTACTACCCTAATATTTAAGGATTATTTTTTTCTAACATTACAAAGTGATATTAATAATGGTACAATATTACTATGATAGAAAGCAGATAGAATTTATTTGCCTAATTATGCCTCACTTTGGCCTAACAGTAAACACTGAAGAACAGGCAACTAATCCCAGTAGGCTGCTCTGCTGTTCTGGGTTATCAGTTGCAACGCTGGTTTCTCTTGATAATATATTTGAGGATGAAAGCAGAAGACTATGTAAGTAACAGCAACAAAAATGTTTCATTCACAATATACTTGCTACCCTTTAACTAGCTAAGACTGCTTGCAGCAAAATATTTCATTCTAGCTCAGAGAAGCTGCTAAAATTTTTATTAATGAATTTTATTAAGAAATTTATTTCTTTTTAAATCTTACAAAATTGAATCTAAAATAATACTATTCTGGATTCTGAAATACGATTATAGCTGAGAAAGTATGATTTTCTACTAGTCACAATGGCAATGCTATCTCCTTATTTTCATATTCACCCTTTATTTTAATATGCAGATAATAACAATCCATAGCTACATAAATGTAAATACCAGAGAATCCATTTTAATCCGGACAAATGAAAAAAAAGATAGACCAAACCCCCCAAAAAAACATAGAGAAGCACAGAGACAAAGCAGTGATTCATAGAAATAAAGTCATACACATATGCAGTTTACATGTTTATAATTGCCAGTGAATTCTTGACTTGCTCTCACATATAGCTGTAGGATAGTGACTCAGCCAGGGTGTCAGCCAAATCCAACCAAATGAGGAAATACAATGCATACATTTTCCATTTTGTTTATGGCACAAGAATAAACCCTCTACTCTGACCAAGGCTGTTTCAAGAGGATGAAGAATATGTGCTACAAAGGCTTTAGGGTGCTCCACGAATGGCTGTTTCCTTTTGAGCTACAGAAAAGCTTGTAATGGACTTTTCGGTTTCTAGAGACACTTTTAAAGCCTCAACAGAAATTCAGTAATATTTTGTAGACAGTATGAAATTGCTGCTATAAACCTAAATGCAGATGCATAGCTTATATATTTAAGCCATATTTTTTAACTAAAGAATTAAAAAAAAAAAATCAGTTTTGAAAGGGTAAGGTTTTATCCAAATTAACAGGGCAGTGCATTGTAGCTGGTTCATGTACGGCTAATGTGGTCCTTTTCAGAGCTTTTAACACACTTTGCTGATTGTTTGCTCAAGGCATATGGTTTGAATGAGCTGGGCAGTGCACAGTACAGCTGGCAGACTAGATATCAAAATCTGGCAATATGCCTTAGAGTCATGTGTGACTAGGTATCATATTTGCCTGAATTTTATGTTTTGATTTCTACCGTATCGGTATAAATTGGAAGTTACTTCAGATTCTACTACAGTAGATGACATCGCTTCCAGTCTTGCAACAACTAGATGTAGATGACCATGTTTTGAGGAATGGTCTTAAAGGGCAAAAGTTTTTTTCTAGACAAAATAACTATGAAAAGCTTCCATTAAACAAATCCAGTATTTTCAAAATCTGCAAGCATTTTTTTCTAGTGCACAGACTGGGAAACAGTGGCAGGTGCTGTTCCAAACACACACTCATTTCACTCAAGCAAAGAATAGAAAGGTTTTGGCAGCTTCTTTTGTTTTCACTATTACCTCCCATAACCTAAGTCAATGGTTTCAGCCTCAGCTCTGACATCCAGGAAGATCTAACAAAACTCTCCAGCATTACCTGAATTTTTGTACTAATTTCATAAATAAAGCATCATTTTTAGACTCTCAACATAATAAACTCTCATTTGCACTGTGTAGATTCATAAATTCCCGCTGTTAAAAAATGCTTTCATCAGAAATGGGCCAGCCTCCCATGATGTCCATTCATATTCCAGTTTTGAACTGCAGGAGGGTGTTTGCCAGTTACAAGTGTTCAGTTCTTATTACAGAGTTTCCTTTATTGCTGCTTGAAAAGCTAATACAGATACTAAGAGTGACATTCTCATCTCAGGGTACATACAACTGTGAATTTCTGAGTATATTCACAATTTTTCAGTGAACTGCATCCCATTTTTATGCCACATGAGCTCAACGTAATGAATTAAGGTGAATACTAAGAGATCTAGAGAAGCAGCAAGTTCCTTTCTACAGACCTGCGTGGATATGCAAAAGTATTTTGTAATAAAATGTGAGTTGTAATGCAAATGCTTTACTGAAGTCAAAGAGCATTTCAAAAACAATGGATCTTTTCAAGCAAAATAAATAAACCAGCACATAGCCTCTATTAGTCTCAAATATTATTCTCTTAAGTTTAGAAGGAAACTAATTTTTAGAAGCCTCATACAGTAGAAGTCACATACATTTGAGAGGTTGATTAATATCTTAAAAGTGAACAGCTGGACAATTTTGTGAAAAAAAATATTTCAGTTAAAAAGAAAAATTAATTCCTTTGAAATCTTTTTTGCTACTCCCATAATCTTTTCTTCCCACTCCCTAATTGGTCCTAATGACAATAATACTGAGCATGCAGTCAGCACAGATACGCTATAATTGGACAAATTGGAAATATATAGTAAAGGATTTTTTAAATTGTTTTTTTACATCTCTCAAACTTCAATTTCCTTATCAACATAAAGGAATATAGAAAGGGAGGAAAGTAAATATGAGGGAAAAGGTTGCATATTCGTATAATAGAAGTACTGTGTTCTTGAACATTTAGAAGATGACCCCTCAAATAATGAATAAAATGTGCAAAGGACACTGTTTTACAGCACAAAGAAATCCAAATGGAATAAAAATGTGAAATATATTGAATTTTGTGGGAGTTCACTTCAGTGAGTGAACAACAGAACTGGAAAAGATGTATAGTACCATTTCTATAGCAGCAAATAATACATTATGTTTGTACAACTTCATGGAGAAGCTCTTTAGAAAGATGGCATGGCATATGTTCTGACACATATAAGTGAGCGTGCCACACCTCTGACTTTCCTGCTGTGGCCTTTACAGTGTTTCTAAGGTTGATTTTTCATTATTTTTAAATAATATTTTTAAAACGGAATACATTATCCAGCCCTAATGCTTTACAAAATGTACAAGTATGCATTTCTTTACCTGCAAGGCCTGATTTGCAGACACGCTCAAACTACACGAAAGGTTCACAAGAGCAACTGAAACACTGAATAATATTAAATCAGCTATATACAAAATAGACTGAAGTATAGTTCAAAGAACATTGAGAGGAAAAAAGGAATGTTACAGGTCATGTCACCTACAAAGAAGTGTCAGAGGATTACAAAATTTTTATTTCCTAAGGAGCCCTCAGGTCAATTAGCTACCAGGGCCAGTTCAGGTCAATTATCTAGCATTAACATGGACATTAGCAGATGGCTTCTTAGATTCACAAAGAGACTTAGAAACCTACCAGCTTTATGCAACTATAAACTCTCTCTAGCCCTGAAACATCTAAATGCCTTTTTCCAGGTTTGCATGAAAGCTGACAGCTGTCAGTTTGTATATATTTCAGCCTTCCACGTCACATGGATGTAAAAATAGACACACCCTCTCTCAGAGAGCCTGATTTATAGAATCACACAGCTAACTTCGAGAGAACACAGGAAACGTTGACGATTTCCTCATCCCACATTTTAGTCATAGAATTAGGCAGGTACTTGAAAATCCTCTCCCCCAAAACCAGAACACTGATGACCAGCTTTCACTCCTCTTAATTCCCTTCCCCTAGGTTACACCATTTCTCTTTATCCTTATTCTTTATTTTGCTCGTTAATGTTTAATTTTTTTGTGCAAAGGGAAGAACTTTAAGAACCCTCACCCCCACCTATCAGGACCCCTTGAATGAAGGCACTCTCCTGAAGGAGGAATACTGGCCTGAGCTATGAGCCTAATGCACAAAAAGATTCATACTGACTCCACTTCAGAGGTACTTTCTGCCTGGGCTGAAGTTTCAAGCAGAGACAGCTGATCTGAGTTTTTTCTATTAGCAAATAAATTCAACAGATTATAAAAAACTATTAGCCAAGTCACCTCATCTTCACTGCTGTTTTAACTCAGGTTAAAAATGTAACTTTTGTATTGAAAGGTTTTGCTCTTTCTCTTTTTTTTTTTTTCTTTTAATCATACTTGCACCACATTTTAAAAGCCAATTACTGAATATCCTGTTTTTAAGAATGTTTTCACAGTAAATTAAGGCAATGTTTAACAAACTCAGTAAGCAAATTGTCTTAGAGCTGAAGTGTTATAATTGGAAGAACTCAGTGAATATTTTCATGGTAATGCAAAACAGAAAAATCTTGGTCCAAGAACATAAAAGACCAGATTCAGACCTCAATAACTAGACTTTACATATCATAGCCATAGAATAATCTGGCAAACTGAAAACGGAACTTAAAATAATCTAAAATTTGTTCTTTGAGAATGAACATATCCACACCAAAAAATTCTGAATTACCAACATAAGCCTACTATTGCATTTAAATATGCAACTAATGTAAAGCCAAACTTTTAAACTAGAACGAGGGGGGGGAGGGGAAATTGTCACTGGGAAATCTAGCACCTTATTTAAAAATAAACATTGTCAAAATGGCAGCTGTCTTGCTGGGTTACACACTACCAGATTCCTGGTAAATTGTTTACAGCTGGGGAGTCATATCATCTTCCAGTATCATCTTTCTCTGGGTTCCGTATTTATAAGAGCCCTTGATACCGAAATGAATGAAAATAGGAATAAGAATGTTCAATTCCACAACAAAAATAGAGACCGAAAGGTTTTGTTGTAGGTCTGCCATATTACTAGGCTTGACAATGTCTGCTCTGCCCAAAACCAGACAGCTTTGTATCCACTTAAGCATGATACATATCAGAAGGTTTGAAATAAATACAGTGTATTGCAACCAAGATGATTCTAAGCACATGCTGATTTCTGTCATCCCCTCCCCCCACCCTATGATTATTTTGCTCAGCCAAATAAGATAAAAACTGTATCAAGATGTGGTTTTGACTCCTAAGGGAGAAAAAAATAGAATTCTTTAGAAAGGCAGTAAACTCCTGGTATAATCCAGCATTTAAATAATATGTTAGACATATCTATATATACACGGACCAAGACACATATGCATACACATAGAGTAATATATATATTGTCCTGCAGTTCTGTATTAAAAAAAATGGAATACCCTGTAGTAGAAATACAGTACTAATAACTCAAAATAGCACTTCTGTTCAAGTTGCATTGTACAAGCCTGTTTGAGTTCCAATTGTGTGCTGAGGTTCTCTCTTTTAATGCCTTGGTCTATTTGAAGGTTAGCTTTTGGTCCCATGGAGATAAAGGAAAATGTGCCAACATTTTCAGAGATTTGATTACCTGTATAAAATTATACTTGCTCATTTTTCCTAGGCAAGATACTCTTGGGTAAAGTTATATTAAAGAGGGAATAGAAATAGTGTACATCCAAAGAAAATATTTTCCAATTACGCTTCACAAGATGCAGAAAATATTACTTGTTATAGAGGATTATGAATGAGATAATTACTGAGAGCTTAATGTACCTAAAGCTAGAATAAAGGAGAGAGAAAAATATTAATAAGTGGTTACTGACTGTTCTGTTTTTTTGTAATAAAAGGCCAGAACAGTACCAAGGACAAACCTTTCTACAGTTTTGCTATGATACGTTATGTACAAGAACTTTCTTACTTACACAGCCCATCATTAATTTCTATAAACAAAAGTATACCAGTTTTTCTTGAACACCCAAAACACTTTATGCATCTCAAAACAAGCTTAACAATATTTTTTCATATTAAGAATTGAAAATAAAAGAAATTTAGAAATACATAGGATAAAATTTTCATTTCACATGTTCCTAACAAGTAACCTGCACTTTTGAAAGAATCCCAACTAATGTTAGGTTGGTAAGGTATAGAATGACAAAAGACTTTGAGTTTTAGAAAATAAAGTACGACTCATTATCACTTTTTGATTCTCTAGTGAAATAACTCAAGTATTCTTTGCAAGGGCTTATCAGAAATATTTGAGCTTCCACATGTAGTATTTCAATACAGGTGTGATCAATAGGGAAGATTATTAAAAAAAAAAGGATTTTCAAGTAGCTGCAGCTCTTTTCCTGCTGCAAAGCAGAACTTGGTATGACATGCAAAATTACCTTTGGCAGGTGATTTTTTTTTTTCTTTTCTTCTTTTTTTCTCCCCATTTTTGGCTCACAATACTGCTGCATCAAGCATGAGAGTACAGTCACTACAGAAAAGGTTAAGAGGATTTCTAAAAGAATTACAAAGGACACAAACACTGCAAGGGTCAATCTACACAGAGCAGAAGCTGCATGAATGCTGTGGCTTTCTTACGCTCCTGTGCTTAATTAATTCTGCTTACTTAATTCCAGAAAGAAATGGTTTCAGTAACAAAACACATGCCCTACCAAGTCTTATAGTCCCCTCTTATTAACAGGAACCCTTTTAATATTCTCTTAGACACATGTAATAACGTATATATGCACAACACAAGAGTTTTCATCTTAGTGTAGTCATTGCTTTTTCTTTCATCTCTCTGCCACCACCAGACACCGCATAAACTGTACATAGGACTTTACATTAACTTCATTAAGACAGGCTTAATGCCTAGTGAGTTTACTAACCAAATTTTGAATGAATTTGACCTATTGGATCTCAAGCAATTCAAAGTATCTGGAAGACTGGACCCCTCAAAATTATTTTTATCAGCTAAAAGCAGTACTGCGAAGCATACAGCTTCACAAAGCAGAAATTCTGCCTCTGTAACAGAGCATATCACAGGGCATAATAAGGACAAGTGATTTATCAATTAAGTGGCAGAAAAAAAGAATAAATTAAGGATTAACTATTACTGGATTATTGGCCTCCCTGAGAAATCTGAAAGACATGCTCCTGAGAGATTTCTTTTGATAGTGTCTCATGGGGACAATGAAACACATGAGTACCTGAAGACTGTATGACGGTTATTACAGCAGGAAGGTCACCAAGAAAAGAGACTCCTGAGGTCAGTTACTTTGTCCTACACCAGCCTAGAACCTCCTGTGCTTCGGAGGTGCTCAGAGCTAAATACAAAGTGGACTATCACGAGTCGGTACTTGCATTCTTCCAGGCTGACAAACTGCCTTCCTAACATGACGTCAGAGAAACTGAGCCTTAAGACAAAATGGAGCCACATTTGCTGTCTTGGAGTGGGGAAAGTATCTCTTGTGTTTTCCAGTCTTTCTGCAATTTGCAGAATTTACAAATATATTTCTGATTCTGCATAGAATATGTCAGTTGGAATAATAGTGGCTCATGTTATATTTTTTTCCCACTTTACAGGTATGTAACACATACATTTCATAACACAGTCAAAGCACTGCAGTGAACCTATTGTCCCAGGGAGCCTGAAGCCTAGCTAGTGGAGCAAAATTTTGCTTCACTATCCATCCAACTTTGTCCATAGGTATTTGTCTATTACAGTACTTTTGCAGAATGCATTTGATTTAGAAACATTTATTCACAGAAAGCTCCATTAAAAAATCCAAATATTTATTTACGCATATATACTACTCAATTCCTATCATTGCTTATTGCTAGCTTGCAGTAACTAGCAGGTGGTCTTCTGGAGTGACAGAATTTAGATCAATTACAGAATGATTACTTAATGGGGTATCAGTGCAGCTACCTTCTAAACAGAATGAGAAACCTAATTCTGCCTAGCATTTTAAAGTGCTTGTCATTTTCCTTATTTTTGAGGTATGATAATTCCACTGTGTCAGTAAGCCTTATATTCACAGAATGGTCAGGGTTGGAAGGCACCTCTGGTGATCATCTAGCCCAACCCCTGCTAAAGCAGGGTCACCTACAGCAGGCTGCACAGCCACGTCCAGGTGGATTTTGAATGTCTCCAGAGAAGGAGACCCCACAGCCTCCCTGGGCAGCCTGTGCCAGGGCCCTGTCACCCTCAGGGTAAAGAAGTTCTTCCTCATGTTCAGCTGGAACTTCCCGTGGTGCAGTTTGTGCCCGTTGCCCCTTGTCCTGTTGCTGGGCACTGCTGAAAAGAGCCTGGCCCCGTTCTCTTGACACTTACCCTTGAGATATGTATTGATAAGATCTCTCTGAGCCTTCAGGCTAAACAGGCCCAGCTCTCCCAGCCTTTCCTCATAAGGGAGAGGTTCCAGTCCCCTCATCACCTTCATAGCCTTCACTGGCCCCTCCCCAGTAGTTCCCTGTCTCTCCTGAACTGGGGAGCCCAGCACTGGACACAGCGCTCCAGGTGCAGCCTCACCAGGGCAGAGCAGAGGGGCAGGATCACCTCCCTGCACCTGCTGGCCACGGTCCCCCTCATGCACCCCAGGATCCCACTGGCCTCCTTGGCCACCCGGGCACACTGCTGGCCCACAGGCAACTTGCTGTCCCCCAGCAGTCCCAGGTCCCTCTCCGCAGAGCTGCCCCCCAGCAGGTCAGCCCCAGCCTGTACTGCTGCACCACATTGTTCCTCCCCAGGTGCCGGACCTTACACTTCCCTTTGTTGACCTTCATGAGGTTCCTCTCCACCCAACTCTCCAGCCTGTCCAGTCTTGCTCAAGGGCAGTGCAATGTTCTGGGATATCGACCACTCCTCCCAGTTTTGTATCATCAGCAAATCTACAGAGGGTGCACTCCGTCCCATCATCCAGGTCACTGATGAATAAGTTGAACAGGACAGCACCCAGTACTGACCCCTGGGGAACACCATGAGCTATTTGGTCTTTACACCTTGTGATACTATTACTGGTTAGTGGGAGACAGCACTGTCTACGGAAATTAACAGAAAATCAGAAAGCTTGTCCCCTGGCAATGCCACAGACTTGAGACATAATTGCGGACATTGAAAATGACTTCTCTGCCCACACCATCTTTCTGCATTTACATTTTCTTCCTCAGCTACATTCTGCATATCCTATTTAGACAGTAATGGCTTTGAGGCAGGAATTTTCTCCTATTCAACAAAATGTATCAAAATTTTAACTAATGCTTCTTAATACAAACAGCAGCACTAGCAGCTCTCACATTTACTGTTACTTAGTGTACCATTCCTCATTTGCTGTAGTTCACTTCATAAAAATGCCCTTCATGTATGCTTTGAGGGTATGTACAACAGTTTAGAAAATCACAGAAGAAATAAGTCCATGCTGAGATTCCCTTAAAAAAACCCCATGGCTTAAATCTCAATTTGGTATATAAAACTGTTTGTGCCAAGTAAAATCCTGGTACATGTTTTAAATTATTCAAGTAACTTCTTTTTATTCATATGAAAACTCAACAAAAATTAAAAGTCCTTGTATATTTAGATCAGCACCTGCTCTCAGTTAATCAAATATTCTAACAAATATGCAGGAAATAGAAAAAATAATCAAGATCCATTAATTAGAAGAAACAAACTATAAATTTGAAATATTGTTTTGGCATTAAACCTTGGTTTTTCATAAAGGAAGAAACACAATCTTTTTGCCTCTGGACATTGTATTTTCTTGTCTGTGTGACCTGACAACAATAGGAATTGCAAAGTGTGCCAATACTCTACACTAAAAGCTTTAGACCACATAACAGAGAACAGGTTGCCTGCAAAACAGACAGCTAAAAAAAAAAAAAAAAAAGTTAAAAGGGAATAGCAGTTATGTCAGTAAGGGTATTTGAGTTGAGTAATATTGGATATTACCTTTTGTATCATGCTTTAATATACAGGATAATGTTACATCAGTTATGTTGCAGGTTATCCCAAATTAATTTAAAAATATGGAGGCTTTTTTCCATTCCCTTTAATATCCTGATTTCTTATGTTGGGTGTATAACATGTCAATAGCTTTTAATGATGCTTGTAGCTTGACGACCTTGGACAATTATGAGATAGACGAGCTATGGTTTGGTTCAATTCCTGTATCCTCTGTGTACTTCACGTCTGGATGCCCGCCACCAGTTTTGTATATACTGAAATTCACCTTTTCTCAGTTGGTAACAATACCCCTCTATTGTATGTATTGTATGTAAGCAGTTCTCTCAGCAAGGGAAAAAAAAAATTGGATAATATGGTTTCTGGATTTAAACCAGGAGATGACTAGGGCACTCTAAACTGCTAAGAAATATGTTTCGCTGGTTCTACCTACAACTGGGTTCCTTGCCTCCAGTGATCCTTTCTGAGTCAGTCTTTTATTTAACTACATTCCCTCTCATTGAGGCGTGATGTAACAGCAATGCACAGTACATCAAGTTGAAACACAAACCCTCAGCTCTGCTTCTATTCACCAGGGGCTGGGTGCATAACAGTTCCTGAGCTCAGACCCTGAAACAAGAAAAGGGATTTCTTACATTGCTCCTAATGATTCCTCTGGTTAATTCAGGAATGGCATTGATAGTCCCCAGGGAAAGCTACACTTACTTTTTCTTAGCTGCTGGCATGACTGCTGTAAAATAAAAGCTTTGAAAGAAATTATGGAAGGAGAATCTTTACACTAATAGAGAGTCCTCAAGGAAAAAAGAAAGTTATATGTTACTCTATATCACCACAGGTGTTCCCCAGGGATCGCCAAGAGGCTGCTCAGATACATAAATATTTGCTTAAATAACTTTAGGGAAATTATCTACATTTATTTTCAATGCCCCACACATTGATTTCAAATAACAGCTACCTTTAAACATGGCCTAAAATACTAATTGAAGCAAATTATTTCCGTAATGAGGTTTACTGCTTTGCATCCAGATTAAATTGCATAGCATCAACATCCGAATCTTGTCCAAAAAAATAAAACTCACCAACAACCAAATAAAAGACCCTCAGCTGTGAAGTCCTTGGTCTGTTCCACTACACACATTATGCCTTCCTTTTTCTTCTTTCACTTTACTAAAATAGGAATAAACCCCAATTTTTAAAACAGAACTTTCAAGAAACAAAATTTGTGCAAGCTCTTTCCCATTATTTTCACATGCAAACTAATTTTTCTTTCAGTTATGGTGAACGTGTGTTTATTACATCCTAAAAATACAGAGCTATCCACCAGTTAAAAAGTCAGCCTTTCTCAGATGTAATTCAGTTCATGAATTACTTCAGCTCCAGAGCTCTTACTGGAAGCCTGCACACACTGAAGGAATTAGTCCCAAAGTATTTATCATTTTAATGCAAAAATATTTTAAACGTTTTTATTACGTAAATCCTTGAAAAATTAAGGATCATATCTGGACCTGAAAGCAATAAATAAATTCTTTCACTTTACTGGTTGAAAGGCAACATGTTCTGTCACTTTTGGGAAGTCACTACTATGTCTTCAGCAGCCTATGGGAAATATGTTTGTCAAGTTCAGAAAGGATAAACTTTTAGCAAAACACCACCATCACAATTGGCACTAATTGGTAGTTAAATTGACAACTGGAACTGAAGCATCCTGACAGCACCAGAGGTGGGCCCTACAGGTAGAAATTGAAAACCATTTACTAAAGCAATGTTGGAAAGACTAAACGATTATAGGGCATCTGTGTAATATCATGTGGAAGGCTCTACTTAATTTTTCATACTGTCACTTCAGCAATTTGCATGCACACATGGAAAACATTTCAATTAATTGTGAGAAAGATAAAGTGTTTAGATCAATATATTGAATAAAAGTACACAAGCTTCTAATTCTTCACAAACAAACAAAAATTCTCAATAATAGCTACTTTTTTTTCAGATTAGAAATCTTTGTGGCTTTAGAAAAACATGACAAGGAAATTTAAGCAAATAATGTTAAAGTATCATCAGGGGATCCAAATGCCTAAGCACACACAGTGAAATCATATCCCCCCATATATACCATTCTGCTTTTCAACAAGAACAACAACAACAAAACCTAAAACAAAAATCTCAACTCAAATCTTTGATATTATACCATGCTTATTGTCTATGAAGTCTTAAACTTAAGATGTAAATCACATCACCGAGGTGTTCCCACCTCAGTAAAGAAAACACAGAGGGCTCAGAAGGTGCTTGGTGTTTTGCAGGTTGACCCTTTACCATGCAGGATTCATAAGTACCTTGACATTATAATGCATTCCTTTAAGTGCTTTCCACATTGGTGGTCCATACTGGTACCTATTATGTGCCACTTTTTTTACTCTCTTACCGTAATAGTGTGAAGCAGAAATAAAGGAAGCAACTGATGAAATGCCTTTTGGTTATCACCAGTGCAGTTGTACTAGCTGACATACAAGTGTTGAAAGTTGTGACTCTACTTAAAATGTGTTTATGTCATGCCCCCAGACTAGAGATAAGGGAGCATGAAAGTGTTCAGCCTTACCTAGTGATACTCCCAGAAATATACAGCAATGAGATTTTGTAGTCTGAGGATACGTCTTTTTTGTCAACTCTAAGAAAAATCATGAAAACTATTTTATACTGTATTAGAGAATTTACATACCGTTGGCTCAATTCAGTCAAAATTTCCTTCTTTAAATTCATGCTTTCCAAGAAGAAATTTCTTTGAACTCCTACTTAATTAAAAGAAAAATAAAAACAAAACCCAAATCAAATTTGTGTAGGCTCAGGAATATTTTTTTAAAAACCAGTACTTTTATCAGGCTTTTATAAAATGTTGTATAGTATATTTATTGTCTTTGCAGCAACATTTCTCAAAGAGCTTTTCTCAGAACTACTGACACTCCTGCTTACCACACTGATTTAGACCATATAAGCTGGAGCATTCTATGAAGTATATAGGCATCTCTTCTCCTTCAGAAGCACACAAAAGGCAGGGGGAATTAGTATTTTCCATGAAGAATACAGTAGCAAAATAAATGGTATGTTTCAGCTGCTGGGAGTTTATTAAACATATGTAGGATAATTAGCGTATAATTATGGTTGCAAAACAACAACAAAAATCTAGGCCTTAGAAAGCAGCGTTGACTTTGCAACATTTCAGATACTAAATATTTTATGGCTTGCATTTAAATCATAGATACCAAAACATACAAGTGCATATTGGAAGGAAAATAGAAGAATCTATTTAATATGGTGTTCTGATTTCTGATGTTCTAATGGTGAAAACTTCAATGATGCATTAATGTAGGACCATGTTACACCCTGTGAAACTTATGCTAGGTCTATACTACACCTGTATTTCACAATGATTTCTTCCATTCAGGGAAACAACATGTAATTCACACCTAAAGTAATGACAGCCTTAGTTGTATACATTACGGGTTTGTATCACTTTGAGTACAACAGTACTTTCAGGCAGCCATTATAATCACAAGCTCAATGCAGGAATAAAAAGGAAAGCATATGGAAAGAACTTGCTTAATTAAAACCTTGTTTACTTTGCATATATATATCACTTGTACTTCAACAGAACTATTTATAATTTTAAACAAGTAAGATTTTACCATTTCCTTGTTAAGAGATAAAATGTATGTTGGCAATGAAATCAAAGATTGCATAAAACATGTATAATGTAGAACATACAGCTTGAAGCTATTTATAAGTGCTCTCTGCATTTCCAGGTTCGGTTTTTGCAGTAGCACAGCCTGAAGCACTTAACTGTGAAAACATGATGCCTTTCTTCTACTCCTCCTACAGGAAAATTATTTCTCCTCTAAAGGCCTGAACCTAAGCCCCATACATCAAGTGAAAAATCTCCATTGCTCTAAAAAGCAGAAGTTGCCTGGCTCGCTCATCCTACAAGCCATACAAACAAAATCTGCATTTATCAGAGTGAAGACACACATCACGTAAGTGAGAAACAAGGAAGAAAAACTCCACAGTTACAGATAAAAAATGTCTACCTGAGACTACACGACATTGAAAAGTTGATTCAGGAACGTTCTTTCTGAGTCTCAGTAACTCAATCTAGTTTGTGTCCTCCCCGTCCCGACTTTTCAAAGCAACTTCTCAAGAGCCAGCACAGCTCTTCTGCCAACCACAGGCCACAGATGTGACACAGCAGCTGTGCCTGTGAAAGATGCAGGTCTTCCTTGGCTTGCTCACTTTCAAATCTCTCATCACAAAGACTGCATGCAAAATATGCAATATATTACTTTGGGACTTGAAATTGGTAAATACCAGAAAGTCTGGGGAAGGTTAGGGGTTTTCTAAATAATTAAATTAAAAAGAAACCAAAAACTTTTGTCACCTTCATGCCTTCTTTTGTTCTCTCCACACATTGTACTTACAAACGACAACTATTAACACATCAAACTATCCCAGGTTTTTGCTTAAAAACTTCCATTAAAGTAGGTCCTATCCCATTTAAGACATCACAAACAACACGTTCCATAAAACAGGAGCTACAATTAGATACCCAGAACCTAGTTTCCTAATGCTTTTAAACACTATTACCTATTTCTTGTAAATTTGGTATCTGTCTCCTGTGAAAGAAGAGCAGCATTTGCTCTTCCACAGATTTCACAGCGCAGCTGCCATGGTGCTGTATACGCATGCAGAGGAGACAGAGATGCAGCAGTGTGTATCAAGTAAAAGTTCTATCTAACTAATCAAGTCCACAGGGACGGCATGCAGTGTCACAAGACATATCACTCTACACTCCAATGAGGTTGTCAGCCACTGGGAGGCCTGCAAACTGCTGACAGCGCTAGGCAGTGTACAGAGTCCTCTAAAGCAGATGCACTTGCTTTGTAAAGTATGTACCTGTTTCTATGGATGAAGCAAAAAGAAGGAAATTAAGTATGAAAAGGTATTTGTAAATCTATCTTTCTGTATTGTATTGCTGTGAACAAAACCAAGCTCATTTGAAGTATGTCACATGAACATGAAAAAGGTTACTTTGTAGGTTTCTCAAAATGCATATATACATTTCTACATGTACAGATCAAAACAATATGGAATTTATTACAATATCATTTGTCAAAATAAATGCAGTATTAATACAGACAAGAAAGAAAAACTAGAACGTTTGTAGCATTTTATGGAGAAATCTGAAATTCAGAAATCACCCTAAGAGTAAGATTCATACACTTTTTACAGATGTGTGAACTCAAGTAGAGCTGCATATTTTGAGTTTTTCCTACTGAATATAAATATTAAAATTGATATTAAAAGTGCATATTGTTCAAACTCATTGTAAGAAGTTCAAGACTGAAAGCAAAAGATTTTATCCTGTCCTTTACTCAAGCCATTGAAGAAAATGACCACTCTTTAAGAAAGAAGTGACATTAAATACCCTATTAGTCTTACCCTAGATTCTTTCATTTATTTGAGCAAATACATTGGTAATGCATTTATTAATATAAATTTGTGCAGAATAGCAATAAATAAGTACCTTTGAAGAGTGTGTGGTTGTACTGCAACATTTAAAATTCTGAAGAAGGGTCTTCATGCCTAGAAGCTGTTTCTCTCAGAAAAATGGAGCAGCCTCATAAAATGTATTACATATCTCTATAAACCCTGTGTTGCTAAACTTTTGCTGTATTTCAGAAACTTTGGTATCACATCTTTTTAACCAATTGAATGACTGCTTAGTACACTCTATATGCTGCCTTTTATTTTGAAAGTGATTTGTATTGTTTATATTTATTAATCTAAATTTTCAGTTTTATTTTGCTGACATACATTTCAATTCCATTAGAATCAAATGCTTCTACTCAGTGTCTTTCCACCCACTGACATAAAAACTGTTATTTAAGTATCAATATTATTCTGAGCAGTTCTTAAGAGCTGAATTTTCAGTGGGCTTTAAAGGTACATTTGAGAACATAGATTCTGCTTGTGTGTCTATTATTTCTGATTGTGAAAAAAATATATATTTTTGTATTTAATATCCAGAGCACCTAATTACATTGTACAATCACATTGTACAAATAATATATGACCACAAAACATACCATATACACTCTAAAATAGTGTAGAAATGGAAGAAAACTGCAACTCAAACCTACATAACTAGATTTGCTTCAAGAATGTTTACTCTGGGACATTAACTGTCAATAAATTTGTTTTAGATTATACTAGTACTTTGAACATGTAAAAAAGCACATATAAGAAACACTTTCTCTATAATGTCAGAAAAGCACATTTATGTCCAGAAAAATGCAGCAGATAGGTAGCATACATATTTGGTATCCACCATGTTAAGCCTCTCTACATCAATTCATTATATCGTATTTTACAGAGTGTCCTTCTTTCAAAGGCTGGCCAAAAAAACCCCAAAGAAAATCAAGGTAAGTCAGAGGGCAGAAAAATAGTTGATAAAGAACGTCACAGAATGAGGGAAATATTCCAAGTGTGCAAATCCTTTGGCAGGGGGCAAAACTGAAAGGCTGGAGGAAGAGTGTAAGCAGAAAAGAGATGAGGAGGAACTAGGTAAATGCAAATCTACTGTGAGTTCTGAAAAAGGAGGTTATTTTTAACTTGCAGTGGATAAAAATGTGATGAGGGTGACAGAGGACAAACTATAGCCCAGCTTCATGAAGGGGGAGAGCATTTTGGTGGTGACATTCTGTATACCTTGAAGTTTCGGCAAGAGGGCTTGCTAAGAACTGTAACTGAGGGAGCTGCTGCTTTATAGTCAGGAAGAATTAAGAGCAGCTCTGAAAGATGTGGAGTACCTCTGTTCCCACTGACTACAGCAGAGTTTGAAAGCACCCACAATACTTGTAAACCTTAGGAAAGAAAAATAAGTCAGAAATAGGGATTATTTTTCTGGAGAGTGTAAAAAATTACAAGAATATTTCAAGCCATTTCCATAAATAAAACCAAGCATTTCTCCCTAGAGGAACAAGTGTCACTTTTTGCTCATTTCCATCTATATCATACAGTGTTTTAATTAGGTAGACATCTCAACAAATAGATTGTCACAGCATTTTAGAGTAGCTAATTCTATTCAAAATGCCAGCAGAAGATGGCATAACGTCTTCATTGGTTTGGCTTAGTTTAACACACCCACTTCTATTCACTGATGACTCAATTCAGGATATTATACTCACCAAAAAACCCTAATATTGTAGAAATATTAAGACTTGGATACACCCTGAAAATAGAAGTACTAAAAACTCAGGATTCTCCTCAGCTACTCAAAAGCAACTCGAAAAATTTTTAAAAGCTTGACCAAAATATTCTGAAAAGAATAAGGTGGATAAAATATTTTAAGATCTCAAGTAAGTGTATCACGATCTCTTTGACATTGTGATATGTTACTAACTGCAGAAAAACAAATGAGAACAGATGTATAGTACCTGCTATAAATATAAATTAACACAGCACTCAAAATTCACTGGATATAAAACTCATTACACGTTCTGATGCTAACTTTTGACTGGAAAGTGGCTACACTAGGGAAAATTTAGGAATGCACTTGATCTGTGTTTTCTGTAGCAATAGTTACAGCTATTGACAGTACCTATATTATACTATATCCTATTCCTTTACCCATAGAATTTCCAAAATTATCATGAAATTAACTGATATCTGTAATTTCTGTTCACTAGCGATTTGTTTGGGGTTTTTTTGGTGTGTTTTTTTTTTTTTTTTTCTTTTTTACTCAATTTCAGTAGCCAGGTAATATGGCAATAATGTACCTGGTGATTTGAAGGGATCCAAACTTTAGTGATACAATGATCAAGTATTTATAACTGCTTACTATAGGCCAAACATCCATTTAGGAACAGAAAATTCTTTTCTAAGAATAATTCTAAAGTTAATTAATTCCTGATTAATGCAGACAGCCTATGATACCTTTTTACAGAAAGTGCAATGCTGATTCACTGACTGAAGTTAGTACACACCAAACTACAGAATAAGTTAAAGCATGGCACCAACCAACGGTTTAAGGCAATAGCCAAGCTAGGACACATAGAAAAATATTATAAACTTCCCAACTTTGAAAGTAAATTACAAAATCTGTGACAACACTATTATTTCATATGTGTGCATATCAGGACCTCTCTAAAAACTAGTACATTGTAATATGCTATATATAACACATCCTTTTTTTGTTTTTCAGATTCTCAGAACATAAATAACTTTTCTGTAACCCGGCTGGAAACAGAAAATGATCTGTAGGTGTAAAAACCTTTCTGAATGAATAAATACGAACATTTACAAAAGGCTGCTTTGGTGAAAATCTTCAGCTGACAGAGCTGAAGAGTGGTGACTAATATTAGTAAAGAAAGGAAGTGTATATGCCTGCATATTTTTGTCAAATGGAGTATGTGTAATTTTGTTGTAAATAGCAGATTAGCTAACCAGGAAACCATAACCTAAAAATGAAGTACCTTTAAAGCACAAATGTATGGATATTAATGAAGAATTTCAGAATAACAGAGCACCTCAAATTTGAATTTCTTAGAAGAGTCCAAATGACCAAAGACCTTCACATATTATACATTTACATACTTAGAGGGGAAAAAAAAAAAAAAAAAAAAAAGAGGTAAAAAAAAGTTGTGCCTTACCCGGCCAACTAGTATTGGTTCAGGTCCAGAAAATTCTTCTAATACAAACATTTGATTCCAAACCCAGCCTCTTTTGGAACGGTTCAAAACTCTTTGTTCTTCAGTTAGCCTTTTTAGTCCTGTACTGAATCCACTTGGCAGTACTTGAGATTGATTCATTGGAGCCATATAAATGGAAGGAAGGACAGTAATCCATAATATTATTAATGGAGTCCATGTATCCATAAGCATTTCCGTTAGTCTTTCTGGCATTGTACCACAAGCTATGCAAATCACCACAGAAATGAAATTATTATTTTGCCTTCCTCCAGACTGTAGCAATCCAATTCATCATGCAGTACAGAACATTTACTTACAGCTCCTCCATGTGTTTACAGCACAGTCAAGGTAAAAATATTGTAGATTATAAAAACATGATCCATTGAGTTTTCCGATCATTAAAGATTCCTGGTGGGGGGGAAAAAAGGTTAAATTAGCTTAAAGATCTTACTTTTACATCATAAAAAAGCCATATTAGGTTTTAATTTGTAGTATATAACATTAGTGCATATTAAATAAGTTCAAAAATATAATTTATTCTGTAAATCTTTCACTGCCTAAAATAGTAAGAGAAGATTCAGATAAGTGATTACACACACAAGAAAACATTTTACTTGCAGTTTGTTTTGAGATATGAAGAATCTCCCGGCCTCCTTGCTAGCCTCTACTTTTTATATAGTCAACTATAAACACTTAGCATGTCAAATAATAAAAGGCAAACAAAATAACATTCTTGCATACAGACTTACTCTCCTTTCCTCCACAAGAAAAAATAAGATACATCTCATAAGTGCACAGGGCTCCAGCAGTACATTCTCATTTTAGTAATCACCTAGCTGCAGAGCACACAGCTCAGCAAAACCTTCACAGTCCAGCAGAGGAACACAGCTGCTAAATCCACTGCGATTTCCATGATTCCCAGACCAGACCACTACCAGAATCTAAGCAAGCTTATTTACGTACATCTGCACTACAGGACTCTCCATGTCTCTCTTGCCTTCAGAGAAAACACACAGTCAGATTTTATTTCAAAGACATTTTCCCTGTTGGACACCTGGGATAATTTTGCCTGTCTTTCCCCACCCACCCTTTCATGTAGTAGGCGGCCACATCAGGTTTCAACTCTGTGTAAATATTCCTTGAAATGGACAAGAAAGTTAGCACAGTAGGGCTTCCTAATGCCACAGTGATTGACATAAACCTGTAGAAAGGTAGCTGGGCCACGGCTCGGGGAGAGGGGCTGCATTGCAGTTACTCTAATGAAGCTGGAGATATGTAAAAAGTTTCCTGATACATTTTCTTTGATTCATATCCAAACAATCTCATGAGAAACCGCTATATACACGATATATAGAAACATCTAGTGGTAAGCTTACACTCTGTCTTCCACTGGATTTTTTTCCACTTTAAAATGAATCCCTACTGTCGCAACTCTATGAAAATTTTGGGGAGTTGTTTTTGGTGGGGTGGGTGGGTTTGTTGTTTTTTTTATGTTCATATACTCTCATAGAAGAAAATACCTGAAAACATGAATAGCACCGGTGAAAGTCAGCTGTTATTTTAAAAGCAAACAATGTAAAAAGTAATTTATTTTTTTTAAAACTTCAGTAATTGCCAAAGCAACTGTGAAATCTGTTGCATGAAAATCTGAAAGTGTGAGAAACTTGCTTGTTAAAAGGGGAGAAGAGCTGTTATCAACCTAAAACTCAATATCTGAAGTAGCATGGAAGACTAGTAAGCTAATAGTGCAGCGCTTTGACAATGCATCAAGAATGAGGTGAATATCCATTACAGAAGTAACTGTGTGGCTTACAGGCCTCGTTGCCAACTGAGATGGAAAGAAAGAAATCAGAGAATACAGTACACTCTTGGAATGAAATTTTGGGGAAAATGTGAGGTAAGTAAGGGAGGCCTTCAATCTCTCAGCATTCTCTCAATACCAGGAAAGGGTAAAGGATGAGGAGCAAACAGACTAATTGCTTGATAGGAAGGGTCTGTCAAATCACCTGAAAACCCTCTGTGGTCTAAGAAATCACATGGAGGTGACTGCTTCTGCTTTCTGGCACATTTTAAAAAGATAGATTTCCTGGGCCATGTTTGGTGGTAGAAGGTATCAAAACATAGAAGCAACCAAACTTTCAATGAAACTGGTTAAATTATTTGTATATATCTTTGTGCATATGTGAGTGGGCTTGCAGTTGCATGTATCTGCCAGGGGACAGATTTTTCTTATTTCTTCAATGGAGCAAGAATTGAAACGCAGGAAATATAAAACCACTGCAAAACAGAGCAATAGACATCATCTTCAAACAATATTCAGGATTAAATTCAAAACTAAGGGCAAAAACTGAAATCCCAGTTTAAGAGTCCTTTTCTGTAGCTGAGCTTTCAGTTTTTATATACAATGTGATTTTTGACCCAGAAATAGAGGCCATCAGAAACAGAATAGTATGTTACACCTTTGTCCAAGAAAGTCTGAAAAAGACCCCAAGAGGGCCACGACTGACTTTCTTACCCTTCCAGTACAAATTAGTATAGTTCTTTTTACTCACAGGACTAAATAACAATAAGGCAAAGCACTTCTTTTCATATTCAAGAAGCTTTATGAGAACGATTCCTAAATAATCTACACAGGCTGCCTTCTAAAAGAGATGATATAAGAGATAAAACAATACGATGCTCACAGAAACATTTTTGTTTGAAGAACAGGATATGTGTTTTTTCAGACTGCCACTCTGAATCCTGGGCAAGCATTAAATTCATTTCAGTGCATCCCTTCTCAGTTCCTCCCCCAGACCTCCTGCCTGTTTCTCTTCACTTACTCCAATCAAATTCAGGTCCTATCCACTAGCACCAACGCATACAATTCACTATGACTGGACCATCCTCACAGTAGCTCCCTATTCAGCAATACTTTAAGGCAAACAAATCAAAAGCACACCAGAAATATTAGTAATGTACATACCATGTAATTAAATCTAACTCCATGAAAAAAAAAAGGTGAAGAGTACAGTTATACAAGCTCTGTGAATGCAAAACTGTGAGACTCTCAAGTACTGACAGAAAAGTAAGGCACGTATTGTGCAGTGCAGGGAAAAGAAAAAGATCTGACAAGACTTTGGCATGTATTGCAGGGGAATACGACCAGACTGTAACAGCAGAACTCGATAAATTTCTCTACAGTTCAACCTAGACTGCTGGAGCCTTTTGAGATTTATTGGAGGAACAGACTTTCATTTGGGATTCACTGTTCTATCAGTAAATTGTGACATTTACTTTGTGCAATGCATGGAGACTGTACCGCCCCCAAATTTGGAAATTAATTTTATTCTCCATTTCTGGGGCCAGAACACCATGTATGTGGGCGGGAGCTGATAGAAGGCATTATTAAATATTTGGACCTGCAATTTTCACATTGGCCAATACAAAAATCAAGAAATGTCTTGTAGCTAGATAATAAGCCTCTGGATTAGATGTGTAGGAGAAACCAACAGGGCTACTGAACCAGGCTACTATAATGATATTAAAAAGCCATATGTAAAGGGAGATCTGGCAATCAGGGAAGACTACCAGGTGAGGCACAGTAGCATTTTTCCTTCTTATATTATGCCAGGGTCTAAAGAAGTGGCAAGTATGCAATGACAGCAGAATGATTCCAGCTAAACCAGAACTAGCTTTTGCTAAGCAACCAGAAGAGGACAAGCACATGGCCCTTAAAGAGTGTATTTCCACCCTTATAAAGATTTTGTTGGTGTTGATTAAAACATAATTTTTGGTTTGAAAGTCCACATATTCAAATGGCCCTGGGCTGTTTTCTTTAACAAAACCTCACTGTTCTAAGAGGTTTCCCTGTATAGCATATGATTTATACAAATATAGGTACAACTCTAATCCAGAAAAGCTGTTGACAAAACAGCTTTAGTTCTTCATTCATCCCTCAGCGAGGAAAGTGATATTTGAAATAGAAATAATTTATTTAATGTAGCAAAGAGGAAAAAAAAAAAGTGACATTATGTCAGGTAGCAGAGATTCAGATAGCTGTCTTATGTTTTAAAAACATAAGACTGTATTCATAAATTTGGTTGTCCATGCACAGCCTATAGAGAAATACAGATAAAGCTGAGTGGGTTTTTTTTCTACTTACTGTATGTGCTGATATAGTTTAGAAAAATATTGTTCTATTAACAGGAACATGCATTTTGGAGCACTACTTGTACAACTCTAGGCCACAAAGTGCATGAGTTTTATACAACACCAAGTGATTACAATGAAGTAGAATTTTATAACCTAACACTAGAACATAACTAGCATAACAACTTTAGAAATTAATGTAATATACATTGCAATGCTTTTTGGAACTAAAATCTATGTAGGTTACCTGTATGAGTTAATTGCCTGCATAAAGTTAGAGCAAGGTATGGCAGTAGGTAGTTATAGTAGATATACTAACTGATAACAGTTCTCATTTTATATATGAGTGGCGGAACGCTTTATGACACCTAACATCTCTGATATAACTAATTTTGCTAGTTATTTTAGAATCATCTTGTAGCTTTAAAAGGTGAACACTAGAATGCAGTAGACTTGTTAAAAAAAGATTAATAAAGTTAATAAAAGAAGTTTAAGATATATAAACGTATTCTTGAAAAAGAAGGAAAGAAAGATCATAACAAGCTTTAAAAAAATCAATTTATCTTTAGATTTCAAGCCACGGAATACATCTGGTCAAGTAAACCACTTTATTGCAACGCCAGTGCATTGATTTACACCATAATCTCAGTTCAAAAGATTTTAGAACTGCTCTAGTTTTTCTTCACATAAAAAACACATAGGGTTGTCTTAAAACCGCAGCAATTTTTTTTTCTTTAATTCTGCATTTACCTTACCATTCGTAGTGATGACATATAACAGCTAAGCCCTTTAACCTCAGTGTTTCATTAGGGTGGATTTTATCAATTCCTAAACTGTTAACAACCAAACCAACCAACCAAAAGTACTGGTTTATTTAAATAAGTTAGACAAGAGATGCCAGAAAAAAGTTGGTGATCTTTGCCTAAAGCAGTGTTTTGGGTAGAATTTTCAAGAATCTTTTGTACATTAAATGACTCTTCAGCATGCATCCAGAAGACTGCTATTGAACTGCCACAACATGAGGAGATAGACAGTACATAAAGGCAATGGAATTCTAGAAAAATGTTTTAGATATCTTTATACATACTTTCTACCTTTGCCACTACTTCAATATAAGCAAATCTGCATTACAGTACAAACAGCCTCAAATAATTGATGAGAGGCGTTGATTTACTGATCACCTAGAGAGTTCCAACTATTGGTGCGCGACAGCAAGCAGATAGCTTGTGTACTTCCCATGCTTCCTTCGGAGCCTCAAAATGCCCCCTGACCCACGTGGGCTTTCAGGACCAGAAGAATGAATTTAATTTAATTTCTGTCAGAAATAAGGATCCTTACTCCTGCAAAACAGAGCTGAGGGTAATAGTTTTAATATAGGTTATGAGAATGAAATAGGAAGGCTAAGCAGGTGTCCATCACAAAAACTTACATCTTGTGACTTCCTTTACCTGAAATTCATTAAGCAACAATGAATTTCTCTTTACATTGTCACAGGTTTCCCACAGCTCATGATCAGGTATTATATTTCTCCTGTCAACAGGTCTGCAAAATTGGGATCCATTTTGACAGCCTGTACACATGTACAGGTATTTTGTACCTTTTTTTGTTTCCTTTGTAAACATCCAAGTAAATTCCCTGTTATTGTTCAAATTACTATTTTTGTTTTACCTCTGGCCATTTTTTTTCTTTCCTAGTGTTTTTGTCTCCACAGTAACTGAAGTGTTTGTGGGGTTTTTTTTGTTTGGAGGGTTTTTGTTTGGTTGGTTTTTGGTTTGTCTTCACACTGTTCCTCCTGTCCCTTAAGTTCTTTAGGTTTACTTTTACTACTGCAGGTATTAGCTACACTACCACTTATGATTCCTAGTCCCGTTTCTCAAGGATTCAGAGAGTCCTTTTCCATCAACAGTAACAACATGGTGCAAAGCCTTCCCACCATGGGAAGTACAATTATCTTTTCTTCGCTGATCCTCTTTTAGCAACACAATAGAGCCATATAGAGCCTTAAGTTTTTAATAGTAAAAATGTAAGGCCTTAACACTCCCTAGCGCTCCAGTCTCACTTGTAGGAACAATTCTTACTCATAAGACAACTGTAGTAAGGATTTTAATTTGTCATTAAAGCAGAACAAAACCGAAGTCCATCAGAATAGAACTATCAAGACATCAAAACCAACAAAAAATCACGTCACCCCTGCCTGCATAACTTTGCTATATACTTATCCTGTTTCCAGTACGTATCCATTATATTGTACTTGAACTTGAATTTAAATTACCTTGGATAAGGCAGGATTCTCTTGTTTCTGTTGCAAAGGAATGAGTACTTCTTGCCATAAGTAATAACTACTGTTCTTTAGTGAATTACTCACTTGGGTAAAGATTGCTCACATATCCCCCAAAAGTTAAAATTATAAAGCAGTTCTCCACCTTACTGTGAGATGAAGAGGGACTGAGGCTGTAATCAGACATGCTGCTATGGCAGTAGCTAAGATCATGCTTGGAGTGCCCACTGCTCAGTGCCACTTGCGTGCCCTGTCTAGACTTCACTGCCTCTCTTATCTGCCATCATAATTGTATGTTAGTCACTCCCTAACCCAGTTCTGTCAAAATCATCTTGTTAACTTAAACGCTTTTAATAGTAAGGTGTTTTTTAAACCAAATCATTTTGACAGAGTTGGGTTAGGCCATTGCTCATGCTATTCTGCCACCAAGAGCAATTTTAATTTAAGAGGTTCTTGCCCCCGTCCCCATCCCTGCAACACACCAGCTGCACGTTTCCAATAATACTTCTCCATCCCCATTGCTTTCTCCGCTGCAGCTCACTATCCCTGCAGTTGTGCAAGGCAACACTGTGAGGCAGAACAGTGATATGTGAGTTAAGAAATAATTGCAACAAAACCCTGTTTCAAGAAGTCTCTTCCTTCAAGTTTATAACCCAGGTCATTGCACAGCTAAGAGCCCATAAACTACAGGACAACAACAGACAGTTCTGAAAACAGCTGTGCTGCCAAAGAGCATATGAGGTTTAACTATATGCTTTAGAGAACAGTTGGACAAATAGTTGAATCCACAAAACTGAGTGGAGGATAACTTCTGGAAAAGAGGAAAGAACAGGGAATTAGGGGCAGCAAAACTACTTAAATAAAACTCTGATGGACTCCTAGTATATAACCATGGCAATCTGATGCAGCTCTGTCCATTGATACTGGCAGATTTTAAGGATGGAAACCTCTGCACTGCAGCCAGGCAGCAGGCAGATGTGCTGTTCTGAGAAGAGTGTCTGTCAGGAGGGGAACTCCCAGCTATCCTGACCCTGAGCAGCACACACCACCACGCAGTGGAGAGGGACTGGAAATGGCAGTGAGCCAGCAAGCAGATTCTGGGCCTTGCATGTTCTAGGCATTGCCCCAAATCATAATTATCATTTGTAGCTGCTCTAAATTTCACTGAGTAACAGTGATTTTAAGGGACCTGAATTTTATGTCACCTGGAGTTAACTGTAACATAGAAATGCATTATCCACACATCCTTTCCTTCGGCCAAGCACCTTCAAAGGAGGGAAAATGAGATGGGAAATGTTACACTAACTCTGCTATAGCAGCAGGGTGACATAGACTTGAAGTATACTTTTGTGCTGCCAGAGATGTGCAGGAGAGGATCCTGCCAATACAAGTACATATCAATTGTCCAAGTTTATTTTTATATATTCTGTGTGGCAATTTGCTTATGGCTGCTTGCAGAATCAAAAGGCAGTTATCTAAAGAATTACTTGTTTCAGCAAAAATGGTAACAGACACTACCTCTTCCTTTTGGTCTTAGATATTCTGTCCTACATGCGCGAACACAGGGTAATTCAGTGTGCAAAGATATGCCACTTTATTTTGTAAGCTTAGTCATGCATTGCTACTCTTTATAGTTACAGACATCTGAAAGTTCTTCAGGTAAGTGAGTTCTTAAGCTTGTGTCAAATGCTAAGGGACTTTTAAGCACAATGTTCATCAGCCTTTGCATTGGACATTTAGCTGATGGAATCCATACACTTGCACTGAGGATATACAGACATGCAGATATACACACACGCAGATATACACACACAAGTATACAAAAAGGTAGCAGTTAATTCAGTATTTGGACCTTTTGTATTTCTTGGATAACTAATCTATACAATTATTATTAGCAGAAGCAGGTTATTCAGTTTTGGGGGTCTGTTTCAGGGACAGAGGGAAGGCAGGGTTAGAAAAGCTTTTCTAAGAAAAATTCCTCTTCCTTTAGTTTCCTTACTCTTCTTGCTTTAACTAGGAAACCCCATGATGGGTATTCTGAAGTAGAGAAGAAGCTGCTATAGGATATAGGTCATTAAACAACTTGACTAATGCTTTGGGATAAAGAGAAAATGACATGTACATCATATTGAAATATACCTTCTTTAATCAAAGTAATATAATGTAACAAATTGCCTGTTAGTCTGATTGCTTAACATAGTACTTTATCATATCTACAAAGTCTATTTTGTGTTAGTGACTACCTAAATATTTTTTATACTTTTTAGAAAATAGTAACTTTCAGGAAATCCTTTTTCTTAAAGCAAGCAAACAAAACAGAACAAAACAACAAAAGAATATCCTGGCCCTATGATGTCACGCTTATTGCTTAACTTGTATTTCTTATTTGGGATACTTTTGTTACTCAGTAAAATCAACATGAGTCAACTTTAAAGCTGCCAAACGCTCTGATACTTGTATATAAAGTTGTCAGTCTTTCCAGAACTGTTCACTACTTTACAGAACCAGAACACATTTAAAAAAACCCCCACTGCTAGCACTTCCAAACTATTTTTTCTCCTTTATTATTTCTTGCATTGTGTAGTGCTCAGGAATTCTAGTCATGAATCCAACGGAGCTACACATATACTGATAGAAGACAAAGAGGCAATATGTGCTCCACAGTTTGCAATTGAAGTACCATGACTTTTTTGATTTCATTTCCTCTCCAATGAAATGAGTATCTACAACATTTTAGGGTTGGAGGGTTTTTTTGTTATGGATTTTCTTGGTGTGTCTTTTTTTTTTTTTTTCTTTTTCATGACAGCTGATACCAAAAGAGTAGGCATTGAAATGACAATATAGCTATTTTAGACCTACCACAGAACAAGAGGCATTTGCAAACTTCCCTTTCAACCTCTTGTACTTAGAAAAGGAAAAAGGGTTGGTTTGGGGTTTGCAGGAGCCAGATACTCCCCAGATGTGTGTCAAAAACATCACTTCACCTCATGGCATTGTGTTGAGACGGTCACGATGCAGGCTCAAAACAGAGAGGGAAGAAAGTAAAAATCTGTTTGAACAACCAAGGTGGACTAGAAACTTAAACATGAAAAAAAATAGTTGTATCTGCATTGTTTTCATTCTATAGTAAGAGGAAGAAATGAACTGAAGTCATTTTTATTCTCTACAGTCCACTGATTAAAGCAATTTTCCTTTGACTAAAATAGAACTGCATTACATATAGATTTAATAGCTTCAGCTCATGCCAACCTCATCTCTCAAACCGATGCTCATTTTTATGAGGGTGTATTACATAATTTGAAGACCTATATCACTTTTAAAGGAGAGAGGGGAAAAAAGGCAAGTTGTGCACAACATGAAGAGAGCTCATA
This sequence comes from Falco punctatus, assembly GCF_963210335.1. Lineage (NCBI taxonomy): Eukaryota > Metazoa > Chordata > Aves > Falconiformes > Falconidae > Falco > Falco punctatus. The sequence continues at coordinate 9,087,649 of NC_137594.1, forward strand.
AAAAGGCAAACAGATTGGCCTGCGACTGAGAATTAGGTGTTAACCGTGCTCTGCCTAGGGCATCGTTTATCATGACAGTTTCAGCAGCTGGGATGTGCTTATCCTGTACTTGCTGAAAAATGTTTAAATATTAATGGAGGACATAAATACCTTGCTTTCTGGCTTCTTTGTCAGTCTTTTTTTTTTTTTTTTAATATACAACAGAGCTTTCATTTTCATTGGTTTCCTTTAAAGGATATTAGGTATTCTCTACATAATTAAAAAAAACCCCAAAATAATTAAGGATAAACTCACGAGTGTTTGACACGTATTCTAATTAAAGTAAGAATATAAAATCATCACTGGTCATGATGATTTAATGAAAACTATATAAACATTCCAGCCATATGCATAAATGTAAATGTATATTTAAAAAAAAAAATCTTTATAAAGGAAAAATTTGAACATAACTGGACTTTTCTAACTACATATGGTACTGCTGCGGTAAACCTACTCAAATCTTTTTGGCTGAAACTCATTAAATTAAAAGTGAGGATCTTTAATTTTGCTGGCTGAATTTGATGGCAGTTTTATCATGAACTTAAAGGAGTTGTTTGGAAAGAACTGATATCCTCCAACATAAAAACTATTTCTTCTGCAGTTGGCAGGTAAGGTTATTTCGGTGGGGGTTTCTTCATTTGTTTTAATCTAACTTTTAGAAATGCACAAAAAATAAAGTCCACAGACTAGAACACAGTGCTCAATCTAAACGTCTGCGACATGAAGAGTTAAGTTCTGATGACATATTACTTAAAAGGCGATCATACTGGTTACATTTAATCCGTAAGACAGGTTCACATCGAAACTGTTGCTCCATTGCAAACCTCAGCAAATGTACTGCACTACCTCTGAACGCATATGGTCCATTTGTATTAGTATTTAAGGGCTTTGGTATTAAACCCCAATAAAAATACAAAATATACACAGCTATATGATTAAGGTAGTCAGTGAGTGCAAAGGAAATAGATTTAAATGGTTGTCTGAGTTCCGCAAATTAGGCTGAGCGTTGCTTCCCAGGAGCAAGCTACTTCAACTGAATGTACACCAAAGTAGAAAGTTGAAACTGTGAACTGATGACTGCCAAGACTGACTGATTTCATAATGGTTTGAACTCCCCCATCCAATTGCAAAGACCTGAGCAAGACATATATAGAAACACCTTTATGAGCTTGTCTATGACTTTGGCACCGCAGGGTACAGTAGACAGTTCTTATGGAAGGTTTCACTTATTCTGATCTAGTAGTGTTGACATCACTAATTTAAAATCCAAGCCAAGGTGCTGATCATTCTCAATTTCAAATAATTTTCACAAGACACATCATGCTGAACACCTTGGAAAATCAATTCTATGAGTATTATCATTGCAGCTCATAAATAAAGGTTACTCTCACAAATAAGGCAGGTAGAAATCAGCCTCTTGCCTGGAGTCAGATGCTGTAAACTATCTGTTGGTAACTGAACTGGTTCAGAAATCATCTTTCCATTTCACCTTCCACCTATCACTTCAGATACCATCAGTACCCAGTGTTTCTTTGGAACAGAATTTTACTAATATAGTTGAAATGTCACTGTGTTGATGTTATTTATTTGGCTGACAAAATGAGAAACATGCTGAACAGATTCCAGAATGAAGGAGTCTGAGGGGTTGGGAGGAAAAATACACACACACACTTGAAACCTTCAAAACAGACTTTATATTGTTCTGTGTCTATCTTATGCTCAAATACTTTCAGAAAGCTATGAAGTGAGCCACCTTTTCTATGGCAACAACACTAAGAAAAATGTTGAATTTCCATCATCTAATTTAATTCTATTGATGGGATCTTATGATAGCGATGATGCTTAAAACGTTCCAAACTCAAAATGCCTTAGCATTTCCCTCCCACTGAAAGGATTTAGTTTGTATTATTTTAAACTCATAGTTGAAAATATCTTATGATACAACTGTAACGTAGCACACAATTGTCAGTATTAAGAGTATATCTAAAAGGTCAGGCTGTAATAATATCAAAATGGAAAAAAATAGAAAAGGAATACTGCTAAGATATCACGTCTTATGGTTATCAGATATTCTATAAAAATACCTGTTTATACTATGTAGCATGAGCAGTTGTTTTCTGTTACAAAGTATGCATATTCATCACTCAAGAGATACACAGCACCAAGAACTTAAAGTATGCATTCACCTTTCATTCCTGTTCATAAACTTAAAGGTCACTATTTTTTCCCCATGAAAGTCTCTCAAGTGTTGGAAATTAAATTATGTGTGTTTGTCAAGGGCCACGTGGGTGGGATTCCAGGCCCCTGACTTCAATAGGTGGCTGAAAGTCCCAGCTAAACTCTGTAGGGCATTTAGGTCTTAAAAGATAAAATCTGCAACTGTTCGAGAAGAAATAAAGAAAATTCAGGAAGTACTTCAAGGGGTGATAGACTTCAATCTATATCCACGACTGATTGTATGTTCTTACTTGTGTACCAGTTCTTTATCCTGAAGAAAAGTGTACACATATATTTTTTCTAGAGAACACTATGTAGCATATGTTAACAGTGACATAAATAAAGTCTCCAGGGATCAATTAATTTCTTTCATAAAGGTGCAATATTATTGGAAAAATTGTGAAGATTACAAATAACAAAGAAAGTAAATTTAAATCTGATTGGGGGACTACTTCCTTCTTTACAATTTTGTTTGGGACCTCAGTAGCGGGAGCTGATGGGAACAACTGAAGTATATTGGGAAAGCACTGAGCGACTTCCTCAAGGGAAGATTCTACCTTATCCCATAGAGATAAAAACTTTTTTTTTTCCTCCCCTTAAATGAAAAGTATAAAAGGAGTAGATGTTCTATACAGGGATTTTTTTTTTTTTTAAACCAGTTGCATGTGTTAAGCAGGCACACGTACTTCTTATTATTTTTTTCATATTTAATAAGATGTCCAAAGTTAGTATCTTGGTCAGCAGCCTGCTCAGTTAACAGATTGCTCACCTGTATAACTTAAGGACCAACGTACATAAAGTACCTCAATCTCTGAGGACACTGAAGACCCTCTGCTTATAACTAGGCACAGAAATCAAAGCCAGGACGCAAGTTTTAAAACAAGAAAGGAGAGTTAATAAATAGGAAGCCTAGGAGGAAGGTAGCAGAAAGCTGTGCTCATTCTGTATGCAGTAAGGTAAAACAATAAGGCTGAATAGATTAAAACCTTAGCCTAGAATATCACATAATAATCGCTTCCTTTCCTAGGGTTTTTCTGTCGCAAACATTCATACAATTCGGTTGGGAGGTGACACTGCAAAAAGCTTTTGGGTTTTGATGTTATCACATTTTATAGCTGTGAAATTTGATAATTTCACAGGTATGCAAAATACTAAGTTCTTCTAGCTTCTTTATCATTTTCTTTAAGACAGGTACGCTAAGGTAATCTTTTCAGTCTTCTGAATTTATTTATTATTTACTTATATTTACCAGGAAGCCTATTGTAAAGTCTCTTCTTCATAACAGTCTGGTGTTGAACACAGAGGAGGAACATCATTCATATAAAAGTACTGTATATTTCTCTTTACCCTGATTGCAGAGAAACTCTTAAAAAATATCCAAGAGAGGATGAATGAAGTTAAGAGAATTCTTCAGCTGTAGCTTTTGTGGTTATGAGCTCTGTTCTTTAATTGAAACTGAAGTGAGCAGCTGTTAGCTTCCCCTCTATTAAGCACTAACATGGTAGATTTGAAACAATAAACAATGTTATTTGATTTCTCACAATCAACACCCCCCCTCCCCCCCCCAAAAAAATCTGGTTGTGATACCCAGAGACTCAAAAGGCAAGCCATTTATATGATCAAGTTGGCTGTTTAGAAGTGTCAGCCTTTATGAAAGTTGTATGAATATTTATTCCTACTTACACAGTAAAGAAAGACAAACTCGTTTGCATGAAAGAGAGTATGTGTGTTTGTGACTGTCTAAAAGAGAGGAAGAGGGAGGGAGAAGTGAGGGTATAGAGTTTGATACCTGTTGGCAACACCAGCAGGTTTGTGTAACTCTGTTATGTGCCAGGTTGGACTGATTCCACTCTATTTAATCTGGTACTAAATGCAAACTGTTTGAATTGAGACAGATTCAAGACACGACTGAACAGCAACGAACCACAAAGGAATTCCTGCCTATGTTAAGTGGTGTCACCTTCATGGCGGTAGGCAGCATCTAAATAAGGATTTGAATTAATCCTTTCTATAATATCCACGTAGGAACTGCCATAGGCTTTCTGTGCTGAAGCTTTGCAGTGCCTCCTGGGCTCCCCAGCCAAGCACCGTATACAGGTCTGATACTGTCTAGCAGGGATGCTGTCTGACAGCTTGGGGCTCCCAATTGAGATGCTGCTACCCAGCAGATATTGTAGCCAAGCAGAATGCAAGTATGTGTTACTCCTCTGCCTTCCTCAAAGAGAAGATGAAGCGTTTAATAGAACAGCCAGCTTCAGGGGTCGACAGACTCCTGCATTTCTTCTCTGGGAGCCCTGGCAGTGATGCAACTAATGAGCAACTGGAGCTAAGGGGCTTTCTCCCTTTCTGAAGTTTCAGCTGGGTGCATTGTCTGTTTAGCCAAGCAAAGGAATGGAAGGAAAACAACTTGTGGGACAGGGATGACTCCTGGCTAGTTAAGGGTAAAGATTCATTCCCATCTCTCCTTTTAAGAGGAAGAGCGGTATTTCTGGGATGCTTTCCTCTCTGAAAGTAAGAAAGGAAGCTATCATACCACTGCTATTTATTTATTTACCTAGGGGGTGCAAAGCTTTAGGGGGAGAAAAGGTGGTGATAAATCAGAGGGATTTCCCCCCCTCATGGTTCTTGCAGCCTCCTCCTCCCTCATTTACATATCTGGCTGGTGGGTGATTTTTATTCTCAGCACGAAAACTGCAATCTATTTCAATGCATGAATGCAGCCCTGCATCTATTCAACCCACTGAAATAGCCCAGAGACTTATTGTACTAAATAAGAAAACAAGGAGAAGAAACGCATTCTCCAGCCTTGGAAACAACCCTCTGTGATCCAAAGTCCTCCTGATCCTTTAGAGAGGAGGAAGAAGGGAAGAGGGGGGCAAAGCAACACACCCCAAGAAACAAACATGAGAAATAGCCACACCACCACCACCACCACTCCTCCTCCCAAGGGAATAATAAAAAAAAAGAAATCCTAACTAGCACTCCATGACATTTTCATTATCAGGAATTTCAAAACATTCGACTTAATGAGCCACTACAGTCAGCCTAACACTGTACCTATTAACGAGAAAGGCACCGGCACAGCGCACCTTCCAAAAACACAGACACTTAAGTCAAAAAGAAATCTACAGAGAGACAGCCCTCTGCCAGCAAGACGTAAATAATACTAATAAAATACTCACGCTTCCAAGGACCAAGGAAACCGGTCGCCAACAGCCACTTCACGCGCCGATTTAAAGGGTGAGGTAAAAAAACATTAGCCAGTCCCTGTGAACAGGCAGGATTCTCCAGATTTTCTTTTCATGCTTTTGGAGGCTGCTGATGCTAGAGGAGATGCTGGGTTTTTAGCTTCTCGGGTTTCTGTGCCTGCATGCTAAAGTGCGGTTATTAATTTCTCCCTTCGCACAAGCCAGCGGCAGCAGCACGTCTCCAGGAAAGCAGGGATATTCCAAATAAATCCACTAATTCCGGGTCTGAGCGCTCCAACGTGCCTGCCTGCCAAATGTAACTGTGAAGTGATGTGGAAAAGTGAGCCGGGAGCCTCCCCTGACAGCTCTTATTGGGCTGATCTCGGAGGCAGGTCTAGCGCTTGGAAATTCATGTAAGCAGTTTTGGGTGGTGGTTTGCCTCCCTCCCTCTCCTCCGCACCCCCCTACCCCGCCTTTAACCCGGTAAGCACACAACTTTCCAACAAACGGCGGCGCCGCTCGCTCCGCGGTGGGCGCCCGCACCGCCAGCTCCTCGCCGGGGCATGTCCCTGCGGCCGGCCCGAGGCCGCGGGGGCGGGCGCACGGGCGGCAGCCGGCGGGGGCCGCGGGAGGCCGGGCGCTGAGGCGCGGGGCCAGCGGGGGGGCGCCCGCCGGGGCAGCTCGGCGGGGCTGGGACGTGCCCGGGGCGCCGGGAGGCGTGTGGGGGAGGGCGGGCGGGCGAGCGGCGGTAACGCGCCGCGGGGGGCGCGCAGGCGGCGGGCGGGAGGGAGCCCCGGTCCCCCGAGGCCGTGCCCGCCGCGGGGGTGGCGGACATTGGGCAGCGGGTAGCGGCCGGGCTGCGGGCACCGCCGGTCGGGCGGAGGCAGGAGCCCGGGGGGCTGCGGAGGGGCCAGGAGGGGCGGGAGCAGCTCATCCCTGACAGGCGCTGCGGGAGAGGCAGTCGGACGCCCCGGGGACGGGGAGGGCATCCTTCAAAAACCCTTTTCCAAACAAACCCCGAAGAACTGCAAGCATTTAATTTTTCTCTCGTGCTGTTTTAAAGCCAAGGGTGGCAATCAAATTATAAGCAGGAGCCTGAACCAGCCTAAACGCAAAGCAGAGCCAAGACCTCCACACAGCAAGAGATGCTGAAGGGCACCCTCAGTACAGTAAGTTTTGACCATCGCCCAGTTTCCCATTCCTCCTTGTGACTGACAGTGCTGTTATCCTGCAGAACCCGGCTGGTGAAATGCCAGGAAGAGGCTGAGGGACCCTCAGCATTGAGGATCCTCAACTGTCTTTGACTTTAAAGAGCTGGAGGGTGCTCATCCCTGCTGGGGGCTCAGCACAGCTCCAGCAGGGCTGACGGCAGAGGGCTGAGGAATGCCACAGCCTGTGCCATGACAGGCCCACGCGACTCCTTTGCCCATCTTCTTTATCAATTGGATTCATGAGTCTTCTTCCTTTTTATGCTGCATGTATTATCTACTGGCAGACTAAAGGTATTATACTTGATAATTACATACAACATAGCTCTAACGTTACCACTGCCTATATCCCTTTTTTCCCCCCAAGTTTAACCTTTACCAAAAGAGAAGGGGTCAGCATTGTGCTAGGAACACAACGCAGAGACAGGGTCAGGTACAGACAAGGACTCTTAAAATGGAGGAATGAGTCAACACTTAAGCTTCCACAACAGTACTAGTTAAGTGCACTCAGCTCCATCCTCATTCTCCAATTTCTCATCACCAGTATTAAGTTGTGTTTAAGATGAGTGTTTGGTGCAGTTCTGTATTATTAAAGCTGGTCCATTGCTCAGCTTTGTTTTTAAATGGCTGGTCATCTTAAACCCACCCATATAATTGGAAAACCTTTTAACCTTAAGCACAAAAAAATGACTGCATTGCTGAAGATCTCAAGGATTGCAGAAATTGGACCTTAACATTCCTCTATATTGTAAGAATACCATATAATGTAGTTTAATGATTGTTAACCTTATTTTTATGCTGATATTATGTGTGCTCACATGTATAGTGAATAAGACCTGCATTTGGAGCTTTTATGTGCTTCATTTGAACTAAACACAAGTTACTGCAGATAACGTGCATTTCTTGCACAAGTATTCATTCTGAGAAGCCTCAAATTCATCAGAAGGTAGCAAAATGTACCCAAAATTTTACATTTTTCAAGGGCAATGAGGAAACATCTAACTATTTCTTTGCTTCCCTAAGCCCAAACATTTACTTTCCAAGCTGTGAGCCTGGGATGATTCCTTGGAGAAGGATGGATATAAAATACACAATACTTACTTGAAGCAGGCAGAAAGCCTTGAGGGAAATACAAAACACTTTGCAGTGCAAGAGATAACATCAGAAATCTGGCTTCCTTTACCTGAGGTCCTGCTGAGGCAAAGGGTATTTTTCTCCCCCATCTTTCCACCAACTGAACACCACAGTGAGAATATAGGTGCTGTCACAAGGAAACATGAGGATATTTAGCCTATGTTTACTCCTGGCAATTAATGACAGTTTTCAAACTTTTTTTTTTAATGTTTCAGTAAGAGTAGTTGCACACCTTGTTTTCATTGCTACTAAAAATACCTGATGGAAGCAACCAAGAATAAAAATTCTTGCTAATAAGATTGGGTTAGATCCCTTGCGTCTGCTTTAAACTGGCAGTACAGTTATGTGTGGGAAGAAAGCTAATGGTAGAGGTTGTACCTCTAAGTACAGCTTAAAAGTTTAGGTTTTGTTTTGATTTCAACCTTTGACTTTTGCCATTTGTTCTATGTGACCTTTCTTGCAGTTGGAAATTACTGGGGCAAATGCTATGCTCTTTCATCCTCAAGTTGTAGGAGAGGGTGGTAAGTGTCTTGTTAAAATGGATTGAGTCATCCGTGGATTCCCCTGTTGGAAAGCCTTTCGGATTGAGTAAATCTTGACAGGAAGAAGTGTACAGATTAATATTTAATTTAAAAAATAATCCTGGAATACTAAAGGAACATTTACAACTTTCTGCGTCCTATCCAAACTAAATGATTTAATGATATTTGTTATAGTGACACACAGAGACAATATCACATAGCACTGTTGAGTCTACTGGCTAAAAATTGTTTCTTCTTAAATATCTTAAATACATAATATAAGGAAGATCCTTCCTCTGTCTCCTCAATGATCATTTCATTTTTTAAGCAAAAAGCAGCTCTGACTGCAATTGAAATAGGATCAAGATTTTTAGTTTAATAACTCTAGTAAAGAAAAAAAATAAATCTACAAGATGTGTGTGACAATGCATCCTGGATCAAACTTGAATTCAATTTTTAGTATTAAATCTTTGTACCAGAAAAAAAAAAAAACACAACTTATACAGAAGGGGGTGGATGTTTCTAGGTTTTCTTTTTCCTTTTTTTCTGTGTCTTTTTGTTGTGGGTTTGTTGCTGGGTTTTTCTAGTTACCTTTTTGTTTTGTTTGGTTGAGGCTTTTTTGTTTTGGCTTTTATTTTTCCATTTGGTTTTTTTTGTGTTGGTGTTTGTTTTTTTTTTTTTGTTTTTTTTTTGGGTTTTTTTTTTTTTTTGGGGAGGGGGGGGTTGACTGATTGTGACTCCTAAGGGGGGAAAATTAACCTCTGCTTGGAAGAGAACCTGGAAATTTTCTTGCTTATTTGCTTTTATGAGTAAGAAGGATTAAAACCCCAATGTGACTTCTTATTCATACACAGACAGGAAATATCTGTCTATCATCTAAAAAAAAATGTGTGGCATAAAGTAATTCAAGCATCTTTTCACCCTTTTATATTTTTGTGAAAACAGTTGTTGATTATCATACAACTCTTTGTTCCTCAGCATTGCAAAGCAGTGCAATAAACTGCTTTTTTGAAGTCAGAGAATTTAGACCTTACTGCTTAAAAATATTCAATAGAACTGACCTGAAATGAGCTCTTAAGGGGCAACTCAATCACAACACAGCGTCATCTTATTTAAATAGCAACGTAAAAGTCAGGAACTTGAAAGGGGTGGGGAGGTGAGTGAAGGGAAGTATGCCTGGGAAAGAAACCAGTGTTAATTCCTCATATTCAGATTTTATTCCATCAGATCACCTAGTAATGAGATATTTCCCTCAATGTATCAGCAGCTGATTTAAGTTTTTAATACACAGTATAGGGCCAGATCCAAAATTACCTGAGGTTAATGAGTTCAGTGGGAATTACTTGATCAAGATAAATTACTTTACTGCAAGCTACTTTTGCTTACAGGGATTACCACTGCCGTGACACTTCAAAGTAATATTAATAATATAAATTAATAATTGATCTCAAAGTTACTAAAGCAAGTTTACAGAACAGTAGTATAACCTTAATTATTCTAGTAAGCTTTAAATAAATTCAGTGCTATTTTCTTAGGCAATATCCACACACTCTACCTAGCTTGTACCTTTTGCTCAAGTTGTGAGGGACTACTCCTAAATTTAATTTGCTTTGAAAGGCTAGAATTCACATTCCATAAACTAAGAAGAAACAGGGAGACTTATCTTAAGTCCAGAACATTTCTGAATAAAATAGTGCTCTTATCAGTTCACTATGTCAGTAGAGAGACATAATGACCTATGAAATGTAGGTTCTTATCACTGTCTTGTAACCTTTAAACCCTACTTGGATACAGTTATCACAAGTTGGTTATCATGAAAAATAATGATCCCCTGTGTTTGGGAAGTCACTGAAGACATCCATAACTTGAAAAAGTTCCATTATATAATGCTTACAACTGATATTATGGATTAAAACAAAGGAAATCATACAACTGGCCCATGGGATGAAGGTTTATGGGTTAGGGTAAGGTGGGTTTTGTTGTTTTTTTCGGGGGTGGGGGTTGGTGGGGGTTTGGGTTTTTTTGGTTGGATTGTTTTTTGGTTGTGGTATTTTTTTGTGTGTGTGTTTTTTTTTTTTTGGGGGGGGGAGTGGTGGTGACAGAAATTAATGATTTCATTTTAACAGGGAAAGCTAAAAACAATGAGAAAATGAGAAACTTAAGTGAGGTATTTGTAATGGAATGCCAGATCTCTTTATAGAGATCAAAACTGTTAAAATTTAATATCCAGCTCTGGTACAGAAAGCTTGAAAAAACCCACTGATGAAAGAACAGACCATAAAGCAACAGCATCCATAAGTGACAAAAATTCTCAATCACTAAAAATACTTGCTTTCCAGTCTAGCTTTCTGTGAAAGGTATCTAATCAGAGTCCATTCCCTTGCTACTCAATACATAAAAAAAATAAATGCATTGATTTTGACTAAGTTATTTTCACTTGGATTGGGCAAACACGTCTTTATAACCATGCAAAGTCCAATCCAGCCCATGGACTGTCAAACAGGAAGGTTAAACCCAACAGCAGCCCTTAGAAAAATCTTTTTCCTGTCCCAAAATTGCTCTATTTAGTAAAATAAAACATAACTAGTTCTAAGACCACTTGAAAACCTCTACAGATTTTAAAACATAAAAAAATCCAACTACTAATTTGTGTACCAGATGCCCCAATGATATTATGGCATGCATAAAAATAACAACACATTATCTGGTTTTATTATTCCTTGGGTACTGTTTGCAATTTTGATTAGCTGCTGCCAGGTTGACTATTAGAAACACAAATATTTCTTTTGTATATCAAACACTAAGATAAAGACAAAGGAAAATTATATCAAGCAAGGCAATCAACCATTATTTTTGTACATAAATGTTCTGATACAATTTGGAAAGTTAATATTTTGCTTTTAGTTTTCAATATGCCTTGTGAATGTAGGTAACTGGATCAGTTTCAGTAGCTGTGCAAATATTGTTTGCTCTACCTCAAGTGCCCTCTAGTGTGCAGTAATTAAGCAGGTTAAAATAATTTTTTCCCTCCTTTTTCCTAACAGCCACAGTTTTAAATCCCAAAGTAACGTGTAACGCTGCTTTTCTTTTCAGAGGAAAGAGAAATTCAAAGAGAAAATCATGTTCACTGCATTAGTTGTGTGTATATAAATGAATTATCTCCTTTATATAAAATCAAATCACCCCTTTGCTGTCAAGTTTTTATTCTCAGGGGTATTAGTTAAATAATGTCCAGAAGAAGTATTGGGCTTTGTGCAAGTGTTGTTGAGACACAGTTTTCAATGTTATCAGAATCAAAACAACAGTCTTCTCTATCTGAAAAAGGAAATTAACATATTCATCAGCAAAACATGACCCTAGAACAAAATTTAACAACAAAACCCCTAATTATGCTTCTACAGTTTTTTTGTTTGGTTGTGGCTTTTTATTATTATTATTTTTTTAAAGTACTGGGCAGCACTGATAATCCTAGCTTTCAAAGTTATTTTTAGCTATTCTAGGCAAACACAAATACCCCCTAAAAATATACACTATTTTATGACAAATAGAAGTACTCATATATAAGACACCTATATCCCATTCTTTATCAGCACATGATTGAAAAAGGCCAGAATGAAAGTCTGTGACTTTTTGTTACCAGTTTAGAAAATAAGTAATTCTACATGAATATAAATTTAAAAAAAAAATAGAGGTACACATGTAACAAGTTCTGTGTGTTTTCTTCTGTCCTTAAGAGCAGATTAATCTGTCCTTCCATTATGCTGATGTGCTCGGTCAAAATTTTGACGTTACTTGGCTGGACAAGTTGTGTCATGTCTGTCAGTGATAGGAAGTTCTGTACGATGTTGCTCTTTGGCTGCAGGAGGCAACGCACGCAGCCAAGCAGCTATAGCTGTTTAACTGCCATATCAGCAGGACAGAAGAAGGCTGTCTGACAACAGATAAAGAAGAAAGGGAGGATGCGAAGAGAAAGAATGTTAAGAGTTGATAGTCAGGAGAGGTAAAATTACCAGGTGCAGCTCCATGAACAAATAATGAAAAATATCAGTAACTGTACCTGCAAGAGGTAGTTAATCATATTTCTCAGGTGTTCCTCAAGTTAAAAAGCAGACTTGAGTTGCCCACCTGACTCTCCACTGAACAAATGAGTGAATATTTGGGGGAGAAACATTGAAAACTTTTTCCTATTCCTCATTTCATTGTGGTCTGGCTTCAGAGCCAAGTCTTCACTTTCAAGCAGGATTTACCATAAAATTTCATAATAGAAAGCTTAAGCATACTCTAAACAAAACAGATTTTTAATGGACTTCTATCTGAGAGCTGAGGTAAGAGGGATGGGTGGATCCCAGGAGAGATGAAATGCTTGTATATACTAGGGATATGCTACAAGGTGAGAGAATTGAATCTTTTATGAGTTGCAAAATCAGTTGGACTTCCTATAAGTGGAAAGAGTCATCATCAGTATTTGAGCTAGGGCTGTGGCTGCAGTGTTGTGGTTTCCAAGTGGGGTGCTGAGAGAAGCCAACAGGATTGTTTCCTGTTTGCTTAGCTTAGACTCTTCCCTGCTTAGCATGTTGGCTCTTTTGATTTTTTTTTTTTCAATTTAACTATTCCTCATCCATTCCAGAGAGAACGCAATTTTCTAGCATAGTATTTGGCATACATATGAAGCTAATAAAATAGAAAGCTGAACAACTCTGTACACCAATACACAGTTTTCTAACATTCAACAGTTTATTTAAATCTGTCTCAATAGCCACACTATGCCCAGGCAATATGATGGCAGTAGTGCAACTAGATTTATTCCAGAAACACCATCAGAAAAGACCCTCTCATACTTTAGAGCAAGTACAGACCCAATGTACATGTTAGTAGGGGCTAGACAGGGCTTGGTGGTGATTTAGAGAAATAAACTATATTAATTACCATCAGGTTTGAGCAAACTTATCCAGACTGTGTTCAGCCTTCATCATAACAGTGCAGTGATATGGGTGAACTGCTACTACAGCATTAGCAAAATATACCTGCTATAGGTACTAGCAGAACATAATGAAAGGGAAAAGCCTTTCAAGTGGCAAGGATATCTCTGTGCCATAAAATGGGTAACTTCAGAGATTTCTTGTTTGGAACAAAGGTAACAATGCTGTCAATTTTTAAGTTTAAACCAGCTCATCATGAAGGTGCCTTCCTCAACTAGAGTATGAATAGCATATCTTAGGTCCATGTGAAGGTGGCAATGATAAGTAGAACTGAAGGTAGGTGTGGTTACTAATAGAAACAAAAGGAAAAGTAGCACAAGCCTCACATTTCAACATATACCTCCTGAAGAAACTCCCAGAAAGGTAGTTTGCATACTCCATAACCCAAATCTAATAACAACACAAACTGAAATTTGGCTGCCAGTCCAAATAGTATTTGTTTTCCCATTCTGAATTCAGTGACAGATTAGGAATATATGCTTATTTCAAAGTACTTTTCTTCAGAGATTTCTGGTTTTATTATTTAATTAGGAAGGTAAGTCAACATATTGCCCATAAAGTCATTTTTTCAGTAACTGCTGACATCGTAGTTCAGCAGACTGATTTAAATAAAAAAAAAAAGGGGGGGGGGGGGGGAGGTAATGGTGTGGTAAAATAATCCATTTCCCCTAAAAATATTTCTGGTGCATATGTATCAAATACTGCTAATGAAGGAGAGTATAAATCATTGAAATCCCCAGAATTTAATGCTGAAGTACTTTTCTTTCTCAGTGAGTAGCTAAAAAAGCAGAGTATGTAGAAGAATAATAATTTTACTGAAAAGAGCTAGTTTTAATGCCAGTAGTTTTAGTGAATCAACTAAATACTTTCTGAAACATCTATCTGCATTCATTTTAAAACTTTGAAGGTAGTATTTGTTGCCATACAGTAGTAAAATCAAACAAATAAGTGTCTGAGACTGAGATGCTAGAAATAACATCCTCCATGGGAAAGAACATGAAAATTGTGTGGCTAATAGTTGTTACTTGTTGATCCTCAGTTTCTTTGCAAGACCTTTGAAGTAAAGAGACAGAAGTAAAAGGCAGTGTTCTCCATGAATTACTAGAGTCAAATAAGCCAGTTGTGGCAGCACTGCAGGAATAGTACAGCCTGATTCACTACTGTGCTAACTTCAGTAATTCCAGCTTAACACTGGAGTAACAATGTGGTAAAAGACGACCCATATTTTTATTTAAATTAAAGTATCTAATATTCATCAAATATTTATAAGAATATATAACAAATAATTGTGGCAAACATTGCATAATAAAGATGAAAAGGAAAATAACCTTGTGAATTTTTAAGCTGAAGAATAAAGACCATTACATTAATAAGACTTAATTATATCATTAAATATTTAAAATTATGTCCTCTAATAAATGTTTTTATTTAACATATTTCTTTTTTATCTATTACTTTAGTAAAATGCCTTTAAGATATGAATAAAAACCCAGCAGAGCTCTTTCTTTTGATAGCCATGCAATTACAAAAAAAAGCGAGAAGGGAGCCATATGTTACTTCTTCAACTCAAGGTCACCTTTCAGGACAGAACAGTCTGTACTTCTACAAGCCTAAACTCCCTGCCTGGATGGGCTGGTGAGGGGCTGCATCTTTGTTAAGCATTTTTGTTCAATTACTCTTTCTTTTCTTTTTCTAGGACTGGCTTGGCTCTATCTGTGCTAATGAAGTAAGTTAAGCTAGCGCAAATAAAGCTTATTGCCTTCCATGTTTCTAACATTCCATCTAACACTTAACCCTATTGAACACCTATTAAAATGGATACAGCGGACAGTGTGTTCAAGTATCAGCTTCTAGCCTGCACTGATGAGTCCCTCCCTTGCTATCACTGACAGAACACGTGCACAAGCAACAGTTGGAAACTAGCAGGAAATCTTCAGCACCTTGCAAACAAGAGAAAGGGTCAGTTTGCTTACAGAGGGTTGTAGGGTACCACCTCTGCAAGGAATTAGACACACCCCATCATGCCTGTGTCAATGTCACAAATACTTTTCCTTACATTAATTCACCCCAACTTACTCTCTCCAGAGGTTTATGACTATTCTGCAAAGAGAAATCCAAGGAAGACTTGCAGCAAAAAGCTTCTGATTCAAACCAAATGCCAGGCAACAGTTCAACCCACAAGGTTATACTCCTATTAGAAAGATATTTTTTTTCTCCAGCACACCTCCAAAATTATGGCACTTGAAGGTAACATTTATGTCTCTTCAATGTACTCCAGTTATTCTTTCCACCTTGACTGTACATACAAGCCACACACCCAGGTAGCCTGCTCGTCTCAGCTTTCTGCTGAAAAACCATGCATTACATGCACTTGCAGAAACACTGATTAAAATCAAATGGCAAACACTAACAAATCAAATCTAACTCATCAGCATTTCAGATTTATCAGAGGCTACAATTTAATGATGCTTTAGTGAAAATTCTCTTCATTTACAAGCCCACAAATACAAAGCCCTATCTGTTTAGCTATTGTGCTTTTTCAAGTTAAGCCATTCTTTCCATTTGCCACAGTAATACTTATTTGGATTTAATCCCCACAAATTGTTGTTTATTTTTGTAATATTCTTTTGACTTGTCTTCTGTATATTGTGTGTTTTGTTGCTGTGATTGTCTTCCCACTATTCCTCACCATTTCCCACTCATCTATCTGTCATCACCCATACTGTAATTACAGAAATGTTATTTGCTGGTAGACAGATGCATAGGGTTGCTGGCAGGAGTACTACCATTATGCAGTGCAAATACTGTGCAGAATATTAAAGAATCATATGAATCAAATCTTAGTGAAAGAGTATTCTTCAGAGTTACCAAAAAGATGGAACCAGGTCTGTTTTGCTTGTTTAGCCTTTGGACAACTCATCTAAAACTAGGTAACATTTATTTACATTTGGCAGCTAAGAGTGCACTGGAGATATAGTCTTCTAATTAACACGCATGATGCTGCAAATATAAACAGGGATAAACACATATTCCGTTATGTATAGCTGCCAGTCAAATTGTTACAGTATTCTTTTCAGTGCACAAGTAAAACAATACTACAAAGCAAACAAGCATTGAGCTTTCACTTCAGTACCTGCCTAATAAACGAGTTCCCTGAAGATAAGGTATGACATTATTTGGAATAGCTAAAAAAAAAAAAAAAAAGGCAAGTTTCCTGGTAGTGTCATGTCCTACTGCTTCATTTAACTAAAGCTCAAGGGGCAACAGAAATAACATGTGAGCTTCCACTAGTGTTACGTTTTACTTTGCCTTAAAGTTTCCATGGATAAGACATCTGTTTCTAACTCACAAGGTTCAGAACAGTGATAAGTGACATGTGCTTACAACTAAAAAGCTTAATCTGCAGAACAAATAAGGAATAAAATATATATTATTGGTCCAAATGGATCACCACTGAAACTCAAGGTAAAACAGTCTTGCTACACACATGTACAAACATGTTAATGTTAAGTGGATGTTGGAAATTCCCTGGCAACTGCTTATCAGCTGTGTCACCACTGGTGCCTGCGTCACCTGGGTGCATGTTTCAGCAGTATGTATGGTCTAGAAGAGTCCAATACCATATCTTCCTTTGCATTGGTCAGGTTGGCAAAGAACATGTGAAGATACTGCTAGCAGACAGGAACACTGGAACCACCAAGCTGAAGATACTTTCCTGTGGTAATTTTTCCTTTCCTTTTCACTTCAGTGAAAGAATGATTCTCAGCAGTGTGCCTCAAGTGCTTTTTCCTCCCAAGTGCTAGCTTCATAACTGATATACATGCGTGCACATCTGGGGCCAAGGTGCACATGTGCTTGTATAGACTGCTTATACCATAGAGGTTTACAAATGCTCAGTACATTGTAAGATCTCTTCTGAAAAACATAGTGACTGCTGCCATTGAGAGTGAGACTGTGTTTATCATTTGCTTTATTATTCAGCCCAGATGTGTTTGGGCAGGTGTGTGGTCTTCACACAAAGCTCTCTGTTAAAGTGCCTTCACACAGACTTTTAGTCTCCACACCACAGTTCATTGCACACCCTTATCCTGAGTAGTCTCATACATAATTTAAATGTTTAATGCAAAGTAAAGCTAATGTTAACAATACATATTTTTGAAGCCTGACAGTATAATGCTTTATTTCCTAAAGGAATAACTGGAGTGATCCATAAGCAAATAGAAACTCAAGTAACACCATCTGAACAGATATAAATTGTGCTCATCCTTGAGAAATCTTAGAGTGTATGCATCCCTCCGTCCTCCTCAAGTAGGCAAAGTGCAATTTACCATGTGGGTTCCTTTCAGATAAGGTATTGAAAGCTGCAGTGCACTCTATTCTGTATTAGTATTAATGACACTTTTGGAACTGTGATGTCTTTGATATGTATTGTGCACTGCTGACTGATGGCTCTTTCTAACCTAGAAAGGTACTTTGTCTTAGCAGCTTTGTGTGGGCTGGGATTGGAGGCCACAATAATATTTTGAAGTTGAGGATTTAAAATTAATACAAAGTATCATATCATGAAAATTGAGATAGTAATGCCCTTTAAAGTCACCCTAAACTTTCTTTGTCCATGCAGGAAATTATTAGATATTATCCTGTTTTGCTACTGGATATTCTTTATTGCTATTCATTCTCAGAGTCGGTGGATGAGAATCCACACAAAGAAGAGCAGGGACAGCAGAATCATCCTTGTTGTGCACTTTCTTTTGCATACTTGCTGCAAAGGCCCCCAGATTCTTTTATAAATGCTCAGAAATAACAATTCTGGCAATTGCATGACTAATAGTTTCATTATTAGAAAGCGGTATCTTTTGCATACAACAAATGGAGATGATACTAATATCAGCACTGAAAAAAGGAGGGAATTATTTATCAAAGGGAAAAAGATAAACTTAAAAGATTAATTTGTGGCATGTCATCTTCGTAACCTGTGTTATAACCTACCTATAGCAAACACACATTAAACAACAACTTGCAAATTGATTCCACATATTCTCATCTATTTCTTTCACAATACTAGTAATACTTAAAATAATTTTGCATAAGAGAACACTCATTCTGCTACAAGATTTTAATAAAGCATCTGAAGTGCAAGCAGTGATTAAGAACACAAAGAATTGGGGACAGAAGAAAATTTTGGCTTCGGTAGGATATCAGATGGTTGCTAGGAATGGAAAGCTATGAACAACTCTGTTAGTGATCAGTGTAGTTTCTAGTAGAGCGCTGTTTACTCTGCAGAAGCACTTTTACACTAACATTGAGCAGTCATCTCTGCAGTCTCAGAGAGGAAAAGGACACTGAACTGCTGGCTGAACTCTTGCTCTTAGGAGCAGCCTCTTGAGATCAGGTTTGAGAAACACCAGCTGAGGAACATGGGAAACAATCAGTACTGTTACTCACACTGAACCTGTTCTATGAATAGAAAACTTCATTCGCTAGGCTTGTCAATCTATCACCAAGAAAAAGAAATAGAGGGGAAAATCAAAAGGTTAGTATGTTATCTTCTCCAAAAATCACATTTCAGTCACCCTGGGAAAGTGCTGTGCTTGGATACTTTCACTTTGGTTCTACAGTCTGTAATATGTCCCTAACTGTCATTGGTACTGAGCTTTCTCTTGGTACTACTAAAAGGTCACAGAGCATCAGGGAGGTGGAAGGATACTTCCACTTAAGTGACCATAAGAAGATGTCTTCAGGTTTAATGTGAAGCAGAAAGAATTGAAACATTTTTTCTATGATTCTTATCTGTCAATGACAAGACTAAAAAAAGTATTGCCTTCCATCATTCAGCTTTTGTCTCAAGTCTATCAAAGACCAAAGGTTAGCTCCTCAACAGCGATGATGCTGGCTGGACCAGGCATTCAGGTAGTCTGGTTTCTCATATTTCTGAGCTAACATGGAAAACAAAGGATCACAGATTGCAAGAGCAGAAAAGACAAGTGGAAAACAATCTAAGGGAAAAACAACTGGTAAGTCTCAAATATTACCTTCAAGAATGAAGAGAAATTAGTGAATGCCACTATCCACTTTACTTAGAAAGACAGAGTTCAGTGGCATCAATATAAATTGGAAGAAAATCCTCTGCTATGAAAGCAGAGTGACTAATTCAGTTCTCAGAGCAAAGTAGAGGACAGTAATGGTTAAATCTGACCCTGTAAGGTGCCACATGGTAGCCTACAAGCATAGAGTGCTCAGCACTTCTGAGGGTCAAGCCTTTGGCACTCTGGCATTTGAGATTCAGTCACTCTATAGATTAGGATTGATCTCCCCTGTCTCTGGATAAAAAAAACCCCAACAAACAAACTGTAACCTTGAAATTGTCATCCAAACCTGGAGTCCAGCCAAAATAGCAGAGATAGAATCCCCTTGAGAAGCAGAACAGCAGCCCCAGAGGTCACTATCGAGGCATCAAATAGAAACAGTGGATTTTGATATAGCAAGGATCTGTGTAATTTCATTTTTATTCAAAAACCAGAAGTGTAATCATATCCCCCCTCAGCCCCTCCCCAAAATGCAGAGTTGCATCCATCTCCATTTAAACACAGACACTCAAAGGGTATCTTAATATCCTTTTAGAATAGAAAATGCACAAAAGCATGTTTGAAAGCAGAGCCGTTATACAAGACAACATTCTTACTCTGTGGCAACAGGAAAGTTTTTTGCTACTGTTGTTTTGAGTCACAGGAGTGGTCAGCAGCTTTGAAGTTGTACAGATGAAGCAAACCATATTCAAGCTAGAAATGGCACCAGCCAGCTCACCAGAAGGAGGAATAACAAGTTATCAAGCTTTTACTATCTGTTGCAAAACAAGACAATTTGGATTCTGGGGTGAGTTGGGTTTCTTAGTTTGTTTTGGGGAGTTGTTTTGGTGTTGTTTTTTTTTTTCTTTTTGGTGTGGTGTTTTGGTTTTTTATGTTGTTTTCGTGTTTGTGGTTTTTTTTTTGTTTGGTGGTTTTTTTTTTTTTTTTTTTTTTTTTTTTTTTGGCTTTAGGTGGAGCAATATTCTGATTTCAAATAAATAAAAAACTCAAGCAGCTGTAGGTTCTGTTTCCTCAAAAGCCCAAAACTCTACTTCAGATTCACTGAAGCTGAGGAAAGCAGACCACAGAATGATGTCAAATGATTATGACTAAACATAGCTCATGGCAATGTCTGCATTCCATATTATTTCCTTATTTTTAATGGGGCAACACCCAGAAGACACCAAACGTGCAACTGTACAGAAAGATGCACCCTCAATTGCTAGTGGTTAATCAAATCTAAAATTCCATACATTTAAACTTCAGAACTGCAGCATATCAGTCTAAAATGAAGAAGAACAGGACAGTAAATGGGAAGCCATGCAATAGTGTATCTTATAAATAAAACCAGCTACAAAAAAAGTAAATTAAGAGGCCCTCGAAGATTCATCCAAGGGAGAAGTAATATACAGATAGGAATAAACAGAGAGAAGGAAGGGTTTAGAAGGAAAGTGCAAGGAATTGGATTGCTCTATCTGTGACTACATTGGTTATACAGTACACCTACCAGGAAAGCATTTTATTATCTAATATTTATCACTTTTGACGGTCACAGGTGTTCCTACTTCAAAAAGATTTTAGCAAATGCTCCTAACTGCGTGACATCTGGATACTGTCATCACACTAACAAGAGGTAACTTTTGCCACTAGGATCTGCTTTGGCAGATGTGTTTTTACTGCCACTGTTCATTTCCCTCCCTGTTAAAATGCAAAACATTAGCTTTTACTTACAAATAGACATAACCTCTTCTTTCTACACCGTGAAGTTAGTCAGATCCTTGTAATTTGTTAGTCCAACCAAAGAAAGTATTAATAGAAAAAAGGCTTACTTGATAGAATACCAGGTCAAATTCTCAGGTAATATAAATTAACGGCCATGGAACTATTATGATTGCCACTTTTTGATAAGTATCCTTAGCATGTTTTCCACGTTGTTAAAAAAATAAAAAAAAGTCTTTAGTAAAATAAAACCTCAGGAAGGAAATCCAAAGTTTTCCGTAAACCCACAGAGAACAAGCTGCTTTGAGGTAAGGCATAGTCAAGCTTAAAATATTTTGCAGAAAGTATTTTTCACACAAACCTAAACAAATAATGTTTGTAAACTCATTGTTTCTGGAACCCTATATGTAGCTGAGTAAAACCTACATATTGTTAAATCCCAAAGAATACCAATTTCATTCAGCTGCTCAGGCACTCCTATGGGCCTGCGGAGGGATGGCCAGGGTACCTCATGTCTTCCTTTGGCCAGGAAGGACCCTTTGCCACTTGGCTTTTTATGATGTCTAATCAGTCCTGTGCTACTGACTTCATGATTTCATTAGGATTTCAGCTCCACAATAATCTAACACTGAGCAAGATCTCTGGCCTCAGATCCAAACCACCTCATGGCTAGCTGTCTGCAAAGCACAACAGATCAAAGGGAGGTTGCTCAGCTGATGCTAGGAAATCAGATGCTTGCTGTGGTTCAGTCAGTCCTGTCAAACACTGTATAGCTTTGCAAGATTGCCTGTTGCTGGAAAGCTTTTTCCTGACAAAATCAGCTTTCTTGGGATGAGAATATGGTGGAAGACATTTTAAAAGTTTTGCAGGAGGGTTTTTACCATTTTACATTTTAATTATTATCCCTTGCAAAAGAAAGCAAAAATACACAAACAGAACCTAAAAAGCTATAGCAAATATATGCTTATCTAAACAACTATCTTCATTAGATGACTGTCACATTTGTAATGGGTACTATACTTTAGTATTAACTGGTAGAAAAAGACAGTAGAATCAACAAGTCTATGATTTATGCACAATCCACCAGAGACACCTCAACAATCCAGAGTGAATAAAGAGCAAGAGTATAATGAAGTCAGAAGAAAATGATAGGATGTTTAACTAGACAAAGTACTGCAGTTCGTAAATTACTAAAGATGGACATCAAATTGCATCTTGACATTTTTAAATGTGAACATGAAGTACTCAACAAAATACTACAGGTCTACAAAAATTCCAATTTTAGGTAATGTAGCAGTATAAAACTATGTCAGGTTAGATAATCTATACTGACAGTGATATAAATTCTATTCTGTGATCTGAGGGGTTTTTTTTTTGCATATTATGTTACATAAAGCATTCTACACTTACACCAAATTCTATAGGAAATTAAAACCTATGATTATCAGTTGCCAAGCACCAATGTTATAAATCAAAGGCTTTGAATAATGTCCAGCATGCATCTCAGCCATGTTTCAAACTTTTAGAAAATAATCCATTTTTGGCAGACCATCTGACAAGTTTACAACTTATGATCACGGCTTACATTATGTGTCATCAGTGTTCTTTTGTTCATCTCATACCTATCAATTTTGCTCATCAAAACCTAGGGCTGTTTAAAGTGTGGAAGAAGTTTGGCATGTTATGTGGGTCATTTATGGAAATCAAGAACATGATTTAACATTAATATACATGAAAATGACTGGAAATTATGCACCAGAAATCCAGATCAGTTTGTGGCTTTTTAAACTCCATTGTATAATACAAAGCATTTTCTCAGTGAGGGAAAGAAAAATTCAGGTGGAAAAAAATATAATTACGAAATGGAAATCTAGCTTAGTTGCAGCTATGTAGTATATTAATGTTATTCTCATCACAGCAGGATATTGGTAAATAAGACTTACACCTATGAATGTTAATTTTTAAAAGCAAAATCTAGCAACTCCTATGTGTTTCTGAGTTCTGCTAAAATTTACAGCAGAACTCTAGCACCACCATGTATGGCACAATCCTTGCTTTTATAAAGAGTGAAGCAAACAGTACTCCGTTAACTAAAAAAAATGCAAACAATATAGAAAGATGTTTTTATTATTTAGGAGCAGCTGAAAAAAAGACTTTTGGAAAGCAAATGTGTCTCACTGCAATTAGGGCTATCACTGTTTCTCTGTTGGAAGGTGGATCTCTGCAGAGAAAGCAGTTGTTCTTAGGTGCAACAATAAACTAGCAGAAAATGAACCCGAATTATAGGCTCCCCCCCTCCCCCCAATTAGGTGAGATTTCTGCATTTAAGATTTCCTAAACCTAGTAGAGTTTAATTTGGACACAAGACAGCACAGCATATATCGTACTAAGAATGGTAGCCTAGCATTCATTCTGTTGTCTCATTTTATCCTTTCACAAACACAGCTAAGTTGTCCTCTTTATTTCCTTCTCATTTCTGCCTGTTGTATTTATCTCTCTGTAATGTTAAAAAGGTTGGAATAGGAGCAGAAGGATGACACAAACCACAAAAAAATCCATTAACTCAGTATATTTAAAGAGGTTTTTTGGTCATGCATTATTGCCCCTTCCAGGCTTCAACAGTACATCAATCTCCTACAGCTATTTATTCCTTGTGTATAACCTGCAGTAGCTTCACCGTGCTTTTCTTCTGCTTCATTGTCACAAAGGCAACCTCCCTAACAATGAAATGAACAGTTTATGAAGGCACCATCCAGTAGGTTGAAACTTCACTGTGTGTAACATACCTGGGAAGCTGCAGATCACATTCCAGAGCAGGACGGCTGCAGCAGGGCCAACAGGAAAACCCAAGTCACCTTAGTGCTCAGGCACCCAACTGCTCACCGAATAGCAAATCGCAACTGAACATAAATTCCCTAGCTTTTATCTGGTGGATTGTAGATCTCAGATACGGCTCTTCTCTAGAGAAACGGACTGCTCAAATGCTGTGCCAGCACTTTGTAACTGGGGTTTTACAGACCCTCATACCATCTGCACTGCTTGGCCCTGGTCCTCTCCCTCCTCAGCATGATCAACATATAGCGCCATCTTCCTGGGGGGACGAACACCTGACTACACCTCACACTGACTGCGTGGGGGCCGAAAGCCAGTACCACAGTGAGAAACGAGTACCTGAGGTGCTGCACATGGCTTACAGCTGAGCGGCACTGCAGCCGGGCCTGCTGGTGCTGGTGCCCTGGCTGCTTCAATAATGTGCCTCTCGCTTTCCAGGTTCACATCAGAAGTTTAGCTCAAATATTATCCTTATCCAAAAAGGATCTCTGCTGCAGCAAAGCTTGGGGCTGCGATGGGATTGCCAGGGAACTGCAAACAGCCTTTTCCAACCTGGCCGTTACCTCAGCGCTGCAGAGGCGAGCGCAGGCCTTGCCAGGGGCTCACAGAGGCCTCCCAACTAGAGGGTGACACGCAGCGTTTCAGCCACACACGGCTGCAGGCAGTACCTACCTTGCGCTTGCCCAGGTGTCACTGCGTTTAATTTAATGTAGGTTTGTGATGAAGCAGGGTGATAAACATGTTGGAATGCCGCTTCTGCTGCCCCTGGTTGCGGGCCAGCGGGGAGCTGAACCGCTGGGCAGAGGCAGGACTGTTCCATCGGCAGTGTTCCTGCTGTTCGGCACTGCTCCCTCAAGTCCTTTTTGTTAAGAAAGGGCACTTTATTTGCTGTGTTGGACAGGTACGCCTCCTTTTTAACTAGGCATCAGAGCCCGCTTACAAACACGAGGCAAAATTCAACTAAAACTAAAGAAATCTGTAATCCTGCTAATGTCAAAATCAATAGCTCTGCCATTAACAGCTCTGCGTATGAAGTCAGAACACTGAAATACTTTCCACTGAAAATTTATTTCCTCAACTGCACCTGACATAGTGATTCAGATTTGCTAATCCATGCATATAGTGTATGCCATACACCCTCTATACATAGCACCTCCATTTCACAAACTAGTTCCAATTGCAGGAACTTAATGTCTCATATAAGAGAATAAAAGAAAACACAAACAAAGAAGCACAAAACTCTTTCAAGGGACAGCATAATGAGACTGTAGCAACTCATTTTCTGCTCCTTCCCTTGATTTAACTTTTATTTTCCCATTTCTTTAACGTACATCAGCTCTGGCTCTCTAAGGCTGAGAAGACTAAATTTAGAACTGATGTGTAGAAGTTACATATCTTTAAATAGCTATTGAAATTAGTTATATCTTTATAACCAAGTGCATGTTGTTTAGTACCAAAATAAATACACGTCAGAGTGTGTTTTATGAGATAGGTACTGATGATGTTCTTTTTGTTAAGATAAAGAATGTTATACATTGTTGGAAAGTGTTACACTTTCAACCTTCCTAAAGAACACTAAGAACATATAAATTCCATTATAAATGCTGAACAAAGAAATACAAATATTTAAATAAAAGTTATAAAAGATAGTGAACTGCTGTAAATTATTTTCTTGGATATATCTGCTATGAGTATTCAAAAAATATGTAATTTTAATAATATACTAACTTACATTTTTTTCAAAACCCTTTCCTCAGAAGACAGATTCTGCTGGAGTTTTCCTGTGTGTGTGTGTGGATATACAGAGCAAAAGAATAAAACCACAAATGCTTACCGTCTCCTCCAAATCTGATAGACCAAAGTTTGATTCACAGACATGAGACATTACTGTTTCTTTGCAAAAACTATGGCGTTTTATTCTGATTCACAACTGCTCATAAAAATGCTCTGTTTTGGGCTACGTAATATGTAAAATCCACTTCCTTCCACATGCACCATATAGAAAGTGGAAGAAAAAAATAGTAAAACTATAGCTATGTTTTTCATCTTGTTTTGCAACAGCAAAATGCATTAGCAAGAAATAATCCTGAAGTCTGCTGTACTGACTCTCTTATCTATTTTTGTTTAGATTTTGCTGAAATCAACACCTTCTATCAGGGTAAAAATTTCTGTTTCATTTGTTTGCTCATTAAGAACAAGAAAGTGCATAGTCCAGAAAGGCTTGATGTACAGATGAAGCTGTCAAGAGCAATATGAATTCTAACAGTAGTTTCTCAAATGTGATAATTACTGTTTATTTTATAGGCTTACACATGACACCCGATTATTAAAGTAACTCCCACTTCAGCTTTCATTATTAACCACGTGTTTCAATCTCTTATTGACCCCAAGCAAAACTGTATTTTTCTGCACAGCAACAACAAAAAGCTAACACTCAACATTTACTTTACCAGGAATTATTCTCAAAGCTATTTCTACATTTTAAAAGGTGCCTCATTTGAAAATACTGATGGCATCCATTAGAGATTGAAATTGCCCTTTAGAATAGACTGGATAAATCAAAGTGTAGGGAAAACCAGTAGGACTTTCAAAAGCATTTGGAGGTAGTCCAGCTGAGTTCCCATACAGATCAATGGGGGTTTTAACACCACTTTCAAGGACTATAGCAATCAGAAGTGAAGAGCCACATAGCTGCTTCATGCAGAATTCTGTGCCATTACATTGGATAATTATGGGGACTTTACAGACTTCCTAGAAAACTGTACCTGGCAGTTGGGTCAACCTATGGTTTCATTCAGAAACATAGTATATAATCTTTGTCAGTGCTTCATACAAGCAGATTGCAGTCTGTCATAGGGCCCTACTCAGTATGTTTTGGCTGCAGATCCTCTTTCTAGTCACTGATCGTTACTACCTCCTTTATTATTTATTCTTCCATGAGCATGGAGTGATGACCTGTCACAATTTTAGTTTAAGCCAGTGTTCTCCTGAGCAGAGCTTACTACTGCATGTGGAGGCAATACAAAACGTACAATGACCTACAAGCTGGAAACACACTGACACCAAACTACTTTAAACCACCAGGAGTAAATTTCCTTTTTTCCTGTGCCTATGTAAAGGTATCTGTCACATAGTACTATAGCAGGAGAGCAGGGGGAAAGAAAACTAAAACTCAAAAGATGAAATTGGCAAATTCAGAATAAACTAAGAACCCAATAACCACAACACTAGGAAGAATCTCTTGCAGAAAAGAAATAAGAAGAAATGGAAATCACATGGATAGAGTGAGAAAGGAAGAATGGTCACAAAAAGGACCAGCAATAGTTAATAACAGGAGCAGAGCAGAATAGGACATGCTGGGTTGTGTCCAGTGGAAAGTGTACAAGGAAAAAGCTCAAAAGAGCAGAAGAGTAAAAAAACCAGTCCAGAGACCACACCTGAACTTTGTAAAATGGAAGGGACATGAGATCAGAGAGTCTTACAGACTTTGAGATCTCACCTGACCTGTGAAATAAGTGTTCCTCCTCAATGGTTTTATATGTATTTTTGTTACATGGATGATAGATTTTTGATCATACACACTTGCAGAGATGCAGTGCCATAGCAAAGCACACTAGCAAACGTCACAATAAGTTTGAACAGAAAGCATAGGATTTTAGGGGATTTACACTGAACGTCTTCAAAGAACACAGCTGACTGAGAACACTATTGAGGATCTGAGGAGATTCTAATAATAAAGATAGCACATATATACCACACGACTAACCCTAAGATTTAGACAAGCTGCTTTCTCCTGACAAGCACTCTTTCATTCATAGGACAACAGCAGTCTGGAGGACCCCACTGCTTCCCCCCCTGCACCCAGTTGCACACTGTTGCCGTGCTCCTTCATGCCTACAGTTTTGATAAATGTACCAGTATTTTTGTGTGTTCAGATTTTCCCATAGTGGTAAAGTTCTTGAACAAAGGAGCAATAACGAACATATAAAAGACCTGCACGCTAAGTTAAAAAAAGGAAAATAAATAAGCATCCAGCAAAATTTTGTTACAAAAACATGGGTGCTAACATGTTTGGTTGCTACCAGTAACAGGGGAGATTACCAGCATTCAACTCTGGTGTTTATACAGTTTCTTTGTTCCTTTACTTCTCTGCTGCACTTGTTTTGATATGCTTTTAGTTTAGTGAATTCTGCTGCTTTTTTTCTGTAATTGGAAGTCATACTAGACTTTTTAACAATGTTAATTTTTTTGAGAAATCACACTTTTTTTCCCCCTGAATTACTATAATTATATTCAATGCACTCTTTATTGCAGCCTATAGTCCAGATGGCTTTGCTGAAGAAATAGAAAAGCTAATATAATATACAAACATGAAAATTACCAGTTGATCTGATATTGTTTAAGTTTCTGGAGACATCATTTTCCCCCCAGAGATAAAATGCAGCGTCCTCAAAACTAGCACTCATATTCTGTGATACAGAAGAAAGCAGAGATTTGTAAACCCTTAAGAAGAACCTTTGATGTTTAGGATTTTATATTCCTTTGATCAGAGATTAGTTGCCAAAATGCAGGAAAAGGATCACTTACTGATACACAATGAACTTTAAGAACTGATGGGGAAAAAAGCCCCTGAAATATCAGATATATTAGCCAGAACAGCTGAAATAGAACTCAATTTTAAGCATGAATAAGTAGAACACTAATCTGTAATTTCACCTAAACCATTTCCTAAATGATCTTTTTTATTTAACTGAAGGGAATATGATAAACAGGTCTCAAATGAGCATTGGCATGTTCTACTATGAATTTCATTATACCATTGAATTCTAATGTTTTGGGAGAGTTGTCACATAGAACTTGATTAGTATTCACTAAAAATGGCAACTGTAACAAAATTCAGAATAGGATATAACACCCATCTCCTACTGCATTTGTCAGATTGCATTGTCAGACATGTTGGAGTCTGAAGTTTCACAGCAACAGCAAGCAGGTATAGCTTACAGTCTTAATTCTCCATTTCTTGATTTAAAAGGTATCTAGGTTTTTTTCAGCAAGACGTCCTAACATAGAATTACCATAGTGAGAGTTAAATGTTAGCCATTATGGGACACAGAAATGGGATGTAACTTCCTGAGATTTCATTTAAAGGGAGTATTGAATAGACACTTGATAAGTTTTTTCCTGTGCAAGAGTAAAATTATCTCCACATACAGAAGTAATTTTACAACACTTACGCTGTATAGCTCATGTTTAAACATGTAACATATCAAGGAACTCTAAGAGTCCACTAATTGAAGGCTGGGTTATATTGCTTTTTCCAAATTATTTCTACCCTCTTTTATATGGTTATCTAATGCATTCATTAAGGATACATATGTATCTCACAAAGGTATTTTATGGAGTCATTTAGAGCTACATCAGAAGATACATGAACACAGAAAGAAATGGAAATATACATAGTGGAAAAATATTGGTTTGTCTTTCCCCAGAAGGTTTGACTTTGCAATTTTTGCTACATCATTTTTCTTAATCCCTTTCTTACTTCCCAGCTTTATGTGGCTTACTTTGTTATGGTTGGTAAAGCACTTGAAATTCTTGAATAAAAGCTGCTAATGAAGTGCAAATAATTTCTATTTTTAAAATAATTTCAACCTCAGAGTTATACTTCAAAAACCCTCAAAAGTCTTATAACAATCTTGTGGACTATGAAAGATTAAAAACTGAGATTTACATATGCTAAAGGGAAATTTGGGGTTCTGCCTTAATTCCCTAATTAGTGTTGAGGGTGTCAAAAACAACCATTGATTTTATTCAGTTAGGTAATCACTTAAGTACAGAACTCTTAGCCACCCTGATAACAACATCGATGATAGAGCTTTAAGACTCTCAACCCCCAGACATCAATCCAAACTCTCCTGCAACACACCATACCACTTCCGATTTTCTCGTTCTTTTACTGGCATAAGTCAAACAACATTAAGAAAGACTGGAAAAATCTGACCATTCTAAAACCCCAGCTCTCCTCCAGCCTCTATCCTCTGTTCAGGCATGAAGAGGTGGAAGCTGAATTGTAAGACTTTAGCTCTCCTGATCCAGCTCTGGCAAAGGGAATGACAAGCTGGGAGATAGTAACAGAGGCTGCTAATACTTTTTTTTCCTCCTGTCTTTCCAGGTTCACTTTGAACTACTTGAACACACTAGCAACTTCAGTTATGTTTCCAGTACATATGGACAACTGTTATTGATGATTATTCAGTTTGACAAGTCTACCAGCAAAATAGCTGAGAAGTAGACTCCAAAATGAAAATCACTTTTCACTTCAACTGATATGGTTCCTTCTCCAAGTTAATAAAATAGAGGAAGCAGGCAGCAACGTGTAGATATGGAATAGTGCAGAACCAGCGCACAAGACTCCAAACTGATATGCAGAGAAAGGTTGAGGGGGAAAAAAATAAAATCATTTGATTTTTGATATAGGTCTGTAAAGCAGGTTAACAACAATGTTCACATCACTAATTATGTTATTTTGTCAAGTGGATCTCATCCAGTCTGAACTGAGTGATGTTAACCCCCACATCATCTTGCTAGCTTGATATCCAACTTCATATAGCATGACAAGGCAACAAGCCTAGTGTCTGTGATCTGCCTTCATATGAAATTAGTTTCTTCCCAAATGCCTGTTATTCCAGTTGTTAAATTACTTTTAAGTCATGCTCCAAGGCATGTATAGTATACTACAATCAAACAGGAACAACACTTTGCATATCATTAAATGCCAAATTCTTTCTGCCACTCTGAAGCAGAACTGCAGCCAGAAATGTGCGCTTTCTATGCTTCTTTGCAATTCCAATTGCCAAGTGAACACAGGCTGAGGAAGCAGTTCTGCCAAGTGTCAGTGCTGCGTTAATATTGTTATTATTCTCTGGGAGTGAAGTATATAATGCTATTTTCTCCAAAGACATTATTGATACCAAGGATTGGCATTACAATTTGTATAATTATTCCAGTGCCCACAGGACTTCATGTCATCAAATATTTATACAACTCAGAATAGTCAAGTGTAAATGATTTTAGATGCCTTGCTGGACCTTGGAAGAAAGAAGTGATCCGATCAGGTAGGTAATTCAAAGGAAAAGCATAATACAGTGTTGTCACAGGATGCTTGAGAGTTATTTGGTCTCAGGGTAGCCTTGAAATCTCTTCACACTGCTTTTCTTAACCAAGGGCCCTTAGCTTCTGTTTGGTTTTGCTGGTGTTTTTTTTTTTTTTTTTTTTTTTTTTTTTCTCCTAAGAACCTATCTAACTTTAAGCATCCAGTGCCCCCCGACACTTTGGAACCTGTCCCTCCAGTGTCCAGTGTTTTCTTTTTCTGCTTTAGGCCTCCACCCCACCAATACCTGCTGCAGAACACAGCATATAGCATTGGTTATATGATAACTTGGCATTTTGTGGTATCAGGGTGGTCGGGGTGGCCTTCAGTAATAATATTACAGGTTTGCTTTTTTTAATGGCTACAGGAGGATTACTTATGAAAAAAATACATTTTTTCATTCTAAATTAGGAAAGTATCAATGCAGTTTATTCAAAATTCAAACCCCTGTATATTTGCAAGTCAAAGGCAAATATTCCTTTGTCTTTTTTTTTTTTTTTAAGAGACAAAAGAAAGTACCTTTACCTTTGCAAAGGCTCCAAGACCATGACAGAATTTAGAACCAAGATATGCACAGGGGACAGAAAAAAAATAAAAGTACCAATTGCACACTTCTTCAGGATAGCTGTTCAATGAACAGGCCTTATTATAAGCTCTGCTCCAGTACTGATTGCACCAAATTCACAGAAAATGATCAAATATATTCACAGGAACATGGGATTCAGCATCTAGGCCCTATGCAGCTTTGTAGTGACAGGATTGATGTCCAATTCAGTAATAAACTTATGTGCAAAAGAAGGGTCATACAAGCTATTTAATATACCCTTGCTAGTACTCCAACAATTAGCCTTGAATAACCTTTTTGCTTTTCTCTGTTTGTTGGGTTTGAAGAAATAAATGTACAGAACTAACAGAAAGCATAAGATTCAAATCACAATACATTTACTACTGCTTATTGGGTATCAAACTACTACAAAGTTAAAGTTTTGGTTAATTAACTACATTATCATCAATATAAACTGCCTTGACATCTAACAATATTTGACAAAGAGCACTAAATGACATGGCATTTGTCTAATAATGCCCTGAAAAAGTAATTTTGACTTCTCAGATTGCAAAAAGGATGACTATAATGCTGCCTCTGAGTAGCTGCTATTACTATTTTTTTTTAAAAAAATCAATATTTCTAAAAATTGAGTTACTGTTGAACTACAAATTACTTAACACTTCCGATGTCCTTATATATGCCAGTGTAACTGTTCTATCCTCATAGAACTCAGTGAATTATAGAAAGTCATTGATCTTCCTTTTGCTGCACTCCTGCCTTCCTTTGGCGACTCCTCCATCTCCTCCTCCCCAGCTCAGGAAGGCCAGCTGCTCTGTCAGCAGCAGAGTCGAGCAGAGCCAAAGCTCATACCACGCTGTTGCACTCCATGGCTTAACTTGGCTCATAAACGGAAAGGTGCCCCTTACTTTTTTGAAGCAACTAATGACTCCTAAGCTAAGTCTAATGTAATAACTTACTACATGACTGATGTTTATAATATATATAAAATGATATATTATATATGATGGTTATAACCCCAAAACCTCTGGACACGCTAAAAGCAAAGTGATTCTCACAGGATGCAGCCATATATCAGAAACAGCCAAAAACTTAAGAATGCTTAAAGTGGCATGAGCCCTTTCACTTTTTTATACACGTATCACTGCGTAATCTGTTATCCCAGGTTAGACAATGGCTACCCCCCCCCACCCCCCCATAACCAAAAACCACCAAAACCATAGCCTCATGACAAGCACCAGCAAGTTAGGCTTCAAGGCAGAGAGAGCAAATGAGACATTCAGAAACCAGTGATAAGATATTCTCACTATATAGTGCATGTTTAATAAACATACCTGTAAAGAAATGGAAGTAGTGTGCAATTGTTAAGTATTAAGAGAATTAACCTGCCCACTTTCAGTCCTGAGAAGAATTGCGTTTGAAATTGTTCCAATAGATAATACCGAGAAGATCAAGAGCAGGACCTAATAAATAACATTATTAGAGACAAAGCAATTAGCAAATTAGGAAGATATCATGGTACTATGATTTTAATGTCAGCATTATAGGAGAAACAGTATAATCATAGGTAGGGATGTTAGCAACACCTTGCATTAAGATTGTCAAAACCCTAGTTTTTTTCCTTTCTTCAGCGGCTTGTATTTGGTCCCCTATCAGAGTATGTATAGGAAATGGTACTTTACAAATGGCTACAGTATTCTGAAGTCCTGCCTTTTCATTTTGCAGCTAGAAAAAGGTTCACACATGTAAAAAATCCAAACAATATATGCTGCCTTGTATTTTCACCTTTTTTTCTCTCCAAGTATAGTCTACTGGTAACAAAAACTCTGGAACTGGAAACATTGTAATCAAAGCAGTGTTACACTGTTGCAAAAACAAAGTTAAACAAACATGGGGGAGGAGGTCGTGCACATCTGTTCTGTCAGGTGAGTTACTCACCAAAGCCCTGATCTGTTTTGGATAGGATTTCCTTGAAAAACAATGGCAACTGAAAAGTCACTTTGGAAGCAGCATAACTAATGAATTTTCCAACTGTAGTGACATCAAATCAAGTTAACTGAAGCAGACAACCTGGCCCACAATTTTACCACACTGAAATATTGTGCGCATCAGAAAATTCAGGTGTCTGATTTCATTTTAGGTAAACATCTGAACTTACTACCTCGAGGCATCTCATAGATACCCTTCAACTAAATTAAGTTCATAAAAACAACTACTAAATAGGTTATCACTTGTTTCTAGCTCAGTTCTCCTTTTAGCTTGTCTTAACCAAATTTGTATCACAGTAATTGCAAAGGACTTTACTTTCACTAACTTTACTAATCTTCATAAAGAAAGCAGTCCTCAGGGACATTAAAATAAAATCAACCTTGGAAAATTAAAGACTCTACAACTCTTCTTTAAGGCACCGTGATGCTAATTAACAAACAGTTGCTTTCTAGTTGAGGATTTATCTTGATTGTGTACATCAGGGAAGATGCTACATTTTGACTTACAGCAGACAAATCAGCCGGCTCTGGCTTTTGGGGGAAGAGGGGAAAAAAACAACCAAAAACAGCATTCCAAGAAGAACTGGTAACCAATTCAGTTCAATGAAAAGGTATTGAAACACACACTCCTCTGGTCCAGGAGACTGGATTTAGACAGAACACTTCATGTCACATGATAGCTATTAGGGAGGGAAACAGTTTCAGAGTAGTCTTCTGAGTAAACACCAGCAGTTATCATTCTAGCTGTGTATGAAGCCTTTCCTTACTAATCATTGTGGCTGCTTCTTACATGTGTCAAGATCTCTGCCTTCTCTGGAACTGATGCTGCACTGCATATAGAACAAAGAAAGAGAGCTTGGGACAATCAACACTAAGGAAAAAATATATGCTGCAGTTTCACCACCTTAAATTTTTCACTTGTTCCTCTGGGACAGAAGAGAAAACAGTTTTACATTTCTGTATGAGAAAATATATTGCCATTATTTGAAAGAAAAAATATTTTTAAATTTGGAATCATGCTTTAAACTTATTTTTCCTAATTTAAACCGAACTTTTATCCTGCTTTAGAAACAGTAGCAATATCCAGGCTCCCCTGAACTCCTTTATTACCTCTTCTGCCTATTAAGAAAGAATAATGATTATGCAGAAACAAAAGGGACACCTCTGGAAACACAGCACCAAACAGAGACCTAGCAGGGAGAGTGATCAGTCAGAAACCAACCCATAATCCGGACTGTAAAGGAGATTCTTACTCCGGCTGAACAAGATCTATGGAGTGAGGCTTAGGACTAATGTTAGCTAAACAAATTTTATGATGAATTATGATTGTAATTATTTTTTAATTACTTAAATACAGAAACAAACATAAGACTTCCCTAAAAGTAGAATTATGCTTATTTGTAGAGTGTATGTTTTCAGTAACTGATTCAGTGGATACAGCAGAGTTTTTCAAATAAAAGCAAAGCACTGGTTCTTTGGACCATGCTATCTTTATAAGATGTGTTGCTTTCAGACAAATCTGTTGTGCCATCAGCAGGTGGGGTTTCTTTGTATCTCCTCATGTAGATAAAAAGTAATTAAGATTCGAAGATATGACAATGGCAACTAATAAGTACTTATAGCGATGTATCTGGGTTATCCAGATTCTTTAAATTTAGGACACAACACATCTCACTTGCATTAAAGAAAAGAAAAAAGGAAGAAATATTTATATAATAGTGCATTGTCAAAGAAGGGGTATTTGACCATTTTCAGTCATTAATAACAGCACTTAATATTACCAATAGCATGCTATTTTTTTAATAAAATATTTTGAATAATTGCAAAGTCATGGAAACGCTTAACTGGTTGAGACTGTATAATCTGCTCCTTTCAGAGCAGACACCACAACCTCATCTTTTAGGGAACTATCTTCCATTGTTGCCATGATACACAGAATCACAGAACAGTTTGGGTTGGAAGGCACCTCTGGAGATCATCTAGCCCAACCCCCTGCTAAAGCAGGGTCACCTACAGCAGGCTGCACAGAGCAGTGGCCAGGCGGGTTTTGAATGTTTCCAGAGAAGGAGACCCCACAGCCTCCTTGGGCAGCCTGTGCCAGGGCTCTGTCACCCTCAGGGTAAAGAAGTTCTTCCTCATATTCAGCTGGAACTTCCCATGGTGCAGTCTGTGCCCCTTGTCCCTTGTTCTGTCACCAGGCACCACTGAAAAGAACTTGGCCCCATCCTACTTGAAAAGATAACTAAAGCCTAATATATACCCACCTAAATATGGACACAGCCTTTAAGAGGTGTCAACAACCGTAACTGATATATTAGAATGTGGTAGTTGGGCAGAGTCGACCATATGGAACAGAATATGGGGCCTTACAAATGCAAACCAATGTTCTCTTTTGCCAGGATAGGTTGGACTAGTTGATCCTTAAGGTCTTTTCCAACCTAGTGTTCAATGATTTCTATTGTATCAGTATGGAAATAGGATCCCTTAAAAGGTAAGTTGGTTTCTGTTTGGATACCTAGTAGGAAGTTTCCCAAAATAATGGTAAGGGAGGTACTTAAAGCTGACCCCAACAGGAGCAAATGACATCCTTTGCAAACCCTAACAGGTGGAGAGAAGGATCTTTGCCTCCAAGAGCTTTGGGTCCTCCTTGTACCACCACACACAGAACAGAGACAAGAGACACCTCAAGGCCATCCTTGCTCAGTCTACTTCACTCCTGAAATTCCTCTCTGAACTGCCCCTCTCCCCTCTTCAATCATAAACTCCTGACCCATTCAATATGCCTTCTGTTCTGCAACTGTGCATGTTCAAGCCTCCACCAACCCCCAACTCCCTCTGAAAAAATCATTCTTTCCTTTCTCCTCCACACTGTTTATCCTTCCCAGCTACTAAAAAACAACACAAAACCCAAGATGGGTAAAGAACTACAACCTTTTTTTTTACTCCAGGAGATAAGTTAGAAGAAAGATATACCACCAGGGCAGCGGTCCCAGAAGATTGGATTTTTCCAATTCGTAACTGTGATAAGGCAACAGCTGAATCTTGAAGGAGTGGCAAAAGTAGAAAAAGAGCTGAAGCTGGAAGCAGTCAGCTCACACCTCTTCAGACATCACATTGATTTGTCCTCCCA
This sequence comes from Falco punctatus, assembly GCF_963210335.1. Lineage (NCBI taxonomy): Eukaryota > Metazoa > Chordata > Aves > Falconiformes > Falconidae > Falco > Falco punctatus. Next base: position 9,124,384 of record NC_137594.1, read on the forward strand.
CCCTAGATTGTAACTTATTTTTGTATGCCTTCAGCCTGTTCTGCATAACTCCTAGCTTCGCTGTTCTGTACCAAGCAGTGTAATGTCTTGACACTCTACTAGTTCCTAATGATGTGGAATGTAATGTGTCACAACAGAATGCAGTTAAGAAATATGCAAAAGAGAAAATGTTAAACCTTGAAAGAAAATCCTGTCTTGGCATACTATTAGACTAATCATGTGAAAATGTTTATTTGCTGTGAAGTCACAGTTATTAAACAAATTGGTCCATTCTGCAGTGCCACAGTACTCTTATACGGTGTTGCAAGATTTCTTTAAAATTATGATGAAAAAGATACATTCAGCTAATGAAATTAATGAGCTTTAATACTCCCTTGAAGTACAGGTTTTCAGCACAAATTTGCTTCATTATCACAGCTCTGTAAGCCTTGTAATGCATAATGGTCACTGATCTTACCCAGAACACAGTGAAACATGGCAAAAGTTTAATTGTACATGCACCTACATTTTAAGGCAAATAAGGCAGTCTCCAAGGCTATTAATACAACAGACGCCTTTTATAATTAAAGGGATAATGTCCAAAGATTAGCTGGAAAGTATTTTAATTAAAGTTAGTAAATTACTGTTGAAGTTGTCATTACATGGAAACCCAATTAAAATTAGATGCTTAATTTTGCAGCAGTACAGCAACAACAGTAATTTTTCCAACATCTGTGTCACATACAGAACCCCACCTCACACACTGGAACACCCGACTTGGTATAAGTTTTCCTCAGTTGCTTAATAGATACTGTATTGTAAGGAAAAGAACCAAGTCTAGTGCACCATAACACGGACTTTATTTTTCTCCTTGCTGTTCAATAGAAGACTTCTAAAAAATCTCAGCCAAAAAGAGTAGCATTTACATAAAAAGCCATTTTAATGATTTTATAAATATGTATATACACACACAAAATGCAGCATTAATGCTGGAAAACACTTTCTATGGACACCATCTTAATGAATGGATAAAAAAGCACAAGGAGGACTATTTTTCTTGAATGCATTGGTAGTACAATACAGATCTACTACAGCAAGTCTATCTAAAAGTGTATTTCAATAATTCAATTTAGTAAATGTTTACAGGATCTTTGGATGGTACAAAATGACTCTGGCAAATATTTAAATAATTATAGGAACACATATTTCGTCCAGACAGAGAAAACATTAAGCTCACATGTTGTGGTGTTTTTGTTTTGTTTTGTTTGTTTGGGTTTTTTTATTTAGCTTCCTAAGAGCATACACTTTTTGTCTACCTTGTTGGTTTTATGTGACATCAGACTGTATTTCTAGTTTGCTTTCTGTGTCACAAACATTTATTGTGTACTCTCCAGGCCATTCACAGACTGGAAAAGGTCAATCAAAAACAAAGTTTAAGAAAACAGTTACATAGATATAACCTTTAGAGAGTATGGTGAAATCCCTGAATGAACAGTAACAGTTTTTACACCCACTGTTCACCAGAAACCTGAAATTAGATTTGTAGTTGGTACCCCTCAGGAAGCAGTAAGTCCCCACATTTTTGTGCTGTTAGTCAGGATATGTGTCCAGAAAGGGTTTAGAGCAGTAATCCCATGCATGCAGTTGTGGTAAAGGAGCTACTAGTGATGAAACCTACAAATGAAGGTATTTTTCTTTGCTGAATAGAGACCCCTTATGTAAGAAAGTAAATTTAAAAGCTGACAAAGATATCAAAGTTGCACAGAGGACAGCTAGTGCCAAGGCTGAGCTGGGGTGAAAAGAAAGAAAATACCCAAACATTTGAGTATCGTCTTGTCAAGCAAATGCTCCTGCTGAGAGCATGAGCCCAAGAACTTCCTTCTTCAGCCCTGAACATGTTCTACTCTACCTAAGTCCCACCACATCCCACTAGTACATCAGTTGTCCGCTCTCCCCCAAGGGAAGGGTGGCCTGGTATTACATGCAAATATTAATGTGTCAAGTGATATACAGCCTGTTGCAAATAACTACTGTAATCCACATTGATACAAGATACAATATCCTTTGTATATAGCTTTCAAAAATAGCACAAGCTATTTGTTGGAACTATTTTATAATTTATTACTGCACTAACATTCAGCACACTGTGCCACATAGTGTACACTCATCCTATTTGATCTGGTACTAGTGAATCAGTTATGAGTACTCAAGTTCTACCCAGACCGAACAAGTGAGAGACTACCTTTGTCAATATTTCCCTTTTACTACCAGAATTAGTAAATTCTGGTAGTAAACATTATACTTGCACTAGATATACTGCACTGTATTATGCAAAAGAGGCCAAGCCAGAGTGATCTTTAATCTGCTGGAAAGGCCATCTATGATGGCTTTAATGGCATGTGGGTGCTGCACAGTTCCCGTGCTTCCCTTTACAGTTTCATTAAGAAGGTATCCCTTACAGGCTGAAGTTGAACAATTGTGTGGTTTGTATGTGGCAGACATCTTTTGAACCTAGTAACAGTGAGAAGTATTTTTATTACTTGTTAATTCACTATGAGTCAGCAGACAAGTTTAACTCTGTTAACTCAGCAGGAAAAGCATTCTGGTGTGTGCGCTACTGGTCAGGCAAATGGAGTTTTCCATATCGGCCCGTAATTACTAATAACGTGGATAGAAATTTGAAATGTGTGCTTTAAGAGTAAACTGATGCACTACTTATCATTTTCTGTTTCTAAATTAAAATTACTGTTCCTGTAATGATGGGCAGAGCAAAGGTTAGACTGTCAAAGCTGGCTGACAAATAGAATTCATTTCAAGACACCGGAGTGTACTGCACGCCTTGCACATCCACAGCACAGATACCTCCTATTGAGTCAAAAGCAGAGATACACCACAGAGTTGAGCATATATCTAAATGCAGTGTCTGAAGTGTTATTGATTTTTATAGCCAGTCAGAATATGTTCAACAAAATTGCTGTCCTTTTACTGGTTCTGACCAGCTCTGTTGACTCCATCTACAAGACTGTCTTTGCATTTCAAAGAAGTGTTTAGTCGGGGTACAAGGAGGGATCTATCAAGAAACTCCATACATTAAAATGCTGCAATCAAGAACACAATGTTAATAGCACTGACAATGCTGAAATTGCCTTTCTGGTTAGTTTGCTCCCATCTTAAAAAAAATAATAATATTGAAAGCTTACAACTGCCTCTTTCTACCAGCTCAGTACTGTATATTTTCTTTTTGTAACTAGACTTACTTGGAAAATTCTTACAAGCATTTTTAACCTTCTTGCTACTAAGACTACTGCCAATATCTCAGTTATACCATTCCCAATTACCCAGGAACTTAAGAATTTCTGCTAGTTTGAACTAATTGCATGTGGTTTATTTCCTGCTTTTTCAATAGCAGGATATTAATTAGCATTAATATTTACTTAATACATTTTATTACAGCAAAATGAATGATGATCTTTATTAACTTGAACTGAAAAATTATGATATTGTCTATTCAATCACTGAATATATTCACTGCATTTGTATTGTGTTGGCTTTCTTAGGATCCTACTATATTTTCCTCACGCTGGGATAATGAGTCTCCTAAATTGCTATCTGCAATAAATTTCTTGTGAAATGGTTCAGTTTCCTTCTTCCACTCCTTCATTTTCTGCTTTGAATAGAGAACCCTATAGCGAGATAGAGATTGCAAAGAAAAACGACTCAGAGAAGACAAATCACTAAAGAGTTTGGAAAAGGATAAAACCAACAGGTTCAGGGATTACAAAAGGCACCAACTGGTCATTTCAGTTGTATTCACACCAAGTCTTACTCCAAAATACATTTGATAAGTTTGTCAATAACACCATTAACTTTGATATAATTTTTCTCTGCTTCTTTCCAGGTCTGAATCTGACAGCTGTGTCCTGTTGATGCCTTTTGTCAGAAGCATGTCTCCCATCCTACAACAATGACGCACCTCTCCTCTATCAAGACCCTCTTGTTTACTCCCCCTGTCATCATCCATCCACTCCCTCATTCCCCCCCCGCCCCTTTTTTTTTTTAAAAAAAAAAAAAAAAAAGAGGAAACTGCTACACCTCCTGGGTGCTTTTATTCTCATCCTTCAAGGTAGGACCATTTCCTTGAATCTTTGGCAGTTAACTCCTCAAAGTCACAAAGCAAATGAACATGGATTTTACTTCAGCAATTTTTTCTTTACACTGTAAGAATCATCTCAAGCAATACAAGGTATGGTGCAAAACCCCTTTAGAGGAAGAAATCAGAAGCCTTCTAAAGCCTTCTCTTCCACACTTAGCTGATGACAAGATCAACAAGATAGCAGGGAGAGATACTAACTGGGTAGAAATCCTGTGCAGCTGAGTGCAAAGGCCTGATATCTACTTAAAAGCCTGATATTAAATGAAATTATGTTCTGACAAAGAGCAAACAGAAATAGAAGTCCCAAGAATTTTGCTCTGTTGTCCTGGTCACTCACTAGAACCTGTTATAACAATATTTTAACAAATGCTGTAGGACCTATGGATTTACAGTAAACTGTTTCATTTAGTCCATTTTCTTTTGAAAAGTCTATTTCTTTCAAACTAAGTACTGTTCAAGTCAGCTTTATAGCAGCATCACTGGCCTTTACTGCAAAGGGATACATGTAAGATACTTCGAAAAGTGTTTTTCCTTTTTCTTTATTCCAACAATAAACTGTTGACTCCAGCTGAACGCCTGATCACACAGATAGTTACATTCATGAGAAAAATGCTCCCAAATGAGCATTTGAGCCTGACTTTTTGGACTGTCAGACATGACATAGATTAAGAGCAATAGCAGGGTAAAGCATGCTACAAGTATCTGCTTTCAGGCTCTTCATGTATTTTGGCGTTGCCTATTCCTGCAAGAAACAAATTAATGTAACTGCCCTGCCCACCCCCACACCCCATTCCTATAAGGATTCCAAATTACTTATTTAAATCATTACTTTGCCTTCTCTTTTCTACTTGGGACAGATCTATCACATACTTCATCAATTGAGGCTGATTACCATCAATCTTATTATCCTACCCAGCTAGAGATATATTCATGCACACCTACCTCTCACTTTGAAGTCTAATATTTAGCTTCTAGGACTTAAAGGATCCATGTATTGTCCATCACACCTTTAACAGACAAGTTGTGTTTCAAAGGTCAACAACAGAGTTGCATTAATTAATACCAGAATTGGGCTTTTTTCACCTTTGAGGGTGCTTGATTTAAATAATGTGTAGAAGGTTCATGCTCTGAACCTAGCTGGCTCATGAAAGCAATGATCTACATTAGCTGACTGCAACTAATTCTGACTTGCCACTCTGACAACCCTCTTGCAGTCACACCCCCTTCTCCATTTTTAATATAGTACTTATCTTTTTATCCCATATCTGAACTACTGCGGTTTTGAAGCAGATGCATGGCATACTAAATTGCAGTGGCTGTACAGTACAAGAAACCAAGATTGCCAACACAGATGCATTTCTTTAGTATGGTTTTCCCATACTACGTGGGAAGCCTAGGATACTATTAACGTAGTATTTGTGCTGTGGTTTCTTTCAACTTGTTTCTCACTTTTCTAATACTTTTGTCTTCTAAAGTTTCTAATATTTTATTTTTCTTCTTGCTCTTAGAAAAGTTTAAGAAATTTAGTGAACATATACCAGTTAATTATAAAATTAGTCATAAATCCTGGAACCAATAAAGTCTCAATAGCACTCTGAAGGTTCACTGATCCTTTGCTTGCTTGAAAGCTATATGTCACCATCAATATTGTTATCCCTCAAAATATATTGTCCCATTACCTTCATCATGAAGGACAAAGAAACCACCTACTTCTCTCTCCTTCAGCAATATGCGAGTTTCTAAGATCTTTAAGAATGCACTTTCTGTACTTGTAGGCCTAATTAACTACTTTTCCCCTTTAGTTAATGACAGCTCTTTAGATAACATTAAATATATGCCACAAAGAATGGCTGCTGTAAAGAACAAATTATCCGAACAGTATGCATTTAATTGTTGGGTGTTTTTTTCTCTCCTGGAAAGTTCAGCTAATAAAAGGTGTTCAGCTTTGTTCACATAATCAAATAGACTTAAATGCAAAATTGTTTGTGATAAAATGCAAAAAAATTTAATCTCTAATCATCTTTCTCACCCGATCATCTTTTTTTAAAGACAGTTACCAATAAAAGCTTTTTTGGTGATGTTTATTGTAGTAACATAGCCTACTTTCTCAACCAACACAAATATTCTTTACCAAAAGTTTTTGGGTTTGTTTCTTTTTTTTGTCTTGTGTAAGAATTTTTTTAATGTTTTCCCACAATTTTACCATTAAAAATACAAAGCACAAAATACAGGGGAATATCCTGATATATGTTGTTTTACTGGTTTTAATACAGAAGACTCAAGTAATGAAGCTCCATCTTTTCCTCAGAGAAAGATGAAATTGAACACAAAAAAATCTCTGATGTTATGGAGATTCATATGTATTTTTTACAAATATGCCTAACAATTTAATGAAGCTTTTATGAGTTTTCCCCAATATTAATAAATTTTACTATTCTTAATTATTACTTTTGGAGGGTAAAAATGCAACCATTAAAAAACCACCTTGGATAAAATCCAGTTAAGAGAAATTTTGAGAACTCCAGGATCTGTACCATGGAAAGGCTGATCATGGAAGCACTGCAGTATGGTTTTGCAGTAACACACTTAAGCTTCACCTCCATCACCTTTTAAGCTTTTAGACCTTTTCCCCACTCCTATACAATTTAGAATGCGTAAAGTGATTTAAACTTTAAAGCTCAAACTGTGACTGCTCTTCCCCTTTGAGCCACAGTACGTAGAAGCAGACAATTTCCTGAGGATCCAGTTCCCTCCATCATGAGGGTTAATGAGTTAAACAGTATCAAGGTAGGGAGGAAAAAGAATGAGTATCTGATTGACAGGACAATATCAAAGTATATTTGATGTATGTACATACATACAAGCAAGCACCCTACCTTCCCCATCTGGCTCCAGGGAAAGAATGACATTGTTGAAGGACAACGTGAGGATACACTAAGAAACACCCTCACATGCAACTGTTAATTCACTGATTCTTTTCTGCTTTTTATGCCTAACAAGAAATCATTCACAGGTTTTCTCTAATTTAAGATATTGCATTAATAAATAAGGTCATTTAAAACAGCAGGTTTCAGTAAAATTTAGTTATAATGTAGAATTAATAAAAGTTATGTCATCTTACTTATAGGATGAGCAGCATTGCATTGGATATTTACATTTTTGAGTAGTAGGATTATCTCCCTCTCCATACAAAAAAAAATAATTAAACTTGTACAGACCAAGTCAGCATTCTAGATCATTAAAAGAATTCAACACATCAGGCCATGTGTCTTATTCTGTATTACTTTATACTTGCTTGATGTAAAGTATTCTGTTACACATTCCACTTCCTCCCCCCCACCCAGATTCATCATCATTTGGCTCTTTGCCTTGTTTTTGCTTGTGCTTTTGCTGAGCTAAAGAATCAATATCTGTATAAGCCAATTTTTAATTAAACAAGCTGATGCTAACATTTTCCTGGTTTTAATAGTAATATATATATCTACACACAAAAGAATAAATACGTAATTATCTACTATAAGCCATATTCAAAAGTTTCTGAGGGGTAGACTTTTGATTAACTTGAACTTTTGAATTTGGTCCTAGAAACAAACACATCACCAGAGATCCACAGCCAACTGGAAGAGAGAGATCAATGTTGCTCTTTTCTCCCTTGGTTGGTCCTACCCTGACTACAACAGAAAGCAAAATGAAACGCTGAAGAATCAGATGCTCTGATTTACTCAATGAATGCTGTGGAAAACCGTCTGTCCAAAATTTTAGATTAAGGGTGTAGTTAAGACTGAAGATGACAAAAGAATCTAGTTTTACAACAGATATTTTGAAAAGCCTCAAAGAGATTTGAAATACCAGAATGTAAGATGTGGTCTCTGCTAGAAGGCAGAAGACAGAGTGCAGAGGAAGTAAACCAAGACTTCCAAATCCAGTTAAAAAACACTTTTCCTCCTCAAAATTTCCTTTGCTCTCATTTTTTAATACCACACTAAATTAATTGGTTCAGAATTTAGAGTGTGATAAGACGTAATTCTGTAAAAGTATATGAGAACATTGCTGAATTGATATACCTTATTTTAAGGGATGTCTCTGCAAGATAATTGCTTGACAAATAATTGCATTTTCAAATAGTGGACCACCAGGTCCTTCTGTGGTATGAAACACAGATACAGATTTACAAATATTCATGGAGAGTATTGATAACAAGCTGGACAATCAGGCTGAGAAAGACTCAGCAGAAGAACAAAAAGTGCACGTGTTACAGCTATTTTCAAGGTTAATATGTGCTGTGAGCACTGCAGTTATACCACTTCCGAAAAGAAGTATGTGGAGAGCAAATGACAGCTGAATGAACTGTAGTTTCAATGAGAGGTATTGGTGTAGGTAGTCTCATCACCAATTGATACTATAGAAGCCCACAGAAGGACTTCCATCAGCATATTCTCCTCAGACTGTCCTACAAGCTCAAAGGTAGAAAACTATTTCCAAAGCATTTGTCAAGAAAATGAGTGGTGCCATAGAAAGAAAGCAGCTACTATAATCTCCTCTTCTTGCAGTGCCTACTGTCACACTGGACACAGTAGCTAGATCCTGATCTTGGGTCTCTTCTCTGCCACAGGGGATTTAAACCCACGTGCTTTGGTCTTACTCTCAGACTACCAGCTGATCTGTCAGGCTGTGGAGAGCGAAACACTGAGAGCAAACATCTAGAATTCTACCCTTCTGTAAAATGTTTAAGATCAGAATTTGAGCTACCTATGCAGCTTTGGTATCTATAAAGGTTAAATGACAAGTGATGATTCTTCAGCATTACAAGTTATGACTTGGCCAAAGCCACAGCTTCTGGTTTAGGATGCTGCATCACGTTTCTATAGAGAAACCCGATGGCAGGGCACAGTTCTGCGTGGCATTCTGCAAAGGTGCTCAAATCAGGGCCTACTACATAGGATTTAAAACTATCTTTTTATCAAATCTTCTTAAGACATTCTGTGCAGTGGAAGGGAAATAGTTTTGTGTCAATTTATACAGGATTTAATAATAGCATATTAAAAAGTTGTTTCCTATTAAAATCTACACAGGTTTTCTATTATCATGAGTATTAATAACTGGAGATATATATGCCAGATCTTCATTTAATTACAGGCATATAACTTACACAAAAAGCAGTCATATCTTCCAAGTAATTACAGGCAGCTCTAAAGTATATTATTGTATTATTAAATTAAAAATCTGGTAGTAGAAAGATCAGAAATTAAATACAGAATCATCCAGAATTCAAAGAAACAGTAGGCATAGAAAGTGAAATAAGCTAAATTATTCAAAATTAAAATACAGTTTTTACACAGAAGAGAATTATATGCAGTAGTGTTTTGCTGCAGTTTTCCAAATCAGATATAGCTACCAGAAAAATATTCAACTTTCATTAAAATAAGCCAGTTTATCCTAAAGAACAGGAACAGCCAAAGAATACTTTTCCCCCAGTGAAAGTTTCCAGAAAGATCCGCCATGCCTAGTAGGATGAAGAGAATTAACAGCAGCATCATACAATCAGGCATAGTGAGTGATTAAGCAATATTGTCAAACCTCAGATCTTCAGAACTTGTACATATGTATTTGATTTATGCCCTCTTTTTGAAAGAATAGAAACACTACCAGTCATAGACGCACCACATCTTGAACTCCACCATTGCATGGTCACTGCAGCCAAGGCTGAGCTTCGCATTCCCCACCAGCCCCTCCTTGTTGGTGAGAACAAGGCCCAGCATGGCACCTCTCCACATTAGGTCCTCTGTCACTTGCACAAGGAAATTATCATCAACACATTCCAGGAAGTTCTTGGATTACTTATGCCCTGCTGCGTTGCTCTTCCAACAGATGTTGGGGTGGTTGAAGTCCCCCATGAGGACCAGGGCTTGTGAATGTGAGGTTGTTCCTATCTGCCTATAAAGGGCTTCATCTGCTTGGTGTTCCTGGTCAGGCAGCCTGTAGCAGACCTCACCATAATGTCACCTGTCCCTGCCCATGCCCTCCCTTTAATCCTGACCAATAAGCTTTCAGTCAGCTCCTCACCCATCCCCAGATGGAGCTCCACGCAATCCAGCTGGTTGCTGGCAGAGGGACACACACATCCCTCATTTCCCCTGCCTGTCCTTTCTAAAGAGCCTGTGTCCTTCCATTCCAACACTCCAGTCATAAGTCAGCCTACCATGTTTCTGTGATGCCAGTGAGATGACAGCTCTGCAGGTGTGCACACTAACTCCGTGTTTATTTCCCATGTTACATGTGTTTTTGCATAGAGGCATTTAAGGTGGGCCCCCGATGAAGCAGACTTACAGGCTGGAGCAGCTGGAATTCCTGTGTGATGCTCTTCATATGCTGCCCTGTGACCACTCTCCAGGCATCTCTTGATGGCACAGGCATCAAACTGGTAGGAGTGGGATGGTTTGGGGTTCCTCTCCCACCTGGCAACTTCAGTTTAAAAACCTCTCCACCAGCTTGGCAAGCCTGTGACCAGAGATCCTGTTACCCTTCTCTGACAGATGGATCCCATCGGCTCCTATTAGATCAGGTTCCTCAAGTTAGTGCCATGGTCTACGTAGCCAAAACCTTGGCTGTGACTCCAGTCCCATAACCATTTGATTTGATCCCTTATACTGTCCAAAGGTAGCAAGACAAAATCTTGAAGAAAGAGGCACAGGCCCTAATCCAGACTGCTTAAACTAGCCTATAAAGTCTTCGTTAAGATACCAACAATCCAAGTCTGAATATTTTGTCCACATCTTTGTTCAGCCCTCAGGAGACAAACCTGGCTGTGTAATGATGACAGAGGACTTACAGACCCCTGAAGTCATACTTCATTTACCTTAGTCTCAACTGCCCCATAAATTGTACTGTTCAAACATAAACCAGTTCAGCTTTCATTCTACTCTAAGTCAGCAAGATTCACCCTGAATTAATGATGAGTCTTAGAGATGGAAAATAGTACAGATTAAAAAGGACCATAATACATAAAACTGCATTTTGAGGTTGATCTGGATATAGACTTTAAGCTAGCTGTTACATATTTTACAGTCTATTTAGAGCAGAATATCCAGGAAGCATTTTCAAAGCTAGTTCTAGGAGCCTTTACTATATGACCATAGAAAGGCAAAATAAGTGAATCTGCTAGACATGTATCTAAAGTGTACATCTAGTTTTATGCTTAAAACAAATGTTTAATGTCAAAAATATTGAAATGTTATATTTTTTTTTTTACTCTTTCCAGTAACGAATGGAGCCAGAACTGCCAAAACATTGTAAGAAAGATTATATTAATCAGATTTCCTTTTTGGTTTTGTAAGCTCAACAGGTTTCTAAATTTGTGATTAGTTCTGAACTTCTGGATGCTTTTCTAAACTGAACTCAAAGCAAACCCTTTTGAAATCTGCCCTGCTACACTTGCATTCCAGTAACATCACAGACTGGCCACCGCTTCAGAGGCTAAGCCAAAGTCCACATGCAGACATGAAGTGCTGAAGATCTGCCTTAAGGTTCTGCAGCTTGCATGTCAGCTTTTTAACTTTGTATTTTTATAAATGACTCACACTGGGAGTTTTGTCATGATATTGTCAACTATTGCCTTTTTCTCAAATTCATTTTCTCATTAATGTAGACAGAACTCCTATAAAATAAAGCAGGGCATTTTCTCTCCCTACTTGTCAACACCACAGATATGAATACCTTTATTGCTGATCCTCTACCCCATCATCTTTAGTTGGGAGTTTTTACTTCAATGTGTAAAATGCCAGAGAGGTTATTCAGTCTTAAACTATATGAGAACCTTTACAATTTTAAACAAGTATCAACTACATTCATAACAAGATTAAAAATAAGTTTTATTAGTAACCTTAGCAAGTGCATTGCAAATATAAAGGCTGTTAAATTTTATAAGGCAGTAACATCCTAGTAAGTGCCTGAAATGTCTATCCACCCTCATAATGACCAGCTGCCTTTGACCTCATCTCAGTAGGGAAATACACAACATGTATTAGTTGGAGACTACTTTAGAAAGAGTGTGCTGGTTTCAAACTCTTACTGCACAAGCGGGTTTATTCTGGCTAATTCAAAGTGTCATTAGAGTGGATTAAAGGGAGAAGGAAAGAGAAAGAGCGAGGGAGAGAAGGTAAATTAATTCCTTCATACCAGAAAGCCAACTTTCAGTCAGCTTTTCCCTGGATGTTTGTATCTGCAAGCCTACTGAGGATTCCAGCAGAAGAAAGTCTATTAATTTTCCATGTACTTGTTGACGAAAAAGCTATCAGGATTACGGGTTGAATATTTCTAGAGTAGGGAAAGTAAGGGATGCAATTAATCTCTGTGAACTAAAATATACCTCTTTTCATTAATCTTTTATTGTAAATGAGCAAAGTAATTGAACCAGTAACACACTGTCAGAATAAATGCAATGCCAGTGGGATATGCATGAGAGAGCACATACTGATTGAGTATTAAATATCTAACAGCAATAATTTATGGTTCATTACCTCTTTTTGGAGTTCCTTAGTTGCAAAGTGCTTGAATTTTAAGTAGACAGTCTTTCAGCAGAAACTGCTTTCAAATGCTGAACATAGCAAATGCACAAAACCCTCAGCAATCTACTTAATTTTAAGAGTTTTGTACTCAGTTGAGCTAAACTCGGTACTGTCAGAAACATGCAATCTATTTGCAAGTTGGATTAACGCAATTGAAGATGCAGTGATAAATACTTCAAGGACCATACACAAAATGAAAGTTACAGATTATGAACAGAATAATTCATTCTATACAACAGAACTGCATATAAGCAGACCTCATTTAAAAGTGACCAAATACCTTGTTATATGTTTTTGTGTAAGACTACTTCAAAAATGCTGAATTCTAGAAATGTGATCAAAGCATGGCCACTTAAATGGCTATATTACATGGTATAATTGGCATAGTCAAATAGAGTAATTACTCCAACTGTTCATAGGAAAAGTCAGACATCCACTTGTATAATATAATAAAGAAAACATTATTTATACAACTAGAATATTCCTGACAGCATCAGCTCTGGAGATTTGTGGCAATGGTAAGAGCTAGTAAGAATGTGGCCTCTTTCCCCCTTGCCCCTTTCGCAGACTCCTAGCAGGATCACTTGCAGGGGAAAGATGTTGCTTTTGCAAAATTGAGACACCACGACCCTCTTTACCAACAGGCCTCCTGACAGATTCAAACTGTCCTGCTTTGATGGAACCTTTCAAGGATCAAAGAAAAGATCAAACTGAAAGTGGAAATAAATGCCTCAGTGTTTTTATACCCTCTTCATATTGACTTCACATGAGTGTAGCTGACTAAATCTGAGACAAAATAGAGAGGAGTCAGTCCAAACACGTATTTTAATCCTCTTTCTGAATTTTTCTGTTGCCTCTGGAATTGGTCCTGGAATGTGTGCAGGGCTTTGTAGACTCCCAAGCCTATCTGTTCCTGGTGAATTCTGCTCATCTGTTGAAAATTAAGCTGTCCTATTCAGAAACCGTTCACTTGGCAACAAACCACTCTATGTTTACTGTTTATTGATTTTTGCTAACTGGGACTATAGAGAAGAAGCATTTCAGTTTCAAAGTCGTCCCAGAGGACACTGGCAGGTTACAATCACTTATACTGTAAAAAAGATTCATGTTAATTGACTTTATATTTACATATTATGAATGCATATTTTAATCTGTTTTACATGAATAAGTCCTCCACAATGAAGATTTCATTTCCTTTTTTAAAACAACATAACTACTTGCCTTATTTGAAGAGACAAATCTCTTCTAAATTGTTTTGACCTTTCCTAGTGTCCCTTCTTAAAGTAGAAGTTGTATCTGCCTTCTCAGTTCAGGAATTTCTTATCTTAAAAAGCAAAGGGATGAAATGAACTTCAAACCAAAACCATTCCATTGTGCTCTTTCTAGTTTGGCAAGTCACCCTATCTGTCTATATTTGGAACAGCCAAATCCTTGACCAGCTCAACTAAATTATTTTTAGTCACAATAGACGAAAGGCTGAAAATAGACCAACTTCAGCAATACACTGGAAAAGGTCTCTGGTCAAAACCAGGAAGACATAGAGCTATCCTAGGTTAATAAAATGGGAAGATTGGGACATTTATCTTTTCTAGAGCTGAACCGACTGAATGTGGCGGCACTCCTACATCTCAGCAGAAGCACCCTTGGCTTCCCAGTGTCCTGCTGTTGCTGTTTAATCTTTTGTCCTCAACCATGGCAAAGTTTTATCCTCCTCCTGTACAAATCTTTTGTTTGAAACTTTCGAAGAAAACCGGCATTTAGATAAAACACCTTATCCAGCTCTAATTTCTTCATCAGATCAGGTCTCAGTCAAGACAGAACTGAGACTTCAATGAAATAATGCCCAGTTATTCAGCACAGTCTCTGGCCTCAGTGCTTCATTTTTATGCACAGAACGTTTTTAGTGGCAGTCATCTCCACCCCATCCTCCAAATATCTACGTATGCTCTGCTGTATTCCAAGACCACAGTAAATATTAAAAACCAGCTGTGCTAACTTCTGAGAACAGAGCAAGACAAAGCTTTCCTCCAAGTACCTGACTTTCTTTGCATAGTATCCATGCATTTTCATAAATTATTAGCTCATATACAGCACATTGCTACTAGCAAAGAGAAACGCCTCCATCTTAAGGCTTCAGGTAAAACCCTAATGAGGAAGCACCTTGCAGGTTGCTATTTGTCATGCATCACATATAAAGCATTGCAATAAAACAATTAAGCATATTCACAGGTGTGAACACTGCAGCCCTTAATGTTATCATCTAATGTCTTCATTTTCAAAACACTAATATCCTCTAGGAAACAGATTTACTCTAGGGTCTTATCTGTTACTGTTTCATATCTTTACAGCACCTTTGTAGCAATGCTCTTTTGTGTTTGAATTACACCCTGCAGAAGTTGCTTCCTGCCACTGAGACAGACCAATTTGTTTCATGACTACAAATCTATATTACTGTCTTTTCTATACTATTTAACAAAGCAAGTCCTTCCACTTGTTACTCTTAAGCAATTAAGGCCTGTATTTCTGGAGACAGTAGTACATGCAAAGTTCATAGCAGGTTTTATTGCAATTAGAAACTACTTCAAGTTCCCATGATCAATACAGTGAAAACATATGTGCATTAAATTAAGAAGTTAAATATAGACAAAGAAAAATCAGTGATAAGGAAATGCAATGGAATAGTTACAAAGAAATAGTTACAGTTTATTTCATGTAAAAGCCATTGTAACATCATAGCATCATCTGAATGGGTATAGCAGCAGAGTGCATATGGAATTTAATTTTGAATGATATTGAAAGGTCAGTACAGAATTGCTCAGCTCATTTTTGTGAAGATAACATGTGTGAACTAGTTATTTCCTCCTTTTAACATATAATGACCTTGTCCATTGATTTAATGAGAAAATTATACATGCTGCACTCAGATTTAACAAACTCATCAGAATTAAAGATATACCAAAGAAAGGAATAAAAAATTAAAAAAATGAATGAGATTGAGACCTCATGCTTGCAACCCAACCATCTGGCAGAAGAAAGCCCAGAGATACCAACACAATGACCTGTGGAGCCTTCGTTATGACAAGCGCTGGAGCAGAGAGGGGAAAAAGCTGTGCAATAGCTCATTCTACCTCAGGTGCACTGACCTCTATTAATGTGATATAATATGAACAATGCATATGGTTAAAGTGCTAAGCCGCATATGTGCTGCTGGTAGAAAGAATGGAAAAAAAGACAACAGTTTAAAACACTGAACTGTAATTATAACTAAAGACTTCTATAATCTTGATTACACTTATGTTGCTTAAGCTATGTTAGGGCTCTATGTCTCAATTCTAAAGACTCCACTAGTATCCCATGTCACAAAGGAACATTCCTTTGTTCATTAAAGTTTTTTAAAATTTTCAATGAATTTTAGTATTTTAATTGATCTCCTCAACTCCTATAACAAATATTGAGACCTGACACCATTAAAGAATCTCTTCTAATGCTTAGAAGTGGAGGAGTGAATAACACTTAATTCTCTTTCTAGCTCTGTTACAGCCACTGTATAACCCTGGCTATGTTTCTGTTATTCTCTATGCCTTTAGGCATCTGCAAATTGCCAGTATTCAAAAGATTTGAAATTTGTGTGATTAACATCCCTAGACCCTGAAAGACAGAACTAAATAATGTAACAACGTATTGATCTGCACTTGCTTTCCACTGCTCGCTAGTCACAGCTGAAGAAATCAGGTTTGAGACACAGAAGTTTAAATAGACTGATAATTGCTTGAGTATTACTTTTCTTGTTGATGAAGTAACTCAACAGTTAGAACATGCAAAAGAACTGCTCCCAGATTGAAAAAAGTAGAAAACTATTTACAGTGCCCTCACTAAAGTTTGGTCCTGTCCTTTTATTTTACGTCAGATGTGATTAGGCTTCCTCATCTACTAGCCATGTGCAAAAGTGTCCTCATATGACAAAGACACAGCCCTGGATCAAAGGACATCCACACTCAAGTGACACATGCCATGTTCCCCATGGCCGATCCCACCATGCCAAACAGATAAAAAGGCTGAGCAGGGCATGGAGCTGCGTCAGAGACAGCAATATTCATGCTGGAGCACTGCCTTGAGATGGCACTGGCATTGCTCACAAACCATGTGCTGTTTAACAGGCGTGGGCTGACAACTCTCTGGCTTGGGCAACAGGTACTTAGAGAAGCTTTAAAACGGTGGTTTGTCTCCCTGCTCCAGTTTATTTCATGGATTATGTGCAGGTTTTTAATTTCACAAGCATATTGAGTGGAAAGACAGGTAAGATCAGAAAGGGAGTTCTGAAAAGGAACAGTACCACAGGGATCCCCTAAAGAAACCCATTAGAGACTCTAACTACAGATAAGTTTTTGAACAATGAACTTTAAGAAATGCTTAATGAGTATTAGATTATACTCAATATACATGTTCCATCTGAAGCCTGAGTAAAATAACTAGATACTGAAATTTATTTTGCTTTGGAAAAAATTGAAAACAAGAACAAACTAAAGACTACTGTATTTATGTTGGTTCTTGTGATAATCCCCTCTGTTTACTTCAAAGCAAGTTACAAGAATATTAAAGCCTCCCAAAGACACGCGTTGGATTGAACGAAATGTAAAAGAAAAGCAGAGGACAAACACAGTTATGCTGATACTCTTCATAGGCATCAGCCTTATGTAAACCACTCTCATCTGACAGAGATTAACAAGGACCAAAGCTCTGTACTATGGTTTTAGGGGTCGACAGATGAGTTTCTTGCTTATGATCTATCTTCCAAATAACCACAGTGTGGCAGTGTGTCATTCCAACTGCAAATGTGTGTTTATTTCCCTAGAGCCAGATGACAGCTAATGAAAAAAAAACCAACAGAAAAGCACATATGGTGGATGACAGGTCCTCTAAAACAACTATTTTGTTCTACAGTGCTGCTTCCAGTCTACATCACTTGCAATCATAGACACAGCTAGGCTCCCATTCTAGAGTCTCCTGGGGTCCCATTTTGTATGAATGCTTGTGAAAGCAAGGGTGCAACACAGAGTGAGTGATAGGTTATGACAAGAGCTACTGAGGTCTGTGTTTTGGGATTGAGGAAAGGGAATAAAGGCGGCTTCTTCTCTTTTGTAGTGTTCTTGTCCTCCCCTGTCCAGTCCCCCCCCCCCCCCCCCCAAAAAAAAAAAAAAAAAAAAAAAAAAAAAAAAAAATCAATCCTAGTGCTAACATTTTATATTCAGTGAAAAGGCTTCTGACAAACCAGTATTTTCTATCAGAAAAAAAACAAGAAAATATCAGAGCTCCACCCTCAACATCCACATGTGGCAAAAGTCCTGATCTGTCCCAGTGAATGTTTCTGTACCATTGGAAAACATTTCACAAGGAAAACTTCAATTCTGAAGCAAACATGTAATTGAAGGTCATGGGATAAAACAAGACAATCACATAATGTTTCCAAAGTAGTCTAATAAAAAGGTATTTCAGGCAGTAAGACTAACTAGACTGGGGTGGTTTTTTAGGTTTTGTTTTGTGTTCCATCTTAAAATAATAGAAGATCATGAAAGGCTGCAGCAGTTCAATCCCTCACTGTAAAGGTAGCATGAATTGTCATTAAGCTGTCCTGGGGCCCATCACCAGCACTACTTCATGCATCTCATGGCTTTCAATTGAAATACTGATCAAGTCTGACCCTACTGAATTTTTACAATTAAAGTTTCAAGGTGACATGCTATGGCATAACATTAAGCATAGATTTCATTTGTCCTTCATTAATAATCAACCTTACAGTCAAATATCCATTAACATGAACTGCATAATAAAATCAACAACAATTTCAAATGAATTCCCATATGAACAAAACACTTCAAATGCTTAGTATTTCACATTCCTCTTTCACCAGATGCAGTTCAGTAACACTCTAGGTCTTTGAAATCTTCATAATGCTTTTTATCTTTTGAAATGAAACATTTTCCTTAGACTTTCATATCATACTTATTACTTCACATCAGTGCCAAGTCAATTCCCTTTCTGGATTACATCAGTCCTCTTGTATCTCCTTTACCATTTAGCCAACAAAATCCTTCCTCTGGATCTTCTCTGAGCATGTATTTGTAAAAAACCCAACACTGTTCTAAACGAAATTAACAGAATCAGATACTAAGACACCCTCCTCTGCTTCATAGGCTGGCATGTACAATAAGTAAAAATTCAGAGTTAAAATACATAAAACAAAATCACAATTGGCTTGCTATGTATAGCTTGACCTGGCAATGCAGACCTTTTAGTCACCCATTGGTGTACTGAATTATTCTGAAAATAATCCTTCAGCAGTGTAAACTCATGGGTTTTTTTTCCACTGTCCTTTAGATGTGGCTTTTTTTTTTTTTTTTTTTTTTCAAGGAAGGAAAATTTGATCTGGTATGCACATGCAACCTGGTACTATTCTGTTGAGAAACATTAATGTTCAGCTCCAAAGAACAAAACTTTCGGCCATTATCAGTGTTAACAAAGAAGATTTTACCAGTTGTGACTGGAACCTCTCAAGATTTCAGATTTAACTACTTTTCATGGATGTGAACAGTGTGATTGCTCCTGTTCTGCAGGGTAGAGGTGAACTTTGTCATGCTCAAAAATCTGTGCTTTTTGATGTTAACTACCTTCCTATAAAATCCTGTGAATGCAAGATAAGGAGGCTTTTACCTGAGAGCAGCTAAGTCTGATAAGTGAGGTGTTTGATTAAGCTCAGCTAAGATTAGGAGAAAGTTATTGATGCCTTATCTCAAAAGGACTATACAGTTAGACAGCTATCTCAGTAAGAAGCCGCCCTTTTTCTCAACATCAGACAAAGCTGGAATATAACCATTTTTAATCCAATTCACTTACAGAATTCAGACAATACTATTCATTTACTATAGTTCAAGTTGCAAAATGTCTATGGCAGATTAGGGACAATATTTATGACAAGATCCAGAACAGTACATATGGAATTCTCAAACACTGAATATTTAGACAATAAAGATTTCCTAACACTTCTCCTTCTTGAGATGAAAGCACGTGATTTCTGAAGTACTGCTTCCATTACACAGTATCTCTCTGAACATAATGCAGAGCAATTTCCCAGTACTTTATGAAATCTGTTCCTTTAGGCTGCCATTTACATTCTAGGAATTACAGTCCCATACCAAGCATTTGCATAGAGATCATTAATATTTAAAGTGGGACATAGAACTTAAACAATTGAAAAAATATAAAATCATAGAACACATGCACGCACCCTTCCTTATATGCCTTTTTGCAGTGGAAGGAGCTATGCATCCCCTCTCCCCACTGTTGGTTTTTGCAGGGGTGGTGGTTTTTTACTTTAAGTTTGAAAGTCTCCTGTTGCCTAGACAGCACGAGCAATATCTGGGGAGAAGAGTCTTATGGCAATATTGAAACTGTTGGGGATGGAGAACAGAACAGAGCAAAAGACCCTTAACCCCACCATGTTGGATGACCAAGATTTCCTCCTCACCTCCCTGCAATCCAGGAGTGTCCTGCAAAGGAATTCAAGAAGTGGCCTGCACAGCTCCATGCTCAGCACTCCTTCCTTGTCACGTCCCTGCCCCTCCAGCTCCCGTTCAGGGTATCTGCTTGTGGCATCTCTCACACCATGGTGCCTAGTTCTCAAAATAATGCTTATCTAATGAGCAGTTCTCAATTACAGACTTTAGCGTTTCAGTGGCCTCAGACTTCTAGGGAAGTTGATTTATTTTTGTTGGACTGATGTGAGACCAGTCTTGGACTTTTACTGAACTTGACCTTCTCTCTCTCCTCCTGTAAGTTGCCTGACACATTGTTGTAAGTATACAGACTTAGTCAAGAAATTGCAATTATCAAAATGCTTGAAACTGGATATATAATTTGCACTTGTTCATCACACCATTTCATTTCCATACTGTTGTATTTTTTTCTCATTTTAATTGAGTTACTATGCTGCAAATTAGGGTTACTTAGCATTCCTGCTCTGTAGTTCTTGCTTAAAGCAATCATCTATGAGGTATCCCACTGAAATAGCTAAATTCTTGCTGTAAGGGCTATTTAACTTTTCTTGCTAATCCCGACTGTATTAGCTAATTTAACAAAGGTGTAACATAAATTCTGAATTATTTTTCAGATCATGCCTACTTCCAACATACAAAAGCGAATGTTAAAAAAAACCCCAATGTTGGAGCTACCTGTTCTAAATAGACTTTTGAGATTATAATGATGGTGCAAAAATACAGATACGATCTCTGGAAGTTGTGCAGATAAGCAAACTAAACAAAGCTAGGTAATGCTGTATTTATCTAGGAGAAATATGTATGTCCCTGAAATATAAAAAGAAAGTATCGATTTGCTACTGATACAAAGTCTGTTTCCTTCAAGCACTACTGGCTTAAAGCACTTTCTGGAGTATACTATTGTTGATCATCAAACACAGCACTTTCCTACATCAGCAGCGTAGGAGGTAAGATTATTCCTCTGAGAATTACGGTATTCAAGAGGCAAGTGATAAAATCATTACAAAGTAGACAAGTTATTTAATATTAAATAAAATAGTGCACCAGAGGCTTCTGCACCTACTAATGCTTTTTTATTTCTCAGACTTGTCTCCTACTGGATCAGGCAGAACAGTGTTTTACTTCCATAAATTTTTAATTTGATTTTATCAAAACTGTGGTGAATTCTTCCTACCTCTTTCTGATGCATACTTGAAAACAGCTTGCTGAATTTGTACAGCTGTAGTGACAAAAGGAGGCTCAAAACTCCAGATGAAAGCATCTATTTTACCTGTCAGTAAATAAGCTTGTTTTGCCTAGAGCTCGTATTTCGGCAAGTCAGGAAATTCACTTGTTTGCAAATTTAATTCACTGTTTCATTAATTTCATAAGAGATTGTAAGGCTCATATACCAGCAACTTTATGCCTTGAAGTAAGAAAAAAAAAAAATCATGCACAAACCACTTTACCATTACTAAAAATCTGCAATACATCCAGATCATCAGCTTCACATGTAGCATCAGAGTTGGACGCAGCTGTATACTCCAAGAAATGGTCATTCTGAACAGCGTATTATTAATTCTTCTGCAGTGAACTGCCTGTTTCCAGATATGAAACATTTATATAAAGCAACCGTTCTTCTGGCAGAAACATTGTGGTGACAGTTTCCACTGCAAGAACTACCAGTGACTAAGTTTCCACACAGTGCAGGGTGGCACTAAAGTGCTGTAAAGAATGCAAGAAATTTCTGTACTAACCTGATGAATACAGTTTAGACTTAATTTCTCCATTCATTTTTTTCTAGCTTTGCATGCAAGCAGTAACAGCTTTGGTTAGTATGAAGAGACTGTTTTGGACTGTCAACATGTATCTAAGGGAGCCTTGAGATAGAGTGGAAGACAAATAGACCAAACATTGATTTATAACAACAGTCAGCCAGAGAAGGCAGAAATGTGAGAACAGTGCAAGTAGAGTGTGAAACAAAAACCTGAACTGTCAGGGAACTGAAAGAACAACCAGATGCTTTCTGCAGTGACATAAATTGAAGTAGAAGTCACCAGGCAGAAATATAAGCAATGCTACCACAACAACACGTAAATAATCTGACTTGCTCTAAAAGAGTTGTTCTGTGGAGCTGAAACCAACTGCTGGTTGCATAAATCACATCCACTCTCAGACACTAACAGGCTAGAACATGCATTCTTCAGAGAATGGGAACTATGAGCAGAGCTGGAGTACTCTGTCCTGCTAGAAATGCAATCTAGAACAAAGCAGTTGTCACATTTAGAGTCTGAAACAGAGCCCATTGATTAGGGAGTAGCTGCTGCAGGTACTACATTCTCAATTTATTACTGTTAGTACTTTCTTTCTGCATTAAAAGATGAAGGAATTTGTTATCTAGCAGGGAACATTCAAATGAAAAAAAAACCCTACAAAAGCAATAACTTTTTAGTGTACGTACCACAGCATTACATGATGCATGAATTTGTATTGAATTCCACAGATGACTAATTTTATTGTTCCTGTAAGTCAACAGGCAATCACTAATTAATCATCATTTCAAATAAATGTATTTTTCTGTGTTTCAAAATGTAGAATTGATATAATCTATGCACACGTCACACTGTCATTTAATCTTTTTAACTGAAGTTTACATACAAGCACCTTATGAAGTTTATTCTGAAATAATGGTACTGCTACCGAATACTGAAGATCAAATCTTTCAAGTATGTGAACACTGATTTTGAAAATAATATCTCCAAAAGCTTAGATCAACACAACACACTTTCAGCGGTCAACATGCAGTAATTAGGCCTACTTAATCTCCCCTACAGTTGTGGTGGGTTCTGAGGTTTTTGGGGTTTGGTGTTTTTTTTTTAATAGACATTTATCTTTGGAAATGTTTAAGTTTTAATATCTCAAATGCACCTAAAAATATAATCTCAAAGCTCTTTATAAAGGATAGCATACATTGATTAACTTAATTAATTATTACCTGTGTTTTTGTGTGACAAGGCAAAAGCAGAAAAACCCACCTATTTTCCTCAGACAATTCAACATTGGAGAAAGGTGTTGGACTCTGCAGGGAAACGTCTTTTCCCAAAGCAAATACAATTCAGTCAACAAGAGGAAGGAGTAACATAATGCTTGGCTATATCTGTTTCTTTTCCACTTACTTTGTCCAAGCTGTAATGCAAGAAATAAATGATACTTTCCCTATATGACTATTTTTGCCTTAAAAATTACAAATAAATACACAAAGCATTATTAGAAAAAGAGAACATACTGCTGGTTAAGTGTGTTTTAGCACTATAGAACCTTTCTCACCTTGCCAAAAAATATACACTCCATAGAGACATGAAGCAAAATAAGGGGAAAAAAAGATACCGCATTGAGGTGTGAGATAAAGGTCAGTAAATCACATGAGCATTCTTATGTCAAGACTGAGTCTCAGGGTAAATTACTCTGAGTCCCACGTAGCATCTACAGAAAGTTGTTTAGAGATTCAAAACCTGCCCAAACTAGTATGCTGGAAGAGAATGGAAAAAAAACCTATGAACTCAATCACTTCTAAGTAGATAAAAGAAATCCAAACAGAAAGATTGAAAATATTCACAAACTGAAAAGAAAAAAGTGCATGCTCATTTTGTCAGTTTCTATAAGCAGCAATTAAATATGCATAAAACTAGTGGAACATTTTACACAAAATTGAAAGTTTTCAGAATAATCATATGGTCTCTCTACCCCACCACCACAAGTTAAAAATAACTCCACTTATTTCTGAGACAACTTTGCTCTGTTTCTTGTATTCCTTAACTGCTTCAATTCTGTCATCAGGTTTGTTTTGGCAGGTAGTTCCATTTACAACTTTGACAATAGTTTGTACTGTTTTCTTCCGTTTCTCTTTCTCAAATATGTTGAAAGATTTGCCTTTAAAAAAGGCTTTATGCTAGCACAAAATGGTGATATTACACTAACGCTCAAAAGAGATGAAAGGCTAGTACCCGACACATTAACCTTAAATTCAGCACAGGAAAAACAAAACCAAACCAGCAGAAATTCAGTCTTTTTTGTCACTTTCTCTTCATCACCATTTTGCCCATCATTATTTTTTCTGAATCTGTTGGCCAAAAGGGGAACACAAGATTAAACCAACAAGCCAACATACATTTCAAGACAAAACTAGGTAAACAATTGTGTCGATTGATAAATCATAGTTTCAATGTCCACACACATACAATCCGAATCATGAGTGAAGTTTTTGAAAGATCAACCAGGAAACATTGCAGCATTATGACATTTTCTAGGAACGGCTGAGCATCTGAGGTTTCCAGAGATAACAGAACATATGAAGGCTAGGAAGGTATTTCAATATTTTTATAAACATTTCCTTTTTATAAAGGAGCAAGGATAATTTGAAACAATGCAAAGCATAGATTTTCAGCTTCTGTTACTTTTAGAAGCACAAGACAGACCTTGTTCTGTAATTTTAACCTTAGAGAAGTAGAACTCCCAGTCAATATTTGTGACTATGCAAGTGTCAGTATTTACAATTCCCAGCACTGTGAAAAACACGCATAGTGTATTTGGGTAAGCAGTTAAGTATTTAAGAGAATTGTTGAGAGGCAGGAATTTAGCTCCTGAGAAGTGTGTGAGAGCTTCACGCATTACTCCAAACATACAACTCTACACAAAATGAAAGGGATAGCAATAATTTCTACTTGGTCCTGTTTCTTTTGTTTTCACCTGTTTGACCACTACAGCACACAAGCTATTACTCAACAGTTTACAGCAGAAAATAGAAAGTGCCATCAACACCTCTCCTACAACTATTTCTTCTGTTTGGCCATCAAATAAATTACTTAAAATTTCAAAGATCAGTGGATCATGCAATTAAAAGAAGCACCAGATCATACCACACTGAAAAGTGCTTGAGGGACATGGATGAGCTACTTCACCTCAGCTATGACAGCTGTCTCTGTATATTCTTTTAGTCTATATCAAATATACAATAAATCAGCTCAGTTTAGTCTGAAGTGAATGACTTTATCTACATCAAGGTTTTCCTGCATTTGATACTGGCAGGCAAGCATCAAGCATGGCAGGGGCAATTACCTTAGGTCGACCTGGTAGCTGTGTGTATTAGCTGTTAACTCATTTTGCAGAGACATAAAAATCTGGAAGCCAAAGGTCTTTTGGAAAAAAAGTAACAGAAAACAGACTTTCCTAAATACTTTTCTTCACACGTTAAGCAAGTTTCAAAGATAGGTATAACTCTGCTAATGGAAAACTAATAACTGTATGCCAATTTACTAAGAAAACACAATCAGTTGTACAGTTTCATTCTTCCTTTGCCTCAGTATCAAAATAATTTTAATGTAACTGAAAAAAATATATGAAGATGTTTTAGACTTTTCCACAAATACTGATAGTTACTACCCAATCCATACTTCATCACAACCTTCAGAAAATTCCTGGCTCTGTTCCATATTCTCTATAACACATGGTAAGAACCTGTTACATTTCAGCCTTATTAAATATCTACCTATTTTAGATAGAGTAATACACTCTATTATTTCAGTAAATAATCCTTTTGTCTTGCAAATACAACTAATACATTTTTCCTTCATAGCAGGTAAATGAATCACATTTGAAGAGGTGCATTGTGGGTGGGTTTTTTTTGGGGGGGGTGTGTGAAAGTGGGGGTGGGTGGGTAGGTAGGGGTATTTGGATTTTTTTTTAATTTAATAACTATTAATAACAGAATTATGACTAAATGATTACAGGAGAAAATTCTGGAGCCTCAGTTTTTATCCCCCAGACGATAAGATCTGCCGCTTCATTGAGAGCTGGAATATTGTTTGTGAACTTGCATAAGCTATGAACTTCGCAAGGATAAACAACATGTATAGCAATGAACAGATCTGTAAGTGGAAAGAAGTGGATTTAAAATCTCCCACCTTTCACTCAAGAAAAATGACTTCACAGAAAACCTTATTGTTATTGGTCACAGAGTTCATTATAAAGCAAATGACTTATTCTATGATTTTAATTACCTAGTCTTAACAGACCATTCTGATTAAAAGGCTGATGTTAATTTCACACTTCCACTTAACAGAAAATTATCATTTTTTAATCAGTTATTAATATATCAATTCTATCAAAACATCGTATTCACAAAGTAAGAAAGGGAAACAGAGAGGATTCATTTTTTAGAGCAGATACAACATTGCTTTGCTTTCCTAAATGCTACTTCTTGTAGTAGCTTTTACTTCTGCAGTGATCACAACAAAACTCCATATGCCCCTATGCTGGCAAATGAATTCTTGTATTCCAATTAAACCCCTCAAGTTTATACTTTTATCTGGTCTTACTGTTGTCAGCACCAATTTGTATTCCCATTGTGCATAGCTAATTTCTCTTCATTCTCTTGACTGTAATCAAGGTTGTTCGTGCAGAGCAGTAAGAATAAGATTACAGAGACTTCACTTACAACACTTGGTATCTTAATCCACAGCCACCTTTTCAAAAAAGAATTTAACTACTCAGGGTAGGTGCTTCACAGTTTTTCTAAGGATCCTGCAACTTTTTTATTTCTTCCCTTTCCTTGCCAAATATGATAACATATTTCACCAAGCAATATTAAGTACTACGCTTTCTATTGTCCCTTCAGCAATTTCCTAACTGCATTTACAAAAATATATTAATGATCTAGCTTTTGATATGTAGATATAATTTCTTTACTGTTCCCTGGTTTTCTTCAGCACTTCTTAAATAAAAATTAATAATTAGCTATTTTGTGAATCTTAGAAATTGCAAATTTCTAAGTTTTCTTCTAATCTCTAAATTATGCCTAGGAACTGACTCAAAACCACCAAGGTTATTCTTAACTACAAAAAGTAAACACTGATTTCAGATTCTCTAAATTTCAGTGTTACTCCCATTTCTTTAAAAGCAAAAAATCAGAAATGCAGCGCACGTTCACATGAAACAGTTTTCTGGGGGGTTTGAAACCACTTCATTATTTTAAATGAAAGAAAGCACCTGGATGAGTGCTAACAATGGAAGAATAATTTTGATTTCAGTTACTCAAACACTAAAAATAAACATTTTGCCCGAAGTCAATTATGTAAGATTACAAATCGACACACATTCAGAACTTCCTAACTGCAGCTAATCAAGGAAATTGGAAAGGTATGGTGCTTCTCAACTGGTGAAATAAAAAAACCTTTAAAACCAGATGGAAGCATAAAATCTTATAATACAACAGTTTTCACCATATTCCAAGTTCACAGACTGACACTTCCAGACAGCAAGAGCAAGTCAGGCTCAAACTTTGTTTGAGAAAAAGGAAGCACTTTGGTTAAATGCTTCAGTTATTTTTGTTGCATTAATATACATATTTTCAGTGATCTCAGGAAATAATGTTTTATCTGAGGACTTTTTTTTTAGCTTGATACACTATGCTTTCAGTCTCTGCCTTGGAGCATTCCTTCCCATTTGTCTTTAAACAGAAAAAACAGCCTGCCTTAGAACCACGCATCCTAATCAGTCACCCATCAGCAAAATTGAAAGTAATCATATGCAATAATAGATATAATCATAACTTCTCTACCATTCTGTAAAGAGTCAAATCTTCTTACCCTTGCTTACTCTCCAGTTAAAATAATTTTCTCATTTTGGTACCAGGCTATTGATCAGACAGCTTATATTTAGAAACCTAAAATTTGGAAAAGTTATTTTAAGCTGAACTCTATTTAACAATGTAAAGTTAAAAAAAATAATACCCTGTGTCCATACAAACTGCAAGCATCACAAAAAACTGCTCATCCTGCTTCATGCCTTGGAAAGGGCATCCTATACCTCTGCATCATGAACTCCTTCACCAGTGCAGCCATGGCTAGCACACTCACATTCCCCGCTGCCTGCTTCTTCCATGGACTTATAATTACTACATAGTCACAGACTTTCAGAAACAGCTGTCCAGGGTACCCCAGCTGAATGCATATGGGGCCTACAGGTTAGAAAACATACATTTGGACATCTTCAGTGTAAGAAATTAATATTTAGCAGCAATAATATTTTAGCAGCAAGCAGCCTAACCAATATGATATTACAAAGAGTATGGCATTACATCTGAGATCACTGCCATTTAAGAAAGAAAATGGCGATGCTCAGCTCTTTCAGATGTTTTTCAGGCATTTACTTTTAG
Source organism: Falco punctatus (assembly GCF_963210335.1). Lineage (NCBI taxonomy): Eukaryota > Metazoa > Chordata > Aves > Falconiformes > Falconidae > Falco > Falco punctatus. The sequence goes on from NC_137594.1 coordinate 9,152,821, forward strand.
GAGAAAGCTACAGATCTGGTACAAGTCTAGTCTAAGCTCCAGAAGTGATACGAGTCAAGCTGTGCTACCATCTTTAGCTCGCTATCAGGTTGCTAATGGAGGGCCATTTGTAGATCATCCTCAAGAAGCAACCGGCTCACCCTTCACATGGTAAAGAAAGCAAGGCTCCTAACTCGACAGTTCAGCCAGCAACTGTCATAAATTAATTGGAATTCCCTTGGTGTCTTAATTGCAAACACTTTTGTGAACTACAGCCTCCACAGGTAAATGTACTAAGACCAGCTTAGTGTTGTGTGAAGGCTTTGGTTCTCCTCACGTGCACAGAGAACTTACAGCACACTTCACCTTTGGCACGAATTCACCTTTTATTTACTGCTTCTAATGAAAACTATGAAAACTTAAAATAGTTAATTGCAAAACCGTACATATTAAAAAAATGTAAAATAATTGTTTTAAATAGCACTTTTTTAATTTTAGCAAGAAAAAGAGGCTTTTCAGTTTCCTCCTGTATAAGCACATAGTTAATTCTAAAAAAGAATTAGATTTATCTTGGGGAGAAAACCTTTTTAAATATAATAATAATGTATCAAATCCTCAGTAAAACCTCAACAGTCCCAACTCTAGTTTCAGATAAAGGAATATAAACAAGTCTAGTAACTTCACTAAAGTCAATTGGATAAAAATAAAAATAGAAGCACATTCAAAGTCTTTCCAATCAGTCTCTGTATTAAGATTAGCATTAGTATAACAGATCCCTCACCTCTTCTTTACAGGATTTTCTAAAAAAAAGATTAATCTTATTCTTACTGACATTCTTATGTAATACTGAAAACAAATGTTAAGATCAAAAATGTATTAGAAGACATTCAGCACTTTAGAGCCAGCTGTTTAGCCAGCTTCTCCACTTAAGTCTTCCTGTAGAGCCAAAGCTCTGTTCTGATGAATCAGGCAGACTCAACTTCAGGAAATGTACTGTATTCAAAACATATTTTGGACATAGATGTATAGGAAGTAAAGTTACTTTAGTGAACTCTCCTCTTACTGGTGTTTTTTTTTTTTTAAAGTGGAAACCTGTTTACAAATCAATAGATATCAGCAACAGATTTAAATTCAATAATCAAATTGTAAGCAAGATTAATTTACTTTTGACTTCTATAGGCCTTTTGGACTTGGGTCTCGCTTCTGCTGGAAGCCAGTTGCCAAGACTATTACAACTTAGACAACTGAGAAGCAAGCCTCAAGTTTCTTAATTACTAGGATCAATTTAATGAACTTACTCTCATTAAGCTTTATGAGCCGTGCCATCTATAGGAGTGTGTGAAAGTTCACAACAGTAACACAGTGATGTCACGAGCCAATTAACAGCACTGATGAGACATTTTGTAAGAAGAGGAATAGCAAGGCAAATGTTTTGTGAAGAACAGCATTATTACACAAAATTAAAACCACTTAATTGAAAGAATCAAGTAAAGATCATTTTAGTCCCAACAAGTTATCAACAAAGTATATTCTCATCTGAAAGCAGACAAGCATGCACTACAGCCATCATGTTAGATGGCAGTCCACACCATTCCTTGGGTGAGAAACTGCATAACAAATTTCCCCCGTACCTTAATCTACTCATTAGTGGAACCAAACTACTAGTCTTCGGATATCAAAAGAAAATCACTACTCATGTGAAACTGATACTAACAGAACATGATTTAAGAAAACACCACGATACAATGCCATTCACAAGTACTTTTAAAATATGCAACTACAGGAAAATCACAAAGTACCACTTCTAAAACAAACCCTACTTCTCACAATTAATCAAATTTACACCAGGAAAAACCAGCATCAAAAGAGATTACAACTACTACAATTACACAAGACATTTTTTTTCCTCTTTATCACAAAAGTTATAACATCCAAGAACCTCTAAGCTCCAGATAGCTAGATTTGATATACCAGAGGAACTGTCAGCTTCCCAAAAACATTTCAAATAACCTATCATTTCCAGTAGAAATAATACTGTCCTACCCTTCTAGGAAAAAGAAAAAAACAAACCACAAAACTAAACAAAAAACCAATCCCCCCAAAAAACATCATAAGTGTATTACTGCTTTAAAAAGCAAACAAAGATTATTTAGAACTTACCTGTTCTATGAAGGCAGTAGTGAGGCTACCCAACATACTCTCATACCCTGCCTGGAAAAAGGACAACCCCCCTGTAACCCCCTCCTAGCACAGCTTTATAGATTGGAGTGCAGCTATATTAATCCACCCCATCTGTGAGTCTGGCTTCAGCTGAAACATAAAACCAATTAATACATATATGCACTGGGTTTACCAGGCAAGGTTTTGGTAGTGGGGAGCTGCAGGGTGGCTCCTGTGGGGAGAAGTCAGGGCTGCCCTGAGCTGGACACGGTGTGTTCCAGCTGGTTCTGTAATGGACCTGTCACAGCTGAGCCAATTAGCAAAGCCAGTGGTGCGGCTGGGAAAATGTGTTTAAGAAAAATGAAAGAGTGCTCAGGGAGTGGGGGACCAGTTTGGAAGGGGAGTGTGAGTGCTGGAGCAGAGAGGCCTCTGCAGCTACAGAGGGGGTTGTTGTAGCACAGGGTTCCCTTGCAGTCGAGGGGAAGAGCCGGGACCCACGCTGCAGGCTCTGTGGGGTCCTGTGCCAGAGCAAGTGGCCGTTCCTGGGGAGCCCACGGTGGAGCGGGTTTATCCTGAAGGACTGCAGTGCATAGAAGGACACATGCTGGAGCAGGGGAAAAGTGTGAGAAGGGAGAAGTGGCTGAGAGTAGCTGTTACAGGGTGATTGCAGCCCTTGTTTGCCACTCCCCTGTGGCACTTGATGGGGATCTGAGCAGTTGAGAGTGAAGGGCAGAAACTGAGCCAGGGAAAAGGATGGGGGAGGTGTCTTTAGTTTTGCCTCTGTTTCTCATCATCCAAACCTAATTCAATTAGTAACAAATAAAACATCCTGTGTTGCCTGTGAAGATAACTGTAAACAATCTCTCTGTCTTCAGCTTGACCTGCAAGCTTTTTCTGTCCTGCTTAGGTAGGGGAGGTAAAAGCATCTGGGTGGGCATCTGGCAGTCTGCCAAGGTCACCTCATCATAATATATAATTAATTACGTACCAAGGCACAAGTGCAATATTTTTCTCTGAATTGTATGTGATATGCTGAATACATTGTGACTTATATATGTAGCTAATGGGTATGCTCACCATAAACTCAAGAAGAAAATAGGCAACTGTTCTAATAATGTGACTATTTAGCATTTGCAGGAGCAATTACTATGTGGAAACTATTCATAAACCCCATCTATTCCATTTCCTTGAAAAGCTGTTTATTATTACTTACGAAGTTTTAAGGTTGTTTTGTTGGTTTTTTTCGCCTGTCAGGAAGAGGGTTTAGATGAAAAAAAAGTACTTTTTACAACTTCTGCCTCTAAATAATGCTTGATATTAGTATTTGGATGCTTAAGGCTTGCTATTCTCTTAACTAAGACATAACAGCTATTCTATCCTATATTGCTTTTTGAGAGCTTATGGTATGAGTGTATTCATACCGATTAGGTTGAACACAGGAGGAGGAAGAGGTAAGTGTTCTCTTTAGTATGAATACAAGACAATGAGTGGGTGGTGGAGAATAAATCTTTAAATTGGCTACCCTTGGGGAAGAAAGAGAAATACAACAGCATTTTTTTAATTTGTCTAACACATGGTATAGACAAATGTTTGATGCTGTTAGTGAAACGGCGCTAATTCCCTACAGAAGAGTGTTATTTGTAGCTTTGATCAGTACACAAATATTCAGGTATTAAATACTGACAATAGAAAATGGACGTGACAAGTTCTACTTTCAATGTTAAAATATGTGAAGTTAAATAATTTCAAATAAAATGTGTTTTCTAATTTTACAGATAACTACTCATTAGCTACTCAAATACATTTGGAGAGTATAGCATCTTCTCCCTTCTCCATGAAACATTCTATAGGTGTGTTGGGTTCCAGTAGGGTTTTTAAAATATTATTTTAAAATGCAAATCTAATTTGTTTGTTATTTTGAGCTTTTGCTCGATGTATGGGTGGAATTGAGGTAACCATATCCACTCATATTTTTTGCTTTAATATTAAAGTAACTATGGGAAAAAAAAAACAACCCAAATGAAACCCTGGACCATAAAGGTCTATCCCAGACTGCTTACGTGGTGAGACTACTGTGGCTCAAAGAAAACACCCTTTTAGATCATGATACAAGTTGAAATGGTACATTCATTTTAAAGGTTTAATGTCATAATTACTATGATAATCACATTTTCTCTGGTAAAAACACAAAAATCGCTGGGTGCAGCACTTGAGGTTACCACTAACAGCATATTATTTCAAACAAGTAGGTAACATTAATGGAGTCTGTCTCCAGCTAAAATTCTTCATGCTGCGCATTTCACCACAGCAAGCTCAGCTTGTAAGTGTGGATAGGCTCAAAGGCATTTTGTATGCTTCTTCCAGAACTGTATATGAGAACTGGAAGGAGATTAAATTTGCGTTACTATTTGTTACACATTTGAACAAAATCTCTGGGTCTCTGATGTCAGAGCAAAAGGCGGTTTCTGGTGTTTCATCTTTGATGTCGATGTGTTACAGTGGTAATTAATGAGTCAAAACATGCAAGTAAAAATAAAATACAGGTTGGGATACCTACACTTCTTGGGTGAAATCCTGTAGCTCCTCAAAGTTGGTGGGATTTCTGCCTATGGGTCAGTGAAGCTATGAATCCTGTGATTTTTATTCCGTGTGTGTGTGTGTATCTATGTAAAATGAAGAAATACTATGGACTGTTTTCTTCCCTCTGGCTGTGCTCCTAAGAAGGATATTAGGTGTATGTATATTCACAACTAATATGTACATGATACAGGGATATGGGGTCAATATGGAAGTGCAAATATGAACGTAGCCACATCTTCTCTACTAATGCTGGGATGTCGGCAGGCCAATACTAGAGGAGGTCTGTGAAGCTGGTATTCGTAACATCCTGCAAGAAACAGTGGCAGAAAACTGCCATCTCTAATTTGAAATGAAATAGAAGATGATGTTTTTCCCTGTAGTGAAAGAAGGCCGGAAAACTAAAGGCTATCAATAGATGTATGTACACTTTTCCTTTTATACATACTTGTAAAAATAGTGTCTAAAAATCATTGCGTACACTAGAACTTCTGTACTAGTCAGAGGTACTCTGAGTCCATCCTTTCAGCTGTGACGTTATTCTTGGTTTGTATGAAAATCCCCTGCCTCTAATAAAAAATAATTATCTCACATTATTTAATGAGTCATGCCAATCCTGCTAATTGTCTTAGCAAAAGGTTAGCACAGTGATTTATTTCTACTCTTTTACTACTGCTCTGAAACTCAGGTGTATTGCAAGAATTTTATGACAGAAATGCTTCTTTCTGAAAATAATTTGTGTGTGTATATCTAGATATGTACATTCTGAAATTGTCAGAATTATAACAAAGGACAACCTTTCTAAAGGCTTGATGGGTTTATGCACAGCTGCACTTCCCACCTTACTTGCAGATGTCACACTACCTCATAGGAATTTCTACATCATGATTAATGAAATGATTTTTTGTGTGAAGAAAAAATCCTGTTATTGGTTGTTGCTCAAATATAATTAAAACATAAAATGAAAGGTTAGCAGACACTGCTTGTTTGTTTGCATATGTTAAGTAGTACTCAATTTCACAAAAAACACTTTAAATCAAATATAAAAATGTCCTAGCAAAAAATTATTTTCAGGACTGCTAATATAATTATAATTCTAAAAGTTCTAAGACTCACATCCTCACCTAGAACTGTAAGTCCTTAAAAGTATGGAATTATAATTTGTAAGAAAAGTACTTACAACTCTTTCTTAATAATTAATTTTTTTAACCTTTTTTTTTTGTTTGTTTGATGTTGAGCACAACTTTTACTGAGAATGTGAACAAAACCTTCACAGTACTACATCCTCAGTGTTTAAGATTTGTGCCAGGAATGGTGAAAGAAGTGATGACTATGGAGTGAAAATGTAGTTAGGATGACAGAAAACAGCACTGGAGAAATACTAGTAATAAGATTTAGATAAAAAGCTTCAGTAAAATTACTGGGGACAAAACTGACAAGTCCTAGATTTTAAAACAGGTTATGTGGAGGTAAATGAAATGGCTCTGAACTTACTTGTGTATCGACACCTTGTACTTGAACATGTTATTCATTTATGTATGGAGCCTTTAGTAACATAAACATTTAAAACAGTAAAATGGCTATGGGTAAATGTTGCCTACTCAACTGATATGTTAACCAGCTGATATTGAAGGTATGAAGAAAAACATGTAGAACTTCAAGACCAGGTTTCAGAGAAAATATATTGTTTAAATAGGTTGTTTTCCATTCCTCCCATTCTTTCAGGATGGTCTCTTAGGAATACAAATTGGGTTTTGAGATATATAATGGTGCCTTAGACTTTAGAACATCCTGAAGTCATTAGGACAAGTAAATTAAATGGGTGGAGAGACAATATTCTTTTAAGAAAAAAAAATAAATCTTTTTTTGTTACAGGAAAACCACCTTTTATCTAACGTTTTATGGTAGTTTACATGGACTTAAGGATAAAAAAAGTTAAGACTGTAGTAGAATTAGTGGGGAGAATATTAACAGCTACAGAAAACATATATCACATTATATAGATTTTAGAGACATAAAGTACAAAAAAAGCTTTTTGGCGTGTTGGGTGTGTCCTGCTCAAATGTTAAACAGAAAGGATCTAGAAACTTTGAAGATGATTAGTCTAGGAAGATCAACCATAGGGTGTTGTTTTGTTGTTTTGTGTGTGTGTGTAGTTTGTTTTTCTTTTAGTTATTTCTGTCTATCTATGAAACTTTTCTGATAAATGGTCCAACAGTGGATAATAACTGGACCCCTCACTTCAAGAGGGACACAGAGGTGCTAGAACGTGCCCAGAGAAGGGCAGTGAGGCTGATGAAGGGTCTAGAGCACAAGTCTTATGAGGAGTGGCTGAGGGATCTGGGGTTATTTAATCTGGAGAAGACTCAGGGGGGATTGTAATACTCTGCAACTACCTGAAAGGAGTTGCAGGCAGGTGGGGTAGGTCTCTTCTCCCAGGTAACAGAACAGGACAAGAGGAAATGGCTTTGAGTTGAACCAGGGAAAGTTTAGATTGGGTATTATGAAAAATTTCTACTTGGGAAGTGTGGTCAAACATTGGAACAGGCTACACAGAGAGGTGGTGGAATCACCATCCCTGGGCGTGTATGAAAAACACATAGCTGCAGTACCTAGAGACTTACTTTAGTGGTGGATATGGCAGTGCTAGGTTAATGGTGAGACTTCATGATCTCAACAGTGTTTTCCAACCTAAATGTTTCTATGATTCCATGAAAACTAGTTACTCAATGCTGTGTTGCTGTTCCACAACACAGGGGACAGAACTATCAGAAGTTGAATTCGTTTTTGATCCCTTATGTGTCTGTCACTACATTATGGGAATAAAATCTTCCAATAAGATAAAAAAGGAAAAGTAAACTGCATCAGAAAGGGGACTATCCAAGAAAACACCAAAAAAAGTTAATCTGAGAACAATGAATGACAAATCAATACTAACCTTGCATTGTACTCTTTATGTTTGATTTTACTAAGAAAATGGCATGGAACACTGTAAAGGATTGGCTTTAAGTAGGTACTTGAACCATATTTCTACATTTTGTTATTAGTGACTCAAAATCATGAAAAATATTTAAGTATAAAGAAGGCTGCTGCTATTACTTTTTGCCTTCATTTTGAGAAGAATTTTTCATTTTTTCCTTTGGTCTATTTCTTATCTCTTTTTTTACTTTTAGCTCCCTTTCCACAAGAACATAAATAATACTTCTCACAGAAGTATAATAATGTTTATTTCTGTGAAAAATTGTTAATAAACTAATTAAATATTTACAATGGAAAAATCTATACTCAGATGAGATCCATTTTTCTTTTCTGAAATGGTTTTGTTATTTGTATTGTAGTAGAACAAACATAACTCAGAGAATGGGTTTTCAAGTATAAAGAAAATAGGATCATTGGTTTTGAATCACACCTTTCAAAATCTTTCCCCATCATAGATGGATATACTAGTTCAAAACAAAAATTTATTTTCTGGTTTATGAGCTATATTAGCCATTATGGCAGCAAATAAAAAAAAGTCCATTAAATTCACAAGAAAGTTTGTCTTTTTACATTTCCAGAGAAGTTTTGCAGGCTTTCATATTTAGGTTACTCTTTGCACTGTCACCTGAACTTTTCCAGGTCACTCTCATCTAAAACATCAAATCTTTCAACATTAATTCATTAATTACTAGCATGCCTGTGGCATAACCTCCTTCCCAGTATGTTGCTGTTATTGTCCTGCCCTTTGTATTGACCATCCTTCTTTGTATTTGTTTCCTCAGCATAATTCTTTGCCTTACTATGCATTTCTTCTTCGAAATTATTTATAATGTAAATCAGCCAATACATTTGAAAACAGGTTAGGAACCTGATCTTTTGTGCACATGCATTTATATCTCTAATTCCCAATGTCTTGTCATTCATATTTGCCCTCTGCCACTGAGATCCAATAAAGTTCTGCATCTTGGAGTTGCTCATAAATTGTAACTTAGTGATCTTGCTGATTAGGCATTCGTACTTTTAGATTGATTTAGATAGATTAGTCTTCTGAATATTTTCACTGTGTATATATAAGGTGATTCATTAAATGCCTTTGTAAATTGCAGCTGGGGATTTCCCACTCAATGTTTTTCTAAAGAAGAATTTATAAAATGTGTTGCAGTGATTTCCCTTTGATAAATATATCCAGATGATCCGTAATCAAATAAAAACCCTCCATAGGTTTTCTAACTATAGCATCTGATAAATCTTTCTTCTTCTTTTTGCATCTGAACTCAAAATTTTCATCTGGTCCTTTTATATATAAAAAGGAATGTTCTCCTTCTTTTTCCTCACAATTTCTGCGGTGAAATTTTATAGCTCCTCTTACTTGTATCTGGACCTCGGAATAAAATTTGCATTGTGAATTTCTATAGTAATGCAAACTTCCATCGATTCTTGAAAGGTCAAAGTGGTTGGGATAGGAGATCTAGATTAAAAAGACAAGGTAGTTCTGACACCTTATTTTCCTTATAATAGGATATGCATTTTCTTTAGGCAACGAAACCCCTGCACCTTGTTCTGAGGCACTACTGTTAGAAATGACTTCTATTTCCCCTTCACACTAACGTGGTAACATGGCCTTTTGTTATAGTTGTTCCCAGTTGCTTGAAGCCTTGCTACTGCCAGCATTCCCTAGCCTTCTTGATGGTGGCCTGGTAATGCGAAGCATCTTGCAAATGATTGCATTTTTTACTCTTTGCTGCTTGTTCATCATCCTTGTCCAAAATGCCTGACCTCATGCAGGAAGATCTCCTGACATCTACTGAACTAAAAGAACAGAGTAACGTTCCAGTGGTGATTTTGCTCAGTGCACTACTGACTTTGTGCTATCAACTATAAATAACAATCCTGTGTTTATGATGAACAATTTATGACAGGTAACACAGCAGTCATATTAATCTGCCAATCCAACAGTCTGTTGAAAAAAGGATTGTAAAGTTGATAAACTTGTGTAACAGTGACTGTGACCAGACTGGGCATATTTTTCTTACCTCTATAGATAATATAAATGTGCTCTGCACATAATGTAAACGTAAAAAATGTAAAGCTAAAAATCAATAAAAAATAAGAGAAAGGAAAAGGCAGTTAAAATGTATTGTAACGGGAAGCCAACTATCCATTGGGTCTTTTATTGCTTATCTGGGTTCACTTGCCTTGAACACAGAGCTGGACCAGGAAACCTATAGATGTTCCTTCCAAACTTAATTATTCTATAATTCTACTCAAAACTCATAACCTTCATTTTGAAGATGGCAGAAAAAGTATTACTAAAACATCAAAGAAAACTTACAACCAGAGCACTGCTGACTGCATCATTCTTTTTTCCCTTATTATTAAAATATACCGATACTAGTAATATTAACTCATCCCAAGTGAAGAGAGAGAAAAGCGCATAGAATTACCTACATAATTCCTTTTTTCTCAGAGTTCCTCATATTTCAAAATAATACATTCTTCCCTTCAAGACCTTTCAAACCATTTTTATCACAGCTCAAATGTTCTACACAAACAACTCTAATTTTCACCCTGGAAACAATAACTTTGACTGTTCTTTCTTTTTTCCTAGTCTGTTTAAAATTTAAAAACCAAAACAAAGCACCACCCCCTAAACAAAGCAACAACAACAAAGAAACAAAAAAACACAGGCAAATTTTAATACAGGTGAAAATGAACATGTACTGTGACAGTTTGAACTTCAATGTTTCTATTTAGACTGTTTCCTTACTAATTTTGTAATCTAAAAGATTATCTTTTTTTTTCCCTTGGAAGACAGCTATTTATAAGAACTATTCTACACTGTGAAGTAGAAAGGCAAGCTCTTTTACTCATATACATTGCAGTCTCATCAATGGGTGTATTCACAGATGCAGGTGTTAGCCTGCAATATCACACAGCTGGAAGTACTGAACATTAATCTCATTTTTATTACATCTATATAATAACCTTCTAGTTACTTAATTGATAGGTCTTATCCTGCAAACTGTGAGGGCATGGAGCATCGTATCAAATTGGAGGGAATACATGTGTACACGTGTCATAATTTGCCAAATATTTGTTAAGTCACGTTATAATTGTCCAGAAAGAAATTCACTTAATGCAGAGACTCCAATAATAATAGCATAGCAATAACACTTGATAATTATAGAAAGGTCACTCATAACAGCAAGTTTTAAATTAAACTTACAACATTCCTTCCTGAAGAACATGCTATCTGGAAAAAAGAACCCAAACCAAACAAACAAAACCCAAACAAACCCAAAACACAACAGAAAGATGGGAAGGGGAACTGGAAGAATCACCACACTAAACCACCAAGAGACCTTTACAAGAAGAGGAGATACCTGGTTTCACTTAGCATAAGCCATACATCTACTCCATCAATCATGCTTTGTCTCTAATATTTATACTGAATTTCATTAAAAAAAAATAAATAAAAAGTATTCCCAATCAGAGATGACAATCTCTTTAAAAAAAATCTGATTATAATCAGTACCTCTGCCTGTTTACACTTTCTAATCAGTACTAATTCTCTGATGGTGCTAAACTTTAATTTGACCATCCCTGCTGCTGTTGTATCATCACCACAACTGAAGTTATCCATTCAGTTTGGGAATCAGGTAACTAACACGGGACAAATAAGAAAAATAATTAGTATCTGTTATCTATTCTGTGTAATTCCCTGGATGAATATCTGAACTCAATTGTGAGTATAATTATTTCATTTTTTCCAATATGGTCTTGTATTTCCAAAATCAAGTGTGTCCTTAAAAGTTAACTCCACAGCACCTCAAGGTTTCTGGTTAAAAATCTGTATGACAGTTTTAGGAAAAAATGTTTCTTACTCTCTTTAAGCTGATCATTTTTGCAGTTGAATAGTATCATTGCAAAAGTCATTCCAGTTTGCTAGACAAGGAACGTCAGAGAAAATTTAATCCTTTGGTAGGCAGATACCTCACTCTTCTCATTCATTCTTATGTCCTTTTGTCCTTTACAAAATATCTGACAGTGTATGTATAACCATGATTTTTCTCATGCCCAGCTTTTCCAGTACATTTATTTTCACTGAGCTAGCACCAATGTCCATTTCTATTGCAAATTCAGCCAGTATTACCTGTCTGTTTTCAAGTACAAAACATTCAAATCCAAACTGACTTTCATCAAAACTGCCCTATGCAGTCCTTGTCCTCCTGGACTCCTTTACATACAATTATGTGCTTTTCCCTTTCACTGAATAGTATGACAATGCTTAATTCATGTCCACTAATTCAGCTTCAAAACAATAAACTGAGTGAAATGACTTTAATATTGAATTTCTTAAGCCAAATTCTCCTGAGAAACAGCTTTTTCTGCTTTTGGAGTCTATTTCTGTTCCATTCTAGAAAAAGGATAAACCTATTCTTAAAGCACTGCTTAGATAAATTCTGACATATTTTACCCATCACTGATCAAGCACTTCATCTAATTATCTCTCTAATGAACTACTCAATTGCAAAGCTACAGGTATGCTGCATCTTTTCTCTGAACTCCTCAGTAGGAAACTTTTACAAAAATATACCTTACAAATAACAAAATTACTTCTTTTTTTCCCCCTTTTAATATCTATAGGGATGGGGGCCTACCAATGTGTATTGCTGCAGGTTGGGATGACCCTCTCTCCTCTTACAGAACCCCCTGTATGTGTAGTAACTGTTCTCAGATATCCAGCTGTATGACTCAACGGCCTCTTCTACAAAAAGGGGGCAGATACAGAAGCTATAAATTGGATCAAAGTAGGTAAGATAAAGAGCAGTATTCTTCCCTTGCTGTTGAACTGGGGCAATGAAATGTTACGTGTGCTCATTCCAAGTTGGCATTTTATGTGCTTTGTGTATAGCTCTGCAAAGGACTTGATTTCTCAGCTTCTTCAGTAATTACTTCTTTTTGTTGAAACTTTATACCAATCCATTAGACTAGTGACAATAAAGACTAGAGATAAAATGTCTAAACTTCACACTTCAATGGAAGCCCATTAAACTGTAGCACACCAGTAAACTTTACCATTTCATGCAAATCATGCCTTGCAAAATACATCTGGCTTGCACAGTCATCAGATTACCCAACGAGTTCTGATGGGTTGTTAGCTGACCTGCAAGGAGCCAGCTAAGCTGTCCTCTGCATATCTGTCTTGATGTGTCTGCCAAACTACATTATCCATCTGGCTGTGCAGACTTCTCTGTGTATACTGTTTGACACACAAAGGCAACAGGTCTTTCACAGAACAGCTACAGTCAAACAAGGTTTTTTTATGAGAAAAAATAAAATTGTGAACATCACCAGTTGCTATGAAAGTTGAAGAGTACTCAATTTCTGAGGAGCAGGCTAGTATTTAAAATTCTGAACGTGAATTTCAGAGTCTGACTTCTGACTTTTTTTTTTTTAATACCTTATTTTATAGAGTACTAATAGAAAAAAAATAGCCAAAACATCAGAATGTAGGAATATTATTTAGGTGATTAATGCCATGGAACACTGCGAAAAGCCACTCAAAGGCAGCTATAAAGCACACGACATGCTTAACAAGAAGCCACAGGCAAGCTTTAAGTGTAAATCCCCTAAGCCTATTGATCCTGCTTCTGAAAAAAAATGAAGCTCTTCTGTGACTCAGAAGGGTGACAATATACAGTAAGCGCAAACGGCAGGCAATGTATGCTTCAGGAAACTAATCACGTAACCTTCTTCATTATTTGAAAAATCACCTCTGTCAATACTCAAGCCGTATCTTCACTGACTGCTGCTGTTTAAGATGCTGTCAATCTTCTCATATGATTTTGTGAACCAAATAAATTCCAAGTCATTTAAAGGTGTTATTATCTCTGCTGATAACATTACCCCATTCAGGAGTTGCAGAAATAGGAAAATAAAACTTATTTCTATCCTTTTGTTCTGGCAGTTTCTCAGTCTTCCAACATAAAACCAGAGGGTTTCAACCTAGAATTCAAGACTGAGTAAGTATTTAAACATATTTTCATAGACATATATATCTGCTCACAGCATTCAACCAGGAATATATTTCTTATATATATCAAAGAAAAGGTAATTTATTTTTTCTTTATAGATGCAATTAGCTTTGAAAGCAGGCATTTCATTCATGCAGATTATCTGACATGCTCGAACAAACTGTTTTGTTAATTTTTCTGTAGATTTTACCACTTGGGTTTATACACATTTCCCAGAAGAATGTAAATTCTCCTCCCTAAAGTGATTGTTATTACACATGTCAGAGATTACTATTGCTTTACATGGTCTGGTATACCACTCAAAGCACAAAATGTATTGTTGATTCTGATTTGATTAAAAGTGTGTTAAAAAACTTCTCCCTTTGTGAGAAAAGTTTTAGCAAAAGCTTTTTTCCCACACATACAATGCTGGTTTTATTTTTCAGAACTTGAGCAATGAAAAATGCTTATAAAAATTGAGGCTCAAATTCCCGTGTTAACAGCAATTTCAATTTTTATTCTGGTTCAGATGGCAAGCTATCAGCAATAATCTAGATTCCTAAGTGGCTGTTTCAGAAAAGAAGATTTTTAGTTTATGGAGGAAATCTAGGGAAGAGATTATAAATACATTCTGGCCCTTGAATAAAAGCAACAATTATCTTGTGTTGTCATAACAGCAAGGAAGCAATGAAATGTGATCTTGATAATAATAAAATATCCTCAGCTATCTAACTCTCAGAGAAAATAATCTGCCCTTGTGTTTCACATTGTTAATTCTGTGTGTCAAAGTCAAGATGGGTGTAGAAAATAGAAGAAAAAAAAATAATCTCTGCCCTTTCATGTCTCCTACCTACAATGAGTACACACACACGGGGGGGAGGGGGGAATGTAAAAAAAGATAATTGTAGTAGTAATGAAATATTTGTTCTGTCAGGCATACTGTGAGTAACTATTTGAATATCCAGCAAAGATATTGGGCAATAAATTATTCCCACTTACTGTCCTGGAATGAAAAGAGAATCATAAAAATAAGGAGAGGAAAAATTTGAGATAATGATTTATCTGTTTCTTGACTCCAGGTGCAATCAATGACTGGCAAGCAATGATATAAAATATGCGTAAAACAACACAACTAAAATTATTGTTCGTCTTGTTGCTGCATGTTCTTTTTTACCTTACATTAATTTTAACTATAATTTAAATTTAAAATACAGAAAAACGATCTGCTTGCTACAGTGGAAAGATACAAGTTCAGTTGCAGGAATGGAAAGAAACTGCAGTCTGGAAAAGGAACAAGTTGAATGCATGGGTTTTGCACACTAAGAAAAATGGATGGACCCAGAATCAAATCTCTCAGGCAGAGGATGCTGTCATCAGAGATTGGTGGGAAACCAGGCTAAGTAACATCATCATGTTTCCGGAAGGTGGAAGATTATCGTAGAAAACGCCAAGCGGCAATCTTCTATGACACTTCACTATTCTCTGGAGCTGGAATTGCATCACAGAATCACAGAATTATAGAATTGTTTAGGCTGGAAAAGACCTATAACATCATTGAGTCCAACTGTTAACCAAATGCTGCCAAGCCCACTGCTAAACCATGTTTTTAGCACCCCATCTACATGTCTTTTAAATACTTCCAGGAATAGTGACTTCCCTGGGCAACCTGTTCCAATGCTTGACAACCCTTTCAGTGAACTAATTTTCCCTGATATCCAATCTACACCTTCCCTGGTGCAACTTGCCATTTCCTCTTGTCCTCTCAGTTGTTATTTGGGAGAAGAGACCAACCCCCACCTTGCTACAGATTCCTTTCAGGTAATCGTATCATCCTTCACTGGAAGATCTCATTTGCAGTAGTCAGATGTATAGACACAAAACTCAATTAATAATTTCAGCCTATTCTGCCAAGGCACCAGCCGCCTGCTTCAATGGATCTCATACAGCCTGCGTTCACCTGCACTGCTGCTAATAACAAAGTGCTAATGCTCGAAATACAGAAATCCAAAATGCAAAAGCAAGGGATGAGAAATGCTCAACAGCACAAGAAAGCTGAAAATCTTGGAGACACCTTTTATTATTGGGTCTGGCGGAGCCCCCCAGCAGCCCTCACAGCGCGGCGCTTGTACTGGTGGCCAGGAAGGGGGTGATAACACACCAGCGTTTTGGCTGCTGCTGAGCAGCACCTGCACGGCACCAAGGCTGTCTTGCCAGCCCCGCCCCCCCCCCCCCCCCCCCCCCCCCCCCGCCGCCACACATCTCCAGGCTGGGGTTGGGCACGATCTCAGGAGGAGACATAGTCAGGACAGCCGACTCAGAATGACCAAGGGGATATTCCATACCATACGACATCTGCTGAGATGTAAAAGCTAAGAGAAAGGAGGTGGAAGTTGAGGCATACTTTATTTACCATGTTTGTCTTCTGCAGCAACCACTGCATGTACTGAAGCCCTGCTTCCCATAAAGTGGCTGAACATCACCTGCTGATGGGAAGTAGAGAAAAGTTTCTTGTTTTCCTTTGCTTTCGCATGTGCAACTTTTGCTATTGCTTCATTAAACTGCCTATCTTGACCCATAAGGTTTGTTTTGTTTGTTTTTTTTTTGTTTTTTTTTTTTTTTCATCTTATTTTCTCCCCCCGCTATTCTGCTGAGGAGGGGAGTGATAAAGTGTCTTGGTGTGCACCTGGCATCCAATGAAGGTCAACCCACCACACTTTCCCATCCTTTTAATTTTACATGTGAATAAAATATGTAGACTTTTTTCCAACATTTCCTCATTTGTATATTTCTCATATGATCATACTGTTGATAAGTTAAGCATGTAAAATGGGGTTACAATGCCCTTGGGCAAATGAAGACCTTCCTTCACCACCACCACGCTGTCTCCTCCAGACTAGAACATAACAACTGTTTGCATGACAGAAAACATCATGTAAAATAAATGCCAGAGAAATTGTAGGTAACTACTAAAGATGGTGGCTAAGAAATAATTACATAGCAATCTTAACCTAATTTCAAGCCTACTATTTTTGACTAGTTTGCAATAACTGATTTTTTTTTTTTTATTAGCAAAGCAGCAAATTACACCAGAAGATACACTGCAAATAGAATATAACTCTTACAAAACTTTAAAGTTTGACATTTAATAGGCACTATCACAAATTCTGAGTGCAAGGATGCTTTTAGAGATTTATTCAAAAAGATAATAACAAACACTCATGAATTTCCTTCAAAATTTAAATGAAAACTCACAGATTTGTTTTTGTGCTGCTCACTCACTGATTGTTAGTGCTAATAATCACTTGACATGAAATTTGGCTATGAAACTGAGGCTAACATCAGGGTCTTAGAGGAAGAGTTCAGTGAAAACTCCAGTGCCTACAAGTGGCGATTCGTGTCCTCTTGGAAAAGCAGCACCTTCGCTGCCCTCTAATGACAAGCTAAGACGCTTTCTTCAGAGTTAAAAAGGACACTTATGGAATTACCATTATTTTCTACAGTCTATTTAATGACTATTCCCTGCACAGGTTTCACTTCTGTTTGGCACCGATGGATTGAGTGTCTTAGAAATGCTCTGTGCTGCATTTTACACCCCACGGGAACTCAGTGTGTAGTGGAGCTCTACATGAAGAAAAACGTTGAAGCTGAGATGAGCCAGGAGAAGTGGGCTGGGTCAGAAAGACATCTATCATTTCATGTTAGTCCTGTACTGTTTTGTTGGTTTTTTTTCCTTTTATGTTTTGGTTTGGTTTTTTTTTTTTTTTTTCTTTGTTTGTTTGTTTTTGTTAACAGACTGTCCATGGGGGAGTCGGACAATTCTGTAACTCTTTAAAGGTGCTTCATAAAGCTGCTCATTAGAGCTGAGGCTGGAGTCTAACTATACAGTGATATCTTCAGTATCAGCACTGAAATGTTTTTGAAAACTCTATTTGCAGGTCCTTTATCCTAAAACTAAAGCAACCATACTAAGATAAAGAAAACAAAATAGGAAAACAGCGGTTCACCAGAAAATGCATGTATTTCAGGTTTCTTTTACTTGCCCCTCTATTTCATTTTCAAAAGATCACTCCCTTACTTAGTCTTTCTAAACCAAGCTTCACCCTGAGTGGAATTTCCAGAGGAGTTATAAACCCCTGAAAAATGTGCTTTATAACAGAGATGTTGACAGCTGGCTTTTAACAGTAGCAGAGTTACCTGCCACTGCTTATAATATAGTAGTCTCTAACTACTCTAATTCTGATGAAAAGTTACTGTAATGTGACTCCCTATCTATACTAGGCTACATCATTTTTATTCTTTATGGGCCTCATTATGGTAAGGAAAATGCATGTCCCTCTAGAGAGAAAGCTGGTAAAAGAGGATCTAAGTACTTATAAGCTATGTTTCTTTTACATCAATGCCTGAATATAAGGCTAGAAGATCTAATGTGCTTACAGTAATGAGAAACATTCTCAACACTCCTCAGAAAATGCGAACTTAGATGTGGTAGAGAATTCTAACATAAGTTAATCTATAGTGCCTTTTATCTTGAAAGATTCCTAGGTATTTTAATGAATAATGTCCCTGGGCAACATTGACTCATTCCAAATAACACAACCGCCTGTAGGATGGACAAAGCATCCGTTCTCCATCTTCAGTACTATAACTCTCTTCATGCTTAGAGAGAAGAAGGGAAACAGAAAACAAGTTCTCAAGTGAACACAGAGCTTTCATAGAATATATTCCTAGAATTAACCACAAAGTGGGAGGCACAACAGTTTTGTATCAAATGGTCTCCAGATACTTCCTATAAGTACATCAAATAATTCTTTATAGTGAGCATCTGCATATTTGATTTTATTAGAAAACAGAATTCCTACTGTTTATTCTTGTTATGGAACAGCACTACAACCACACAATGCCTAAGCCCAAGTTGCACTTGCTGTTTTTTGTGCTATGAGAGGTGGGGGTGGGGGGAAGTGAGAGGATGCAGATATTTTTTTACAAAAATTAAAATGAAAAAATATATTTTACGTGAACATTTCCAATGTGTTTAAGTATTCTTCATTCACACTTGTATTTTCCCAGTATTAAATCAGAGATTTTTGATTTAATGTTTGTGTTCATGAATACTATATGTTTATATGTGTGTTAGAGGGTGGAAGAATTTATGCACATAAACTGTCATTTCAAGGTCAGATTGTGAAATGCAATTGCTATTAATGACAGTAAACAACAGAGGTGGATAAATATGGGTAGCTTTTAGCAGATGAGCAGTTTAAACCATTGCTTAATATTTTTTAGAATAGACAAAAGTTTTTTATATGCTGTAGGAAACAGTAGCAAAGACAGAACAAAGTCAAAGCAATAATCAGAATTTACTGTGATTAAAAAAGAATATATCAGATGGATATAGGAGATTATGACCATCTGTATATTTTTTGCCTCAGACGTCACTCTTACCCTTGCTTAAGGCTCCAAAAAATCTCATTCCTAATGCATTTGCCTAGGAATATATCCTATTTCAGGTTTGTAGGGTAACTTCCATTCAACAAAACATGCAGCTCCAAAAAAGGGTAATCAATATTAATAGCTAGTCAAAAAAGGATTTAGTAGAAGGAGATGGAAGGTGCCTTTTTTCCGAACTACTGCCTCACCTTGCAAAATCCCCTTTTATATGAGGTGAAACTTTCTTGCACATGAATTAGATGTATCTGTAACTCACTGGTCTGGCCTAGTCAAATGTGTGATAGTACTTGGTCAATACTTACACGTTTGTGTCTAAAACAGAACAGAATAACTACCTATACAATTCAAACAGTGTGAGATGCAAGTTTAATGCTGATTGTATTTGTACACAAAACGCATTAGTTATCTGTTCAGGCCGATAATCAAATTTTTGCCTATAATAAAGCAAACACAACTGTTAATTTTAACTTGTCTTGCTCTGAAAATGGAACTAGAAGTGACCTAACTCTCTTATTCCATGCACTTGATGGTGTTGTTTCAAAAATGCATACTACACAGAGAAAATGAATAAATGAAATCCTTAACTTATTTTACTCCTAGAAGATACAGTGAATAATGAATCAATTTCCTTACAGTCTGCTTTAGATACAGAAGCTACAACATTCTGTCTTTCCAGTGTTCCCTGCATTTTCAATTAAATGCAGCAGGTTTTTACCCTCTACCAATGTATGACCAAATCTTTTAATCTTTTCTTAAATCACTAAACCATGTGACACATTCAGTAAGGTCACTTACATGCGATGACTCATCTAACAAAGTTTGGCAGATCAGCATTTTGAACCGTAGATTTGAATTTTTGCCAGAAAGAGACTGCAAATTCAGACCCCGATTTTCAATGACTGAAATACTTGAGAACTTTCATATACACCCTCTCCTTACACAAGGCTCAAACCATGGGTATTTGGGTTGCATCTAAATCTGGGTGAGTATCAGTGGCCAGCTAAAAGTATTAAGTATATAGGACTACATAATGTCAGCAGGGCACATCAATGGTGCAGTCAAATAAACTAAGTAGGACGTGTTATGCTGCCGAATCAGGAGGCTAATATTGGAAACCATGCTGTAATAAAACATATCTAATGAGCTAGAATTAATACAATGTAATGTACAAATGCACAGAGTAATGGAATCTTGCAGAGATAAAAAAAAAATAAATAAACTATTCGTTGTGATTCCTAGCCATAGAATTACTTCCCATAGATTTTTCTATAGCTAGAGTAAAATACTCAGGTACTGAAATTACTGAAAATTTGGTATGAAGGTCCACATAAAATATTGTTGCTTTTAAATAAAATCATGCAAAAATATTTTTAGATCTTGGGTATGTTATATTTATTAATAAATATTTTATCAAGTTCCACTACAGACGCTATTTGAACATGTGATAAGCCTGAATAATTAGTCTGCAGTACATATCATGAATAAAACAGATTACTTGAAAAAAAAGCAAAAAAGCCAGGCTTGCCTAACACACAAAATGAGGATCTGAGATGAGGCACTGAAATGACATTAACCTTGATTAAGGTTACTGCCTAAAACTGATTATCAACATTGGATCTTTCAGTGCATTACTCTTATTTCTGTTCTTATATTTCATCTTAATCTGAATGAAATTTCAGTGCACTTTTAGAAAACATGTTGATAATTACATTGAAAAGGCAAGTGTCAGAATCAAATATAAATTCTTCACGCAGTAATTTTTCTCTTCACATTACTCTCCCCTCTGCAGTGGCTTTATTCCATTAAAGCAAGGCTTGTCCGTAACTGTCAGGCTATGAACAACAATTTCAGGAGGAGTTTTTTGGGTCACTCAGCTTTGACCATCTTGGATCTTGTTGTTTTGTGTGAGAGCTGGGTATCTGACAGGCTAACATGATTACTGCTATGTTTTCTTCTGCCTTTTTAAAGCTTATCTGCAAGATACACTGGCTCTGAGACCCTGCCCTGCTAACATCAGCCTGACAAAATCCATCCTGTTAGTGACTGATTACCCTCCCTGCCAGGCTGAAATGATCAATGAGCGGATGGACTTGTCAGACAGTTCTTTAAAAATCTCTGTAGCAGTGTCTGCAGCAGTGTAACATGGAAAGAAAAACAGTCTAGGGACCTGCTCCTTCTCTTCTACCAGGTATGTGTGGTCTTTTACTACTCCAAAGCCAGTGGCTCTTCAGCCTGGCTGGAGAACTGGTGTTAGATCTGTATGCATCAGCATGAAAAGTTTATGCAGTAACTTTGTAGATGCACAGAAAATTTGAACTTAAATGCATTACAAATCTGCCTAGCAACCAGACAATACAATCCCGTATGTTTGTTACTTTGTGCAACGGCATTAGTACCTTAGTTTTAATCATGATGGCACTTTTGAAGCCTATATCCCAGGGGTCTTCAATTACCATGGACCATGGGAACAGTCATGTAGAGGACAAACTTGATTCCTTTCAGTTGTACTCCTTGACCGCATTAGATGCAACCACTAATGAATATTCAGTCCATCCGACCAAATAAAAACTAGTCTGAAATAAGTCTGCTTCAAAATCACATAACGTGGATCAAGCTTTTAGCCCCAACTATTTGGCTTCACAGACATGGTCATGTTGCATCACTCTACTTGCTAATGTAGTTATAATGTGTGGCTACTGCTCTGCATTAAAAAGGGAAAAAACACCTGAAAGCAGGTGTAAAAGTAAAGTAAAAAAAAAAAAAAAGTAAAAATGGTTGTAAAAAAAGAGGTGCTATTATGTAATTTTCAAACAATGAACAGAGGGAAAAAAAAACCAAGAAACATATTACTGAAGATTTTTTTATCTAACAGCCAAGGAATTTAACACTTGTTAATGTTGATGGATAATCTCTTAAATAAGTAGGATCATCTGTGATATTTAAACTATATTAAATTTCATAAATGTGCAATTAATTTATTGTAAAGTGTCTGAGCAACCACGGAGTTGCTACATATACACTACAAATAAGTTTTCTGGCAGCTAACAAATTGGCAGTTGTACTGCAGACTTAGAATTGTTAACTATTTTGTTGTTGCTGTGTAGTCATATTTTGGTAGTGCCTGGAGCAAATGCAGGCCTCGAAATGTTAGAGACAGGAGTGTTTAAGAAACCAGACATAATCTCCACTCCACAGGGCACTTGAGGCACAAAGAGATTTATTGACATGTCTAAGTGTGCACAGCCAGCTGGAAATAGTGAACAATTGCAAAGGGTTCCAGGTCAACTCATTGCAAATCACAAATCTGAATTCACATCAGTACTGATGTGGTATTGATGTGACACAGACATGTCATAAATGTAAAAAATGAATACAGGTGCCAGTCCATATCTCCACAGCGCATCATGCTTCTCAGAAATACGGTACAGTTGTGGTTTAACTGTGACCAAATTTCAGTGTTAAAGTTTGTTGAGAATTACACCATTGAGTCCTGAATACAAAATCATTGGTTACCAGATGGTGAAAATTTTAGCTTTTTACAAGACAACCGTGGAAAAATGCTAGATTAAACAAGTATTACAGTACAGCATTGATATCCTCTAGTTTTTTATCTACATTGTAAACCCTAGAGATCACTTCAAAGACTACCAAGTGTAACTCTTGCACAGCACATCAGTGTTGCACTAGCAGATGGTAAAGCAGGAGTTCTAATTGGAGGTGCTGATGTCAAACAAGTGGTACAGATTCCTCAGTGGAAAGAACTGTGTTGAAGTCAAATAAGAACAAAGGAAAGTGCTGCAGTAAAGAAGAATTTATCTGTTTCTATATCCAGAGTTGTCACGTAGACCTGCTTAAAATACTTCACTGTAAATGTTTGCAGAACTGTAGTACCACAAAACTATAGGCTTGACAGATGTTGATAAAAAGGAAGACATGTAAGAACAGGACTAAGGACATGTTAATTGTAGTACTAGTGAAGAAATCAAGCAGTGAAAAAACTGGATTTGACTTTGTAATGAATAGTGAAGTCTTAAACATTGGCAGGATTGCAGAATTAGTACAGCAAATTGGGCATATTATTGCAAAACAAGGATTTCTCTGTAAGGATAACTGACGGTATGTGGGTTTTTTTTAATGAACAAAGTGTAAAAGGTATTAGAAAAAAAATGAAGCATTCTGAAAACAGAAAGGAAAAAAGGGTATAACTTTGTGTCTGCAAATAGTCCTTCTAGAAACATCTGTAAACATTTATAATATACGGAATACTGAGACTACTTCAGCTGAAACACCAAGGGTAAAAGCTCAGGATCTGGTAAAAGCCTGAAGAAGGCTTCAATGAAGCAATCCTTCAGCACAAATTATTTTGTGTCCCCACAAAGGAAGGTGGATCTCACCAGAAGGAAAAGACATGAGATGATTTAGCAGACTTTTCAAGTAGGCATAAAGTCCTTTCTACACCTGACTTTGAGTGGCATTTTACAGTAAGCTATAAAACATTACCTGAGGCCTATCAAAGAAAGGTCTAGGAAAAGAAGTGTCCTTGTTTTGTTCTTTGCTTAATCATAGAATCATAGAATGGGTTGGAAGGGACCTCAAAGATCATCTAGTTCCAACTCCCCTGCCATGGACAGGGACACCTTCTACTAGACGAAGTCCCTCAAAGCCCCATCCAACCTGGCCTCGAACATTCTCAGGAATGGGGCACCCATAGTTTCTCTGGACAACTTGTTCCAGGGCCTCAGCACCTTCACAGCACATAATTTCTTCCAATATCTAATCTAAATCTATGCTTTTTCAGCTTAGAACCACTCCTTCTGGTCCTACCACTACATGCCCTTGTAAAAAGTCTTTCTCCAGCTTTCCTGAAGGCCCCCTTTTGGTGCTGTAAGCTTACTATAAGCTTTCCCTGGAACCTTCTCTTCCCCAGGCTGAACAACCCCAACTCTCTCAGCCTGTCTTCACAGCTTCACAGGAGAGCTGCTCCAGCCCTCTGGTCATCTTTGTGGCCTCTCTGGGCTTGCTCCAACAGGTCCATGTCCTTCTTATGCTGGGGCCCCCAGAGCTGAATGCAGTACTGCAGGCAGGCACTTACTTTTTACAGACTCATTTGTCCTCCAGGAGCACTCTGCATCCTATGCATCTTAAATATTATCATTCATGATGGAGTTTGATCCAGTCAGGCTGTGGATGTTGACGGGAGACCATCTATGAACCTCTGCTCCTTAAAGCACATTACTGAGTACAGTCCACTACTGGCAAAGGAGGACTTTCCAAAACACACTGGCAGTCACTATAACCAGTACTCTGACAATATGGATAACTCACCCATGGCAACTGAAGATGCCTAGAGCATGACAGAATGTTATCCTACAGGATTATAAAGTTCCTTTTAAGGAGTTAAAACTGTGCATCCTGTCAACAGCTCTAACACAACCGGAATAAATTACATTCAGAATACAATTATAAAGTCATTATAGTTGAATGAAGCAGATGATCTATAAACTCACAACCTACCTAAATAACAAGAACTGCAATGGGCATGCCAATGCCAGACTGCTTTTGTCACAGATTTATGGGAGTCTGGCAAGCCCATTGACTGCTGGATTAGGATGGGAGGCTAGAAACAAGAATCCAATATCTCTTGGTCCCGTCAGTGGAGACTCTGAGATGAAACAACAGGATGGTACAGATCAATGTCTGGATATTTCATTTTATGTGGTTTGAAATGAAATAGCAGTTCCAAAGTTAAATGCACTCATTCTGTCAAGACTACTCCAGGTTCACTTTCTTCTTCATGACTGTAAAAAGATCCAATTTCCACTATGAAGTCTAGAAACTTATATCAACTACCAGGGTAGAATTAGACCTAATAGAAGCTTTGTGATCTCAAAGAATACAAGATATACCCATCTTTCATTGTAAGATTTTAGCTTTCCACTGGGCTGATTAATTTATGTATTGTATTCTATTTTTAATAAATAATGATAATGAAAGATTTATTGCACATGCATGTGTATGTGTACCCATTTATTTCCTGGCTCATTGTTGCATTTATTTTTAGCTTCCTAATGAATTTAGATTTTTTTATAAAATATATGTGGAAACAAAGGACAGGAAAATCCACAGTACCCTGTATAGAGGTAAAGCAAAGAGTAAATACATTCATTGCTTTCCTCAAAGAAATGTATTGTGCAGCTCCTGAGGAACACAATATTGAGATGAAAATGAAGTTGCAATGGAAATGGAATGAGAAATAGGTATTTGCTTCTTGGTGAACACAAGCAGCCTATCAGCTACATAGTTAAAAAGCAGCATCCCCATCACACCAATTCCTGATGACTAAATAAACTAAAGGTAGAAGGACAGGGGAATAAGAAAGAAGGAAAGAAGGGAAATGAAGCTGCCAAATGAAAGAGAAGTGTTTCTGCAAAGGTCAGTAAGGGATAAGATTAGTTTGGAGTAAGCCAATATTACAGTGTAATTTGCAATATTTTCAAACACTTCACAATAAGCATTCCTTGCTATTTTTAATACAGGCTTTGAGCCATGACTATCTAAACAGACAGAGTAGGCATTAAAAGTTCATAGGGCTTGATATTGCCTGTAAAGAAGGAGCCTCTACAGAATTTTATTTTATTGCTAACCTTTATTAGCCTTGTAGCCAATGCTGATTAAAGTGTTGTGGCATATCTGTCAGCATGCATGAATGCATGGAGATTATTAGCAACTGCATTTAAAAGTCTAAGAGCCAAGAGGTAGAGTCACAAGCCTGGAATACTAATTCCTATTTTATTCAGTGTAAACAGTCAAAGGGATGGATATTAGCTTACTTGTATCCTTTTATTGGCATATTTATCTATCCTTTTGCTCTTTTCTTTCAGCCTGTAACTAAGGCAACGGAAAATAATACAAAATATGTCTACAAGTAAACACCAAATTTACTTCAATGCAGAATATCCACTTTTAGCTGGTCAAAAATAACTACTTCAAGCCCCTATTGGCTAATGACTTCACAGGAATATCTCCACTCAAGCTGCTCACAGGCAGATTTATACTAAATTTTAATGAAAAATACATATTCAGCAAAAGTATCCTTTTAATATTCTGCATGTAGATACATTCTAGACCTTTACTGAAGTATTTTATTGATTGTGTGATGATTTTTTTGTAGACATAACTTCTAACTCAGTTGACTCAAATTTCACTGAGAATATTTAGAATTCACAATTCAAATTCAGCTGCATAAGCAGTTACTTCAGTCACACTGCAGTCTTTTGTCTTGGGACTTAAACTTAATAAATTACTTAAGAATTGAAGAAATTTAACCCATATACATTTTTGTGATGCCCAAAGTAACGTTTTTCCATGACTATTTTAGTTACAGCAAAAGTCTGTTTTAGTCATCATTCAAAGTAACTTGATTTTTTTAGTATAAATTCAAACAAAATGTGAATAATGAATTAACAGTCTGGTTTGAAGTGAAACTACACTTGGAGATGGCTAAATGTTTATGAACAATATCTTTTAATATTTATGATGCTCCATTCAATGCTATAATTCAGAAAATCCTAAGGCAAGTTAGGCAAAATTAGACAGAGCTCTACTGATGATTTAGGAAAACTGTCTGAGTACAGTTCAAGTAATAGAATCTCTTTGTTGATGTACATCACAGTGAAAAATCTTGGAAAGAATTCTTTTTCCTTCCAATGAAAGGAATTGTCTTCTGTCTGGCAGAGAACTAGAAACAGATCATAAAACACAGCTAAGCATTAATGTTAATGAACTAAGATGGCTTCTACCTAAGAGAAGCCAGTACTCAAATGTGAACACAATGGTAATTAGAGATCACCAATGAGGCTTCTGCATTTTTTTTTGGTAGAAAACATTTTATGAGGCTGAGTATGACAGTCTGGTAGAAGGATCTGAAAGTTTTAAATAAGTAATCTCTCATGTCTTCTTTTAAAATAACATAGATAAAAACTAATCATAGGTATAACTGTAACACTGTGGACTGTACATATACATCATGTAATCTTAAATAATTAAAATAATCAAGACAATATGCTGAGATAGCAAAGGTAGATTAAAATTTTAATAATCATAATAGAAAATGTCTCCAAAGGTAATTAAAAAAGCCAAGGGTTGTCTGCCAAAATGTTTGTGTAAACATCTCACTATTCTATTTCTGAAAATGTTGCATGATTTAAAACTGTCTGACAATCCTGTCCAGTTTAATATTTGTATGATTTAATGTATTTGCTTCTAAGTATTTTTTAACAATTCTTGGTAATTTAACATGCTTTGCTTCTTTAACACTTAATGATTTTACTATGTCATTTATAATACCTGCAATTCCAACACAAAGATATTTCACCGTGTTTCTGTAGTTACAGATCTTCTGTTATGTGTATTCTAAGAGCCCCTAAGGACTCTAACTAAGATGAAATGGTCCTATACCAGGGATGCTATACTGTAAGTGTATGAGGTCTGATCAATGCCTGTTACCATCTCGGTGATCTCTTGGATCCAGCCATTAAACATGGTGGTAGACATGAATAAGCTACCCAAGCAATACTTATGGTAGCATCTAGAGATATTAAATGTCAGTTCCTAAGCCTTAAACATCCTAATATGTCAAAGGAATTAATATAATGAATCACTATTATTTGTCTACTGAAGCAAAAAGTAGTTGAATTAAATTTCCCCAGTGTTTTCAAATCCTCTGTAGCATCTGTATTATGCTCTCTAATATGGATTACTATGATTTTTCTGCTCTCTCCAAAAAGTCATCTGTATTACAGTTTTTCATCATCTCCTTCCCTTTATGCTGTACTATTTAGAGACCCCCTTGTCAGCTCATCATGAAACTTACTGTAAAGCACAGATTTACAGTTACTGTGATTCTCATTTTCAGTGCAGGAGGCTCTGAATATGTAAATCAATCCTATCCCTGACTCAGACATTAAAGAATGTAATACTTGTAGTGATACTATCTTATCAGAAAGCATGAAGACTTTGTTGAATGCCTTTACTTATTTGTCTGTTATGGTTTGCAATTCTATTAATCACCTACTGCTTTTATTCTTCTATTTTACTTCTTTTGGTCCAATTTCCTAACAGCCTTGCCACATGGTCCGACCTGATAAACTGACAATATACTATAAATTTTGGTTTAAGTTAACTTTTCCTAATACAGATATACCTTTTTTTGTTCAGTCGGTCAATGTTGCTTGCATAAATATTTTGGATTGTAAACTATTGCAGAACTACTTTTTTTCAAAAATGAAACAAGTGAATCTGCATGAAGATGAAACAGAAGTTTAAGTAGGCTTTAATTAATGTATGTTAATTTACCAGTCTGGCAACTATTTCAGTTTGGGTATAGTAACTAGGAATTTAGAGGAAGCACTGGTGTAGCATAGCCTGCAAAATTCAAAGCTGCAAAGTATTTTCTATATTGCAAAAACTCATGTTACTCTATTAGCTTTGTCAGAAGAAAATATCTGCAATTCTGAACCCATTTCAGTGCACCAAATAATAACGCAGGTCATGTCTATAATGTCCCCCGTAGCAGCTAACAGAAGTTTTATCTACCTGTTTTAGGTCCAGCTAGCTATCGCTGTTTAACTATTATTTTCTGGTAAAGTTTGCTTAGTCTGCAAAAAAACCCCACCTTTCATCTACAGAGAAAGAGAATTTTTACTTTAAAAGGGGAAAAACCTAGCATTTAGGTAGGCACAAGCCTCCACCAGGGCATAGCCTTACATAGGATAAAGAATGTTTTCCACCAGTGGCTTACTCTCCAAATCTTATACCAAACCCTTCACTCGAATGTCAGTAAAATAACCCATTGTTACCTTTAATAACATTTGGAGAAGAAGGTCTGTTTCTGGTCAAGGCTGTCTTGGG
Source organism: Falco punctatus (assembly GCF_963210335.1). Classification (NCBI taxonomy): domain Eukaryota; kingdom Metazoa; phylum Chordata; class Aves; order Falconiformes; family Falconidae; genus Falco; species Falco punctatus. Next base: position 9,181,890 of record NC_137594.1, read on the forward strand.
TTGAGTGGTAAACAAGGAGCTTCTTCTTGCACATCACAAAGCTGAATATACATTCAGTGTTCTAATTGGTTTTCTTAAACGCTTATCTCACTTCTAAATGCATTTTCTTTGAAATAATCACATTTCCTACATTGCCAGCATGCAAGTGTTAATGATCATAAGTGCTGTCCTTCCACTATAAATCTTTTCTGAGCATTAGCTATAACAAAAGAATGCGACATCTGAATTTTGTTTCTTCTTTGAATTTAGAAGTTTAGAGACAGAATACTGTGGTGGTTTTAGTGTGCTTCATTTCTAAGCTTTTGTCTTTAGCTAAGTAACTAATAAAGCAAAAGAACTGACTTCTACAGTTCTTTCTCTGCCTACTAAGCTTCTGAAATTCAGGCTCTTTTCCTTTTCTCAGTTAAGCAGTTCAGTGGCTACCTAGGTTGCAACAAAGTCCATACATTTCCTTACCTGCTCTTAGAAGTCTTTCACTGTGTCTGAGGCCTGGGCTATGTATCAAACTCTAGCTCTTTTCAGCGACCACCACTGCCCCCTTCTAGTGTTTCTCTGCCTGCACTCTAGAAGCTTCTTTCACTGAGCATGCTGTTCTTTACCAGCAAAGAGCAATCTTACCTTCCCTCCAATGAGATCCACATGACCAGCAGCAAGGACAAGGTAACCATGCAGTTTCTTTCTCCATGACCCAACTATTGCTTATTTCACACAATATGAGGTACCCAGGTAGCGATCTGTAAAACAATAAACAGAAAACACTATCATCTATCAGTGCGGTGCATAAGTTTCAGTAAAAAACTTAGTTGTTCCTGAACCTGATGAAACTATTGTTCTGATTAAGCACACCCTAAGCCGTGTTCTTTCCCGGGTCACCACAGTATAACTGCACTGAAAGGCAATAGCAGTTAGGTCCGCACAGAAAATAACATTCTTTGGGTGTCTGTCTTCTGATCCTCCAAGGCTTTGGCTGTGGAGTGGCAACATTATCCTGACAAATCTGTTAGGGAGAGCTTTTAGATATTTCTGAAAATTTTGATGACGAAGTTAGTCAAAGTTGCAATGGCTCCTAGAGGCATTAACGATGGAAACAAGCTAGTTGTTTTTGTTTCTTTTTTTTTTTTCCAAGTGGGACCTTGTGATGAAATCTAGATGAGTTAACATCCACAACATTAACTTTGTTATGTGGTAAGTTACTTAATCAGGGCCTGAATCTACAGTGGGCAAAAATGAAGGCTCTGTATGCTGGAATATTCATCACTGCAGCTGTAAAGTACCTTGGAAAACACCCACCCCCGCACACTTACAATGGTAACAAATGTGGGCACAACTTACTTTCTATAAAAACACAGAGTAGAAGGTCTCTAGTTCCTTAACTGGAGAAAAACAGATGAGGGAAAATACATTAGTTTTTTAAATATATTGAAGTTACTATGAATGTCTAAAAGCAGCTTTCATCATTATTTTCCTACTAAATGTTAGAATTAGCAAGAAGATAGTTATTATCAATTGCTATATTAAGAACTGTCACAAATCTGGTTACTTTCTTATGTCAGAGATTAGCAATTTGAAGATAGCAGAAAGCAGATCAGTTCAAAATTATCTAATTTCATAATGTGTAATAGGTCCACAGTTGAAGAAACAACTGAGGGTGAATCTTTCTGAGATTCCAACTCACTGCCAACATTTGTTCAATGTATTCACTTTTTGTAGTATTCATTAATTGTTTTTGATTTTGTGTAGTGCTTTCATGTTCAAACTGCAGTTTTGTCTGAGAATTGCATAGAAACAGACTGTATGACTACCTCTCTTCTTCAGAATATAAGGAAAAATCTGTTTGCACTTTGCTGAGGGTTCTTGTTACAGCACATACAGATGCAGAATCTGTAAGAATTTCACACAAGAATTTTAGAGACTCTTAGATTTTAAATATCTCATGAAAACAGAACAAGGTTTTCTTCCATTTGTTTGGATTCCATATTGTATAAGGAATATTTCAACTAAAACATTTAGGTTTTTACATAGAGTTATAATCTGATCAGCATTTATACAGTACAATTCCTATAGCACTATTGTTAGCCCTGGCGACATTTGTGTATAGAATTTAAATTTATGTATCCATAGACAAATGTAAATCGGATCATGTATTAAAAAATGAACTAAAAATAGAAATATAATTATAGTAGCACATCCTTGAAGATGATTGCTACTATTCACTTTAAAAACACATGACATGACAACATAATGTGCACTTTATTTGGCTGTTGTGAGAACAGCTGTCGTTTAAGAGACCTAATAAGAACATATATGAGACAATTTATTTTTTCAGAGTAGTTCAAGTGTACGTAAGATTATTTTTTTTAAAAAAATGATCTGGTATTTAACTTAAATAAGAAAAGATCATTCTCAACCTTAAGCAGATAGTAAAATTACATTTCATTGCTACTGTGGCATCAAATCTGAGATGTACAGACATAGTTCTTGTGTCAGAATTTTATCAGTAGCTTCAGTATTTCCACCTTCTGCATTTGTTAAATATTGTAATATCTATAGCTGCATGTTGACAAGGAACTTTCAACGAGTTTGTAATGATGCATTTGTTAACATCAGAATTAACCTGTCATACTGCTTTCTTGAGCATGGTTGGGATCTCTTGATAGGCTTTCCTGAACAAGATGAACCTAAACAGATTTGTTTCCTGTTCAGTTGCCTCTCCACATAATACATTAAACATCGGTTTAAACTGGAACATTATCTTAGTGTTAGGCTAATTTCTGTGAAATTCTGCTTGGTTATTTGCTTTAAGGCATGGACTTAATGCAGGTCACGTCTGGTTACCTGATGTGACATCTACTTTTACTGGGACAGAACCGAGAGGTTGTAATTCTGGAACATTTATAGCTGAAACAAATTTTTTTTTTTTTTATTAAGAAGTAAAGATTATGCTAAACAGACAGTTTTAACCTTTTTCTTGGAAAACTGGATTAAGAAGACAAATAACTATTACTGTTTCATCCACCAAACCCAATGAGCCGGAAATGAAAAACTACTAGCACTGCCGCAGAGGTGTTTTACCAAGTAATGTAGTTTTAATTCAGTGTCTTAATATACTGTCAGGAGACAGAAGCTAAACTGGACACTCTGGGCAGGGTAACTGTTCAAAAAATATACCAGAAATGTACAGCCCCCTGTAAAGAAAAATCTCTACACTACAAATTTTTATTTCTGTACTTTGTATAGGCATATATGTAAGTGCATATCTACAGTGTATCACAGCCCTGGGTCAAAATTCTCCAACCAGTTTTGAGGAACTCGTGTTAGATTTCCATTTTATAACTGTAGTTGTTGCCACTTTCTCCAAGTGCTTCTTGCCCTTAAACAGACAACTTTTCTGAAGTTCAGTAAGAATTTGTCTCAATGTACGTCAGCATTTGATCACGTTGCACAGAATACATTTTAGTACCAAGACATTCCTCACAGTTTGCATAGATAAGCTATAGAACAAGTGACATTTTCCAATTGTGGAGCTTAGATACAATGTCTAGTTATCTGAATTAAGGAAAATACAAATCCTGGGAATTTCTGACTTCTGCAAAGACTGATTTGTTCCTTAACTCTTCATGTCTGTGTCCTACCAGCTGATCTATATGGGTAAGCAGATTTTCAACTGCAAAGGTAGATTTTCAGAAACTGGGATTTGGAAGTCGATTTTAGATGCTTTGTAACTACTAAACATGTATATCTAATAACTTCTCATAACTCCAAATACCACTGAGAACTCCATACGTCCCTGCAGTCAGTAAACAGCTGGATAACCCATCCATGCAGAGTACTTCTCAAGCGGCTGGCCTGCATTTGATTACAACCTGCCAGTGTTCACGGGCTTCTCATTATTCCTCCCACTGCTTGAGAAGCAAATGTCTGTGCTGAATCACAGAGTGGCAAGGCTGCATGTGAGAGAATTTCTGCTTTAGTAGAAGTAGAGAAAACTTGAACCCTAACATTCAGCTTTTCATTAATGGAATTAATTAAAAGAGCTTTTCAGGTAACTAAATCCAGCACTTTTGAGCTCCACTCTCTGACAGCTTTTTTTACCTTAGCTTTCTTTTAACATAGCGGACAGGGCTTTGTTTTCTACATGAAAGCCAGTACACCTAAAACATTCCATCTTTCTTGTTTCTTGGATTGACACCTGCACAACTCAGACCACTGTTTCTAATTTGCACAGGCCAGACTTTAAAGCATCACAGTGTTAAAAAGAAAGGGAAGAAACATTTATTTGTTAATTTGAGAACTGGAACTGGTGTGAGCTCTACAAGCTTTGGGACATGATGTATCTTGAGATGAGGTGGGAGGGAGCAAGAATAACAAAACAAAACAACAAAACAAAACAAAAATTTGGGAAGTTAAGTTAGCCTTAGGAAGGCAAGGCTGCAGAAAATTTAAGCTGGTCTAGCCTTTATACCTTCTTTTCATCAAATACAGATTTTTTTAGATCATGAAGTATTAAGTCTAAAACTGGACGTGGACTGCAAAAATATTAATTCGCAGATCTCTTGTGCCAACAATTAATTATATTCCAGAAAAATCCTACTTTGAGCACAAATGGATTAATATGTATAATGGTATGCTCCTGTTCTAAAAACTTTAATATGGAGAGTGCTATGCTAAGCCATAGTCTACTTAAAAATAGACAATATAATGAAAGAGCTTCCATTGTAGATGCACATTTCCAAAAATCTGTTTAATGCATTTGTTGCATGGTTTCACAGTAAACAGCTGGTGATCTTATATCCCATAAACACACTTGCCCCATTTTAAAAAGTGGTGTACAGACGAGCTACTGTATGCGCTATGTAAATAAATACCATAGCACACTTTTCCAGTGAAAGGTAACACTGGTATTATGCTTTTAAACAACCTTTGTATTTATCCCTACAGCCTTATACTGTTAACTTACATGGAATAGAAATAAATACTTATCTTCAAACCAACTGATTAAGAGAATGAAAAGACATGTTTTTGGAAGACAGAATTGTTTATTTCCCATCTTCTAATGAAGATGATTTGGAATATTGCATTTTATTTTTAAAATATGTGGCTGAAAACACACAGTAAGAAATTGCCCCACAATTTTTCTAGAATAAACAGATAACAACAAAGAGGATGCAATAGTGGTACTGCTACAGTGCACGTATTTATACAAGGTTATGCAGAGTTTTAAAGAATAATAGTGTATAAAGAATTTCCTGGTGGGTTTGATATATAAATATACCTAAGTCTTGGAACAGTAAATAAGAAAATACAATCAAAAATTAGAAAGTAGCAACATACCCACGGATAACATAAGAAGTCCAGGAACTGATTCTAATATTGATCAGTTATTTCTGAATAATTTGTTGTTCCATCAATACTTATAAAAGAAAGTGAGAATTGATCAAATGCTGTACAATATAGGAATGTCTTGGGAAATATATATATATAGAGATCCATTTTTAATTTTAGAGATACTGTAATCTTTTTATGTCTATACAATATGTTGATGGCAGGTTGCAAGAAAAAATGCTATTAGGATTGTTCACACAATTTTCCTCAGTTAAATGAATTGATTTTCCTACTTATTTGACTTGTGACTTTAGAGTTCTCTATTGTTTGTTCAAGAATGCAATCTCCAAATTTCACAGAAAATTTGGCACTTTGAATGACAGTGAAAATAATGAAAAGCAACAAAATGTTTCCCAGCCTAGTTTTGACAGATAACATAATTACTTTGCCTTATAGTACTTTTACTCACCTGAAGACATTCCTAAGCTTTGTTTCAATGTTCTTTTAAATGCACCTTCAAATACAGGAGGTCTACCTATGTATTGGTTTACCAATGTATTGGTTGATTACAACCCTCATGTCTGAGAATTACAGGGACAGGCATAAAAGCAGCATTTGTGATTTATTATCATTGATCCTTTGGCACCATTTCCAAATTCTCCTCTTCAAGAATGACCAAAATGTATTTCACAGCTATGACTTAAGGCTATAAATGCATCAATTAAAGGGGGGGGGGGGGGGGAGGAAGGGTAGAAGTGTACGAAGAATCAAGACAAATAAGGAAGACGCAAAACATTTTCAAGTCTGGGGCTTGTAGACACCTGAGCTTACAAGCAAAACTGAACTTGATCAAGAATGCAACACAATACAATCAGGAGTTTTCGACTTACAAAGATGATTTATATTGGTATTGTTAGTTAATGATGAACAACAGAAAATGGAAAGAGATAACATAGTTAAGACAAAATCTTTTTTGTGAATTAACATCACTTTGGGGAAGGAAGGTAACTGAATTTTTTGAGGTAGTGCTGGAAGTCTTTTACTGACAAAGAAATAATTTTTATATGGATCTTCCTAATGTTAATGTAAGACTCTGTATTTCCACACATAAACTTCAGGATAAATGTTCTGATTTATATTATCATGTGGTTTTGTGTATATCAGCTATTACATTTCTTCAGTGAGTGCTCACTGGAAGAACTTTGAAGATTACACATATATATTTGGGTAGTGAGAGCCGAGCCATGCAGAACAGTTCAGAAAAAGAAAACTTCAGGTCAAATTATCACACAAGGTATCAGTTGTGCTGAAGAATATACAGAAATAGTTTTCTAAGTAATGATGTGTATCACAAAAGAAAAATACTGAGAAACAAATAACAAATTCTGTCTGTTACTAAAGAGAATTGGTGCTGGGGCATGTCCGGAGAAGGGTAACGAAGCTGTTGAAGGGTCTGGAGAAGAGGTCTTACAAGGAGTGGCTGAGGGCACTGGGCTGCTTTAACCTGGAGGAAAGGAGGCTCAAGGGAGACCTTATCTCTCTCTACAGCTACCTGAAAGGAGGCTGTAGCGAGGTGCGTGTCAGTCTCCCATGTAACAAGTGATAGGACAAGAGGAAATAGCCACAAGTTGTGCCAGGGGAGGTTTAGGCTGGATATTAGGAAAAATTACTTCGCCAAAAAGGTTATCAAACATTGGAACAGGCTGCCCAGGGAAGTGATTGAGCCACCGATGCCTGAAGGTATTTAAAAGATGTGTAGAAGCGGTGCTTAGGGACATGGTTTAGCGGTGCACTTGTCAGTCCTGGGTTGACAGTTGGACTTGATGATCTCAAAGGTGTTTTCCAGCCTAAATGATTTTATGATTCTATAAAGATCACTAGGATTTGGACACACCAAATTCTTGAAATTTGCTGGTCAAAGATGCAAGCTCTGTGAAACCTATGTACCTAGCAGTATCTGTAGCTAAGCCTGAAAGTCTCTTTGAATCAACAGAATTCCTTTTATGGTTTTTTTGGTTTTGTTTTTTTTTTTTTGTTTTGTTTTGTTTTGTTTTGTTTTTTTTTTTAGGTGAACTGAATTTGGAAGAATATAAAGGGCTAAAAAAGGAAAGATTATTCCAGAAAAATGTTTGTCTTAGGGCCCAAGAGATAAAGGATTAAGTATTGTTCAAAGTTAAGCAAGGGAAAAAAAAAAAAAAAAAAAACAAAAAACCCAGTACAGACGTATGGATGTTATGCAGTGAGGATGGGAGAGGTATTACAGTCTGTGTCTGGTCTGATATACAGATAGTCTCTACCAGTTTACAGCAGGAACTACATGGTAGCAGTATGGCTAAAATGCATGAAGGTTCAGAAATGGAACTATATCAGGCATGGAAGCAAATTTTAAAGGTCATGACACTGAAATCAGAATAACCAAAGAATTTCAGTTCTCACATGAGAGAACTGATTCATCATGACAAAGTCCAGTTGCACACTTAAATACATTTACACAACACATAAATCTACTTGGTATGGTAAAGTTGAGAATAGTAACCTAACCAATAAGATGTTGTTAAATATTTTTCTACTAGTCTGATCTGAGTGGAATTAAAAGCTTTCTATAAAAAGAAGAGGAAAAAAGGCATATATGTAAGGAGAGAACAGGATACGAAAGACACTGTCCCCATCTTAAGTCCTGTTGGAAAATCTCCTCTAGTTAGATCAGCATTGCAGCCCACCAGAATTATTTTTCTTTTGTGACAGACTTTGATATGAGTAAATTTTTAACAAATTTCATTTCTCTAGAAAAATCTGAATACATATTACCATAATAACCTGATTGTAAAATTTTCCCTAGCTATCCAAAAGTCTTAGGAAAACCAGTTGCATTTATTACTGAGCAATAAGCACATTTTGAATCTTCACAAAATTCTTAGCAATCATTGCTCCAAAAGAAGCAGTTTGAAATTGGAGGTTAAAATAACTACTACTTTGAAGGAAAGGATTTTTTTACCTCTGAAGAATAATAAACTAAAGCACCTCCTGTGAGACAAGGTGCTGGCCTTTTTTGTGAAAGTTTGAAAATTACTAAACCTGAAACCAATAACAATACATGTTATACATAAAGCCAATTACATATAAATGTTCTGATTGAATTATGTTAAGCACGACTGAATCCTCATTAGTGTCCGCAGTCATTGCTACCAGGGCCCTGAACAAGGTGCAGAGATTCTGCAATGCCTTCTCTCCCAAGTGGATTTTATCTGCCCATCTTCAAGGCCAGCTCTGATATAGTGCTGCTGCATAATCTTTGATCAGACTTCCGTGAAAAAGCAAAACCATGAGAAGAAGCTGCAAGAAGTCTTGCTGGGGGCCCACAATCTCAGGCCTTCTTCTTCCTCGTCTGAGCTACAATGTCAGTACGTCTGTGCTTGGCCTCGCATGCTGCTGATCCTGACACTAACCTGCTGACTTGAATTCAAACCTACTTCAACACAACAGGCACATCTAGCAGTCCCTGGACTGGTGGCCAACCTTGTCATGCTAATCTTTTTTGGACACTAGGTCCCTTTGTGTCTCTGTTCACTGCCCCTGCCTGCTTTTGCTGCAGCCCTCAGCTCCTGGCTCCCCTTCCCTTGCAGAGCAGCTTGCTCTTTTGCTGCCTCCCTGACACTGAAGTGGTATCTCAGTGAAAAGCTATTTTGGTAGACCTACATTCTGCCCAAAATGGGTCACTACTTCACAGACAGTAGTACTACACGTTACACTGGCTTGCAATTTCCAAAAAGTAAGACCTGGAGGAAATTAGTCTCTCTTCACTGTTTGGGTGTTTATTGTTCTTGGGTGTTTTAAGGCTTTGGTGCCATGCAAGTGTTACACTTACAGCTGTGAGGTCAATTTGTTTAGGATCAAGTAGGAGGAAATTGCAAAGCAAGTGCCTACCCTAAATGCAGCTTATTGGGAAAATTTTCTCAGACAAAACCACTGGATGTTGTATAAATACTGAAACTGCTAAGCACAGCCAGCAAATACTCAGTTGTTCTGGAGAGCATGGGAGTTCTTTGATGTCCTTGTTCTTAGAGAAGAACATTTGGCCAACAAAGAAACAACACAGCTGATCACTACGTCAATACTGACAGTACGTGTATGTGTTTGTGTGTCCATGTTTATGTTGAAAGAGGATGAGTGGTACAAGGGTGAGAATGAGGAGGACCTTGCTATGTAGAGTCCAAGCAGTAAAGCATCTATTATGAGTTGCCTCTTACAGAACTGCAGAAGAGACGTGATAAACTGGGCAGGGGTGGTATCAGCAGAAGACAAAACCACTAGCTGTGCATAAAGGTATTACCAAGCTGAAGTCAAACTGCAGACTTTCCTTACATGGCTAATTTTGATTAATGATTCTGTCATATTTGGAACAGTCCCTATGACCTTCTATAGATTACTATACCCAAATTTCTTTGGGAAACAAAACAATCCTTCCCCCAAACCAGAATCTTATGCTTTGAAAGCCAGTAGTGATCTTATTTACACAACATATGCCTCATTTTATCTGCAGGTTCCAAACTCAAATTAATTACTCTAATGGCACCCCTCTTCAATAACCTTCTTGTATTTTAGACACCTAGTAGTTATACAGTGTGTAAGCCACATGCTGCAGAACTATAAAGTCTTTGATCTGGAAACAGTCTCTTACAAAACAGGAACAAAGGAGGCTACCTCCGTAAGGGGAAAAAATTAAGGTCATTCTGTTACTTTATATTTTCATAATTTCTAATGTCTCAGTTACTCTTCTAGAAAGACTATATATCTAAGTGGCCCTCTCTTTTTAATGGATGTGTCATAGCTTCTGCAAACTGAATCATCAACTTGTAAAAATTTTTCTGTTCTTGTAAATCCATATTCTAATACATAGGAATAGAAATGCAAATGATTGTATTCATTTAAGAATTGCATTTAAGTATAAACCTGAGTTTATCTCTTAATCCAAACTTGTCAATGTTGGATGTGAAACCATGCTGCTGAGTGGTTTGAGGCAAATGCAGGATGAAAGCTTGGATTTGTGCCACTTTTTGGTGTGAGATCAAATACATACCCAGAGGGAATGTGAGCCATTACCTAATGCCCATGTCATATGTTTGATATCTGGGGACAGACACCTCCCAAAAATGTCTGAGAGACGTTTCTTATAAATGCAACCAACATATCTCACTTGTACTTGAGGTATACAACTTTGTGACTCAAGTTTAGGATATCCTTACAAACTATGGATAACGCTCCAGACATTTTCCCTCCAGGTGCAGTGACATAGAACTAGACTGCTGTTGGCTGAAGCTGACCCTGCTAAAATGCCATGCAGATCTATGTGTAATACAAAATGCAGATGGCTATCTGTTGTAAAGCTTACTTACATATCTGGCAGAAATTCAGTTTGGACCCTTCTTCAGCTATTTTTCACCTTCACCTCATGACCTTAAATGCAGTAATAAACACACATTAACTCAATGGGCAAGAAACGGGCATAGGGACTCTAGCAACCTCTGCTAGGTCATGTTTGTAGTTCATTACTCTAAGACTTTTGTAATTACTATTAAACAATGTCCAGATCTAGTGAGTTTTCACATAGCTAACACAATGAAATATTGTAAGAAAATATTATCTCATTCAGCTGAAATAGAAATCTTTATGTAAGTTAACTTATTGATATCCGAAATACATATCAAGATTCTACTTGGTATTTTTCAGTGAATAAAACCTGACTTACCACTACATTAACAGGCTACTTTATAAACTGGCACCACATTCCAATAATGACAGAAATTAATTTGGAAAACAGTTTGTTAGTTAGTAAAACATTATCACTAGCTGCACAGATAGTACGTTTCTTTGCAGAAAGAATAATGGGAGAAGGAGAAAACTCGCTACAGATCCTTGGAGTGGAAAATGTTCACGTGGTAATGAAAATGCTGTTCTGAGATACCTTTGCATTATACATCATCAAGAGGGAATTTAATTTAGACGTTTAATATAAGTGTCAAGCTCTGAGAAGCTCTTTGGATCACAACAGCAGCAATTAACAAATATAATGTTGGCATTCAGATTCATCCCACAGAGCATAAGTTCAGAAAAAACACAAATCTCCCAGCCATTTTACATTTCATTTTTAGTGACCTAATTTTTTACAAATGCTTTAATTTGTAGCTCGGTTTTTCTTTTTCATCTAAGAAAGCCTCTGTACCAAGTTTGGAAAGTGTAGATCTGAAAAATCTGTAAATCACAACATTTTAATTTGTATGACACTGCAGTTCTAACAGGTGTCTCTTCTTTTAGGTCACATTAAGATCTACAATTGTATATTGAGCTTAACTAGTGCTTCTATCTACATTAAGTGGGGGACTTTTTATTGTCTAAACATGACAATGAAACTATAAAGTTTAGCTGACATATCCGGCATACTGAATACACAACAACTTTAGAAGGAACCAGTATAGCTCTGGTTTAGGTGCTTGGGATACATTAAGTGTCCCAAGTAGCCAGTTTTCTCTCACAGTTACTGATTCTATATTGTTTGATACCTCAGTCTTAACTAATTAACTCTAGTTATTTTGTCATTTCAACTAAGCTGCTATAGACAAATAGAGGTAAAAAAATATAATCTTTTTCTGAAGTTCATTATAGGAAAGGCTTTTTATTAGTAAGGCAAATGCAACAAAAAAACAACATTAAGAAAATCCAAGCTACCATTTTATTTAAAAGGATTTGTCAAGGAGCAGTTCTGAGCATTTTTTGTTTACTCTTTAAATTTTAATCAACAAACACTTAAGCTTCAAAGGTTTCTTTCAGCTTCTTCCCCTTTACACTATAATAAAGGAAAAGAGAAAATAATAAATTGTTATAGTAATTTTCCAGTCATACTGCCAGGAGGAGGGTGCGTGGGGTGGGTGGGGGGAAATCATCACTCCTGAATGTTTTGAATTCCTTTTCCTCATATTTTTATGTATTAAAAAACCCCTTGTACAATGGGAAAGAGAAACTGGTAAAAGCAGTGAGTCTATTGTTTTAAAAGTTTATTTTTTCCTTGGGTTTTGGTTTAGTTCCTTATAGCACTCATAGGAATGTTGTGCCTTTTAAGGAAGACTATTGTGATTCAGGCTCTGACTAAAACAGTATTGATATGGCAAAGTCATATCCTGACCTGTCCACAGACGATGCCCTGGACCTCTCTTGAGCACTGACTGCCTATTGTGCTGATGTGTGCCAGACTGTGAGGATGGCTAGCCAAAATTAATTTTAAAAAATCTACCACAGGCACAAGACAAAATTTCAGACTGTCATGATCAAGCAGACAAGAGCAAATCCTTGTTAAAGGAAAAACTGAGCAGATATAATTGACTATCTCAACCTTATTGTGCTTAATATGTAAAGAAATTAAGGACTCATTTAAATTTTAGTAAGATCAATCAAGTCAACAGAATACAGAATGAACATCTGCAAGGAAGTTCTATGCAGCAAGTAGCAATGTCCCACTGGAATGGCATGGAGAAAACTGGATTCAATTCCTCATTTTTGTACAGCTGGGCAATAACCCACAATAAACACAATTTTTAGAAAGGAGATACTGTATCCCATTGTCACTGCTGTCAAACATGAAAAATATTTACAAATAAAAAATCAGGCTTCAAACAGAAAATTGATACTTTGAAAAAAAATTTTTGGAAAAAAGAAAAAAAAAGGCTTTGCATTCCATGGAAAAAGAAACAACGGCAACATTTCAAAAGCTGCTGCTAAATTAAAATACTCTCTGAACTTCTTTGCTGGTAAAGGTGTCACGGTTATTTTGACTCAAACAAGATCATGATAAGATATTTCAGAAAAGAAAATACATTAGTGGTGCTAACATAAATGTGTTTATTTCTGAGGTTTTGAAGCTTTGTGTTGGAAGAAAAACCTTGTTCTGCATCCTGGCATTACATTTTCTTTGACCACTTTTTACATCCCTAAGTGACATGGCAGGTCAAGAAAGGAAAGGAAAAGTTACCTGAATTAAAAGAGTACAGCCAATTATGTCTCTTCTTAGAGTATAAATAATGAAATTGCTGGAAATTGCAAATGCTTTATTAGCAGGCTCAGGTCCCTTGTTAATTACCAGAATCATGCACCGAAAATACGTGTGTTTATTTCTCCCACAAGTCTGAGAAAAGAAGTGAGGAAATAATAATATCTCCTGGAGTTGTCAATGGGACTTGCGCCCAGCAGTGGAAGAATAGCTCCCTGCAAGGTTTCATCTTTTTTATAAACACATGACTCCTGCTCTTTTTGTCAGAACTGATGTTTACTCTGTCAGACTTCTTTTAACATTTCAGTGATAAATTAAAGGCCCTAATTATTGCTTTCCATTCTGTTCCTAAGATCAGGACTTTATGTACACCACTTCAAAAGACAATACTGAACTCTGTTGGGTATTCATATGTGTTTGTTGCACCCTTCTACTGTGGCAGTAATTGTACCTGCTGTTTCTTTGTGACTATGACCTTTCAGCTATCCAAAATTAGTCTAGATAAGGCTGTGCCTGTGGCACAAACAGTACTTTGGCTAACCCCTTCAAAAAGGGCAATAGCAAGGTAAAACACAGCCATGACAAACTTGAAAGAAGCCACAAACAGAGCTAATATATATCTTGGGGGGGGGGGGGGGGGGGGGGGGGGAGGTAGAAGAAACAGTTTTGCTGATAATGATTTAGGAACTGAGATGTTATGGGAAATTCTTTAACAATAGAAAAAGAACTAATTGCAAAATTATGGCCATTTTATGTATTTTTGGCTTTAATCACAGTATCTCATATAGCCGGTGATGAATTATCTTAATAAATAACAATTATGTTAAACATCATCTGCCTCAATATTTTCTTTGCTTTTAATGTCAGGGCTCTTAATGTTCCACTTCTCTTCATTAGAAGGGGGTCTGTGCCTACCACCAGGAGTTGTCATACTTAAATTGTTTTCCTCACAGGAGTTTTAGGAGAGTCTGTACATCTAGTGCTTTACCCTAACAGTTCAGATTTTGTTTAACTTATGTATATTGTCTATTTTTCTTTCAAAGATTTGTTATCACAACAGAGGAAAATCATCAGAATGGAGAATAAAATCTTTTGTTTCCCCAAAACAATGTTCTCCAAGTGCTACATTTCACAGTTATTTGAAATACCAGAGGGCAAATTAATGTAGCAAGACTTCTAGATGAAATACTGTGAAGGTGCTCTTGATACCTGGTTGGGCTGCCAGAGGCCATGGAAAAAAACTACAAGTCAGTAATGCCTGAATGTGTGTCTCTGAATGTCACAGCACCTCAGGTACATACCCACAGCTTTGCTTTTCCTTAAACTAGAATTTATGAAGTTTAACGCTTCTAAATTTAGTTCATTGGTTCTAGTTTAAACTGGTGTGTGGGAATCGTCCCATGCTGACAAACTACAATTGTGGAAGTTACTTATCAAGGAGGTACTATTCTTATGAGATGGTAGGCTGCAAAAACAAGAGAAAATTTATATTGATTAATACTTCAGGCACATGAAAAGCAATTGACAGGGATGGAAAGAATCTGCAGTAGATGAAATATTTAAAAAACTAAAGGATTTTTTGTTTTGATACTAAGCTTATACTGTAAAAAGAATAGCAAACTTCAATATTAATGCAACAGACAACTCCCAAACCACTTCATACAAGGATAAAAATGCTCATTGAAGAAACATGTATTCTGTGTACCCGTTTACTTTAAACACTGCAATGAAATACCCTTCCTCTCAGCATTCTCTTCTCTAAGCTAAACAACCACAGCTCCCTCCTCCTCCCCTCAAATATCGCATGCTTCAGCCCCCTAAGAATCTTAGTGGCCTTCCACTGGACTCACTCTTACTCACATGGGCCCAAAACTAGATACAGAATTAAGATGGTTCTGCAGAGGTGCTGAGATAGGAAAATACTCTTCTCTAGAACTCCTGTCTATGAACTTGACAGTAAGTGGGTAGACTTCACTGCTGCAACAAAATGCTGCTGACTTACATTCACATTGCTGTCCATCTGGCTCCCCCGTTCTGCTCTGTGGGTGGCTACCCACCTAGGTAGCCATCAGGCACTAGCTGTACAGTTCCATTGGCTTGTTCTCTCCCAGCAGCAAGCCTTTGCATTTCTCTCTAGATTATCTTTCCAGAGACTTCTATGAGACTGCCAAGCCCGTATTTCCCCACATCCCCATTCTTTCCCGGCATAATGTTTGCAATATTCCAGTCATTAGACAGCTTCCCCAAATGGCAAAGTCTTTCAAAAATGATAGACTCCTGCAAGCTAAGGAAAAAAAATATAATTTTCCTTTAGAATGACAAAGAGTATGCCAATCTGGAAGAATCCCTTTCCACTACCTGTTTTGCTCAACACATGATATTACAGTGAACAGTCCACATTAGTACCTTCATGCAACTTTTTGATAAATTCTATCCACATCATGCAACATACATTAATTTACAGCGTCTCAAGGAGGCAAACTAGCCCTGGAATTTAGGTTCTAGTTCTTAATCATTCCATCATCTAATGGTGAACATGCAACTAGGTTCAACTGTTGTACAGATTAATAGATATGTGTCAAGATGATGACAGTTTGTTGTGCATGGCAATTTTGTGCCTGAAGTAACTGTGATCAAAATCTGAAGTCTTTTGTTCTGGAGAGGAATACAAAAGCAGAACTCCCAGCTAGTAGGATAAGTACTTTTCAGTAATTTTTTTAATGATGACAGTACTGTTGTAACTAATTTTCAGGACTTTTTGCTAGGATTGAATCTTTCTGCATGTGCTTCTGGATTATCGTTTTTCTTCTTCTTACAGCAAGATCCTCTAAAGTAGGCTTTTCAGTTGTAAAGATGAGAATTTCCAAGACTGTGAATAAAGAAATAGATCAAAACCAAAAGCTGGGGAGGGAGGAAGGTGAAGGTTAAATGTTTTTTACAAATTGTCTTTAGCTTTTGTTTTGAATACTTTCAAGTCTTTCAGTTCTC
Organism: Falco punctatus; assembly: GCF_963210335.1. Classification (NCBI taxonomy): domain Eukaryota; kingdom Metazoa; phylum Chordata; class Aves; order Falconiformes; family Falconidae; genus Falco; species Falco punctatus. Next base: position 9,198,238 of record NC_137594.1, read on the forward strand.
CTGTCATTTCCTCCTCTTAATCCCAGACTCTTTCCCTTTGTATATGTTTAGACTTCGAAATTCTGCTAAAAGGAAAGAAGATAAGAATCTTTCCAGCAAAAATGCCCATTTCCTTTAAGAAAAAAGTCTTTAGCACGAATGCTGAAATACTAGTTACATAGAGGGATGAAATCTGCCAGTTCTGCTTCAGAAAACCTGGTGTAATAGTCGTCTGAAATGGTAAGGGTTGAAGGAGACAGAGCATAATAAGCCATTTACCTTCCTTTTATGAAGTCTTTTGTATGAATGACTGCAAAACTGAAAAATATGATGGTTTAATTATACTTTTATACAGCTGAAATACAAGACAATACTTTCACCATGGAAAAACAGAGTTGAAGTGTGTGAATGTGCCGATATACTCACAGGTACACACATATGTGTATGTAATTATTGATTACAAGAATCCTCAGGTGACTACTTGAGACCATTAAAAATGCTAGGTTTGTTTTTTCAGTCTTAAGTCATTAAAATATGCATGAATGCTATTACTAGGAATGCAGCATGTATGTGTGTCCAAAATGATGCTCGTACATTGTATCAACAAACAGAAAGACAGGATGTGGGCTGTATTTTTAGAATAATGAACATGATAAAAGGTTAGGTATTTTGTTATAATTCTTCTGAAATATGCAATTTGTTACAAGATACATTGTCTGTGAAGAGAGTCCCTACTGCAACTCTAATGTGGTTTTTTTACTATCAAAAACATAAAAGCACATCAGAACACATCATGTGCAAACGATGGCATTAAACAGATTAGAAAACTAAATGTCATACTGTAACATGACCAGGTTTTTTTTGCAGTTAATTTACAAGAAAGGCAGAAGAGCTCTGCAGGAAGCACTTTCTCCAAATATGCACCCTGCAGCTAAAAAACCTCATATACCTTATTGTTCTTACAGAAGGTGGAAAATAAAATAAATAAATAAATAAAAGAAGGAAAAAACCCTTGACTAAAGTGATAACTTTAAAACTTATGTGGATTTTTAAGATGACTAAATGAATTCCCTGTGATATTGTGTATAGCAAGCAAATTAAAAAAAAATCACAGCAGTCTTAGCTATAAAATACTTTTGTAATCTAGCATTTGACTGATTGCACTGCAGTTTTACTGAAATATTTGTAATTTTATGAATGTTTCAATTACCAGTAAACTTTTTTATTGAATTCCTATTTAATTATATTTTCTTCTATGTCCCTCTGTGATACTACATTTCTGTGAGTACCCTTGAGAAAGTAAACTGCTGTGCAGTCCACTGCAGCCACAAAGATGTTTTGTTTTATAAACTAAAAAAAGCGCTGGAATTTCAAGTATGGTTTTCTGCTGGATCTGGAGGAGTTAAACAGGTCTCTATTCTCTTGAAGAGACTTAAGTAAAAGACCATCACTCTTCTTAATTAAGGCTTTTCATATAAGCATTGCCTGAAATCACCTTAGCTGCTTTTTCAAACTCTCACCTGATTCTAATTAAGCTCCTTGGAGCATTAACCTGGCTTTTTCCTCTTGATTCATCTTATGAAAAAAAAGGTAAATGACTCACTTTTATACGCTACTTTATATAGTGGCCTTCTACCGGAGTTGGTGAAATCCTTCAACAGTGACTTGAAAAGAAGCAATATTATTCTCCTGGAAATTCAGTAAGCGATCAACATGTTTAAGCAATTCCCTACTGAAAAAGAATATGCCCCTACAGAAATTTATTGCTTAATAGCAATGCTCACTCCATCTTACATTTGGACAATTAACCATGTCAACAATTGAGACCACTTTTTCAATAAGATAATGGCCCTGTTGAACAGATCAAAAAGTGTACTGTAGTTCTAATTTAGATACTTAAGACTTCCTTCAGAAAACCAAGTTCCCAATACAAAATCAGGTGTTTAGACCATACAGTAATCTGACTTGGAATATATGCTGCCCTGGTAGGCTAATAAACAGCATACATCTGCATTTTGAGGAATAGTGTGGAAAAGCCTTCTGAAACCTCAAAGGAATGGGAGCATCAGACTGCATTGTATCATATAAATGAGATATGCTCATTTTTTCCTACTTCTGTGCATGACTATGCAAACAGTGGGAACAGGTTAAATCCTATATATTTTCATATATTAGTGTGTTTTTTTAGTTTGTTCCATCAAAATTTTATTCCCTTTAGAGATTTTTTTAAACAATAACCATTTAGTCAGCTAAATGATAAAACATAATTACTTCCAGATATTGCAAAAGAAGAAACTGTAGTCAATATGAAGAAAAAAAAAATAAAGAAAACTTTTAGACCTTGTCAAAATACAGTAATTTTCAGAGCTGAGTGAACACTAGTCTTTAGTTTGATAGCTGGACAAAAGGAATAGAAAGTAATTTACTTGGGCCAAGCTGAAATGAATCTTGCTTTTTCCATCAGTAAATTTATTGCAGGTCTAATGAGCATGGTATTGGACTCAAAAGGGTATGCTTTTTTTTTTTTTTTTTTAATACAAGAAAACCACTTTTAGATAAAAAGGATGCTTTAGTACTTTCTTTCCCCATCACTGTATAGAATATTTACTCTAATGCAGCACATGAATATACACCACCCATCTGAAAGCTCTGTTTTGAATCAGGGAAAGAGCAGATTCGAAGCAAATAGCTTTCACCTTCTTCCCAGTTCTAAGGAAGTTGTCCTAACTACCAGGTGATGAAGCTGTTTTCTCACTTTGACAAGTTAAATCAGCCAAACAGACTAGGAATAATCTGCCCAAAGGTATGTGATGGCATAATTAGCAGATGGTAAGGTCATTCTGCACAGAAAAAAAGGTCAGTTCAAGACACAGGTGGAATTTCTTATATACTTTTACAAGTTGGCAGATAAATGGAAAACTACCGAGTCACTTGGTGTGACACTTAGTTTTACAAAAAACTTGAGTAGTCTCAAATGCCCTAACATTCTGTTTATTGGGGATTCAGTGGTCTGTCCCCCAATCCTAGACTGGTTTGTTAGCAAATGGAGAAGCTGTTTAGTTTTTCTACTGAAAAAAAATGTAACAGATAAATCACCATTCTCAGACTAATCTATTAATCCCAAGGGTAGCTGCACTATAGCTGGCAGAATTCTTATAAATTTATCGATGAACATATTGGTTATAAACATCTTGGTTTATACCAGGTATTTAACAACCTGCCAGGAGCTCCTGATTGCAATGAAATCAGCAATTTATTATTTTTTATTATTATTTCCTATCTTCAATTAATCTTTGTCTTACTACTTTAGAAGGTATTCTGAAGCAGAGATATTTGCCAGAGAATGCATGGAGAATACTTGCTTTTAAAGCAGGTGACTTTACTATTTCTCAGAAAAAAAGAAGTCTCTCTGAGACCTAAGAGTAGTGCAGGGCTGCTAGTGGTGGACATTTGTTCAACACAGAGTATGAGGAACAAATCTCAAATACTGTTTCTCAAATGTACACTAGCATTATTGGAGATTAATCTCTGTGTTTCTTCTGTGGCATGGTATGCTCCAGCCACCATTTCTCTTTCTTTGTTTTCCCACACCTCCTTTGTACTTACTTCTTTATCAATGAACATATTCTTTCAGTGTGAAGTGCTGAATAAGTTTAGAACAGATTAGGGCATAAATTGAAATTATTTCTACTTTTTCTTATTATTAAATATTCCCTCTTAAGGAGAAAGTATGATAAACATTCTTGTATTAAAAAGCTAGGTAAAAGCTGCTACTGCAATTTAAAACTTTCTAATTCTGAGAGAGCAACATAAAAAATGATGATAGTAGTTCTCACAAAAAAAGTTTCCTGTTTTTTCTTAAGTATTATGAATTCTACTGAACAGTGTTATATCACCTAATATCTGCTATACTTGAATGTGAATAATCACAAGTTGACAAACATATGTATACATAGTTAGACTCATCACTATGCAGCCCTGAATATAAATTAACAATATAAATAGCCATAGATCAGTTTTTTTCTGTATGAAACCTTCCTGAAATTAAGATCAGATGTGATCAGATATGGTATCAGTCAAAACAAAATTCAACACGTGGGTTTGTTTTTTTTCACCTTCCCTCAAAAATAAAGTTTTAAATAGAGTGACAGAACTATACATCTTTAGTTTTACCAAAGCCAAAACCCTTTTCTAATTTGTTTTGGGGAGAAAATAGACTGACCCATTCAAACACAGGGTATAAACAAGCTAGTAACATAGTGTCTTGTATGTAAGCAGAATTTTGGTAACAAAGTAATAGGAAACAGTACTGAAGCACAGAGATTTAATTCAGGATGATAAATATATCAAAAGCCCAGAGGTTGTAAAATATTTGGTGCCTGTACATAGGGGAATTTTTAGAAACACGTAGACATGTAGCTGCTGAGTATCCTTTCTTCTTCAAAAATAGGACTTCTACATGTCATCTTGGTGACACTGGATTCTGAGCTTTTTGGACAAAAATAGTCTGGATGTTTTATTAAACTTCAGCAAAATAGTAAAGTGGGATAACCAGACCACAAATAAAAGTGTCATATAATTGTAACTGTAATCTTTATCTTATTTTCCTCACCAGGGTGAGATAAATTAGCAGATTAAGAGTTGTTGGAAGTACTGACATTTGGCAAGCACTGGCTTGACTGAATACTGTGACTGTGAATGCAAATCATACTCCAGTGCTACTCCAGTGCTAGAAGAAGCAGAATAAAGCACTGCACTTTTGTATGATAACAGTAGTAGGTATGTTTATGACTGGTAGAAACATCGAAGGCATAGCCAAGCTAGCTGCAATCCATTTGTTCGTATACGCTTAAGAGTAAAAGGCTGGGGCTTAGAGTGTGATATCTTTTAGGGTATTTGGGTATACAACATTCTTGTACTTTGAACATCTTCACTAGTTCCATATGCATAACTGTAACTATTTCTATTAAATTTTATTGTGGATATGAATGCTAAGACTGAATATTCTTAAGCTACCCACCATATATATGCCATGAGTAGTTTAGAATTCTCACTCTATGTTCTTGTGTAAGTAGCTCTCAGTTACATACATACAAGTTTAGATATCCAAGCTATCTGTACAGTAATTACCACCCTCAGCTGTAGTTGCTATGACATTCTACTGCAGTCATTCTTCCCCCCGATTTAGAAAATTTCTGTAATTTGTTTGAAAATCTCAGCCTGAAAGAGCCATCAATACTTGGCCCCTTGCTTGTCTAAGGATGAAAATCATAGCAATAACAAAGTAACTTCTAAAAGTAGCTCTGGTTCTTATCAATGCCTTACTGTACCTCAAATATTCTAATGAACTTTCAAGTGTTTAACTATTCTAACATATTTATGGGGATGTCCCAATTACTAAGAGGTATTTTCTCACTTTACAGTTTCAGAAAGGGCAACAGCAAAGATTCGGAGATGCCAGATGAGCAAGTGAAGATTTAGTTCACAATTGAGCATGAAACAGAACTTCCAACTGATTACATGAGACCACTTCACTTAGATATGGTTCTCAACGTTGAATTAATTTGTGAAAAGACCCCACTAGATCGTTTGCTACTCAGGCTTATTCCGAGTCCACATTAAAACTTGCTCCTTCAGGTTTCTTGATTATAATTTCAGGAACATATTTGCATGAACACTTGTAAGACAAAACTGTTATTTTGCACATTTTTAATATAATAGTTTTGAAGGGGGAAGTTCTAAAATAAACATAAATTATTTGGATCTCTGACTTTAGAGTGGGCAAAGATAAAAGTGTTTTTACAATTCATTAAGCATGTCAATCCAACTAGAGGCTGTGTTGCAAAGGAATAAATACTTAAATTGCTCCCCAAGCTAAATTGTGTTTTCAGGTGGGTTTGTTTCCATTTAATGTTGTTATAACTGACAGCTAAGAAATGCAAAGCAAAGATTTAAGGTGCCACACTTCGAAGAGTTCACAAAACACTTGTGTGTAATTCCTCCCTTATTTCCAAATAAACCCTCCCCAGGGACACTTTGAGGTAGACTTTTAACTCTAAAACTTGACCTTGTGTAATTCATGGGATCTGCTATTTCCTTTATGTCTACAAATAGGGAACTCAGAATTTTAGAGATGGAACCTGTAATTCCAAACACAGTTAAAAAAATAGTAGACATCTTGTATTTTCCACAGCTAGTTTACACCAGTAGTTAACATACATATAAAAAATACATGCATACATATAACTGCACACATATTTATACATATTTTATGTTTGATATTTTAATGAAAATATATGTGTGCATATATGAGGATATATGTAAATAAACCTACGGCAGAAGTTTGTCCTGATTTCAACTGGGACAAAGTTAATTTTCCTCATAGTAGGTGGTGCAGTGCTGTGTTTTGGATTTGATGCAAGAACAACGTTGGTAACAAACTGATATTTTTAGTTGTTGCTGGGTGATGTTTATAGTAAATCAGGGACTTTTCAGTTTCTTGGGCACGGGACATTGGGAGGGGACACAGCCAGGACAGCTGACCTCAACTAACCAAAGGGCTATTCCATACCATATGATGTCATGCTGAGTATATATAAGCTGAGGAAAGAAGAAAGGAGTGGTGGTATGGCATTAGGGTGTTTGTCTTCCCAAGTCACTGTTAGGCGTGATGGAGCCGTGCTTTCCTTAGGATGGCTGAACACCTGCCTGCTGATGGGAAGTAGTGAATGAATTCCTTGTTTAGCTTTGCTTTTTCTTTACCTCAATTATTATCTCAATCCATGAGTTTTCTCACTTCTACTCTTCTGATTCTCTCCCCCCTCCCACTGTGGGGGGAGTGAGTGAGCGGCTGCGTGGTGCTTAGCTGCTGGCTGGGGTTAAACTACATCACTCTGGCAACAAAAATACAATAATTCCTTGCTAAAAGCAGCTGCTTACTCATTTGTTCTATGAAAACTATGCATTTAGCATGGCTATCTCTGCAAACCATAGTACTTATAGTACTTCTAGGATAAAGAATTTTCTTACAGAAATAAGTATACAGTGATATGTGTAATTGTTGAAACATTTTTAAGGCAAGATTTGACATTTTTCTCTCAGGCTTACAGCTGATGTAGTCTATCCTGCCACAATGCAGTAGGGGAAGGAATCTCTTCCAATTAAGACTAGGCAGGATGCCAGCAGGGAAAGGAAAAATGCTATGAAGACTTTGCTGGTCTGAAAAATCTTACCACTGTTCATCGTATTGAGGGTTTTTTTGGGGACTGCTGTGTATTTTAAAAGCTACAAGCTTGAAACTTGGAGAAGCGAGGTAATCCTCAAAGTGCCTGAATAAAATCAGAGATTCACTTCCTCACCAACTGATGCTTGCAAACTGCAGGATTTACTCTCTGTTATTTCCTACTCCAAAATGACTGATTTGTAACACCTCATTGTTTACTATACATTCATATAATCTGTATATTATCTAAAACAGGGTTAAGCAGAAAATTTAATTATAGCAAATGTGAAGAAGTGAGGGAGAAATCTGATTAACACACTAAGGTCCCAGTCTAAGTGATTACCAGCCAACAACATAAAATTGCCATATTGCATCTAGTATTTTGGAATGTCTAATTTAGGGGAATCCCTGCAGCCATATATGAAATTTTACAGCATTTGTTCCTGATTTAAAATATCCATTAGTTAATGCTTGTGAAAAGAGACAGGAAGAGCATTGTATGAATACTAAGCACTTCTATTGTTTGAACATAAGTGAGTTTTAAGAATGTTAACAATTATCATAAGGAAAACTAAGAGGAATATCAGCATAATATCTTTTCTTCTAAGGAGCAGGTCTTGTGTCTGCTAAATCAAAGTACTTTGTGCAATACTCTTTGGAATATGTTCACACTGAATGCATTGGCAGAAATTATTTTAATTTTTTTCATATGGAAATCAATGGATTGTTTTACTGACTTCAATATGAATCAAATAATCCTTCATGTGGAAGAAATTTCCAAATTGCTCTCCTTAGCATAAGTAAAATGTAGGTAAAAATCAATTCAAGTAATTTGATCCTGATCACTTATGCCTGTTTTATATTCCCACTCTATTTCCTTCATTTATCTCTATCACGGGCAGATTCATTGTTGGTTTTGAACAGATGTCAGCAGCACTAAACAATCTTAATTTCCATAATTTATAATGCACCTGTGTAATATTCCAAAGATAAACAAAAGTGTTAAACTAATATAATCCGTTTTGTGGCCGTAATAGCTACTTTCTTCTTGGCAGTTTTGCAAACAGTTAAGATGCCTGGAGTTTGGTGGGGTTTTTATTATTTTATTTTTTAATCCTTCACTTGTTGAGCTTTGATTTGTCTTTTTCCCTCTACTTTGTTCTTTGTACTCAGCTTGGTCTGTTGGGTGAATCATTCTCCACCCGCAGTTGTCTTATTCAGTGCATCTGTAAAGTCACTGCAACTCATTCAAAACCCAAAAGGGACATATGCCTCAAGTTTTGCTTTAAGAAGCAATCTAAACCTGCAGTGCTGTTATATATATAATGTACTGTCCTACTTTGGTAACCACAGCACCCCAGCATTTCTTTATAGCCTCAGTTCCCAGCCTGTGGTGCCAAAAATTGATCTAACCTTTGCAATTTTCTATAAGACAGTAATTTTTATCATAATGCTACATAACCTTTTATGATAAAAGAAATATGAAGTGTTCAGTAATGTCTGGGGTTGGAGCCTGGATTTTCAATGGTTTAATGCTGCTCCAAAGGAAAGCCTAAAAAAGTAGGTGAGGGGAAAAAGGAAGGAAGATGCCTGAAGAGCTGCAGAAGTTATGAATAATTTTCTCCAAAAAAAATCTTTCTTTATTTTGCCATTGCATTCAACTCAGCTTCCTTGTGATCTGGATTATGCCAGACTCAGAAACCACTGCTAGGGGAATTGAATTACCATATCCTAGGTAGAAATTTTGAAAAAGTTTAAAAAAATTTTTCAAGCTTAATGAAGCCTTAATATCCATGTTAGAAATAGTAGACACTTCTCCATTCAGACCTGATCATAGACTGCCACTTCTAACTCCATAAAACTATACATAGATTAAAATGGTATCAAAAAGAGTAGAAAGAAGCCAGAAAGACTTCACATAAAACCAGCTATTAATTCTTTAATTTTCCATTAATTTCCAATCTTCATTTGTCCTATCTTTTCGATCTTATATTAGTTTGGATTCCTGTTTCCAAGTTCTAGGTTTATTGTGTATTTCTTTAGTTATCACTTATCAAAATCAAATCATCCTCTTTCACCATGCTGGCTACTGAATTTCTAAGTTTTCTGTAATTTCTGTGATATTGCTTGAGTTTCTGAAGGCTAAAAGTTCTTCCAGGTAACACTGAGAAGAAAGCAAGGGTTTTGCTCAAATCCTGAATTCAATTTTTTTTCTGAAAATGACCAGTTGAATATACATATATATATATACATATATATATGTATACACGTGCATACACATTAGACAAAATCTTAAAACACTTGAATCAAAAATAATTCAGCTTAATGGCATCTGATATACTGCTTGCTTATTAGTTGTTCTGCTGTTTCCAACTGCTCATAATTCTGCTTATAGAGTTGGAAAGGATTTCTTTTTTGCATTCACCTTTGGAGTCTGGATAAAATGAGAACTTAAAGTGTTTCAGTAGATTAAAGGCAGCTCCTGCTTGCTGTCAGGTCTGAAACCAGAAACCAGTAGGCAATGAAGTTGCAGCTCACTAACCACAAATTTCATGCAATTTCTACTGATGCAACTCCAGGGCTAGCTGCAAGAGAGGGGGGTTTATCACACATTTTTTCTCTCTGAATCCAAACTCATCCCTTCTAGAGTTGCTCATAATCTTCTCAGTGCTTTTCTGTTGCTCAGAGGAAGAGTTAATCAGTCTGTCTATATTGCTATATTATTTCTACTGTCATGTCAAGCTGATGTTTCACTTATTTTCCCCAGTTCTCTCCCATAAAAGTACATGTGCTAACGTACTGTTTTCAGTCAGTTGAGAATAATAGCAGGAAAAAAAGAGCATAGGAAGCACTGAACTTAGTGGGAAAATGGAATGTCTACAAATGTAGCATTAAAAATTTCTCTAAAGAATTAAGGATAAAAAATGCATTGCTGGTGCAATGTTGGTTTTAGACCTGTTAATGAACTGATTTGAATTACAAGCAAAGATTTTCAGGGTCAGAAAAAACAATATCTCTAAATATATATACATATATATATATATATATATATATATAAATTTAAGAAGCATAAAAGCCAGTAGTGGTGCATCTTTAGTACATAACAAGTGAAAACATACAAAAATTCACTTTGAATGTAGCTTATACCTCCTTTTCCTGCTTTCCCCTTCAGATACCAGAAGAGAGTCTGATTTAAAATGATATATATTTAGAGCACTAAAACAGTATTATTTCTGAAACAGTCTAGAGAAATGGTTATACAAGCTCTATATTCTTCTGTGAACTCTTCAAACCCTTTTGATTAAATAAATATTTTTTTACATTATTATAGTAAATATCCTATAATAAATAACAATGAAAATAATTTTTCTTTTTTCAATAGGCATTCATGAAAATCCAAGATTAAACATTGGTTCAAACACTTTAAAATACATGCAGAAGCTAAGAAGGATCGATGAAGAGCTGAACTGGAAATACCACTGTGTTATTAAAACAGGCAATTAGGTAACTGATTTTTTTGTTATTGTTTGATCATTCATATTAAAGCAGAGTAGTTTCTTATTTTGAAGGCATTTTAATGTTTTGTTAAGTTGAAAACTTTTTTTCTGAGAAAATAATAGGATAATTACTAAATTACTATATATATAGTATATAATTTATAACTTATTTTAAGTTTCACTATCAGGCCCAATGTCTTAGAAATTGCAAGAATATCCTCTGCTTTTACCTGGTTACAGTCAATAGTGGACTATACAAAGAGAGATGAAACAGTATTAAATTTTGAAAGGATGAAAGGGAAAATCCCTAAACTGAATTTTCTGAAAACCCATTGAGATAAAATTTTGAAAGCATTCTTTTTTAAAACTGTTCTTTCTGCTTTCAAATACAAATTATTTTGCAAATGTCACCATTACCTCAAAGAGAAATTTCAGGTTTCCATAACTAATTCCCTGTCAGATATACCAACAATGAATAATCATGTACAAAGCAGCCCATGTACTCTGCTAAATTAAAAACAAGCAAACAAACAAACAAAACAAAACAAAACAAAAAACCCAGCACTAATACAGTTGAGTGGTACATTTTCTTTACAGTAGAAGAACAGAGGAAATGGTAAGAAACAGTGTGGTATCTGGAGGCTTCATGCTGCCTGGAAATAAATTCACAAAGAGAGAAAGGCTATATGGAAAAAAATGAACGGAAAGAGTAATGAAAGGTGAGGAAGATGCATATGTCAGCTATAGTACATCACTTAGAAGGAGGAAGAACACAGAATAAATCTGCAAGTTTGGAAAAATGATTACAGCACAGGTAGCAATGAAATGTAGATCGCACTGTAGAGTAATAGTAAATTGAAATTTTTTTAACTACAATAAATAAATAAAAATAAAAGAGGACAGGGAAGAAGATGGAAAGGTTTTTTATTGATGCTAAGGAGATCTTCCTGACAAAGGTAATGTTCTTGTAAAAGAAACACTGAGAAACTAATATAACTATTAAAGAGGTCAGATATGAGAGGACATACATAACCACCTAAATGAAGGATAATTCTGTTTTAATGTAAAAGGAAATACAGCATCTTTGGTACTATTTTTGGTAGAAATCAACACTCTGCAACATCCTCTGATTAAATACTTTCCACACCACGGTAACCAATGACCTGCATTTGGTCCAATGAGAACACTAATGTTCGTAACTTTTTTTCAGATAAATCGAAGAAATAGCTTGAGTATGACAAGAATCATAGTACTTGCCTGGAGTGAGTGGAGCAGAAGAAGAGTACTGAAAGTAAAATTAATGGAGTTTTTATTAATCTCTCCAGTAAATATTACTAAACAAAGTAGTCATCTGGAAATGCCTCCTGCAGAGGGAGAATCAGAGTATTCCAGGTGCAGCGCAACTCGCCATATACTGTAGCTTTTCTTGTTAGGAGAAGGGAGAGTCAGAGAGAACACTAACAATGGGCAGAAATCAGAGTAATCATGAGACTGCTCTAAACTGTCCTAGAGGCCTTGGAGAAGGTGACTTTAGCTCTGTGTCACTTTAAATTGTACATAGTAAATTTTGAAAATAATTCTGGTAGAAAAACAGTATCTGTCACTGGAAAAATACTGCCTGCAGTAACTTCAACTAACCTTACTTTTAAAATATGAAGAAGACTGAATACTGAACAGAGGCAGCAAATTAAAAGGCACAAAATTATCTGTTAAATGGTATCAGATGAAGACTAAAAAAGAAAGTAAGCTATGATTGTGGTTAAATCCATTTCTTTTAAATCTATTTTTTGTTGCTGTTCATGGCTTAAGGGGGAGTCAGTCTTTCCTCAGCTATGTGTAACTGCTAGATACCAAGGACCTTCTCTTTAGTCAAATTGATTGATAAGATGTGTATGTCACATTGATAAGGAATATGAATCAAATGCATGTTATAAATATTCAAGACAAGTTACAGTCCTAAATATCTCTGAGAATGTTAAGTCTTTAAAGCCTATTTATTATTAAGCAAATGTGTTCAAGCAAAATGCCCGTTCAACATTTTGGTCTTTGAATTCCACTGACAAGGAACCAAACCTCATAGAAAAACTTCTCAAGAACTCTGAATACACCAGGCATAATTTAATCTTTCTGTGTGCATGTACACATATATATCCACAATTGTGCGTACCTCACTAGTATTTTCTAAGCAAGCCACTGAATGTGAACATTATTTTTTCAGTTTAAATGCAAACTGTCTTTTAAAAGTAAATTTTTAAAGCTCAAGTAGAAGACAAAATGGAATTAATGGGATGTGACAGTGAAAATCAGATCTTGACTGTGTTTTTTTTTCCTTTTTCTGCGGTACAACCATGAAAAGGTTCAGTGGGTGGTGGGAAGTATACAAGTAAATACAGTATTACTCCACCTACTCTGATGATCTTTTGCATTCATTGACTCATTTCCATAATATCTTGTCATCAGAGCCCGAAGTAAAAGTTAGAAGGGATGTTCAGAGGCTGATGAATATAAGGAACCCCTGATGATTACAATAGGACTCATCATCATTTTGAAAGGAAAGCTGTCTTTGTCTGACAATTGTCATACTAGTGTTATATTACTGATTTCTGAAGCAGCAAAAATACAGAAGAAAGTTCTTGTGATCAGAATAGTCAATGATCATATAATTCTTACAACAATATTTTGACAGAGGAGGAGGAAAAAAGATCCTTTCACACACAAAACAGATGAAAAAATGGTAAAACATGCATCTGTAACATATATATAAAAACAGTTACTTGTTTAATTACTATATATTTATTAAATTTAGCACCTGAGTCTGACACATCCTTGACATAAACATACTTAACCTGCAGTTATGCAGATTTTGTTGTGTTTATTTGTAAATGTTTCACACAGGCAAACTTTACAAGGAAACAAAGTCATCTTACCTATATATTCTCCCAAATGCAGAAAACTAGTTATGTAAGACCAAATTCACAGACATCTGCATGTATCCAATTAAAATGCAGCTATTTTTCAATCACACCAAGAAATACTTTCCAGTCACTTTTCCATCTTCCAGCTGATCACGTGAACAACTTGGAACCAAGTGTCTGCTCTAAGTTTCATAGGTGTTACTAGCATGCTAAAGAGTATCAAGTAATCCTTTGTTAATTAAGATCCTGCTTTAACCATGTTTCTTCAGTTTCAAACCTGTCCTTAGTGATGTGAAGATTTCAGAATAGAAGACAGAACTGAGAGACACTCCTGGTCTTTTCTACATAGGATGCTGATTTCACTTTCCTTTATCATGATGTTAAGATAAGACTTTGTTGGTAAGGTAGAGTCTTGGCTGGGTAGCCAAAACCTACAAAAAATGGACTGCCATACCCACTGACAGTCTGCTTTCCTTTAAAAAGAAAACATTTCAAAACAGAGAAATCTTATTTTTGAAAATATTTTTGAAAAGTTTCTATTTAAAGGGTACAAAGAGTACATATGCATAAACTGCATTAAGCTAGTGTACTTCCTTGTCTTTCTATATTTGTGTAATAGAGCACAATTTCTCACTGAAATAACATGTGAAAAGTTTGTGTACTTTTATTCATTTATTTTGATTACTATCCTACTCTTAAATAGAAAATTAGAACCATTTTATTTTGCACATGTTCCATCATAAAATATCACATTAGTGTGCTGCTACCACACCACAGTATTAAAAAAGGTGCCCAAAATAAGGCATTTCATTAAATTTTCTAACTCGAATTTCAGCTTATGAGCAAAAAATTAAGCTGTTTATTGAATTGCTACTGAATAGGTAAATATGATAAGAGGGTGATATTTATCTGACCTGAATATTCTAGCTGTGTGAACTTTAACTTTTTAACAATGGAATAACTAAGAGATGACATTTTCCTTGAAGCTTGGTAATACGGAACTCCTAGTAAACAGTACAGTTGGCCTGCTGAACTGTTGTGATGGATATAGTTTTGCTTATTTCATTAATGTATTTAAGTTAGATCTTCAAACTACTTTAATTTGAAATGTCTTTCTATGAAATTTCTGCTTCGTGTTTAGTATATAGAGATTTGCTGAGCTATGATCCATAGCAGATGGAAGATCCCACCGAGGAAATTTTGCAAGACTTCACCCATTCTGACTACTGATTGCACAAGAAAATATGTCATCACAGCATGCAGAATAATGTAGTACCTCAAAAAGTGTATGAAGCTGTGTAGGAGATCTATAAAAACAATTATGTCAAAAGTATTTGGAGGTGCTTGCATAGTTTAAGAAGAATAAGAATTGCCATAGATTCCTTTGTTCTGCTTCTTGAAAGGCTTAAGATTACAGACTGCAACCAGGTCATGTCATACAAAAAAGACACAGACTGTTTTAGTGCTTTTTATTTTTCTCCACTCTTCTCAATTGCAGTAGAACACTTATTCCTAGGCCCTGAAAAACAAGGGACAAAAAAAGCCTTGTGTTTCCAAACCTTTTTATAAGGAAGACAGTTTCTGCCTACAGACTATGTATTTAAAGCGACATGGCAATACCCCAGCAAGGAAAATTAGAGACCCTTTTGCCTACAGATCTATTGTCAAGTCCTTGACTAACAGGAGGCAGTTCTGCAGTGGTACCTCCTTTGCAATAGGAGACAATAAAGCAGAAGGCAATCACAACCATCTATTTTGTAAGCTGACTTCATGCAAATATGCTGACATGCAATGGGCACCTATTGATAGCTAAAGCAGGATATGTACCCCAGAAAAAAACATCAGTCCATCAAAGGAAATTTCACTCTGTTGAATCTCACTACTTCCATTCCTACAACAATGTTCTCTTCATCTGTCATTTGGGAATGTGATGTAAACGTACAATCTAGTGCCATGGCTCATGGAAACAAGCACAAAAATATGCTTATCCTTTTGTGGTGTTCCTCTTTGCTTTCAAGATCACTTTCTCTGGAATCAATAGTCTCTCTTGATCACTTCTGTTTCACAGTTTTCTAAGAAAGAAAGATAAGCACATTTGAAAGGGGGACAAAGGGTTTTCTATGTGCTAGAGGAATGGTTATTGGAAGCCATTAAGTATTGGGATAAAGAGCATGTTACAGTGAGACAAACCACAGGGATTCATCTCCATGTGCATGTTTCAAAGGGCTTAAACAGAAAGGTATTGCCTGCTTTTCAGTATAATATGTAAAAAAAAAAAAAAAAAAAAAAAAAAAGACTTTTCACTCACAACTTTCATATTAAATTTAAAGTAGAAAAGTTTGCAGACAAGATATTTTATCTGCCATCATAAATAGAAATGCTGATTTTTTACTTCTACAGAAATAAAAAATAAAAGTAAAAATAAAATTATTGCAGTGGTTTTTCACAGCAAAATTAGACCAGTACAGACCAAGTGCAGATGTGGGAAACTATGCTGTGATATGACAACCAGAACGTGGACTGGAAAAAACACAAATGAGTAACAGTGTCAGAGGTTCCTAGTTTACTGACAGTTTTGGTTCAAGCTACCACTGCCAGCACTAAAGTGTGAGTCTTGGTTTTCAGTCATTGACTACATTCTCTGTGGCATAGAAACTTGGATTATATTTTGGAAAAAAAGCGTATAGATCACAAAATATAAAGCATCTGCCTACACAATTAAGTAGTTTGAGAATATAATTTAGTGAGTACCTAATTCCACTTACATTGTTTAAATTCTGGCCATCAAAGAAATCAAGGACAGCCATTGTTTTATATACCCTAATCTTAATACTCCTTTATACAACCTACTCCTAATATAAAAACAAAACAAGTCTCAGTAAAGACTTATCTGTGGACTACAAGTATTTTCTGTCCTGAGTGTGTTAATTGAGAGAATGTTTCTTCAGTGATATAGAAGAAGAATGAAAAAATGAGAGAGGAAAATATATTTGTTGACTTTAAACAAATTATGTGTTTGTAAAGGCAAGGGAATCTTGTACTTGAAAATGAATCTGGAGTATAACTACTTCTCATTCTGTAGTCTTGTGATATTGCACTGGCAGCAGGTAAAGTACCACAATTACTTAACCAAGCTTATCTGCACTTAAGGAAAGTTAAGGGGTAGAGTATACCAATTGGCCATTTGATCTTAACTATGCTGTGTTAGTGACTGTCTAAGCCAACCATTATTTCTCCACATAGGGAAGCTAAACAGATGCCATTTGCTGACACTTGTTTTCTTCCCCATGAGTATATTAGAACACTCTCCCACATCACAGAATTATGACAAAGAGTGAATGCCAAATACCATAACTAGTATCAATGTAAATGTCCTGAATATAAAATAAAGCTCTAACTATAGCTGAGGAAATGCAAAGTAGGCACCACTTACAGGTGAGTGCTGGACTTCCAGAAATTGAAAGCTCATTTAAATCTAACTGAAATAGTACTCTTAATTTGTAAGACAAATTTGAAGCTCTTTAGGCACTATGCCACAGACAGACCTCTTGACAGTACATTCAAATACTACAGGAG
This sequence comes from Falco punctatus, assembly GCF_963210335.1. Lineage (NCBI taxonomy): Eukaryota > Metazoa > Chordata > Aves > Falconiformes > Falconidae > Falco > Falco punctatus. The sequence continues at coordinate 9,215,427 of NC_137594.1, forward strand.
AAGGTTTTCCAAGTAGATCATAATACGTTCATGAGTATCAAAGTTCAGAAGCCTGGGCATATCAATGCTGAAAAAAATTGAGACTATATGTGAAGATAAAGAAAGTCCAAACCATAAGGAGTGTGGTGGTACTAATGAAGAAACTAAGCACTTAGGAGTACTTGCGAGAAAACTAACTTAGCTGCTAATTGCCCTAGTTCAGTAACTCTTCAGTTGTAGGTATTGATTTTGGCATTCCTTTTTTAGCTTGACTCCTATTGACCCTATTCCTCATTATATTTACTCTATGCTGTTCCCCAAAAGGGCTGTGCCAGACTAACAATTTTCAACACTGAAAATACCTTTGCACATGTGGAACTTAGGTTGTTTTCCAAGACTTCCAGCTGAGGAGGCAGAAGGGAGGTGATGGCAGTTTTTGTAGATTTTTCTTCACTGGTAACCAAATATATATAAATAAATAAATATATATATATATATATGTTTGGGGGTGGTTGTGGTTGTTTTGTTTGGTTGGGGTTTTTTACAGCAAAACTAAATTTAGAAATTTGTTTATTTTTTGAGTTTGAGTGTGAGAATGACAAATTAAATGAAACTTCTGAAGGATTAACTCACAAAAGAAAAATCTTGTAATAGTTTTGCCTTATACCTATTTCAGTGCCCAAATAACTCTTCTCATAAAAATGGATATTCTCCGTTGAGTCACGTATTTCCAGTTCTGACAGTTTGCTCCTCCTCCACTAGAACAGGTTCAGACAATGAAAATGCTTTTCAAATATTGAGAGACATCACTACATTAAGTTAGTTCTTTTAAGTTGAGGACAATGCAACAGTTAGAGGTGAAAAACTGGCATGTAATTATATACCACAATTTTATGTCTGGGGCTAGTATTAGAGATTAAAGTCATCACTGTCACATTAAAAAAACCACAAACTTAAATAAATGTACATGGAATTTAGTGGAAAATATCTTTAAAGTACTGTTTTCTACAGAGGGAAACACCTGCCTAGCTACTTACTCCTGCGGGTTTATAATTTTATACACCTGTTCATGGAGGTGATGACTTGCTAGATAACCAAAAGCAGAGGGTGAACATTTAGGTTCCTGACAATGCAGACTTATCCATACAGAAATAACAAACGTTTTCTGATGACTTTGAAGGCTCAAGAGGCATACCTTTTTTTACTCAGTTCTAACATACTGAATCAACTTCTGAAAGGAAACAGAGTAAGAGAAGGTCTGAAACTTTTTAAGAGAAGGATTGCTAAACACATAAGGATGATCTAACATTTCAGTAGACATCTACATCTGAACATTACTATATGCGTGATGGAAAAGAGCTGTGATACAGATAATGAAAAGTGATTAAGAAATTCTGTATTAGCCTGAACTAGCAAATTTTCATGACCTTTGGTCTGGGCAACAGACAGTTCATCTTGATGGGACACAATGCAGCAAGGCACCTACCATTCTCGAGGAAAGCTCAAATCCAAAATTTGGTCCAAAACTGAAGGTGAACTGCCTCAAAGTACATTTGTAATAAATCATAGATTTACAAATTTATGAATTTAGTCAACTGCTTCTTACTGTTATTCACGAGCAGCTGATATTCTAGCTGCTCTTTCTTCTGCGGTTCATGTACGTAGTTTGCTCATATGCATGCATGGAGTTGTACTTTGTCTTTGGTTTTCATTTGCTGTAAATAGGAGTCTGAACACAAACAGCCCTCGTTTGTATTCTAGAACTTGTCCAACACACTTGCTTACAAAGTAATGTTACTAAGAGTTACCCTCTTATCTAACAGATCTCTGACAGTTAGAGATGGGAATGAGGAACTGGCAAGTGTGTCTTCTTATCCTGACAGGTAGCATAGACTTGGGCATGTACTTCCCTGTGCATCACTTGTAATTGTCAATGAATTCAAACTCACAGCAGCTATTTGTAGTACTAGATACATACTAATTTTTCTTATAAATTGCATAGGTTTTATTAATAGAAAATGTTTTCTAATACAAGTTACACTTGAGTAGTTTCAGTTTGAAATACTTTTTTTCTTAAAGATTTGATTTTAAATAAGGAATTTATCAGAAGAGTGTTTACCTTCCCTTTTAATAGATGATATCACTTACAGTCTAGAGGAATATAGGGTGAAAGTCCATCATCAAAGTATTTACACCTGGAAAATATCTGTGACTACTTCCTATAAGTATATATATAACATACTTAACTGGTTTCTCTTCACTCACACTTTACAAGGCATAAATAAACCCATATTTCTGTAACAAGTAGGACACTAGACTGTGTTTGGACCTTTCAGTGAGTGAAGACAAGGTGTCTATGGTTCTTAAAAAAAAAAAAAATAGCCACAACTAAAATATGCCCCAGAAATCTAATCAGTTTTTCTGCATGTGAATTACAGAAGGCAATCAAATGGGGAAGGAAGATGAGAATCAAATGGGGAAGGAAGATGGGAAACCAGCAAATTCATTACCCACACACTTCAAAATTGCACAAAGTCTACCTATTAGCCATTTGGTTTTCAGAAAACAATTATATTTACTGTGAGGATTATTGAGATCATAAAGCATATTTTAGCATTGAGATGTATTTGTCCTTGTTGCTCTCTAATAATTTCATTACTTACAGTAAACCTCTCTAAATATATTTGTAAATCATGGTCTATGGCTGAAATTGTGGTAAACTGCCATTTGTGCCACACTGAGTTTATGGAGATTCTGGTAAAAATGCAAAGCCATCTTCAATTATTCAAAAGGGTCACTTCAGAATATTTTGTGTGTGTTTCTATAAAATTGTTCATAGCTAATAGAGTTAGATATGCATTAAAATGTATAACAATAATTTTTCTTATTTCTGCTATTATTACTTTTTATCATAATTAACAAATACTAAACTACTTTTTACACATAACTTCTATGTATACACAAGATACTATATATATTATTATATATAGGCTTTTAAAAATAGGTTGGTTTAGTTTTGAAGTATCGTTGTGAAGATATCAAATGGTTACTGCTGCTCTGTTAAACAATTTCCAACATCATTTTTCTCAACAGTAGCAACACAATGATCACTAGCATAACCCTAACACCTGAAGCTTGTTTTATTGTGTTCCTGACTAATCCTGCGCATACTTAGTACAAAGTACTGCTAACTATGATGAAGAACTGGTCCAATTAAACCTCGTAATTTTGATATAACTGATAGTGGCTACATACCCAAAGTAAACAGAGCTTTGCAGAATTTTGTTGTGAAAAAAAATGAAGATGAGTCAATTGAGGAATAGTATTCTAAAACTAATCCACTCTTTCCAGGCCTGTGTCCATACTGTTCCCACTATGAGCAGCTGTTTGTGTGAATAGAGACTGACAAGAATTTCAAAACCAGCCATATCACAGTTTGAAAAAAGTTGCTTAGTCAAACGTTGCCCAAGGCCTCCCTGCTCTGATAAATGCACACAACTAGGGACTAGAGCTGTTAGCTTTAACATGACTATTTACAGGTTTAAACTGTGTTACATGTGAGGACTGAATTATCCACCTCTTTACTGTCAATTTCTCCTGAGCAGTATATCTGAAAGCAATGAAATCACAACTCATAGCTACAAATACCACAGTCACTGGTAGCCCACTTATGTAGTTAAAATAGAGGGGTGAAATCTTGCCCACAGAAACAAATACTGCAGTATGGATTATTTTTTTTTTTCCTTCTGAACTTTTTTGGGGTGAACTGTAACTTTAGCTGGCACTGAAGCTTTGAATCCTCAGTATTTGTGTCATAAAATGACATGTACATCTCGATGTGCCTACACATGGATCTTATGACAAACTGGAAGCTGCAATTCAGTCCTGTCTTGAAGAGAAAAATATTTTGCCCTGAGCAAGCTTAAAAAAGCAAAACTAAAGGTACATGCCTAAATGTCTAATAATACATTTGATAACTTCAGGATGAAAACCAGGTATCATTTGGGAGCATAATACATTCTACAGCTACTACATAGCCCTTGAAAGTGAACATCAGAATACTTTGATTGCAGGTTAAAACCACAGAAAAAATCTCAAAGGAAGAAAAATCTTCCATAAAAATTTGCTTTTTTCACTTTAGGTGCATTCATCAGACCCCATCAAACACTGAAGCTATTTTCTACTAGTTTTAAAGTAAGCATGATGATAATTTTCTTTTTTTTTAATGCAGTTAGATTATTTTGCTATCTGTCAAATTGACCCTATGATAGGGATGTAAAGGGAAGAATGTAGAAAGAACAAGAATTGCATGCCTGTGCTCTAAGCACATAAAATACTTTCAAGACAATGTGTTTTTTTCTTTTGTGAAGATGCTCCTTATTCTAGAAAGTGAATTCTGTGAAACCGTTTGTAAAATTTTAATTTAAAAATGCTAAATTTTTATTTTTTAAAAATTCAACTTAATTAAAAAAACCCAACCAACCAAACAAAAAAACCTCCCCAAATTTTCTTAGTCTATACTTTGATAAAAAGACTTTTCTGGGAAAGTCTTGAAGAAAAAAAACATTCCTTTAATAAACAAAATAATTAATCCACCAGCCCACCAGTTAAGTCCACATCACCACGGTGACTGCTAGTACATGTTGATTCAGAGAAAAGCAACTCTGCTGATTTTCTAGGGAGTACATTAGAGCGTAACAATGATTTCCCCGAGTCCAGAAATGTACTGCTCTGCTACCTGACATTTGTTTCATCATCTCAAAAATGTTTTATAATTTCATGAAGATCTCTCATAAATGTGGTCCATTTTTTCCTTCCATTAACTTGGCTGTCCTCCATGTCTTATCTGGACTGGGCAGGAAAGAACTTAGAAAACTGCAACTTAGAAAGTTTACAGAACTTTGCAACAAAACTTGAATATTTTTTATTTGCTTAAATTGGTGTTTAGCAATACAAAGTAGGTTTCCACAAATGGCATTACCTTTACTGTTTATTAAAAAAAGATTTAAAAAAATCTGTACAACATTTTGTGTCACTATGATTTGAAGTTTTTCATCTTTTTAACTAGCTATCTCCAATAATTTTAGTTTTGCTAAAATCTGGGAACATAGAATGACTTTCCCCCCCCCCTTTAGATTTCTTTATTTCACTTGAAATATTTTTTTCAGCACTTGAAGCAACCCTATATAATGTCATTGTCTAAAGACTGTATGCATAAGCACTGTGATCTAGAAAATGGTGCCAGATCTAAAGAATACTATTTAATCTAAATATTGTTTACTTTCTACAAAGGTTGCTGTTCTGAATTTTATTGAAATATTTCTCACAGTCCTATCTCGCTTTGAGACCAGACAAGTGATGAGAGAATAATATAACTTTACTAATTTTAATTAGGATGGGGCATACAGATTAAATATTGATTTAAACTTGCAAGAAAATAGAACTGTTTGGAACCAAATTTTTTTGTTAGAATATAGTTACTAATTCAGACATCATGGCTAAGAGGAAAAAAACCCAAACAATTTCACTTTATATTTCTTTTTGGTAGAAAATTATATATTGCAATGTTTACTCTCTCTGTACACTAGAATTGAAACTGAAATGCAGACATCTGTGATATGAAACTATGCAAGATTTTCCAGCTCAGAAATGGTTAAGCTTTTTTTGGTTTAAGTCAACATTAAATAGTATTCACCTGCCATTGTACTTTATATGAACTGTAATTTCGGTGCTTCATACTTGCTTTTTTTTTCCTATTACTGTCCAGCTGAGATTACTTTTCAAGGGGTGCAATAGTTTTCCTAGTATGAAAACTGCACTGTACATGATAGACACAGCATTTTCATTACATTAGGAAGCAGCTAGGGTCAGCTGTTCCCTAAGGGATGGGGAAGGAGCCAGGAACCAAGGATAACTCCATCACAGACAGTGCCCTCAACAACAGGGTGCAGATCTGCAGGATCTAAGTGCAGAGCCTGGCGCTGATAACAAGGTACATTGACTGTCCCAGATAAGGCAAGTGGTGAACCAGATCCAGGGTCCAAACGAAAGGCCAGTCAGAAGCAAAAGTAGTTGAGGTCTGAGACAATGACAGCAGGGTTATGGCACAGGTCCAAAGTCTTTCTGGGAGACATGGCCAAAGACAGTTCCAGACACAGGGTTGCAAGCTGAGGGGTCAGACCAGGAGGTCAGCTAGCTTACAATGCATATATAAGGTCCACCAAGGGGGCAGCACCAGAGACAGTACTGAGAACAAGAACTGCTATGATGAGACTCAGCTGAGAACTAAAGGTTCAGGGTTGAGCTGACATGAAGCCCCAGGCCCATGGGCAGAGTCTGGGTAAGAACCCTGGGTGAGACTGTTCAGGGCCACTATTTATGTACTCAGGGTCCTGATACATTAAATCCCCTTTGAAAGAGGCAGAGCTGTGAAAAAATTGAACCATGTTCTCTGTAACGTAGGTGTGGTTGCTGAAAGTGTTTACTGTCTTTGAAGACAAGTGTGTAAATCACATTTTGGGAGGTAGCTTGAAATATGCATTTGATTAGAGGTACTTATGTGAATTTATATGGATTAATAAACTTTCAGTCCAAAAGCACTTAGAAGAATCAGATACATGTTTATTCATTGTATCTGGCACTCTAACTTATACAATTTTCCCATTTTTAGAGCATGTTTCTTTAATGTCTTCTATGATTGCAATTAGATCAGTACCTAGAGGAAATGTATGCACTTAGACATTGATTGAACCCACTATTAATAGTACTTTTCGGATTCTGTACTAGATAGCAGAGAGTCAGATGCAACACAAAATGTTATTATAATTGAGCATTAATGCAAAGAGTACAAAAAAATCAAATAAGATTAACAGACCATGGATGCATTATCTCTCTTGGACTAACACAAGAAATAACTATGCAAAACAAGGAACTGCATTCACAAATTATCTTCATATTTTGAAAACAAAATATATAGAAGTTAATACTCTTAGAAAATATAATTTCTATAGATTGTGCAAACTTGAAATCTTGCTAGTATTTTGTGAACAATATACCTGAGAAAAGGTTCATTGACCATTATAAATGTTCATTAAAATGTAATATTTTAATGTTACGGTGTTTAAAAATACTGTTTCATGCCTGAAGGATTTGCATGTCTGCACGTCTGGCATCAAAGCCGCTTTTACTCTACTGCTGTTGTTTCATACATCTGATAAAGTTGCTGGAAATCACTGATGCATACACTCCATGACTGGTATGGAACAACTCTACATTGCCTGACTATTTCTTGACTTTTTAAATACTCTAATATCAGTGCTGTACATTTGTTGTTTACAGGCAGAGCTATGGACTTAAGATCCATTCCATTCACATAATCTATAATATTATTTTTACATGTGCAGAATCATGCAACTTCTCTTGACAATAGTCCTTAAGTATTTTTATTATTTAGAAGAAAGCAGGCCTGGCTAACAATTACAGCAGACCCAAAAGTAACAAAATATTCCATAGGTCAAGCCTCCTTACCACAACCCTGCTCCTACAAACAGCAGGGCATGTGTATTCAATTCCTTCTGAAATAATAAACTTCAAAGAGTAGACAGGACATGCATGACCAACAGGAGCTGAGGCAGTTGCTAAAACTGTGCCTAAGCACTGCAAAAATATGCTCAGTACGTGGAAGAGTGTATTATGATATGTTTGATGTTTCAGACTAAAAAAGTAAAACACTGAAGTACAGAAAGGATTTGTATTCTCTCCCTCTTACGCTGTTCAGGACAGCTACCTTTGGTGGGTATCAGGTTGTCTGCAAAGACTAAAATTCTTACTTGTATGTCACCGCCTACAGCTGTGATTAAGGCACACATTCTCAGCAAAGACATTGAACAGTCAGTGCTTTCAACTAGAAGGTCTTTGTGGATTCTAAAATACTTGTGTCCATCCTGCAATAAAGGTCTACATTAGGTAACAAGCATAAAATATATCGCAAATTTATATGGTTACAATGTCTTTTTTTATTTATGTAAGCTAACTGTGACCATTTCTATTTCTATTTCCTGCTCCTGCCACTCAGTCCTAACTTCTAATTATTGTGAGATACCTTCTAGAAAGAATAGCTTCATATTCAGGATAGGAGTGCTGGCTTGCCCACCACCATCATGACAATGACAGAATTAGTGAATTAGGCCTACAAAGGAGGCCATAAACCAGCTTGTATATGTATCTAATTATGCAATCTGTAGTCTGGTAACTATGTATCACAACAATAACTGTTAGGTAAAGCATTTGTACATGAGATGTGCCCTCCACCCACTTTGAAATGATCTGCAGAGGATATACATCTACTCTATTAGGTTCCTAAACTAAAGATGGGAGTTCAGGGAAGGCCTGAAGAAAAGGGAATACCTCGAATATGTTTTAGGTTTTTCCCTACTTCTCTAAGTTTAAAAAGAGAATTTTTAAGACAATATTGTACGACATGATAGAAGAGAGAAGTTGGAGTAAGGCACCAGGTTCACACTTCTTTTTTGCAGTGATCAGCTCTTCCTAGTAAAACAATGCTTCTCATTTGACTTTGGTAAATTGAGTCAGCTGAAAGATAATACTGCTACACCACAGAAAGAAGTTAGACTTCTGTTAGTATTAGTGGAATTTTAGTTTAGCCCAGGGACTAAGTAGAAAGACAGGAGGCAGAAGACTGAAGAATTAGCTGTATCCATACAATAAATAACAGTCACTGTTGCTAATTTATTTATCTGATTACTACCAATCTTTTCAGTACTATGTGATGAACCATAGCAAATTTTATACAAAGCATTAATGTTATTCTCAACCCTTTTTTTCATGTTATTAATTACATTTAACTTCTATTTTTATAATTATGTTTTTAAAAGATGAAAGCCATACTTTTTTTCTGGGAAGATTCATACAGACAAAAAGAAAAGCTTGATTCCGTTGCATGATCAAGTTATTTGCTGTTTTCTAGCTGGTCTATTTCATTATCAGGCATGTTTAAAAAGGAGGCAGCCAGCCTCCTAAACGTGAGTTGAGACAATATCAATATCCTCAGTACTAAACTTTTACGATAAAAACTCTAGCAATTCGTTCAAAATCTATTACAGTGCATCTTAGAGGAAAAATTAAATAATTCTGAACTGCTGCCTTGGTAAGTTTGCAGTTGTCACAATAACCAATCGATATAAACTGCCTAGGACTAAAATAAGGGATACAGAATGCTCTGTACTGAGCACAGGATGGCTCTTCCACTCTGTGTACACTCAACATTTCAAAGCTTAATGAGGGCAGCTGGAAGTCGAAAAAGATGGAGGCACCTAGGTCTCTGTCTAACCAGATGCCTTCACTCACTTATCCTGCATTCAGTAGCTGCTTCACCAGGGGGCTGTTCATATACAGATTCTATATTGGTGGATGTGAATGAAAGGGCGAGTACCAACATCTCTCTCACCAGTCCTTCTGTGTGGGGAATAGCAGGAATCAATTTTTTTTCCAGTGTAGAAAGTATTTGAGCACATTCTTTTTAGTTATAATGACCATATTGTGTTAAAACCCTCACTGCTGTCTGATTAATTATTAAAATCACCACTCACACCAGGGCACTTGATTTCTAAAGGACTTGTGTCACTGTGTGCCATACAGCACTATATCAACTGATGCCATGTCCTCACTCTTTTCCTATTCCAAATCCTGAAACACTGTTTCTACACACAGTCTTTTTCAAGCGAAATGGTGAGTCTGTCAAGGAGTCCAGGAAGGATTCTCTAAACAAATTTTACCTTAGCAAAATTAGTTCAGTGATACCAATAGCACAGCTGCATTATTTCCTAGGATAGTGACAAACTGAGACAAATATATGTGCAACATATAATTTTTATGTCTAAGAAAACAAAGCTTGAATTTGAATATACTTTGTAAGGAAGAGATTTCAAGGTGTGTAACTGCCTAAAAGAGAAGGAAAAAAGCAGGTTTTGTGTATTTGTTTCTGATGTGTTAAGAAATTAGGAAACACTGGAGTAATTTTCTGTTTAACTTCTATAATTTGAACACAACAACGATGATTCTAGGTTTCTTGGGGGTGGGTTGTTTGTTTTTACTTTAGTGGGGTGGCATTTACTTTAAGAATCCTTTGTCAGCACAGCATCTTTGCCTTGAGTGGAGTTAAACTAAAGATCTAGCCCTCAGTTTTACTTTTCTGCAGAATCTCAGTGTAGTTTTTGTTTCATGCTATATGTAGGCTAGGCCCCAGATGGAGACCTTATTGCAAACAGACACAGAGGTCTACCTAGGCAACGTTTTACAAAGTTCACCTTGCACAAACCTGTAACCTTCTGAACTAACACACTTTCAGAAGTTACTTTTGATGAATAGAATATGGATTCTGAAAGTTGTTTTTTCAAGTCTTATATAGTCATCATAAACTGTATATAACACTTCACAGCTTCCTAATTCTGTTTTTCAGCCTAACAGGGAGTCTTGTAAACCAGTTAACGCTCTTCATTAAATGTGGGATATCCCCTCATAGGTATTCTTTTATGCAATAATTCCTTTAATTTTTAGCTACTCTCCCAGTATTATTCTAATACAGAGTCCATCACTTACTTATTCCACTGCAAAGATAGAATCACGGTACTGAAGTCTGAATTTGCTCAAGGTTTACACTGTCAACACAAGACTGCAGTTGCCAATCTCCGTACTTAACATAATCAGGTATGTCTCTGAGGGAGTATGCAAAAAGAAGCTGGCAACAGCTGGATGTGGCTGGACAATTACTGCTACTATTTATGGGAAGAATGTACTATTTCATACTGTGTTTAGATTCAGTGCCTGCCCATTCAATCCATGGACATGAAGTTTCAAATAGTTTGGTTAACTGACCCGCTATTACTAATGTTGAATATCTGGGGAATGGCTGCTGTGTGCTGCAATGGCAAGTACTCCTTTGCAACTCCTTGTTCCAGTTGCAGCTTTATCCAATGTGTTGATTTCTCATGGTGTTTAAGAGCTAGGTTAACAGCAAGCCTTTTGTTTGGCATCTGGCAGGATTAACCTGTGACAAAACTATTAAATTTCAATGCATAACTGAAGCTGTGTGACTCCTTCTTTCCAGCCAAGGTGGAGGAATTGAGCATTGCTCCCTTGGAATAGCCATTAGAGCCTGCTTTGTGGAAGAAGAACTGGATATGATTTACTTTAGGTGGAAAGAAAGAAGTAAACACTGCCATTTTCTAGGATCTGACTGTTTTAATCATTCAACTGCTTGATGAAAGCATTGTTATTTTTTCCTTTTTTTTTCTTCTGTTAAAAGAAAACAATGGTCACTCAAATATGCAGGAAAATGCTCACAAAGTGAAGCAGGATCAAGCCCTTCAGATAAAATCAGAGGAGAAGATCTGCAATTCATCTCAGACTTAGCTTAATGCAGTCATGAGCTCTTCTTTTCCACAGATGTTTGTAAGCATGTGCAGAATAGCAACTCTGCGTATTTAATAGAGAAAGCTGAGAATCTGAGGCACTTACATGGACATCCAGAACCAAGTTCAATCTGACCAGAAGGGAAAAATCTGGGGTATGGAGGGATTCAAAATTGAAAATTTTGACTTGGATACTGAAGTTCTTTTTTAATCTCTTTTTAATCTGCAATTTATTCTCGTTTTTGGAAAAACTTATTGGGAGATTGGTAATTGCAAGGATTCTTATAGTTTTCATTACAAATCCATAGACAATATACAAATTATTTGGAATGGCTCAAATTGTTTTATGAAAAATAAAAACAAACCAAAACAAAGCAACTTTTGGAGGATTGGTGTAGTGTTTTAAAGATAACTGGAAATGTTCTGTTGAACATGTTTTGATTCAGTATGAAAACTGCAAAAACTAAAGCATAAATCCCATGCTATGATCAGATATTTGCGACAGGTAATGCCTCAGGTGCTTTCATAGCTGTCTTAAAAGCTTTCTCATCTTCATCTGCAAGCTACAAACTAAATTCTCTGTTGAGTGAGTAAAAACTTACATTTTGCGACTTTATTTTGGAAAATGAATGGGCATGAAAAAACTAACTGGAAAAAAAAACTATTCCAAACAAATATGAGTATCCTCTAGCATTAATTCTACAGTTAGTCCAAAGCCATTGACCAGTACTATTGGCTCCACTATGTTTTGAATCAAGCACCTAACATATTGGTCTTTTTCTCCCTCATTGTAAACAGAAACAGAATTTGCCTCCTTGTGCTTACTTTGTATATCTGTCATTCTTCAATAAAGGATTACAAATCCAGATGGTAAACTAATTAAACCATCTCAGAAAAAAATAGGAATAAAGAAAATAAAATTCTTTTTTTAATGTTTATGTTTGTGTTATACATTCTGAACAGGCTCTTGGAGTATGCACCAGTTATTATAAAAATGTAACCCTGGGAGGATAGATTGGTAAATGATTTCTGCTCATTTGCACTTGTTTCAAAGGTGACTCCATCACCACTATCTGAAAGACGCTCTGCCCCTCAGTAAAAAATGATTAGAGCTAAATGAATCCCAAAGGTTTACCACTAATACAGAACAAAGGCATAAGAATGAGAGCTGTGGCTCAAGATCTATTTTTTATACCAGCATAATTTTTTGCTTCACTGATCTATCACTAAACAACAGCTGCTAGGGTAGAGACTTACTGCACTGTAGGAACGTTACCAAATCCTTTAGTGACTGGTTGGATTTGTTTGCCTCAGGCCTTCAATAAAGTCAGAAACTTGTGAAGAAGGACTGACAGGTTAATGTCACCTTATTTCTGTAATGGATTTGAAGATGCTAAACACATTGGAATGACAGTCTGAAGTAAGTCTGAATTTCTAAAGAATTTATATTGTGGTCTAAGCATATGTGGCCAACCACTGCTGAAAGTGTAGGTTGTGGGAGAAAGGAGAAAGAAAAGTGATTAAAATTCAAACAATTTGGGTTTTTGTATATACTGTCTTAGAAATTAAACTTTTGCTGTATTTATAAGATGGGGGGCAGGGGGGGAGTCCTAGTTATGAGAGACCGATGTTCTAATTTCTGGATGATTGAAACAGCCTTCCTATCACTTTCTAGGCAGAAAATATCATAACAATGGTAGCATATAAAGCATGTATAATTGGAAAAAAAAGATATTTTTGTTAATTAGATGCTATAAGACCATATGCGTGTATATATATATGTTGTATATATATATAACAAGATTAAAGTAAAAGAAACAATGTGGATTGTCTAGATCTCCACTGAAGCTCAGTATTCTTTTAATTAAAAATCACCTTTTTGAAGATGATTATTAGGTCTGTAGAAAACACAAGATAATTGTAACCCCCCAGTATGAGAACTGTATTAAGTAACTCGAAGAAGGTATAAGAAATGTTATGGCTTTTTTTTTTGAAGAAAGTGACCATAATGAGTTATGTAGTTCACACATGATAATAAACTATGAAGGTACTAACTTTATGTATGTGTAATACCAAACTAATAAAATGCATGAGATGCAGGAGCTCTTACTTTTCCTTGTAAAAGTGAAGTTGTAACAGAAACAGAAGGAAGCTTTTGCAAAGATTGTAAAAAGGTTTAGTTTCCTCTACAGTACTAGAGAAGCCCAGTGATGAGTCAAGAGGGGTAAACATTTATGAATCTGTGCAATGTCCCCGAGGATGTCAAATCATCCTGTTCTTCATTACTTTTTTTGCTCTCACCACATGCTTTTATGTTTCTTTTTGATATTGAGGGAGTTTATTCCTGTTTTTAAATATTCTTATCATTTAAGTGCATTGAGCTAGCTCTGAAGAACTTATGGCATTCAGTTTTGCTTGGAGATGTATGTCACATGACTGAATGGCCAGCTGAGGTGTATTTGATCCTATTTCCATGTATAACGACAGGAACTGTTTGACCTCTTGAAGCCCTTTCTTATCAGGGCCAAAAGAGCACCAATAGGCATAAATGGCCCTGCACAACCAAACTGCCCATGGGCCCAGCAGCTCCACCTTATTAAGCTCAGACCTAGGCTATCAGCTCCTGCCTGAGCTGTTCTGGGAAGTGCTAGGCACTAGCTCAGCCCTGGCAATTTCTCTCTGTATCTGGCTCTGGACCTTGCTGTTCCAGACCTTGACCTGCCGACTGACTTCCTGGCTTGATGTGGGACCTGTCTCATCACTATGGATCTGTCCGGTGATCACTGGGCTGTGTCTTGCCCTGGTTACCATCACTGAACCTGATCATCACCTGCAGATTGACTTCTTGACTTGACCTCAGGCCTGGCTAGTCAGAAGAAACTTGCTTGATGACCTGGAATCTGGGAAAATCCAAAGGGGCTCAGGTCAGCCCTGCTCATCTTGCTTTTGTAGATGGCAGGAGAGGGGCCGGGGTGGTAAGGCCCCTTGCCTGCTGCCTGCGTCATAGCTCCCCATCCTGCAGGGACCCTTCCTGCTCCCTGAAACAGTTTCACTCAAGAGGTGAAATGCAAAATCAGACTGTTCTATATTTGCACCTTGTATTCTGCAGTTCTTATACTGGACTCTAACTCCAAGGCTCTGTACCAGATGCCGGTACCGGTTAACCATCTATATCTGCATAATTTTGGAGGAACTGGAAGATAAATGGGATTAACCCAAAATTTTTCTGAGTTATCCAAAAAGATAATTTCCCAATTCTTCTTAAACTTAATGGCCTGGCAGATAGAGCCATAACCAAAGCAAATGAAGGTCAGTCTGAAACTTGTGTCCCTTTTTTGCACTTTTCAGCAGATGATTAGGAAACTTTGTTGTAAATTGCAAAGATTTATTTTTTGTTTAAAAGGTTATTTAAGTTTATTTTCATAAATAAAAAGGTCTGGTGAAAGACAACCATATGAACACTAGGTTCACATGGCTGCTCGATCAACTGTTCAGCTTCATTGGGTAGCTGGGTAGAGAGTACTGCCTCCAAACTATATAAAGAGTACTAATTTTTGTCTTCCAACTCAAATTCTAGTACAATACAGTAAAAAACAGTGATTACTTAAATACTCAGAAGGCAGAATACCAGTATGAGAATACCTGTAAAGAGAAGCATTTGTGCATGCTGTAGACTTCATTTAAGGAACTGACATTTATACATAGGAGACAGTAAGAATTCAAAAATAAAATCCAATACATTGGAACTGCCCAAACAAAAATGGGTTTGATATCATTTCCTCAATTATTTCTAGGTGTCAGAAACTCATCTTTCATCAACATTTTAGTCAGAAATCAACGTGATGTCTGTTCTAAATACAGAAAATATGTGATAAACTTACTTTTTGTTTGAATGTTTTCTTCATAGCATTTCTCCAAGAAATTGCCATATCCATAAGACCAAAGAACAGATCTGAAAAATCTATCTCCAGAAGATACAGAAACATAAAGTGCTTCTAACTAGAAAGTCCTCCAGCAGAAGTGCTGCAGATTTGGCAAGTTGCTTGTTTCACTGTGGAGACCTGCAATGAAACAAACAAGAAGATTAAAATGAACACACAAATCTGACAGTACATTATATTTGTGGAATCCTCCTCTTGGAAGAATACAAACAGATTTGGAACCCCATGAAAAACTGAGATAGGCAAAGTGATGAATAATTGGTGGGAGAACCATGCCTGTGGAGGAAGGATGTTTGGCAGCCTGAGTACTTCCATTTCCCCATGTTCTAACATGGTTGTGCTGCTCAGAGTAACAGTGTGCACAGATGTTAAGCTTTGAAAATTAAAAGTGTATGAAGAACTGTGAAGTTCAGGTTGAAAGCTCAGAATATTTTGATGTTACAGTTCTTCTTGTTACATGAAGCATTCCCAAAGTCTTCAGCAGTGCTTGACATATTATAAAAAAAAAGTTTACCTGGAAAAATGAAATTTTAGGCTTGCCACTGCTTTGACACAAGAAAGTTTATTTCAGTCAAAAAGAGCCATAGCTCTGCAATAGTGGCACTTCAAATATAATTTTTGAGATACAAAATCTATGAGAAAAAGAGATTGTGAGGATGCAATCTATGAATGATTTCTTTCCTTTTAACTTATGCAGTCTCAAGGCAGAGATTAAGACTTAGTTTGTAGCTGAACTTCCTTTCTCAAGTACAGAACTTACAAATGTTTGTTCAACTCAGACTCAATAAATGCATTATAAATGGTATTTACAAACTTGTTTATTCTTATTCCTACCACCTCATCTTACATAATTATCATATGAATTCTTTCAAGTCCTTACAGAAGGTCTGCAAACAATATAAAGAGCAGTGACTACACCTCAGCATTCATAAGCTGGAAAAACTCCTACAACCAGTCCCTAAGCTATCTCTTAGAGAGTGGAAAGGGAGCTAAAAGGGTAAGATGATATAATTTTAAAAATCCTTTACCCATAGCAAGGCTACTCTATCTCTCAGACATCACTGAATCTTACTTTTTATGACCTGATGTTGACTGTCAAAGATTGTAAACAGATCTTGTATAACATTGGCTCTCTTTTCATTTCTTGTTCATAGATGTGTAGTAACACCAGAAGAAATGGAGGGGTGTGAGAATGACTGTAAAATGAGTATGGAAAATCAAACATTTTTCTTCTGACTTTGTGATCATTTTACAGTTTTCCCATTTGAACTCTGGCAAGTTGCATACAAAATCATAATAAGGAAGGCCAAAAAAAGGTTTGAAGTGCAACCTGTTTAAGGCATAAAAGCTAAAAGTAAAAGCTTTTTCAAACACATAAAAAGCAGAAAGCATGCCAGAGTTGGTAGGGCTGGCAAATGATCAAGGAGTGAAAAGAGAACTCAGAGAAGGTTAAGACCTCAAAGAAAAAAGCTAAATGGACTCTTTCCGTCAGTGTTCACTATGAAGGAGATTAGGGAGACTCTTGACATTAGGGCTATTTTTTACAAATTAAGAGTTCTGGATTTGCATCAATATGAATTATCAATAAAAGAGGTTTCGGGGGTGGGGGGCGGGGGTTGGGGGGAGATTATAAAATAATCAAAAACTGAGAGTACAAGAAACTATTCACCTGAAAGTTCTATAAGGGGTTAAACATGAAATTGCTGAACTCACAGAATGATGTGCTATCTATCAGCTAAATCATCTTCAACAACTCAACAGAAGGTGATAAGTGCAACATCCATTTTTAAAATGGGACCCAGGGATGATATCATGAGCACAGATGAGCAAGTCTGACCTCTATACTAGAGAATACTTGTAGGAATCTGAATAAAGAACAAAATTTCTAAGCAAATGGGTAAATACAATATATTTGCATAGAGTAAACCCAGCTTTATTGATCCATTTGAGTCCTTTAATGGACTACAGAGGCAGGTACAAAAAGGTGATCCAGGGAATTACTTTAAAATATATTTATTTTAACAAGATCCATTACTAAAGGCTCAGCAGAGAACATATATGGCAAAGGATAAAGGAGAAATTTCTCTTAAGGACTACTGAAAGTTTAAAAGATGGGGTATAATGGATAAGAAGACTTTTTATCATAACAGAAAGGTACCAATGGGTTTGTAGAATGATTTATGCTGAGACGTATTCTATTCAACATATGTGGCCAAGAAGAACAACAACAGAATGATGAGGTAAAAAAAGTTTTCTGATTATGCAGAATTATTCAAGAAAATGAAAAATAAGAGTGATGTATAAAAGCTGTTGAAGAACTTCTTAATACTAAGGGTAATAAAATAACAGTTAAATACTGATAAGTATGAAGAAATGCCAATGGAAAAGTCAACATCAATAGCTCTCTCTATATATGCACTAGCTAATTTCACTCAGGAGGCAGAACTTTATTTCACTTTGGGTTGTTCTTTGAATATGTTCAAATCGAAAGAGGTAAGTAGAGCATTAAAAAACTGAAAAGGAAAAACATCACTATGTCACTACATAAATTAGTCATGATCCAACAATTTTGATTACTCCTGCTTAAAATATAAAGTAGAATCAAAAAAAGGTATAGACAAGCTGACATTACTAAGACCTGTGAGACAGCATCTATACAAGAAATTAAATAGAAAGGTGAGACTAAACTTCTTCTTATGGGAAAAGAAACTCCCTAAAGGGTCTGTGATAAAGATTTATCACAACATTGCTATTTTGAAAAATCTATTATAACACAAATGATTGAAGGACTACTCACTAAATTCCTAAGGAGCAATAATATATAGTGTAACAGAAAAAAAAAATGTTTTTTTCATGCAGTCAGAATTATTCATCATCTGTTATGAAGCACAATAGTTCTGAATTCTAGAGGTATTTAAAGATAAGATTTGTATATATTACAGGGCTATATAAAAGAAAAGACCATATTTCAACTGCCCTATGCCATAGACATGCTACTGGCCAGAACTGTAAATAGGATACTAAATGAATCATACTTTTGGTTTGACATGGTTTTATTTTTGTACTCCCCAAAACCAACAAATATTAATGCCACCTCTTGAAGTTAATTCACATACACAAGTAACTTTAATTTGGATTAATATTTTTCTGACTGCATTACAGGAGTAAGAAACAAACATTAACACATTACAAATCTTACTCCAATTGCTTCTTGTCTTAGTAAGAAAACATTTTGTCTCTTACTAGGTTAAAGGATTTCCCTGCCCCTGTCTGTTTTCTCAAATCTTAGAAGTTCTTTACAAACTATTTGCTAGTATGTAAGAGGAAAGACATACTGTACTTTCATCCAGATAAAGGACTCCAAATGTACAGATTGCTGGTAGAGTGTTGAAGCAGCCACTATTACATTGGGGGAAAATAATATCTTTTCCTAAGTGGGTAAAAATAGTTATTTTTATTTGCATTTTTCAGTCATTTGATTGTTTTGGACCAGAAGAAGGAACTGTAATCAGTTGTGTTCCACAAAAGGGAGCTGCAAATCAGAAAAACACAGTTATCAAAACTTCCTCAGGATGGTTACCAATTTGTTATTGAATAGAAATTCATTAGGTTCCTCAGTGGCATAGTGTACATAACAGTGAGTTACTGAAATTACAGAATATGTGTTTGCAAGTATACAATCAAGATGCTTGTTCCATTCTGGTTACGAATCCTCACTCTAGAATTCTCTGAAGTGCTGTTAGTGAACAGAATGCATGCTGCAGGGAAAGTCAGTGGGATTTTGTCACTGGTTTCTTTTGGGCCAACATTCTTTGGGCCAACATTCTTTGTGTTTGCAAACATTGACCTTCTTTATTTTAGAAGCACTTTTACAAAGTATTTGTGTTTTGCAAAGCTATTTATTAATTTCTCTATTGAGGGTTTTTTCCCCCTATAAAGTGCATTAATGTATCCTTATCTTCAATTGGCATTTGTTTTACTAAAGTTCCCTTCCCTTTTGGTATATATAGATGGTATGCAGGGAAATGGTGAAGATTTTTCTTCATATTACAGTTCTGTAGCTCTTTTGATTGCCCTCTGGTTTTCACTACAATCACTGGCAGCTGAGCATGAAATCATGCTGCTGAGTGAAACATGGTGGCTTCCTCATAAAAGAATTCTTGATTACATTTCTTTTACATATTTATTTATACATTAGAGAAAAGATGAGGAACAGAATGCCAGTCAGTGAGCTACATTCTGATTGGCAGGTGATAGCCTCGTACCACTGAGCAGCACCTGTGCCTACACAATGTTTACAACAAATCAAGTCTTCGATGAAAATTAATTACCCAACCTAAACGTTGGAAAGGCCAAGTGACACTGATTGGTAAATCAAAGCAATAGCTGAAATGTTATCTGCTCCCTTCTCTAAAGTCACACAGCATTCTCATTATGGCATTTTTCAGTTTTAGGAGAGGAAGCTGTATTTCATGAACAGCCTCAGTTGCAAAGTATGACTTGTATGTGGCAAAATCTGTGACTCACAACTTTGTAGTACAACTCTTTAATGCTGTTTGTTTACTGCTATTCAAAGAATAGGGTGAAATGATTTTAGGTATTGATTTTTGAAGCAAATCATATTAAATTATACCAGCAATTCACTTTTATCTTCCAAAAAAATTCAATACAAATTGGGTCACTTCCACTGACAGACATCTGAATATACATTCTCATTTGGTGATGATTGTATCACTCACTGAACACCAGCATTCCAGAGCACATTCAAATACAGTTACATTTCCTGATTTTTCTTGACCCCTAGGAGACAATGAAAAAAAAAAAAATACCAAACCCCAAAAAAACCAAACCAAAAAACCCACCAGAATTCAGAGAATAGGCAAGAAATCACAGAGGTTTTGCAGCTGTGGGTGGATTGCTTTGACTTGGATACACAGTAACAAAAAATGCAGAAAATATTTGCTCCTTTCAGGCATTCCAGCCTGCAACTTTGAATACATATGGTCTTTAAAAAATATTTTCATTTTCTATGTAAGCATACAGCATTGTAAGTCGCTACACAGATACTAAATTCCACACATTGTTGACCTGTTTCTGCAACTACTTCCATATCTAAACCACCTCAGTAAAGAACCATTTAAATCAATCGAATTTCCTTGCAGGATAAGACTCTGTAGATCACAATCTCATTTGGTAGAAATCTCCATCGCTTCTTGTACACTTGTCACATTTTTAAATAAAACACATTTGCCAGAAGTTTAATGAAATACTGAGTTTTTAAAATAAATGATACCAATATAATAGTGGATGGTATTTTTGAACACAATTTCAATGATCATTATAATTTAGTCTTTCTGTTTTAATGTTGTGACAATCCATTTCAAGCTGTTCAGTCAAAATACGTATAGAAATTTCCAGTCCTTGCAAAGATTGTCACACGGAATGGTTGGGAGGGGGCAGAGGAAGGTCTAAATTATCGGAAAAGAACAGAATACAAAAATACCATAATATGTGCAGCTCAAATGAAATCTTGACAGCTGCTCTTCACAAATATTGCTGACATGGTTTATATTACATTAAAATTCAGAATTACTGCATTTTCAACAGTTTCTCATTTCACAGCTGGCATTTCATGTTGTAAGCATCCTGAGATTTACAAAGCTGTATGTAGTGTAAAAATATTGTTTTAAATGGACAATTTCATAAGCATGTTTACTAATTGCTACATTTTAGCAACATAAAATGTAAATATACTGTGTGTTCCAGAAGTCAGAGTGCTTTACATAAGAAAAGGAGCTGAACCTAATAGCTTCAGTTTCATTAAACTTTCATAAAAGTCACTAGAAAACAAATATTTTTATGCAAATTTTAAAAGAATGGCATAATTTATGAAGTTACGTTTGCAATGTCAAAAATGCAATGTAAAATACACAAAGAATGGTATTGATACTCGTTACTAGAAGATATAGCAGCTATTAACCAGACAGACCACAGAATCTTAATAAAGCACTGCTTTCTAATAATGTTTAGATGGGATTCATTGTGATATTTTCTAAAGTGATATAAAACAAGCCTAGCACAAAATGCAAATGCTCTATTCCAGCAATGTTTTTCTAAGACCTGCAGAAATGATGGAAAGGGCAGATTTCCCAGGAATTAAGTCAGTATTTTATACATTTCATCATGCTTCTCTATTCCAGTCTTCAGAAGGAATACAGCATACAACCTATATTTCTGCAGATCCTTGTGACATAAGGCATGCAAAATTATCTGCATATAAGTAACCTGGAAATTTTGGGTAAGCCCACAGGATTTAGTGAAATTCCTTAAATATAAAATTAGTCAGAGAAGAAAATGCACTGCTCTTTCCAAAGCTTTCTCCCTTTTTACATAAGCCACTATTATCAGCTCAAAGTCTGGAATAAACTTGTATAATTCACATAATGTTTTTAAAACAGTAACAAGACACACATTTGAACTTTATCATAAAATCTGAGGTATTGCAGAATATTTCTTGATAAAGCTAAAAGAATCAGAATAAAGTTGGAAAAATGACTCCAAGCCTAACCCTGTTTCCTTTTTCAAGCCTTCTACTCAATCTATAAAAAAGAGTTGGCTCTTGAGTGTGTAGAGGCCATGTCCTGATACTGACACTGACATCATTCTCAGTTCTTCCACAGATTTTGTATTACAAACAACCATGGAAAGAGGCTCTGGTAGCATCACCAGCAACTCAGTGTCTTCCTCCAGTGACCTTCTCAGACAAGTTCCTTCTCTTCCCATCTATCCCCCAAATAATATGTCTTATTCCCATATTATTTTTGGCATCATTGCAGGATATTTTTTTTCCTACTAAAATACAAATGTGTGACTAATTTTTTTCATAGTCTGATTTTTTTTTCTATAGTCTGACACTATTTCTGCATAGTAATAGTAAAGATGCCTGCCATTTCTTAACATCATGTCTTCAGATTTTCCTTGTAGTTCTGCCAGGGGGCAGGTTTGCTTGGATACAACTGACGTTCAGTAGCCTCAGCATGTCCTCAGTAGGTCATATAAAAATTAGACAGCTGGAAACCCTTTTGGCTAATCTTTCTGCATATGTGTATCATAATCCACCCATGCTTCACCTTATTCATATTTTTATTATTATTTTTGAATCATATTTTCAAAATGGATTTCCCTTAAGACAATGCAAACCCCATCCATCAAAAAAAAAAAAAAAAAAGTCTTATGTTCTGTATCAAATGGGACACGTGCAAAACCAGGATCTGAGCACCAAGAAAGTCTAAACCATGATAACTGAAATAATTATTTCATTTAGAGCATTAGGCGAAGGCTGCACCTCAGCAACCACTTGCCTAAATGAAGATTTGGATTACTAAATGTACTGCATCCTCACAGAACTCATTCCAGAAGAATTCAAGTAAGCATGTACTTGTAGAATATTCTCTGTTACAGAAGCTGGCACCTGGCTATGACCCCTCCAGCTTTTAGCTATGAACAGAAGTCAAAAGCATCTTGTTGCAGAAACCTAAGCGTTCTTTGCATGAAACTTTCAGAGACTTTCAGATACTCTGAGTAAAAAACTTCAAGACCCTCAAACTTTTAACACCTTAAGATATTTCAAAAAAATTTCTAACAAATATTGATTTTAAAAAAGTGATTATGTCTATTTCATTTCAGTCTCCAGTGCTGCACACATTAACACACATTTACTTTACTCAGAGAAGGAAAATAAACTATTCCTGTGTGCTTGTAGGATGAAGACCTACAACATTCAGAAAGAGACATTGTTATTCTCAGGGAATCATTTCAATTTTTCCAAGTTCTTCTCATACTTTGTACATCACGAACAGAGTTGATAATTGGGCTTTATTATGATTTGGAATAAGAGACATGAGAAATAGAAGAGTGATCAGAACCCTTTAAGATGTTTCTTGGAGTTTAAACAACAGTTTCCTAAGTGCTTCTTTCACTTCAAGAAGAACTAGAAGGACTGGCTGCAAGGAGGATTTTATCATCATGCATTAAAGTGTAAGACTGTGGAAAAATTATAGTTAGAATAATTCTTCATCAGTTAATTTAAAAGACTTTTCATGTGTCCAAACACACTGGGTATATTAGACTCACAGGACCATTCAGGCTGGAAAAAACCTTAAGATCATTGAGTTCAACCTTTAACCTAACACTGCCAAGCCCACCACTAAACCATGTCCCGAAGTACCACATCCACACATCTTTTAATTACGTCCAGGAATGGTGACTCGATCACCTCCCTGGACAGCCTGTTCCAATGCTTGACAACTCTCAGTGAAGAATTTTTTCCTAATAGCCATTGTAAATCTTCCCCAGTGCTACTTGAAGCCATTTCCTCTTGCCTATTGCTTATACTTGAGAGAAGAGACCAACACCCAGAAAAATATGGAATGCTTCAGGAATTTGTGTGTCATCCTTATGCAGGGGCCATAAAAAGATCTACAAAATACACAACAGGAAGGAAGGTTGAAGGAGATAATAAATATTATCACAATAGTCAAGATTCTGTTATAAAGACTAATGACTTGATTGACTGCTGATGCTGAAAATTCTTTTCTATTTGTGTGAAGATGTATTCAGCCATTTTCACTTCATGTATGTATTTGTTTGAACTGCTACTGCTACTGAACTTCACCCAGCCACAACAGCAAAAAAGGTGATAAAATATATACAAGTGAATAAAATGTCAGCTGGTTCATTGACTGTGGAAAATAAGCTATGTATATCTTAAAATGTGACACATATCAAGGTGTCTTAGAAGCTATTTTGAAACAATTTGTCTTATTAACAGCTAACAGTTAACAGCACAGTAATCTTTCCCTGAAAACATCACACTGTCATAAGAACTAATGCATATTTCTAACCACAAAATGATACTCTACATAATGAGTCATATTGTTCACTTAACATAATTCCTATTCTTTATTTTTATACATTATCTATTTCAATTTCTTGAACAATTATACATAAAATCTGTAATTATGTTTTGTTAAATAATGGTCACAGTATAACTGGAACAATTAAGCATGGAGGTTATCTGTTGTGACACTTTTGCTGTGGTTACCAATACTATCTTCCAAAGAAATATTATTCTGTAATATAAAGTGTATTCATCAGCTATTAAAACACAGCAATATCAACAGAAAATGCTGCTGCATTTATGTGATATATGAAAAACTATAGGTAATAGCACAGTAGGTGTGTGATGGATATCTTTCCTGTAATGGCTCTTCACCACTTTGCCCACTTTCTTACTATGTTCATTTCAGCTTGTTCTGTTCAGATGTAAAGCTCCTGGAAAGATATGCCATTTAGATTCTGTCTGGAGTTTTTAATCTGATAAGAATACATTGACAACACCTACAAGAATTCTGTAGTTCTATCATACGATCCTACAGTGTTTGACAAAACAGGTGTTTGGGTTTTTTTTTTATGCAGTATTCACAAGCAACGATGATGACTGATTATTAGACTACTTAGATGCCTTATGAAACTCAAAGGTCATGATTTTCTCTAACTTCACAAGGGGATGACACAGGATATATCCCAAGATGTGAAATGAAACTCCCAGTAAAACAAAAATGGTAATTTTCAAAATTTTCATGATTTCACTTCTAATAGGTTCTCCATTCACTGTTCCCTCCAATAGAGTCTGATTCATAGATAATCATTACTGTTTTGGAGCTAGGACTTTCTGTTCCTGAAGGAAGACATTCTTTTTTTAAGAAGAGAAATATGCCAGTTGCAGAAACTTCTGACCATTGTGCTGATTTCCCTCAAGTCAGTAAAGATTTACAACCCTGAACACCTGCCTTTCATTCTTATTTCAGAAATGATATCAGGTTTTACATTACCCAGTTAATTAGTTTTTTGTATGTTTTCTAAAATAATTGGAAATCTTTCCATAAGCTTAATTATGCCAGTGTCTGAATATTTTCTCTTCTAGAAGGAAGAATAAGATTGGTAGAGGACATAATACAAACCAGGTCAGAGGTACAGATTGAGAAAATTATCTCCAAATATTCCCACATTTTTTCCACAGATTTACAGTCATACACCTACAAAATTTAATCCAGACTGTCTGGGCACATATGTATTTCTGTTTAAAACATAAATATCAGAGTAGAAGAATAAAGTATTTTCCATGAATATCATTTGATTTTTAACAGAAATTTTCTTCAATCATAACTGAGTGGCTGAACATTTCTAAGATAAATGGTTGCAAAAAGTGAGACTGCAAACTTACTATTTAAGAAAATTTTTCGCAACACATATTGGGTCATTCAAAATTGTTGTTACCTAAATTCCAGTAAACGAATTTAAAATAGTGCTGTGCTGACTATTCAGAAAAACAAACAAACAACAACAATTATATGTCTTTCATGTTGTAAAAATTGAAGCATAATCGTAATTTCATTTGTTTTATAAGTAACCCTGAACATTTCCTTCACTGCACAACCCCACCCCACTGAATTTGGAGGGTCTAATACTGTAAACGAGGTGTGCATGTTGCAGGAGTAAGGCCTCACATTCCCATACAACTGATCACTGAAACATGAAATAGCATCTACAACATTAGGTAGCCATAATCAAATGGTATTGAATCTTTTTTACAAAACTGGCTGAATTTGGAATGACTCAGAGATTGTCAGACCACACTCATGAGAATTTTGCAAGCAGATAAAAACAGAAAGCAGAGGAATTATTTATTAGGACTCCAATGTTAGAAACCAGAAATCATGAGTTCTACTCCAAGCTCTACCACTGACCTTCTGTGTGACCTTAGGCAAATAGCTTTATCTGGTTGTGACTGTTGCACCACTGTTTTTTGCTGTCCTGCCTTGCTAGGTTTGAAATTTTTCAGCCAAAACATTGACTTTTCCTCCATGTTCATAGAACAGCCTAATATACCCCTACCCGATGTTGACTGGTGCCTTTAAGTGTTAGGGTAATACAAGTAAATGGTAAAAAATAGGTAAATAAGATTAAAGGCACTAAAGTAATTTAGTTTACTTCAAAATCCTGTAGAGAATTATTCTTTACAGTACTGCAATGTATTGTAACTATACACTACGTATCTTTATCAAATGAAAGTTTCCGTGCTGTGATTTTAAATATAATTAAGGACCAAGATTTTTTCTAAGGAAAAGGTGTGAATTATTTCAGTGCTAGATTCACATAAGGCTTCATGGGTTTTTTTGCGAAGTATTTCCCCTTTCTACACGAAATTTGAGGACAATGCACATTTGCCTGAGATTCCCACAACAGCTTTAAATAAACTCTTGGAGTTTCAAAAAATCCACCTGTCTGTGGAACATCAGTTAAACGTGTATTCCAATGATTTTTATGTGTCAGATTTATGTGATAAAACTGATATACTCTTAACCCATTGGACTAACTGTGCAGGTGCAGTATTAATTGTCAGAAGATAGAGAGTGCTTAAAGCAAGACATGAGAAAATGGCTTCAGTATTTAATGCTTGGAATGACATAGATAAAAATCTCTGAACCAGGAAAAACTGAAGTTCCTAAGTTTATACACAGAATGGTTTCTATACTGAAGTTGATGTGAGACTGCTCAGCCTGTGATCTTGTAAAGACACACAAGTTCAGTGAGAATACTAATACATCTTTTAACAAATACGTACTAAACTCACTAGGAAAAAGAACCAAGTTATGGATATAGAAGTCCTCTTTTATGTTCAAGATGAAGATGATGGTCTACATGCCTACGTGACCTCAAAAATTCCCTTTAGGTTCCTATGCAGTTACTCTACAATCCTATAATAAAGCTATACAAACAACGGAATCTCTTACGACGTGTCAGGTAAATGTTTCCATATTAATTGGACAAAATCTGTAATTTCTATAGCAAAACTTTGCAAAATTGCTTGTTACAGTAAAAGAGATAAGTTCAGTTAGTTATTAAAAAAAAAATCTGGAGAAGAATTTAATGTGTTTCATGGTTTTATTTAATGTTAGAAAGGAATGTTGACTGATATTCACCAAATGTTAACAGATGTACCATGGCCACACCTCTGTTGTTATTTTCCCCTGAGGCATGTAATTTAAGCACAGACATAAAATAAAAATTATAAGAAAAAAATATCTCTTATAGGACTTAACTGCCATACCCAGTATTTGTTATTTCTGTATTGTCTTCATCAGTCTGAGCTTGTCACATGTGTTTTAATACATGATTTATGGTTATAAATTAATTTTCCATTCTCATTTATAATATGGTGTCACATTTTATCACAAGTGCATTTAATCATCTCCTGTCTGCATATTAATGGTTACAAATATGATACCTGTATAAACCTAACAACCAGTGGCTGTAACTGTCTCAGATTGCAAGGGTTGAATGCTTTGAAAAATACTGATAAATAGAGAAGTTCAGACATTTTTATGTGTGTCTCTCCCTTTTTAGTAGCCAAGATAAAATTCCACTGCTTTACTAAGGACTTGATACTTTTTCCCTCTTGAAAAATCTTCTGCATGTACTTATCTGTCCTCAGAACAGTGTCAGTGCATAAAATTAAGCATGTATAAAGATTTTAAAAATTGGTACATAAAAGGAAAAGATAAAAAGATTGTTGCTTCTAAAGGAGAAGAAGGATCAGATAGAAGAAACAGCAATATATGTCCAAATATAAGATAATTAAAAAAAAACAAAACCAAAACCAACATACAGCGGTTTGTTTGAATTTTCTTGGTCAAATTTTGCTAGTAACATGAGCATATATTTATTTTCAGGGCAACATTTCCAAGGAACTGAAAATCTTCAGATAGTAACATTTAAATGCAACATTTAAGTACAACTTTTGAATTAATTTTCCTGAGTAGAGAAGTCTTCACTATTGTTTAGTCCATGTCTTTATCTTAGATCTTTTGTAAATATGTGTTTGAGAGATTTTGATGTAAACATTTCAATTCCAATATTTTAGAAGAATATGAGCTGCAGTAACATCAACTATTTTAATAGGGAAAAGAAAAAACAACCAACTGTGCAAGAAAACATCAATTAAAAATGCATGTAAATTCATGTGGCTTGCAGTACTGCAGCAAGCATCATTATAGTGCCAATTTTTTGTTTATGCTGTCTGAATGCTTTCTGAATAAACAAAACAAACAAACACCCCACCCCACCCCCCCCACCCCCCCCAAATTTAAGGTCTACATAGGGACATTTAGGGCAACTTATTTGAAGCTGTCAATGCCAATTGTGTCAACTTCATAGACAGAGAGTTTGAGCCTACAAGAACTAGCTTGTGAGCATTTTTATTTTTAATTACTTTTAGTGGACTATTTGACATTTTTTGTGCATTCTGTCCCAAGCAAAGGAATGTAGCATACTCTGTAACAGACAAGTGTGTGCAGCTGACAAGCCAAAAATCTTGTACTGTCATTCACGTGGTATGTGTGGAGCTTTCTGCAAAACAACAGAAACATAAATGATTCTAGGTATGAAGAAAGAATATAGACCATATTTGTCAGAAGGCAAAGATAAAAATGATTTAGATACATGACAGATCAAAACCACTAGGATATTATTTTTATTTTAATCTCCAAAATAGAAGCCTTTCAAACCACCTTATAAATATAAGTGCAGGAAGTGCACATTCTGAGAGCATGCAGAAGACAGGTAAACATCTATTTGCAATTACTGAAGTTCACGAAGTGCACCAAGTTCAGCTGTGAGTAGGCAAAATTCCAAGTGAAGTAGACAGTGTTGCCAAAATTCAGAGTTCAAATTGCAAGGAATTAAGTGTCCTGTATGTTGAAAAGTATAACAAAATCATCTTAGAGTCAGTTCCATAAAATACATCTGGTGACCTTTGCATATACATTGAGATTCAAGAACATTTTTTTATGTATTGATCATCATAAATATAATTGTGGATCAAGCTAGAAGGTGAATATATACTCATTGCATTGCTTACAATAGTTTTGTCAAAGTTTTTAGTTAACAAAAATAAAAATGTCAAATATGTCATCAATATGGTGAGAAACCCCATACACTAAGACAAAAGATCTCTGTAAAGAAAAACAGGTTCTGAATATAAACAACTCTGTTTTCTTTACCAGGAAAGGAAGACCAAAATAGAAGGCATTTCATACCAGCATCATCTGAATGCAGGAAGATTAACATGGATTTGTTTTTCAGAGTGATAAATTTTTGCTACTGTAATCAACCATATGGTCTATCTGTCTTGGAAAAGTCCACTTCCCAAATAGCTATTCATATTTCACTTGGCTCCAGTCAGTTTTTGAGACCTTGACCATGACAAGTTAATACTTGCTTTGCTTACTCAAACATATGGAGCTTTCTGTCTCTCACTAAACTCTTCCCCTCTCCTCAAATAATTTCTACAGCTCTCTTCTCTATAATCTCGGTTTCTTTAATGCTTTGAAAAAATGAAGGTCCAAGCTTAACATGCAATATTCTACCATAAGTCTTACCAGTGATATACAACGTGCTAAAAATCAAGCTTTTACTACTTACAATTATTCTGCATGAAACTGTAATTAACTGATAGCAACAGTGGACTGTCATTTACTATAATTACCAGCCAGGAGGTTTCAGAGACAGGGAAATGAATAGACTCAAAAGTCTTGGTTTCCATCTCAGTTTCTAAATAAGATTAGAATAAGAATGAGTCTTTTTGTGTTGATATCTATAGGCACTATAAATGGTCCAGCTTGACCTAATTGCAACTTGAATAATACACGATTTTTAAAAGCCAGGCAACTTTGCCAACAGTGAATGCTTTCATCCCAAAATGTACTTCATCTGTCAAAGATCATGTCTTAGTTTTGAAACATAAACTGTTAACCCTTTTTAAAGGAAAACATTGTCACTCTCTTTTCTGGAATAAAACAGTACATTCCATAATAATTATCACTTTGGAAATTACTTCACC
The DNA here is from genome assembly GCF_963210335.1 of Falco punctatus. Taxonomy (NCBI): domain Eukaryota; kingdom Metazoa; phylum Chordata; class Aves; order Falconiformes; family Falconidae; genus Falco; species Falco punctatus. Next base: position 9,245,738 of record NC_137594.1, read on the forward strand.
ATCTTGACAATTGTCTAATATAAAGGGAAAATGGGATTGCAGAGAATTGTTCTCTAGCAGAATTTTCATGCAAAAGTATTGGCTAGTACTCTACCAATTTTTGAGGTTATAAGCAAATGAAAACAGAAACTTTCATGCAAAAGCTGGTAACTGTAACAACAAGCACCAACACCAGCCCTCTCTTTAAGGTCATACCAAGTTAAATAACATACAATACCTGAAAAGCACTTTTGTGTGTGTGTATGTGTGTAAGCTTTTCACACTATTCCAAAGTGTGAGAGGCCTTTCATGTCACACTGTTCTTGAAGAAAAATGGAACTTTTTAATTACACATGATTCAGAATGTGCTACTCATATCTGTTTGTCTTTATCTGTATCACTTCTTTGGGATTCATCAATGTCAGTGATGTGAAGGTATTTGTGTTCAGAATAAAGGGCATAAAGACTAACCTCAGTTTTTACCATATCTGAGTTTATTCATGTTTACTTAATGAAGGAATCTGTGCATGATCAATCACGTATCACAGCTATTATCTACTCCAAATATAGAGGAAAGATAACTGACAGTTTTAGCAAGCAAAGGTTGTTTGAAATGAGTTAACAAGTCCTGGCTTTTCAAGACCCTTCTACAGTATCATTCGGAAACATACATTCCTGTTTGGGGCCAGTAGAAGACAAATAACAACACCTCCCACACCGAAAATCTACAGGTTAAATGTTTTCTTCATGATATGTTTTGTATACTACAGTACTGCACTGCAAAATATCCTCAGGAAGAAACTGTATCTCATTCCTGAAAACAAAACAAAACACAACATGTATGTGATACCTACTTTTCCTTAATCTAGTTACACTGTTTCAGAATTATCTCTGATATCTTTTTGTGTAAGAAGTACATTTGCGATAAATGGGATTTTTTAAAATTAAAAATGCCTCATTAAAATATACATTTCAAAGTGTAACAATTTTTGACCAGTATCCTTATTTGTTCTCACCTATCTGACCTCTCCAGTCTCCTTGAAGCTTATTCCATCCTTCAGTTCTTAAGCCTAACTCTAACTGGTCCTCACTCTTACATTGCTATGGATCAAGTGATTTCACTTTAAATTACTACTACTTTGATCGTGTATAGAGGATGCTTGAATCAGCTGCAAAAGTTTACAGAACTCCAGCTCTGTGAATAGGCAGCAGCAATGAGCATATGTCAACCAGATGATGATCAGAGACCCTGATCACAGTTCAGTCCGCCAAAAGAGTTACGGAGAACAGTCATTGCTTAAGAGAAAACTAGCTCATCCACTTATTAAAAATTTTCTGTTGCCTCCTTCTTTCATAGACAGATTTTATTTTTTCCTTTCAACTGATTTTTTTTTTTTTTTGGTTACCTTCCTAACTTTGATTTCTACTACAGTGTGCACATTGTCAGAATAACCTCACTGAAAATGCCTCTTTGCTCTATATTTCCAACTAGCTGACCTCTGAGGAATAATCCTTATGAATTATTCTACCTGTCCTACTGCAAACAAGGGCATATTTCACTGGAGGTGTAAAAGCCTGTTTCAGAATAACAACAACAAAACTAGCAATCTATAGCATGCACACTATGAGATTGAAGATATTCTGGGTCAGCTCACCAGGTCCAGGAGAACAGAAATGACCCCAGGCTTTTCACAGATATGTAGAGATTATTATGAACTGCAGCTACATCACCCAGGTTGCAGGGAAGAGATCACTATGATCACATCGCCCTTCACCTGTACTGTGACATACCTGTGACACAACAAAGTGTATCAGAGCACTTCTGACAAGTCAATTAGGAAAGCATTTAATAGGAATTCTCCAATCAGATCAACTCTTGAATGAAAGGACTAGCTTTGCACTGACTTTGGGTACATGGATATAATTCCCAATGGGGGAGAGGGCATCTCACACTGGTTTTCCTACAGAAAATAGGACTGAAACATTTCTGCCCCTCATAGCATGACCATCGTGGCCTCAAATGCATACGAGGAATATGCAGACAGGATTACAATTATGATGTGTGGAAATATTTTAGCATCAGCATGGGGCAGTGTGACTCCTGGAAATTCGCTATCTCTACTCCTTTGCATAAGAGCAAAATCCAGCATGATACCTGTTGTACTGGTTAATGCTAGTCAGAGCGGAAAAGGAAAAAAATATAAATGTCAGTGGAAAGGAGATGCAACCTGGATCTGGTGAATCTACATGTTTTAGAAAAATAACAGTGGAATAGAGGAAGCACAAGAGAGTTGCTCGTATGACAGCTACATTTGACGACATATGCATGTGTCAGCCTGTTAGATCAAATGAATAAAGCTACACGAGAACGTCACACCAAGTTTTCTTTTTTGTTGATGTTGCTTCTTTCCCCAGAAAACATGGTGCAGGCTAGCTGAATAATTATTTTTAGCTGACTGCATTCTAGGTATTTAATCATACTATGCCCTTAACCTAAGACATTCTCACTTCTGAATGACTACATAGCATGGTTAGACCACTGCTAAGATAAACAACTAACCCCAATTTCCCTAGAATTACACATCCTTCAAGGTTAAAAATGGATAGTATATCAGGCATCATAAGTTTTGCATTTCAACAGTGTTCATAGTTTTTATAATTAGTTTAAATTTAATCCCCCCAACTCTTTGTTAGAACTGCATCTTCAGCCTTACTAATAGTTGAAGATTACAAAAATCAACATCAAAAGGTGGAAAATTACTAAAAGTGAAGATAAAACTGTTATGACCAAGCTAATTTCAAAAATAGATACCGAGATATGGTGTAAAGAAACAGCAAACTGCAAGGAGACTCATGTACTTAGCAGATCAAAGGTGGATATACCATGGCTAATCATAACACTGTACAAATACTCAAACCACTTCACCAGCCAAGTTTCCTCTATGCTGCTACAAATTTGACCTGTGTAATTAAATTACATTTTTAATCCTGTAATAAGAGGTTATTGGTATGACTAAAAAGAAAGCATGTTTTCAATTTGGGCATAAATCTTAAAAATGTAAAACACTGCAAAAGGAGGTATGCTGTTATGTCATTCTTGATGTAGATAGCAAAATTTTTGCAGCTGCTTTTTTTTTTTTTTTTTTTTTTTTTTTTTTTTTTAGAAATACCTCTATATCAAATTCTGTAGTTTGCCAATTTTTCATAATTTTGGGGGGGCAGAGGGGGCAAAGAGGAGAGATGATTTTGTGTCAGAATCTCAGAATCATCTTTAACTGAGAGAATATTTACCTTATTTTCTTTATCTTACACAACAATCAAGTAGTAAAATAGTCATATACTGCTAAATCCTGAAATTTTTCTTTCCAACATAAAGATGATTTTTTGAACTTGTAGAGACTTACTCTGCCGACAATCCTCCTGTGCACTGAAAGTGTTACAGGGTCTTTATTACACAATAAATTTTTTCTTTTTTTAATTGGCAGTTAGGGAGATCTCTAGCCCTGTCTAACAGCAGTAACAGAATCTTCTTATATGATCCAGGGTCTAAGCATTTCTCACACCCGAAAGTATACAACATTACTTTAGTATCCATTTCTAGATTCCTTATTCAGAAGTGCTGCTAACGCCAATGATAACAGTGCTTCTGAATAAAGAAACGCTGGTAACAGCAGTCACAGGCTTAATCAACACACTTACTGTTTACATTTCTGTCATAATTTTTCATATTAAAACAGACATTCACAGGAAAAATAGCTGATTGTTACATGATATGTGATCTCCATATATTTTCCACTTCTGAACACAAAAACTAATAGAACAAAAGAAACCTCCAACAAACCAAACAAAAAATACCATGCATTTTGGACAGATACTGCTTTTTAAACCTCATCCACCATTTCTGTGTCAACTGCATGGATATCACTGATGAGTAATCCTGAGGTGTGAGTTTCTACTTAAACTACATAGCTGGAAGGGTCATGGAAATTACTATTTGTGTTGTAGTATGTAAATTTATAAATAAACCACAATGGTAAATATCAATTATTTCAGTGTTTCACTTGGAGATTCACTGACACATCTCAATGCATTTCAGCGTGCCTATCACCTTGAGGGCAAGGTGGAGAGAATGGGAAAGTGATATTAAGCAAACAACTTAGACCTCTTTATGTCTGGCTCATCATCCATTTTATGAATGATCAATACATTCTGATATATACATCTAAGACATAACATTACTGAAGTCAATCCTAGAGAGGCATGATTTTCCAGCAGCATTTTGTTATTAAGTAAAAGATCACCAAAGTCCTTCCCATAATTAAATTCTATACATATACTTAACATAAATGAGTTGAGATAATTGCATCTAGATCTGAAGTCTCATGATCAGCCCTGTTTGTTTATAATAGTCAGGGACTGGTCTGTGTTTAAAGGCCAATGGAGAAAGGACAATGGCCTTGTACCCTACTTCAAAAAGAACAGTCCAAGGAAATCTGAAATACAAATGCAGTGGATATCTGAATGTTAAATATAATACTGTTAGGAAGGTATGATATAAAGCCATACATTTTTAAAAGCTGTTCTTTAATTATTACTGTAGGTCCAAAGCAATAGGTTTCAAGGACAAAGCAATGACTCTTTAAGCTGTGAAAGCCTGTAAATGGATCAGGGTACCCATACTATTTGTTTCTCAAACCTTCTGAATAATAAATTACAGGAAATTCAATTTCAAAAGTGGAATTTGGACTGTGTTTAAGTGACAGAAATTTTTAGAAGTTCAGACCAAAATTAAGGCATAGAAACATAAACAATCTTATTAATTCATATGGGGGGGAAATATTTTTTTTTGTTTTGGAAAATTATCACCATTTTACTTTTAGGGTACAAATACATATATAACAAAAACCAAAACAAAACAACAAAAAAACCCCAAAACAACCTCTGAAAAAAGATCTAGTCTATTCCCTGCCCCATGGAAAGATCATCTTTATTGAAACTATTTCCGAGGTAAGTATGGCTAATTTATTCCTAGAAGTGATGAAGTTTTCTAACAATCCAAGTCAATTTCTACAGTGACATTTCCCTTGAGTAGTTCTTTCCTAATGTCCTACTTAGCTTTCTACATCATCGCTCTCAATGAATTTTTCCAGTTAGATAGTGGGTCACTGAAAAAATACTTCCTGTACATGATTCTTCAACATACTTATAACAGTTTATTCTAGAGTATATATTTAGCTTACTAATGAGAATATCCTGTTATTAGATGGTATTACATGCTTTATAAAAAAGTGAAGCTATATACAATATCTAACGCCTCAGAAATATCAATACAATACCTTATATAACAAAAAGAAGTTGCTTTCTTCTGACATTTTTTTCATGCTTTTGTACTACCAGTCTTCTCACTATTTTTATGTGTTTATAAATGGTTTAATTGTCACATTATTTGTTCCCATCTCATCCATAAGTTCAGCCTCTCATTTTCTCCTCTTTCTTACAACAGGCAATATGCTTGGCATGTTGCACTGTTTCAAAGATAACCAGTGATGACTCAAAGAGCTTCAATGAATTCTCACAATTAATTTGGGTAAATTTCTTCCAAATCAGCTGATGTGTAAGCATCTGATTTAGAAAGAAGTCTCTGTTCTGATCTTTCCCTAGACTATCACAAGTTCTTTTTCCTTTGCCACTAATGTTAGTTGCTTTAAACTTATCACAGCAGAGCTTTTTAGTTAAGATTGATGTAGAAATGGTATTAACACTCTGACCTTCTAAAAACATCAGCTGTAATTTATTTTCCTTCTCATCTGAGAAGCAGACCAACTCTTTCCTTTTTCTCTTACAACTAATGTGGTTACAGAATTCTTCCTTTTATTCTTTATGTGCCTTGCTAGCTGTATCTGGTCTTCTGATGTTTCACTTATATTTCTGTGCTATTTTTTGATATTTATACTGTTAATACTTTGACTCTTTTTCTATTTTCTGTAGACTTCTTTTTTCATGATCAAGTCATTGAGGAACTCATTATTTAGCCAACTTAGTGCTTCACCTAATCTTCCTATGCCTTCTTTCTTTTAGGATAACTTTTGCTTTTAGTCTTCATATTTCTTCCATAAGTAACTGTCAGCCTCTCCAGAAGCCCTTTTCCCCTTAGATATCAGATATTACCTGGTGATTTTCTGAGCTTACAGAAATCCAGTTCTACTTTATTTATTCACTATTCTTTTTCTTCTCCAAAATCACATATTGGACAACTTTATTCTTATTCAGATCCAGTCCATAGATGTCTACTAATTCCTTTGATCACCTGGTCATTCCTGTCATTAAATAAATCTGAACAAATATTGCATCACACATGTGATTTTCTTTTATTAAAATTTTATGTTTCTGTACAATTTGCAAGGTGTGTTTGGCTGCTCATAGTCTAATCAGTGTGTCTAATCAATAAACAATCAGTATGTCTAATCAATAAAAATAGTCCCAGAGTGACTCCTTTATATGAATTACAATGATGAATGTGTTTTTATCTATGAAAACACCCAAAAGCAAAAGTTTTGAAGACTGGTGGGGCTGGGATGAACTTACAAGATCAAAAGCATCAGGTCTTCTAGTTTCACATTTCTCATGGAAAGAATTTGCAAAGGACAGAATCTCCCATAAACTGTTACCAGTGAGACACATACCATGACAGAACTGACACATTTATGTACATAATTATTTGCTCTTCTTGTTTATTATGTCAGATTTTCTAAATCATAGGCACTCATTGTATTTGGCTACCAGCACAACATTTTTGATCCAGTCAGGAAGAGCACAAGGGAAGAGCAATTGAATCCATTGATTTTAAGCCATGAACCTTATTGCACAGGTATTTTCCAGTTAGAATAAGCAAACAACACACAAATAAATTAAAATATGCAAATAATACAGCCCATTATAATGGTAAATAGTCATTTAAGACTATCACTTTAAAAAAGTTACTAAAATAATAGTACTTAACTGGTATTTTAATTAAATTGTTCTTTAGTGAATTGTCAGAACTAATAACTAATATATTTTTAATAAAGGATGTAAATGTAACACAAGCACCATATTGTACTTTCTTGAATGAACTGTACTTTTAGTATCATGCTTGCCACTTAATGTAATTTTTAATAGGAAAGTCTTGGCTGTAGTGCTGCATTTCCTTCTGTGTTAACAAACACCAACACTAGAACTCAATTAGTAATGACACTAGCATCTCATTTGCTCTTACTGCCCCTCTCAGCACACTAAATGACACTGTCACAAATAAATACAGTACATATTGATGAGTTCATGGGCTAGAATTTCTTTTCAGAGAAGAAATTCAGGAGAAGAATCAACTGTATCTTTTTTTGTGCTTAAAGAATATGGTAATGTTGGTGAAAATAAGCATGCAATCAAGTAAATTCCCATGGATTTGATGTGATATATGTATACTGTTCACAACATCACTTGATTATTTTTTTTTCTTCTGCTGATGCAGCTTAAATTCTTCTCCCCTCTTTTTAGAACATTTAAGTATAGTTTGGATCAGGCCAATAATTAATAAGAAATTAATCCTCAGAAGAAAATCATTGCTGTTTTAATAATCTCTCATTTAGGAAATTCAATCAGTTAAATTTACATCCCAAATGCTAGGTAATTATACTACTTCTCTAAGAATAGACTGATAAGTATGTATAGTGTACTAAACAACTAATAACCCAGCGTGAGAATAAGAATGTAATCATTTTTGCATTATCAATAATCAGCTACCTCTCAGAAAAGGAAGAAACCTCCTGTTATCAACATCATACTCATTTTGCAGGAGAATCAGAAATGCTGCTGCTGACTCACTATAACCCCCCCCCCCTCCCAACTTAAAGGAATACTAGTACCATCCACCTCATTACCCAGAGGAATACTTTAAAAGATAACAACCAAGAAAGGGTAGATGCTAGAAAGTTTGCAATATATCAGAGTTAACTGTAGTATTATTGAGAATTAGCAATCTGGATTCTTTGGATAAAAAATGTTAATATCATTGTAGCTAGAATAATAACAACTACGAGACTGTTAATTCTTAAATTAGACTATGAAAAAAATCTTGTAGTTGTACATATTTAGCCTACACAGACGGTATGAAATATTTGGTGTGGTACCCAGACTTTGGCTGCCAACACCCTGGCATCACCTAGAAACTCAGGTCACTGTAAAGGGTTCCAGTAGGTGCACTGGGTCAGCTGGAGAGGAAGGGCATTCAAGAAGCCATGCTGGAACTTGAGATTTGCGATCACAGACTGGTTGTCCAGGACAAGGGCTTGCTCTGCAGAACTCGAATTGTGAGTTTTTAGATTCCTATTGTGCTGTTGTTTGAAAGATAATGCATATTGTTGCACTCAGAAGAAAGTTTCACTGATAGTGAGGTCAGGAATGCAGAGAGCAAAAGTTTTAGAAATGGAAGAGTAAGGCTCAAACAATCCGAAGGACAGGAATATGAAACTCTGCAGAAGGAGCAAAAGCAGGAGGGGCTTTTTTACTAATTCTAAGGGCTGGTGCTCCACAAATGCATTAGAGTTACAAAGGTAACGAGGATGTTAATAACTCTTTTATCTTACTTGACAATGTGGAAGATATATAACAAAAGAGATAACAACAAAAAAAAAGGATTATGTTATGTGTAAAACATCTAACTTTTGCTCCAAGAATTCGATCATCTTCCTGCTTTAAGAGATTTAGTATGTGAAGCTCTTCAAGTCATGGAAATCAAAGTTTTCCAAGATGTACTTGGTCTCTGTTTAATATAAAAATGACATTACTCTGAACTAGGTGTTGAATGAGGTAAAATGCAACTGGCTTAAAACTCAAAGGCTATCAAAATGTCAAGTGCTCTGAAAGAGAACAGGCTCTAGATCTCTCAAGTGGGGAGGCAAAATAAAGAATTTGTAGATGGAAGTTACCACATCTGCAAACTTTCAAAAGCTTGGTTTTTCAAAGCTGATATTCCCTAAAAAATGCTATTTCAGAAGTGTGTACATACACATACATCTTTAAAAATAATATTTAGAATAATCATTCTTTGTGGTTAAAAGTCATCAAAGCAGAAGCAGAAAAAATACATATCAAATGAAAGCATGAAACAAGGTAATAATGGCACTTGCTAAAAGGGGAAAAAAAGATAGGCCACATCCTTAGGTATATAAACCACCATTCAATTTGGCTTCCACCAAACTCGACCAATTAACACAGTCAAGAATCTATACCAGAGAACAGAAAGAAAATACATTTGGTAGCACAGTGGAAGTTTTTTCTTATTCTACTGAAAGAATTACTGATAAATAGCTAATTACATTGCTTAAAAATCTTTCCTGTAATGGGTACTAAAATTGCCTTTAGCTGCAGAAGTAAAAGCAACTAATAATTACTGCAAAGCAACCAGGTCCAATACTGGGAAGCTAAATTAAAAGAAAATGACCACCTGGAACCAGCATGAATATTACTGTTTCATCATCATGCACCACTAATGCTGCTAAGGAAAAAAGAGCTGAGAAGAACTAAGAGAAAGGAAGGAAACATTGCTTTATTTTGTTGCATAAAACAATGAAATCTTCATCAAACTAATCTTAAAAAAAAGAACAGAACTAGCTTCTGGTTTGGTCTCTTTCTGTGGACTAGCTAAAAAGATGATACATAAACTGGGAAGTGGTCCAGGTTTCTCAAATGAAATCTACAGTTTCCATTTCCCAGAACATGATTCAAATACCACCACTCTACTCTGCAACATCAATGGAATGTAATTTTGTAATGAGTCGGTGTTTTAATGCAGTAAAAGTTCTATTTTGTTCTATTGTCATCAGTGTAAATTAAAAAAGAATTTGCCCCCCATTTGAAGCAAAGCTGGTATACCCTAGCTTGGACATTGAAATCCACTAGCAATGTAATTAAGTGTGATTGTAAGGTACAGGAGAGAAGATTCTTTAGAAAATGTACATGAGCTTTTACACTTCTGGGGCAACTGAACATGGAGATAAGTAAGAGGAACAGAAAGGTACCTGCCTGCAGTAGAATATATTGATGTACTGCAACTATGAGGTAATAAATCGTTTTAAACAGAATCAACCACTAGGCTGCAGCAGCCACTTTGATCACAGTGGGCAAAGAAAAAAGGTTCGGTGAAAATAACAAGCACAAGACCTGCTACTTCTATTTTCAAGTTATATACTACACTCCTGTATCACCATTATTCCATGAAATTAAAATGTTACAAGTGTCAAACCATTAATATTATCAGGAAATAAGGAAACTTACTCAAATTTTAGAACACCATTATAAGAAAGAAGGGAAAATCATTCCTGACATTGTGTGCTGGGCCTGGCTGGGGTAAAGTCAAGTTTTGTTTTGCCCATGATGGTAATTGCTGCATGATCTCCCTGTCCTTATCTCAGACCCATGAGCCTTTCATTATATTTTCTCTCCCTTGTCCAGTTGAGGGACATTATGGAGCAACTTTGGTGGGCACCTAGCATCCAGCCAGGGTCAAACCACTACAGATATCTGAGAATATGACACCAATGGTGCTCTTATTTAGCAAGAGTATAACACTGAGATTCATCTCAGCAACAGAACTAATCTCATACCTTCAGCCACAGACCTTTCTAAATCCAAATATCTTATGGAAAAAAAACATAAACCATCTTTGTTATTTTCAACTAGAAAGTGCTCTTTGGCTTGACATGGGCTACTTTCTGAAACGCCTTAGAACTTTAGAACTGATCTGTTCTGTTCCATTGCTGTTGGTAACATGTACTCACAGCACAAGTTTTCAAAGGTAATGTAGCTGGACCAGAGCTATATTTCAAGGATACTGCAGGCAACTTATGAAGGAATTTTCTGTCAATTATATTGAGTTGCCAAAGGGTAATGTCTCAAAGTGAAATGGAGACAAATCTAAACAGAATGTCATCCTCAGATAGTGTGGTTCTGTTAATGCATTTACCACCTTTAACTACAAGTGAGAGGCGTTATTTCCTATAAAATAACCTGTGGGAGCATAACCCAGGGAAACATCTGCAAAAAATCTGTAACTCAAATGTAACAGTCCCTGCTCCACAGTCTCTGTTGAACTGGGAATTTTATCCATTAGACTTCAAATGTCTTTTAATGGAAATGGGCTCTTTTAAAGAAAGCTTGTGTGTTATATCTTTTTTTGCTTCTTGTATATTCTATTATACTACCTACTGCAAAATGAGCTGGTTGTCTGAACCTTTACTTGCTTGAACTCTTTGCTTTTTAAATTTTGCCAATCCTTTCATGGCTGTTTTAAATTCAAAGTTTTGTCAAAAGTACCTTCACTTTAACATAATGATAAAGACTGGTGTTACAACCTAATTTCTGCTGCTTTGAGGATTGTTTCTACAGAACATGTAACAAACAGTTGCTGTTTTAGTTCTCTGTGCTGCAATATCTAGCTGGTGAAATCAGTAATTTGAAATATTCACAGTTCACCAATATTAGGACTCTAACTAACCTTTTCCTTCTTCACCTACAGGAAACAAGGCTGGAATTTCCTCCCACTTTTCCTGTTTCTAGTCCCATGGCTGCTGGAATACATTAGAGCATATGAAAAGAACCTGCTCAGAGCACAGCCAACTGCTTGGTCTACAGAAATGTGAGAATGTACTTCTCTGTGAACTTTCAAATATGAACAATCCTGTTCTAAGAAGAGTTACATTGCTTGCTGCTCAGCAGGACTTTCTGAGCAGTGGCATACTTACTGTTCAATACTATATAACCAGCACTCCAAAAAAAAGCCCTTAAACTGAGCAAATATTTTAAACTCCTTGACTTTCCAAAATTTTCTCAACTGATCATGACACAGTAGAAATCCTCCTGACCAAGAAACTGTATGAACACAAATTCAAACACAAAGGCAACATTTACTCATGGAAATCTCCGTAAATTGTACTTGACATTAAATCTTAACCAGGCTAATAATCTAAAACACATTTGCTGATTCAGATTATTTTGTTCAAATTCTTTTCTTGTATTACTTCAGGTATAGCCAACATGAACAAGCTTTTCCTACAGTAACATCACAGCTATACAAACTTGTCTTTTTTTCACCTAATCTGAAATAAGGGAACAAATTATCCTCACAGTTTCTTCTGGAAGACAAAAAAATGGGTTCCACTCGGAGGGAGAGAGTAGCTTTTGGCAAGAGTTCATGCAAGAGAACTGTTGCTCCACTGTTCTAATTACCTGATATTATGATTAGAATAACTGTTAGCTTTTTTCAGGTATCCTTTGTGTAATGTAATATTTCTTTCCTCTATCTTATCTCACCTCTTAAGATGTTACAAGATACTTAATTACTGCAAGTCTCAAAGTCAAGTTTATAGAAAATAATTTAAAAAATACTATATATTTTCTCCCTGCGTTATAGTTGCTACCCAGTTATAGCAGACTTCCCTCAATAATTATGGTTACAGTACTGTCTATCATCTGAAACTTCACTCTGCAGACTTCTGTTTACTGTTGTAATAACCGGTATAATGGTATGCTACTTTGCATGACAGTAGCATAAAGAAGATTATTTTAGGAACATGTTGATGCTCATTGCTCTCAAGTTAGGCAAACATAAATAAATTGTAACTTAAAAATATCTAAATTAGTCATGGTATATTTTATGACTCAGTTTCCCAGGATATCTGTCATGTTACTGCACATTTTTTCTAGCTTGTTTAAATGGAAAATTTTTGCTTATACTATTATCTGTTACATAGTTCAGAGCTGCTTTAGATGAATCACCACAGATGGTTCCATGAAATTCTGCTAGTTTTTTTATTGACTTAGGGAACTAGGTTTTTTTCTTAGGGATCTGGGAATGCTGGTCAACAGCAGGCTCAATAGGAGTCAGCAATGTGCCCTGGCAGCCAAGAGGACAAACTGCATCCTGGGGTGCATTAAATACTGCATAACCCACTGTCAAAAGAGGGGGTTATTCTGCTGTATTCAGCATTGGTGCAGCCTCACCTTGAGTACTGGGCCCCACAATTTAATGAGGATGTGAAGGCCTTTGAATACATCCAGGAGGGTATCAAAGCTGGTGAAAGGGCTAGAAGGCATGTCATTTGAGGAGCAGCTAAGGACTTTGGGCTTGTCTAGTTTGGAGAAAAGGAGGCTAAGGGACAACCTCACTGCTCTCTACAGCTTCCTGAAGTGGGGAACTGGAGAGGGAGGTGCTGAGATCTTCTCCATGGGATCCATTGAATAGGACTCATGGGAGTGATTCAGAGCTGTGCCAGGGGACTTTTAGATTGGACATGTGGAAGCATTTCTTTACTGGGAGGACAGTCAGCCACTGGAACAACTTCCTAGGGAGATGGTTGATGCTCTAAAACTGTGAGTGTTTGAGGCATTTGGACAACACCCTTAATAACATGCTTTAACTTGGTCAACCCTGGACTAGATGGTCGTTGTACATCTTTTCCAACCGAAATAGTCTATTCTGTTCTATTAGCAATCACGTCTAATGGATACTGGCACTAATGATGAAGAGAGAATTTAGGAATAAAATAAAAAAAATCTAAATCTCAGAGCCATTTGTGAATTATAAATAAGTATAATGCATTACAATAAGTTGTCATTCCAAATCCCACTGACCATGCAGGTAAGCAAATCCATGTTATCTCTAAAATATAACTCTCAATCAAATAAGTCACTTCAGTTAGTGAATGCTGAAACAGATGTGCACAGCATTCTTGTTAAATGCGCAGATAAAAAAATGAATATATGTAAAGATCTAATAATATTAATGTTTTCTTTCAGCTGTAATGTATTATTTCAAAAAAGTAGTTAAACTTTTGTATTAAGAACTATTCCTCAACTTCCCCATCTCTTCACTGCATTAGTAACAATGGATTAAAAAGAAAACAAAACCAAACAAGCCAGCATTTGGAGGACATAAGTCTGTGCAAGAGATTAAGACCTAATAATATAACTTCCACTTTCAATTATAAATACTCATTACAGAGGGTTTGGTGCCCTGTATATTATACACTTATAGAAAGACAACACTGGCATCTCATTTCATACAAACCTTCGAATAAATGGGTGATTTGGAGAATAGTTTAATGGGTTGTACAGGAATTAATACATCTATACTCCTATGCAAAGTTCCTCAGACCTACTGCAAGCTGTCCTGTTTTGTACACGATCCAGCTCCAAAGTAGAAACAGAGTTCATGGAAATCACTTGAGTCCACATGGTTAAACATTTAAACAATTTGTCCCAACTGTTCCTTAAACTGGCAGCTGAGAAGTAGTAAACAAGATACTTAATAATCTTAAACATAGAGGTTATTATAACAAACATTTAATTTGAACAGTCAGAACATATAATTATTTGACACTTGAGTTCAGATCTCTCAAACACAGTATCATCGGGACTCCTACAATTTCAGCCACTTCTGGTTATAATGTATGAACGTATGCAGAGCTACATGAATTAATCCTTTGCACTATTTTTTTTTTGGTAACAGGTTTTAACTTGGCAAGATCCACTGTTACCTTCTGTGTCTGTATATAGCAACAATCTGGAAGTAAAGTAAAATTGAAAGTCCACTAAACTTTCCTGGGTTTTTTTTCCCCATGTAGTTTGCTTTTTCCTCTAAAACGCACACTAAGAATCACTTACCAATAACTCCTTCTTTCTCACTGTCAAATAACAGGAGTAAGAGAAGACATGTAGGAAACTTGACCTAGAATTCAAAATTTAAGCTATGTTTTTTTCTAGTGGTTTGAGTAACATACCCAACATTAATCGATCCCCTCATTTTCAGAAGTTCTTATTTAATTCCCCACATAATGAATAAGAACTATAGGTATTTGATTGCCAAGAAAGTTAAGCTGAACTACTTTGTAAGTGCACTTATTGTTGATGCATGAAGTGGAATAAAATCCTATTTTCTCATTAAACTAGCTGCATCATCTCCATAAAATAATAATTGCTAAGGAAAAGCTTAAATTAAAATTAAATTTAATTTAGTTTTTTGAAAAAAAATCACATTAGATAGTGATAAAAGTGTGACTCCATTATGCACAAGGAACTGAGTTATGAGGATGGAAAATATACTCTTTGAATTGCTCTTATTTTCTTTGTAAGGTGTCCATGTATGTGTGTATATGTGATCAAATAAACAAGAAAAGCTGAGAAGATACTGTCCTTTGTGAGAAAGGGAGCAAGGAAAGACAAGGATTCTTTGTGTCTGTCTGATGAGGGAACCCTAGGTTAATATGAACTAGGACTAGGGAAGACACCAAGGACCCTGTAAGGCAGAATGCAGACTTACAGAGTAGTCCTTATTATCCAATGGGCTCTTTTTCTGCCAAAGCCTTTTACTTTCAATGCAGCATCAGAAAGAATTACTTAACTGTCTGGTCCAGAAACAATGTTACTAGTTACTGAGGAACTTTAGTGGTGTTCCCTACTAAGGGAATCAGGACACATGCTCCAAGATATTTCTCTCCAATTTCTAGTAAATCATCCCCTGATATTTCACAGCCTATGGCTGTGTCATAGACTCCAGGCTGAGAAGCAGTTGCTTCAAATGTACTATCTTAATGGCTTCATCTTGTGCTACTCATATTTTAGAATTCAGTCTACTACGGTAAGAACATTTAACTTTGGCGATCAGAGGAGTGTAGGTGCATCAAACCTTGGAAATCCAGCATGTCTATGTTAAGGACCGTATTAATATCCTTCCAGGTCTAACAGCAATAAACAAGGGCACTTTAGTAAAGAATGACCACCTGTGCAACTTCAGGATTTAAATGGATCTGTCAGGTGAAACCAGAGTATCCTTAAAGAACATTCCCCCACACCCCAAGTGCTAAACATTTAATAATTAATCCTTCCTCTTGATCACCAATTAATCAGTGACTAGATAATAGACTACTGCATGTAACAATTCTGTGTGAGACTTTAATAGTAACATCATGGCCTTTCAGTGCAAGCTAATGAAAACTTTTACAAGAATGCAGTTATTAATACTACAGCCATCATTAGAATCCACTTTGGATAAGGCTTATTTACCTAAAACTACACTGCAATTCCAAAGAGTTATTTCCAACTATAAACTATGGCACAAGTGCTGTAAAATTTGATGTTGGTCCACCTGCAGCAGAACTATATTAGTTTACATGGGTAAGAGTGTAATTCTTTGTGCTCATAATTCTCGACATAACTACACTCTGACAGAGCAATGAGGCTCTCCTGTTTAAATTGCTTTAAAAGAACTGAATCTCCCTGAGGAAAAACAAAAAAAAACCACACACCCCCAAAACCCCCAACACAATGTATTATTGTATAACTCTGAATTTGTAGAATAACCTAGGAAATCAGATTGAACCTATCCAGCTATGCTTCAACATGAAAGAACCAGGCACTCAAGTAGTTGTTGTTGTTGTTATTATTATTAAAACACATGCAAATGATTATAGAATTTCTGTTTTGAAGGATTTCAACCACAGATGAATTTGCAATTAGCTGTGGATGACCTCCTTGGTTTATCTATTATGATCCAAGAGCTGTAAAGGTATAATTATGAAAATGCTTTGGAGAGGAGGGCTCCCATGTACTTTTTATTATATCCATATAATGCAGGCTTAATTATATTTTTACTTACCACCAAAAAAAACGCACAAGGAAGCTTAACTAGAAATACGTGTCAAATGTATGTAAAACCTCTTCCTAAAATCAGACTGTACTCCATGAATACAGTATCATTTGATGCTCAAAATAAGGCGAGAAGTACTACTTCTTCCAGATATTGACTCTGTGGGGCAAGAATTCTTTTACTAGGACAAATCACTCAGCTTTCTAGAACAGCTTTCTAGAAAGCACAAGCTAACCACAAAGTTTGCCCTATAAATCCTCTAACAACCCAAGCTAGTTCTTTAGTAACTAAATACTAAATTGCATCCTTCTGTAAGTAATACATATGCTTTAAAAACTAGTCACTTTTCTTCACGCATCATTCCATATAAATACAACATTTCATCCACTTTCATGTTGTGAGCATGTGAAGAGGCCACAGAAGCATCTTGGAGTACAGGTTATAATGGTGGGAAAAAGGCAATGAAGAGTTTGCAAAAACAAGGCTAAAGCAAGAGAAAAACTTTGGCAATCCTTGTTTAGATCAGATTAAGCTGTTGTTGCAACTACATACTAATAAAGCAAGTTTCAGATACTCATTGGAGTATCTGATAATCAGGGCCACTATTACATCCCGCCTGAAGCATATCCAATAACACTTTCATGTCCTGACTCAAAAATAGGAGGTACTTAGCGCTGTGAATGGAGTATAGGCAGTTATGTGCATATACTTTCATGTGCATTACAATTAAAATTCACCAAAACAGATTTAGTGCAAAGGGTCTTTTTTCTTGTTAATTTCTATTACACTAAGATACAAACTATTAGTGTCACTCATGTTGATCTTTCCTCTGTACTGGTTTGGGAGCCATTTCTCAAAAAACTGAGTAATTGCAAAATGGGAACTTTTGTGGGTTTGTGACAGAAAAGATGATGAACACGTTTTACTTTAAACATATCTGAAAACAGTCTAAGTCGTCTTCTTTTTGTTAATCAGTAAAAGAGAAGCTTCCACCTTCTTAGCCACTTTCTGAAGAAATGAAAAAAGCAGTTTCCGTTCAAAGTGTTTTTCCAAACATGCCACTCTGTGATATACAAGTCTACCTCTTAGATGTACATATTTGCTAACATATACAGAACCGGGCCATTTAAAAAACTCTGTGGTTTAGCACATCGTTGTTTTATAATCCAGCAAAAATGAAACACTAGTTCCACTGGCACTATTAACAACTGAAACTGTATATAATTATAACAGTTTTAAAATGAAACAGCCTTTCAAAGGGTATGGACTGATTAAAAAGATAAAAACTTTGAAAATGATAAAATAGAGGATAACTTGACCTCTGTATGAAAGTTGGATTTCACTTTAGCCTAATTACATTGCAAATCATCTCCTCTCTATTCAGAGTAATTTACTTTAAAAACATGAAAATAGGATGTTTCATCTGAGTGCACGTTGAAACTACATAAACAAAATTTACATCAAGAGCTATCTAAAAAGGCCCAGAACCAGAGCATTTAGCTCTTCTATATTCATGATGCAGTTAGCTGACTCACAACAAACTTATCTTACATCATTTAAGCTAACCTGGACAACCTTGCAAAAGGGCCACCTGTTATATGTCTAATCATCACTTCATTCACAGACTCTTATTGCATCTAAGCTGCTTTTTAAACTTATGCTATTATTAATTCTATACATAAAAATGAGTTCTGGCAATTTCCTGATTTTCCTCTCACCTGCTAAGTAATAATCAAGTTGCATAAGGTTTCCTATTAAAGAGAATTCTTTTAGATGTTCAGACTTTAGAGCTGATTTTAGCACAGGGAGCAGATGTTAATAGGTTCTCATCAGCTTCTTCAGCTTGTTTTCTGCAGCTTGCTTCTACTTCAGTATTACATATTTTGCTTCTTTTCCTTTCTTTATGTTAAATTTTTTAAACTATTTTATTTTCTCTTTGGGAAATTTCTATAGAATTTACTGGAGCTAAACCAAACATAATTCTAGATAGTTTCAATTACTAAATATAAGAGATATAGAATCATAGAATCATTTAGGTTGGAAAAGACCTTTAAGGTCATCAAGTCCGACAGTTAACCTAGGACTGCCATGTCCACCACTAAACCATGTCCCTAAGCACTGCATCTACACATTTTTTAAAGCACTTCACAGAATGGTGATTCAGCTGCTTCCCCAGGCAGCCTGTCCCAGTGCTTGACCACCCTTTTCAGTGAAGAATTTTTTCCTAACATCCAAGCTAAACATCCCCTGGCACAACTTGAGGCCATTTCTTCTTGTCCTTTTAGTTGTTACTTGGAAGAAGAGACCTACCCCCACCTGCCTACAACCTCCTTTTAGGTAGTTGGGAGAGAGTGATAAGGTCCCCTTTTGAGCCTCCTCCTCTCCAGATTAAGCAATCCCAGTTCTTTCTGCAACTCCTTATAAGACTTGTGCTCCACACCCTTCAGCAGCTTTGTTGTCCTTCTCTGGACACACTCCTGCACTTCTATGTCCCTCTCGAAGTGAAGGGCCCAAAACTGAACACAGTATTTGAGGTGCAGCCTGACCAGTGCTGAGTACAGGGGGACAATCACTTCCCTTGTCCTGCTGGCCACACTGGTTTGGATACAAGCCAGGATGCTGTCGGCCTTTTTGACCACCTGGGCACACTGCGGGCTCATGTTCAGCTGGCTCTAAACCAGCACACCCAGGTCCTTTCCTGCCAGGCACCTTTCCAGCCACTCTTCCCCAAGCCTGTAGCATTTCATATCTTACTGAGAGACAGTATCTAACTGACTGATGTTTTAGAAACACTAAAATTAAAAGATCATCTAGATTTTACCTTGAATACTTGGTATTAAAAAAAAAAATAAAATCAACACAACCAACCAACCAACAAACACACACCACAAATAAACCAAACCTTGTGAAATAATTCTACATTCTAGTCTACATATGCACAATGAGGCAATTTTCAGAAGGGGAAAGGAATGCTTACTAGTCCAGCTGTTGAAGGTATTTGGAATAAAAAGAACTGCATGAGAAAAGGAAAAAAATATAGGAAACTTGAAAGGCTTGTCGCTTGAGGTCTTTCAGGTTCCCCATCCAACATTTACTAGCTCATGGTCTGTGTTGTTTTTATTATGGTGATACAACTTCAGTATATAGATGATTTGTGTCCAGCTGACATAGGCATATCAAGAAGTTACTGGCCCACTAATACTGTGTGGGTTTACAATGGGCATTAACTACTTTTCTGCACAGTGTTCAGTTTCAGAACACTATGATAGAATTCCTGTGGAATCCATTCCTCTATGCATCTGTCAGTTTAGGTACTGTAAAAGAAGCAGCTAGAACTTAAGGGTTAGTATTCAGATAGGCAGCAACCCTGAAACTGGTATAATTCCAGATCAGTGCAGGACCAAAATACTAGAATCTTTTCATGAACAAAAGCTTATTAGTGATTTACAGGCATTTTACTTAAGAATGTGATATTGAACTTCCTAACTCATATGAGGACCTTTGAAGTTTTATTACTTTCAGAAAGTAGTAGTAGTTTGCTTTGATTTTTTTCTCATATCATAACAGAATACTGCCTTTGAACAGGCAGCATGATAGTTAAATACTTCTGAAAATCTTACACAGTTCAAATGTTAAAATTTTTTTTCACCTTTGCTCTTCTTTGTACTGTAAGACCTACACTAAAGGAGAAGTTCAGGTATCTATCTGTAAGTTGTCTATTACATTGCTGAACTAATTTTAAATACTAACTTCAAGTACCTGGCACCCAAAGCACCATCATCACCTTCTGTTTCATACCCAGTTGTGTATTCAGTCTCTAAGCAGGGTCAAGAGCTCCAGAATGGGATATAGCTGCCAATAGGCTGAACAGATTTGACTGGAGGGAAACCAGAAAAAAATGTTGCAAATGGTGTGTCTAAACCCTTTACTTCTGCAAGCTTCATTTAAAAGTGCAGTGAGATAAGAATCAACTATGCATGCACATCTAAAGATCCTGAGTTTGACATGTACATTTTTTATTTAAGGAATGGAGCAAGACTACATTTTTTCTTTTCTGACACAGCTGTCAAAAATCAAGGAAGAAGTATCAAAAGTACTGGTTTTGTATCTGTACTATTTCATATGTTTTTAAATACACACCACCACCACCACCACCACCACCCCTCCCCCATGCTGTGGTTGCAGAAGTTGCAAGAATTACCCCAAATAGATTCAAAACCTCAAATCTATTTGGCAGGAGATTGGCATAGCTACCATATTATACAGATATGGTAAATTGACGCCAGACAGCAGCCAAGTACCCACACAGTTCCTCACACCCTGTTACTCTTATCGCCATCTCCTCTCCTGCCTATCACCAGGTGGGACAGGGGAGAGAACAGGAAGAACAAGAGCAAGGACAGTCACGTGTCAAGATAAAAACAGCTTAATAGCTGGAGGAAAACAGAAAAGTGAACCAAGCTATACAAAGGTAATTCCTTATCACCTCCCACAGTCCAGCCAGTCTTCAAGCAATGGCTACCTTGGAAGCCAAAAAGTCCCCACCTTCTTTTTCCTTTACCTCAATTTTATTGCCAAGCGTGATGCTACGTGTTATGGAATGTCCCTTTGGCTGGTTAAGGTCAGCTACCCTTGCTGTGACCCCTCCCAACTTCTTACCCACCCTCAGCCTTCTCACTTGGAGAAACCAAAGTAGGAAAAAGGAAAAGCATTGACACCGCGCAAGCACTGTTCAGCAACAACCATAACATTAATTTGTTATCAACAGAGTGTTGGCCACAAATCCAAAACATGCCAGCGCAAAGGCTGCTATGAAGAAATTTAACTCCATCTCAGCCAGATGCAGTATAATAGAATTCTCTGTTTTGTTGTAAAGTGGCTCAGTAAATATATCTTATTACTTGGGTACTACACCTGTAACCTGGTTTTTAAAAGAAACATTGATAGTAAATCTAGATTTAATCCCTGCCCCAAAACTAGGTGATTGAAGAGGATGCAAAGGAACTTTTGCACTTGAAAGTTTAATCATCTCCATTTGTGTTTGCAAAGTCTGGTCCAGTAGGTTGAATCTGAGTAGCTATCAGATCTGCCCAGCTGGTAAGACAGAAGGGCACTAGATTGAGAATCCTATTTGCTTTGCCACTGTGTGTGGAATTGGTTAGTGACACAGAGACCAGGATGGCTATACAATGAAAAGGAGAGAAAAAAAAAAAAAAAAAGCACATAAAGGATTACACCAGTGATAATAATATGTCTCAAGAATGTAAATGTCTCCCATAGATAAAAAGCTAACTAGTGGTCAGGATATAATGGAAGGTCTAATATTTGTCCAGAAGTGTCAAATGTTCCATGTCTGAAAGCATTTATCAGTTTAGCTTTTAGAAGCTGGAATCTCACTGTGTGTTAACAGGAGAGGCACATTTCAATCCAAAGTACCCTAAACCTACTGAAATTGCCAAGGTTTATATAAGGTTTATATAAATATTGGACATTAAGTTAAAGTAATTCTACCAAAACGTTAATACATATCTACAAGGTCTTTAGAGTACAAGCAGAGATCTGTCTCAAATGAATATGAGAGGACATTGTTCATTCTGTTCAGTAAATCTCAGTACAAACTAGGTCCATACACCGCTATGGCTATACTGTCTTTAGTCTTGTCCATGTCCCAGGAACTAGGTTTTATCCACACTCCCTATAGGATTTGAAAACTAAAATATTCTGAATTTTACACGTCCCATTTACAATGGGACTGCATGAGTGACTGCAGATGCGAGATTGCGATTGAGATGGTATGTATGCTGTGCAAACAACTAGAGTAGGAGTCTGAAAGGAGAATACTGACATTACAGATGCATTCACTTACATTCAGAAAAGGAACAAGTTTTATTCTTAGTATAAGACCTACTTTGATTTTAATATTGTTGTAAAGAGTGTGTACATCTATGATCAATGCAACTAGCTTGCTAAAGTTGATATTGCAAGAACAATGGAAGTACTATATGGCAACTCTGTTAAAAACTTGTGGTGGAAAAGACAACTGTACTCCCAAGATTATAGAATGTCAGTGTTCAAACAATGAAACTTAATTGCACAAGCTCCATTTTTAATTGTTACTCTTTTTCTGTTCTGACATGTTTAATCTTCAAAGAAGTATAGTTGATAGATACCTCTTACCTCACTTTCCTATAGAAGTATATTAATTCAATCTACAATCAATCAACAAATCATTAAAAAACTAAATGCATTTTGCACAGTCAAATGATAGTACTTCAGGAATATCATGAAAGCATATGCTATATGGTAAGCATAGATATACAGCACAAGTAAGAAAGAGGCTAACTTTATTAGATTCCTGAAGCAGATGTAAAGGTAGTCAGTCATCCACAACTCCCTTCTACTTATCACTAAAAATTATAAAAAAAGAAAAAAAAAAAAAAGAAAAAAAAAAAAGAAACGGAAGCCAAGTTTTGCCACTTTTAGTCTTGTATCATATCCTACCACTATCTAACTTCCTTTCAGAAAGATAATTTGTAATTTAAGACTGGATGCAGTTTATTGTGATAAGATTTGGGTCGAGGTATGTATCTTTAACGACTGAGAAGAAAAATACTGCCATTGTCAGAATTATTATATGGAAGTATCCGCAAATCAATAGGTCAGAGGCAAAGTTTGTTCCATGAAGTGTGTCAAACCTGACAACAATATCTTTTTTAGGTCTTAGTATGTGGAGTCATTTCTTGGTCTTTTACTCATGTTTGGCCTAAAACCAAAATTCCAGTAGAGGTACAACTACGTTTTTTATACGATTATAGGGGTATGATTCAGGAACAGTACAAGATACAGAATACAGCATAAAAAAATGTAAATTCAGTAGATGGAAATTCAGTAGAATAACATATTCAATTACTGCTTCTTTATAATATTGTCGATATAGATCTCAGGAACTGAAAGACAGTGATTTGTAAGAACTATTACAAACCTACACCTTGTTGGTGCTAAGACTCATTTTATACGTTCACTTAAATAAGCTACTAAGGAAGTAATTAACAAAAGAATATGTAGGACTTACATGTTTAAGTTTGTTGCAAATATCAGAGATATTTTTCATATATGAAACTCCTTAAAATTCAATTAAAATACAGAAAAATGGGGGGAAAGATACACCAATGGAAACGAAATGTACTATTTTCCCTATGCTAAGGAAACTGGATGCCAGACATCTTATGGACCAAATATCCTCCAGATGATTTTTCAAACATATTTAGATTTTACTTTGCAACAATACTGGTTATGAATAAAACATTTCCTGAGATATGGAATAGTTTGGGGGTTTGTTTTTGTTTTGGTTTCTTTTGGGTTTGTTTTTTTTTTTTTTAATCATTATTCTGTGTGAAAGTCCTTTTATTTTTTTTCCAGCCCAGCCATTTCCAAGTTGTCAAAAGATGCTTACTCTCTGGGGTTGCTTTGTCACAGAAGGTAAGATCAAACCAATGAAAAAAATACAATGAGTTTGAACCAGAGGCCAACTCAGCCATGCAGCAATAAAAACAGCAGTAGTCGTTCCAAAGTATCTGACAGGCTTCATTTGTCTCAGAATAGACTCTGCCATGTCACATGGTCATGCTTTCCCATCATCCTTTTGCTGTGTTGCAGCCACTCCTTTGTACTCTGCCAAAGAAGTATGCAAAGTGAGCGAGAATGCCAAGAGATTTTCAAATGAATATGACTTTTAGGAGAATCTGTAAGTCAAGGACTCCAAGCAGGCATCAATTCCTCTCTCTCTGCCAAAGAGCTGTCATTTCCTTGGAAAGTTAAATTTGTCACAAGGAAAGAAAATTTCACCATAGTCTGTTTAAATAACTTAGGGAGTAGAAGCTTTTCCCAGGTGCTTTTTCCACACAAAGCAAATGTATCAATCATTTTATTCTCTGAAATAACAATTTATTATCCATGCAGGAGGCCTTAGATTCAATCTGCACACTGTTCTGAATGTCGTGTCAGATACTAAAATCTGTCATCAGTCTTTATCAAGGAAATCATTCTGTTCTTGTCATCAGTTTTTATTAATAAGACTATTTATTACTTCAATAATTAATTATGACAAGTAGTCTGCCATTTGGATAATGAATAAATATTGATAAATTGCATGGCTAATACACTGTTGCTGTATAACTAGCTTTGAGAATGTGAAGACTTGAATGGTACTAAAAGAAACAACTCTAAAATAGACATCACAGCTAGAACTGAACATACTACATTCAACTAAAACTCTTTTGGACGACACATATCACGCAGAGTGGTGGGGTTGTTCAGCTCTGGTCGTCTTAAAATAGCCTATTTTTTGAACCTAAAACAGAATTTTAAATCCTATACTTAAGATATTTTCAAAAATCACAATACATAGAAGTTTCATGTAAGTGCTTGAATGGTATTTTATTTCAAGAAGAAACTGAAACAGAAGACCATGTTCCACTCCCCATCCTCTCTATTTAAAACTTCTTTCTCTGTTGACAGGAAATCTGGAGCTACTCTGGGAAACTCCATCTAAGCATGACATGAACCCAGCTTGCATCTCTTTTGCCTTGGGCAGTAAATACCCATGAACAATAAGGTCTTCTCCCTGCCCCCCCTCCATTTTAACTTCTGTAATGAATTATAGGGGCTATCCTGCATTTAGGGTCTACAAAGAACTAGTGCATCTCCAGGAGGGAATACAGTCTTCTGCCCTGGTCTCTCATGGTACATGCACCAGTTTGGTGGTCCCAAAATTTGGTGCTCTACCTGTAAAGTTTCTCATAAATCCAGGAAGCTGTATGTAATCTACCCTACATTATTCCCTTTCCATAAGGCAAAAATCCACCTTTAATAGGTTCTTCTACTTATCCTTTTTGCTACCCTAAACTTCAACCTTTCTCCATTCCAATTACTCATCAGAAGGTGAAGATTTCACATCTTTCAAAGAACCATCATATTCCCTTTTCTCCAAGTAGGTTTATCACTTTCTTTACAAATCAACTGCTCTTATATGCTAAAATCCTTGAGTACTTTTTCTTGCACCTGATCAGATTACTTGTACAGCTATCTCTAGAAACAAATACTGCATGTTGCACGTTACCAGAGTGATCAATTGTGCTATCATCACTTAGTGAAATCCAAAATGAAGACTTGCTAGCAGAACTGAGGAGTCAGCTCCACTGATCTGACAATATGAAGGACTACATACTGCGATCTGATCTGATAAAGTTTGTGATTTTGCTTATTGTGAATTCATAATGGTATTCAATATTTATATATGTATTGATTTAATAGCATGCTGTGTTAGTATACTTTAAATATTATACATCTCAAATCATAAGGTATCATAACAAGACTTCATCACTTGAAACAGTTTCAGTAATTCCAGATTAATTAAAATCAGTACTGCCAACACGGTCAGCAATTCTTTGCTTATATACTTCATTTCACATAACCAAAAGCCTGATGTGACTATGAAAAAAAGCGGAATTAATTAGCTTACTGGATATATTTTTTTTTCCCCAAAAACTGGTCACCTGAACAGTTAGAATCTCTTATTTTTTAATCTAAAACTGGTTTTGGAAAATGCACTGCCTCTTTCCCCCCAAATAATCACATAATGTAACTGAAAACATTTACAGATTCATAATGTGAGGAAAATCAGCCTATTTTGGAAACATAACTTTATAATGCCTATAAAAAAGGACTAAAGTACTATAGATATGCTGCTGTTCTATACTACAAAACTCTATGGTAAACCTTGATTGTTAAATAAAAGTATGTATTGTCTCCCTACAATCTATCTGATGAAACCAGGAGCTATGTAAGTATAATAGTAGGGGTTTTTTTCCACTTGCAATTTTTTTTGTACTTTCTAGTAAGGAAATTTAACACATTCCTGTAAATTATTGAGTCACAAATTAACATAACAGAAATATTGCAATAATAGATGCTGAAGATCTCTACAGTATAAATTTACATCTCCAAAGAAAATGCCAGGCAGATTTGAGTATATCATGCAATCTACAACTCATTAATCCAAGTAAAAAAATAGTCCAAATACCTTTTTAATGATTATATATTTACATATCCTTTAATATATTATGCTAATACAGAGACTGAAAGTGTCATTAGCCAAAACTTATCAGATATAATAATTTATTCACATATTGGATAAAATTATCTATGATTTACCTGGAAAGGGAATCACCAGAACCTCAGCAAAGGGACAGCCTGTATCCTATAGCAGAACCAAACTGTATTAAGATATCCATACTTAAGCATGCAATCATATTTTTCATATGAGAACTGTGAAATATGTGGTAAGAATTAAATTAAAACTTCACAGAAACTTTGAAAATTAAGCAACATTACAATATTCATAATTATTTAACAACATTGAGTGTACTAGGTTGCTTAATGTTAAGTCCGTATATATTCTTCTGGGACATGCCAAGTAGATTATTTCGTATACAGAAAAGAATGACACCAGAATTATATATAAGATTAATTGATCTGTATTATCCAAAAGAAAACATGTCAGGAAGGCAGTTTATAAATTAGATACCGATTTAAGCAAAGATTCAGAGCATAGGTTCAAATCTGTTTTCAGACTTTACCAAATATCTGCACGATCTTCTTTCTCAGCTACAATAAATAAGGTACTTACAGCCTTCCATACAGAAGATGTTCTATGTCATCAATTGCTTCCTGTCACAGTGCCTTTTCCTCCTCCATTTATCTGTTAGTAGCATTGTTATGTAAGATTTGGAGGTAGGCAACCACAAAACATTTCATTCTGAAATTATCATCAGTTTGACATGCCCATGTTCTCTGCTTGGGATGTAAAGCATATGCTGCACCAAAAGTATAGCAGACAAACTGCTCAGACTGAAAATCATTCCCTGTTATTGGAGAACTCTGTGACTTCTTGGACTGTTTGCTACCTCTTTTTTCTCAGATCTGTGTACTTTAAGATGATCTGGAAAGACTGCAAGCAACAAGAATGTTTGCAGATCTACAACTGAAAGAATAGCTTGAACAAGTTTATTTTATTCTAAGGAAAAGCATTACTAATCTTTAAAGGCAAGGAAAATAAAAGCTTCTTCCAAGGAGAAAGAAACTAAAATGACAGATTTTACTTAAGAAAAAATCATTTTTCTAAAAAAAAATCTATCAAGATAGGAGACATAGGGGTTGATAATATACAGTCCTTGGGACGTTTTCTAGACCCTATAAACAGAGATCTTGTAGTGGAGTGATGTTCAAACTTCTGTGCAGGAATGACAGTAAGTACAGCTGAGCATGCCATTGGGCAAAAGATACACCAAAGAAACTTTTAAGGTTTTTATCAGCTGTATGGCTGTTCAGAGAGAAGAATGAGTACAAGATATTTCACAGTGTATTGGCTAAAACACAATGTTATCAAGGCAGAACTATTACACATTCAAAATCAGATAACCTTATAATAGAATATAAATCTATTTCTCCAAGGAATTAAATATCTTAATATGTGTCTCTTTCACAGTGCTATAGAATAGAATAGTCTCTTTACAAGTAGAGTTTGTAGTCAAATACAAAATAAAATTATTTAATAAAAATATTAATATTTATTGTCAGAAGTTATTCAACACTTTCACTATCTGAAATATATCATATGTAAAGCAATGGCACCACATTTAATACTGAACTAAAAATATTACAACCTCAGACTTCTAAACAGATGTAATGTGAAAAGTGTGTACAATTGACCTTAGTCCCCCTAGGCAAGTGCTTATTATCTTACCTGTCCTTCAAACACGTATCTGTGTAATCATATTATTAGAAAAGTAGCATTACAATTATCATAAAGTACAAAATAATCAAGCATTCAAAAGCCAAGTACTACATGTTTTGAAGGCACCAGCTAGGTATACCTTATCTCAAAATGACGTTTCTTAACCGCTCCACAGTAATATACAGTACACTGTACGCTCTTTTGGGATATGATCTTATTGATACTTTCAAGAAGTGTTAAGTTTTGGAAAAAAAACACAGACTCCAGGAGATTTTAAAAACTCTAGGAGATTTACAGATACAGATAATGAATAAACTGACCTTTTGCTTATTGAGCTTATCTACACTGCTTTAAAATTACATCATTCAGAAGTTATGTCACATAAATTGGATAATTTCAAGCTCAGAATCTCCTCAAGGTTAGAATATTTGCATTGCCTAAATTTCAAATCCAGGAACCTGAAAAGAAGAGGACTATACAATAGTTACAATTTTAAATTTTGTTCAGACTTGAACCATATAAGTTGAATTTATTCATTATAATAAAATTACCATGCAAATTCAGTCTCCTGAATTTTCTAAGACAGCTCTTCCAGACCACACATAAGCTGTTCTATATTAAGACTAGCAAAAATGGCTCTGTGAAAATAACAATACATACATAGTTTCAAATTAGTAGAGGTGACACATAAAAAACAACTGCTTTCAAAAAAAGCAGTCCATGA
Organism: Falco punctatus; assembly: GCF_963210335.1. Lineage (NCBI taxonomy): Eukaryota > Metazoa > Chordata > Aves > Falconiformes > Falconidae > Falco > Falco punctatus. The sequence continues at coordinate 9,274,913 of NC_137594.1, forward strand.
CAATTTTGAACTGTTCCAAAAAATCACTATTTTGAATTATTTTAGAGTCAAATTATATTCTATAAATTATATTCAAATTATATTCAATAAAATATGTTCTGTATATTTATTTTCATGGTTTTATAATTATTTATTTTACCTATGGTCTCAGTTTATTTTAATACACACAGCCTCTTCCTATCCTTGTAACTCTTCAGTAGCAATCCAAGAGGTAACTATTGAAGACTTATGCAAATATATGTACTGAATTTTGAAATATTATAGATACTGTCTTGCTGTAGGACAAAAAACCCCTCACCCTGAAATCAAACTATGGAATTGCTTATAGTATATGGAGAATATGGGTGGAATAACTGTTTTATTGTCATGTATTAATGCTTGCCACTGTTGTGCATTGTTTATATCACACAATGGACAGTTATAATTACAGATACATTTCCCCCCCCCATTAAACTTCTGTCTCTCAACAGCCTGAAGTTGTTCCAGTTTTCTATAGCTTTTTCTCAAGGTGAGATATGACATATTATTTTAGCACTCAAAGATGTATTCATAGGCAAGCTTTAAGTCTAAAAATAGGGTTTACAATAGAAAGTCTGACAAAATCTTAGCACTAGAGTTGTGTGTGTGTCATTATGATGGGGGTAAATTATCACTACATCAGTAACATAATAATAACAACTTTACCATCTTCTAAAGGCTTAGCATCTGCTAAGGAAGGCACCCCAAAGCACTTAGCAAGCATTACCCTCAGGATCACAAAGAGCTAAAAGGTTTAAAACATTAGAAAGATTATAAAAATAGAGTTGTATGAAAATGCAGTATAACTGAAAAAAAGGGCAAGAAACAAATATATAAATGTATTAAGAAGTCAGCCTCACTGTCCTTATAAAGGGCAAGAAACAAAGATACAAATGTATTAAGAAGTCAGCCTCACTGTTCTTATGAGAACAGAGTATTTTTATACAGAAACCATTGCATTATACTGTATCATACACTGTGGTGCCTTAAACTCTTTAGCACTGGTGGCTCAACAGAAAATTTCTAGTAGTCATGTATGTTTGCATCCACTGTGTGTGCATGTATATGCACTTACAACAGGGGAAAATATTGTAAAATCAAAAGCAATGATAATACACGACATTCAGTAACAAAGTAATATTAGCAGAATGAAAATATACAACTCTTTGTATGTTGGAAGACAGGAAGGCTGACCATTAACTTCTGAAGGAGCTTGTAATTTTCTCCTACACATCCCTTTTGCACTAAGCTTCACTTGACTCATGCCTCCCTCTGTAATTATGAGCACAACCAGCAAAATTACTTTTGAAGGCTACTGAGTATGCGCATAAATGTGTACACACTCTGAAATGTGTTTAAGCATTAGCAAACGTGTTTATTTACCTATGAAAACTTGCTACATGTGATTATCTTGACTGCTTTTTCCTCCACAGCATACGCAGAAAGGTTGTAAAGCTTCCATCCTCAAAGACACTCTTATTAGGACAGAATGATATAAGACTAGTGAAGCTTAAAAAATTATGATCGGAAAAACCCACTATTGCCAAGGTTTAAGCCATCCTGACTGTACATCCGAAAAATACTTGTAGAACTGCATAGGATAATGTAAGCAGAATATGACAGACTTCACTAAAGTGAAATAAATCAGTGAAAGATCAACTTCAAATAAAAATACAGGTTAATTCATATCAGCTTAGAAAATAACACCAAAGAATTGAAAAGGAAAAAAAAAAAAAAAAAAGATTGTGAGACTTCCAGGCTACTGTATGATACATAGAATGCAACAAATTTACAAAACTTGTTTTATATTGTATATTTTAAGCTTTGGTTTCTTAAAATTTATATGTGATTTATTCTTGTAAACAATATCATTATTGAGTTTCCAGGTTTTATATAAAAATTTTTACTTGGACTTCCATCAGTATTTACTCGTCAAAATTTTGTGCAGTAAAATAAAATGATGGCTTTTCTACTTCTGACACTTTAGGAAACTGACTAAGATTTGATAGCAGCTATGACACAGATGTGACTGTAAAGCGTACAGGAACCCACCTCTAATGTTAAATAGACTAGTAAAGGCAATACTTTGCAATGTGAACAACTGAAAGTAAAAGTTCTAAACGAAGGAATGCTTCCTCCTCCAAGTAATGATGGTGATGTTTAAGGGCAGATCAGAAGAAAGAAACTAAATGCTAGAATTGTGATTTTCCCAAACATGTCTTGAATCAATAATCAATGGCTGGGATATAAAAAAACCAACCAAACAAACAAACAAAAAAACCCCCAAAAAAACCCAAAAAAACAACAAAAAAAGAAGTTCTGTCTGCCTATCTGGAACCTGGAATATATACACATTAATTTGTTGCATTTACCAGTTTCCTACTACTATAAAATAGGGAAAACCTGTAATATTTTAATTTTTACCCTTTTTTTTTAATCTGTTAAAAAATTAATCTGTAAAAAAAAATATTTTTTTTTAATTTAATTCTAATCCTTCCTCAACAGGAATTGATGTAAACAGAAGCTTATAAGCAAAATTTATTCTGAAGTTGATTACCAGGCAAACCTTATTCTTCTGAATAGTATATTTAGGAAACAGGTAATAGCTCTCATCTGATGACCCTGCATCAAGAATTCTTTCTCATTATCTGGTAGTTAAAATATCTTTTCCTTTTTAACATTTCTGCTATACTCATTTCCATATCCATAAATGCTGACATCCTGCATACCTAACCTTAAGTGTTTCACATTGTATTATTTAAAGGTATGAAAGCATGTACTTTTGCAATCACAGCCACACTGGTAACAGACATCATTGAGAGGAGATGAAATAAGAGTCTTGAAGCATATCCTTAGCATAAGTTCTAAAGTTTCACTTCTCTGTATATCAGAACCAGCACAATTACAAAGCTTCACCATTTATATCCAAGTATGGAATAGACAGGTTTGAGAGAGAAGAGTGCTTTGGGTTTGCCAGCTCCTCCAATACTTCCCACATAAGGTCTAGTTGTCTTGTATTTGCAGATTTTATTTTTTTTTACTATAGAGTGTGTGTGCACGCAGGTGTACAAATATATGAACAGAAGGAGAAAGCATTAGAACTTACTACTGGGCTATAACTATCTTTACTTACTTAAACCAGAAAAGTTCTGTGAAACCATGGCTTCCTAACCTTTTGATATACTGCTATCTATCACACTTAACTGTGAAATAAACATACATTCTAGTCTTCCTTGTAGATGGAACTATTACCTCACCATAATTTATTTATTCCTTCAAGATCTACTGTGAACATAATTGCGTAAGGCATGCATGTAGCAATACTAAGTTCTACATGATGAAAAAAAAAAATAATCCATGTTCAATATGTCAAATATTTGGGTTGTCCAACAGCCAGTACATATTATAATACTGACCTGCATGTATCCATGTATTCATACAATTTCAGACTTTGAACCACTTATAGAAGGACATAAACATTTTGAGAAAGTGGGTACATGTGGACCACAGCTGGACAAAGACCAGATGGTGACAGTCATGTGTTCTGCATGGACTTGAAAATATGCTTAGGAGCAGTGATGAGGAACACAGTGGTCAACAAATTACTGATACTGAAACCACTGAAGAAGTGTCTGAATTCAGCCTCATTTGTGGTTTTACTTCCCTGGAAATTCTGCCTCTGGGTTTGAAATAAAAATCGTTTAATAGTTATTTGTTCCTGCTATATGTGTTTTTCATTCTTTCTCCTTCCTCTTATTCTCTTTACCAAACATTAACATAAGCCTGTTCAGTTTAATATTCATCCTAAATTTATGAATTAGCTGCTGCCACACCTTCTAAACCAAGAAGAGTGAAAGTATGCTGTTTTATAAGGTTTTCCTAACTTGATCTTTATTAAACATTTAGAAGGACACATTTCTGAATAAATTTTATACTCTCAAAACTTAATTAGCAAGTATCAGGAAAGTTTTATATGCTTAGGAAGTATATTTGACAAAGCTACCTCTATATGTCTATTAAGTACAAACATTGGTTAAGTCACACGGTGATCTAAAGATTTTTATATTTAAAAAAAACCCAGAAACACTTCAGTTCAACCATTTGTGCACAATAAATTGTGTTTTTCACTCCCATTATGTGCACCTGCACACACAAAGTTCCTATCTCTCCATTCACACATAATGAAAAATAGTGTATGAACACCATTAGAGCTGGAGCCAGGGTTGGGTTGCCCCTCACACCCAGTATGTAGGTTACTGTGATGTATACAATTTAAATTTTAAATATTTTCACATTTCTTTCATTGGTAAATGTATCCTGGATACATTTTACTCTTGTAAAACTTCCTAGTCATTAAACAGAGATACAGACAGAAGTTAATAAATGCACCAGTCAAATTCTCTGCGGCACCCAAATTTAATTATATGGTACATGTAAGCATTTAATTTTATGAAAATGAAAATGAAAATGGGATACTGTGCAATAAAAGGAACACTACCAAAGTACTCGAATTTAAAGATTGAATGTGCTTCAAATACATTCATATTATCACCATGGAAGATAGACTTATACAAGAATATGTATTAACTGTGATACAGATATATTCAAGTATTCATTCTGATAGCACAGAAGTCTGACCAATACCAGAAGATTTAGAGAACAGTTATGAAAGCTGAACTTACACAGTATCAAAAAATACAACAAAATTATACCTATACCTGAGGAAGGGATAGATTAGCATGAATTTCTATGGCATACTGGATCTACTACTCAGATTCAAACAGAATATCATTTGAAACACTGGTCCTATGAAGTAGATGCAGAGTAACGAGCAAAGGATTACTTTTCATAAGAAATGAAAGGACAAGCATGTATATTGTCATATCAACAAATTTATTCTGCACCATCATGGCCTTCCATAACTCCTCCTCTATCTAATGGGCCTGTCTAAACTGCCATCTTAGTAGGTCAGGAGCCTGGTGGGTTTCTTTTGGTTTGTGCAATCAGGATTTCTTCTAAAGAAGTCACATTGCAGAAAGAAAACACACCCATACATTAATTTTTAGAAATGCTACCATGCCTCACAGTATAAATAGGGATTATTTTTTTAAATTATTTTTGCTGTTTTCTCAATTGCTTTGTACTAGCTCCCCATTTCTGAGCTCATTCTTTGATGGGAACATCTTTCCTTCCAATAATTTGACTTTCTGCGTGAACAATAGTCCACGAGCCTTCTGAAAAGTATGTATTTCAGAGTTCAGGTTAGTAATTATGTTAGAGTACAAGATGCAGATTGCCACATGTTATTGCTCCTATTCTTCATATACACCCTGCAGCACAGCTGCTCCCACCTGAGTTTCCAGTCTCAACTCAGTAACATCGCCATCAACCGCTGGCGAAGAAAATACCTTCTAGGTTCCTTCTAGAATCCTTTCTTTTCCTGTTTACAGCAGTATTTGGGTACATTTTATCATTATATATAATAAGATTTGCACAATCATGGTTTTCAACCACTTTTAATTGTTTTGGCTTTATATTTTTATTTCTCAGTAATTGAAGGAAGATTAAAGGTTTATAATCATTCTAATTTACCATTCTGAGCAAAAGGCAAAAGCTGGTCCTGCAGAGGGTGAGCACTGCTGAAAGCTTTAGTGAACTGACAGCTTTTAGAACTGGTATCCACGTGATGGAGATTTTCAATAACATTTATGTTCATTTAAATACTGGTTTTAACCACTGCTTAGTAGCAGCATAAGGCATCATTAAAACTGTAGTCTTGACATAGCACTAAACAAGTAGCTTGGAGAGCTGTTATACATTAAAGTTTGTGGGTTTCAAGTAGTTATTTGGATGTCCACTACAGTATGCAATGGCCAAAGTATTCTCCCAGCAGACATATATTCACAAAAAAAATTATGATAACTTTCTAATCATCCAATTTAATTGGCTCATAATACGGTTGTACAAATGGAATGTGACTTGTTTATACAGCCTTATTAAGTCTTTCACAAAACCAATATAATACAATGATCATACGGCTTACTCTACAGTATTCATGAGAAGAAAATAAAACCAAAATTGTAATTCCCTAGGAAGATTCCCTGTGGTCAGTTGACCCTGGCTGGATGCCAGGTGACTACTAAAGCCACTTTACCACTCCCCTCACCAGGTAGACAGGAGAGAGAAAATATAATGAAAGGCTTGTGGGTCAAGATAAAGGACAGTGAGATCACTCACCAAGTATGGGCAAAACAGACTCAACCTGGGGAAAATTAATTTAATTTAGTACCAGAGTAGGATAATGAGAAAATAAACCCCACACTTAAAACACCTTTCCCCAACTCCTTACTTTTTCTCAGGCTCAGCTTTATTCCCAGTTTCTCTACCTCCTACTTAGCAGTGTAACAGGGAGATGGGGAATGGGGGTTGTGGTCAGTTCATCACATGTTCGTTCTGCTGCTCTTCCCCCTTAAGGGAAGGACCCCTTTCACTCTTCCCCTGCTCCAACATGGGATCCCATGCACAATAGACAGTCCTCCAATGTGAGTCCTTCCATGGGCTACAGTTCTTCATAAACTGTTCCAGTATGGGTCCTCTGTGGGCTCACAGGTCCTGCCAGAAGCCTGCTCTAGCTCAGGCTTCCCATGGAGTCACAGCCTCCTTCAGCCATCCACCTGCTCTGGTATAGGATCCTCCACAGGCTGTAGGTCAATATCTCTTCCACTGTTAACCTCCATGGGCTGCAGGGAGGTAGCCTACTTCACCATGGTCTTCACCACAGGCTGCAGAGGAATCTTTGCTCCAGCACCTGGAGGACCTCCTGTTCCTCCTTCTGCCCTAACCTTGGTGCCTGCAAAGTTGTTGCTCTCACATTTTCTCACTCCCCTCTTCTCTGGCTACACTTGTAATTGTGCAGCATCTTTTGCCTTTCTTAAATATGTTAACTCAAAGGCACTACCCACTGTTGCTGATGGGCTTAGCCTTGGACATTGGTGGGTCTGTCTTGGAGCCAGCTGGAGTTGGCTCTGTCAGATATGGGGGAAGCTTCTAGCAGCTTCCCACAGAATCCACTGCTGTAGCTCCTCTGCTACCAAAACCTCACCATGAAAACCAAATACATTCCTACACACTACATAAGATTCAGAAAAGTTACTGATGGGGTTGGCAGTCACTACGCCACAGCATACAACAGACTTAGGAGATCTCCGATGTAATTCTCGTTCTGACTCCAGTTTCCTATTGCATTTTTTTTCCACATGCCTGAGATACAATTTCCTTACAATAAGTCTTAAAAGTGTTATGAAAATTATAATAGTACAGAACACGCTGCAGTGGTCTAATCCTTAGGAGTATCTGTAAGTTAAGGTGGCAATCTTTTTGCCACATACAAGTAAGTTTTCTTTCTGACTGAAAGACTGTCCAATGGCAGTAGTGGATCCATAGACTTTAAACAAGTCATATCCATTAATACAGACAATACTCTTAAGAACCTTTTTCCTCAACAACCTGCACTGCACATGAAGTTTCCTCTGTTCTCCCAAAGCATGAAGGGGCTACTAAACAATGCTCAGCAAGCCAATTCATTGCCTAAGGGAGACTAGATTACAGTTTCTGGGGAAACGTATCATGTTTATACAAGTACCCCAAACCCAATGATTCTTCCACTGCTTCAAACCTAACTGCTATAGGTTTCATGAATACTTATAAAAGGAAAATTTGCATTTTATTAGAAAAAAAACTCCAAAAACAGGTTGTTCATGAGACCTCATTCCCAACATTATATTCATAGATACCACTCCTTAATAGCTCTTTAATACTAAATCTTTTTTTAAATTTTCACAAAATATGAATTCTCTGTGTTTGTTATTTAGTTATTCAGATTACATCTAAGTATTGTAAACATCCGATTATTTACAAATACCTAGGTCAAAGAAATGGGTTTATGCACAAATATGAATTATCAAAGCACCACATTATTTTAAAGATGATTGTTGCTGTGTTAGAGCTTCAGTTCCAGGAAATCCCTGGTAAATGTATACAGTTGTAAAGAGAAAAAGGTACTGTATGACTCAGGGATTTTTTTAGTGTTTGGTTTGTTGGTTGTGTGTGCGTGCATATGATGGTTTAAGGCTTTTTTTGAAATGTTCCTTGAAGAAAATATGCCAATTAGATTCCATACTCAGCCTTTAGATAGCAGATCACCTATATTTAGAGTGATTCAGGGTACATATTACCATGCAACTCTTTGAAAAAATATATGTTACTTTATTATTATTATTATTGTTGTTATTGTTATTGTTATTAATGCTTCATTACCAAAGGCAACCAAACTACAAAATTATTTTCCCTGCTCTCCCTTTTCTGAGACTGTTCCCCTTAGCTTAGTAACCATCAGTAATGACTGCTACAAAATCAGATCCCACATCACAACAGAGAAGTTAAATGATATTCTTTGTCATACTTCTTTAAGATAATGCATTTTCTTACTTATTTAAAGCTACACAACCAAATAAAAAAGGAGTTGGGAGCAGACATGAAAACTTGATTTTCATATCAATAAAGTAGGTCTCAACAGAACTGTTGTATCTATAGATGGTAAGAGAAGGTAAAATACTAAAGAAACATTATTTAAGCCATTTTATCTGCACATCATTATATTCTAGCTATTGCAAAGTTCACTGGCACCCTAGTCAAATCTGCTCTTAATTTAGAAGAGATAAGAACCACTGGGGAAGTTAGTATATTTTTATTCAAATTAACTATAGGCTTCCAAGAAGTTTTTGAACTAAAAAGAAGTGATAGAAGAGAATGTTAAGCATGGTGGAAAATCCCTGCCCATGGCAGGGTGGATTATAAGCCGATCATCTCTAAGGTCTCTTCCAACCCAAAGCATTCTATGAGATGACTCTATGATTTTACATTCTTCCAGTGATGAAAAATAATCCCTCTTAAACCAGAGTTTCAAAACAGCTCAGAGCCCTCTACCTATCATAAAAGAAGCTACCATATAACTGAAAGTATGACTTATTGGATTACATGATCTGATCTCAAAGACACCAAAGTTTCTAGATCTCTGAAACAGAAAGCATCAGTAATTAGCTGAAATTGAGCATGGTGTTGAAATTTTTATCACTTGACTTTCATATTATTACAGGTGTTATCCATATCACTTCCATATTACTATGGGTGCTATCCATTAATAGTATTATTAAAAAGAGCTAAGTAGCTAAACATGGCAATTTAATAGCTGACATTTATATGCTCCAAATATATAGTCTTCCTATGGCATCTGTTGTAAATTCTAGAAATCTTACATCCAACAGCTAGCAGGTGTTCAATGTTGGAACAAATACCTTGTTCACCTTACAGAACACTCAATATATATTGTACCTATCAAATATTAATCACAACCACTAACAACTCCAATATAAGGACAGCTACAGAAGGTAAGATTAGAGCTGTTACCACCTTATCTTAATTTCAGTTTCATATTATGTTAACAGCTTCTGTAACAGTGTTTCTAGCTGAAGATAACACATTTATCCTGGTTTCTAAATGCAGAACAATTAAGTCCCTGAAGGACCATACAGGATGCAAAAGAAAAACTGCATTATAAAGATTAAGGGGAGCAATTGAGTGGGGGGATTCCCACAACACCCACCCTAAGGTCAACTCTACAATAGTCATGTTATTTTGATACATGAAATGGATCACAAATACATTGGGGTAGCCACCTTTTATAATTTTGAAGCATATCTTAGATACAGATATTCTTCACTGAGTATTTGAAGAAAAGTCTCATAGTGGCATGGTCATTTCTGCTAGAATTTTTAGTTCCATTCTAAAGCGTGATTTCTTTGCTGAGACACAGGACTATATGAGAAAAGGGTCATTCAATATATTTTTAAGGTCTTATTTTTAACATAATATTTTTTAGGTCCTTATAATTAACCAGTCTAATTGAGAAAATTAGAGTTGGATAAAACTAAGCTACATAACATGGCATAGTACTTTCTTCTATCTCTGCTAAATCGCTCTTTACTTTTCAAAAAAAAAAAAAAAGAATATATTATTGCAGGAATAAAAAACTTTGGATCTTGGTAAACTCAAATAGGCAAAGCTTTATCTACTATAAGCTGGCTCAGCTCCACCGGCTTCAAGGTTACTACAACTACTAATGTTACGTGATTTTACGGCACTCCTTTTCTGAATGAAATCTAGTAAAGTAGTTTAACAATTGGAAGTAGAATTAGGGGTGCATTTTTTCACCGTAAAGAATTGTCAAGGTTTGTGCAGTACTCTTTTGACCTGCACTTTCCTTGATGATCGTATTTCTCTTTTTTTGATAAAACGTATTTTTCAGGAAATACCTTAGTCTTTTAGCAAAACAGTTTCATTAATGTTCTTATTACATTCCATCAACACAAACTGTGGTGAGCCTTTTAATTTAATTTACTAAAAAAAAAAAATATCTGCAATTTAACAACACCCATCTGTAATTCTGCTGATAAAATGCATTTAATTCATTATTTCTGCCAATAAATAATGTACTTGTTGGCGGGAATAAAAGCCAAGACATAGAGAATTTCATTTATATCTTCATTTTGTGGGCAAAATGTACTTTATATCAGATTTTAGTTGAACAGGCATGACCCCAGGTTCCATGAGTATGTCCACTGCTATACTTGTAAGGGAATCTGCCACTTCCATTGTCTGAAAAAAAAAAAAAAAAAAAGGCCTTTCAAGTTAGAAATAGCCAAAAAAGACTGAAAAATAAAATTCAGTTTGGGATTTTTGGTGGGATTTTTTGTTTAGGTGGTATCATTTGTTTTAGAATTTAGTTGAAAACAAAAACAACAGGAGAGTTATTCTGATTGTTATATTACTAAGAATAAAGTCATAAAAGGCAAGCCTAAAGCATGTATACTTCACTGTGGAACTAAATGGTCTTTAAAAAGATTAAGAAACTGAAATTATAAAAATAAGTGGTTGGCTCCCAACCCCTCTTTCCCACCTCGTTGTAGGAATTTGGCTACAGTTCAGGTGTTACCATGCCTAACCAACCCCTAACCAAAGAGAAGCACCCTGTTGCCTATTCTTGACCAGGACAAAATGCAAAAAGGTTTTTCAATATCCAATAGTAAAACACAGCATATTAATATTTTAAGGATTTTAAATGACTACTCTATGTCTGTATCATTTACACCAAAAAGTTGTTGTTTTGTTTTGTTTGTTTGTTTGTTTGCTTGTTTTTGAGTAGGGGCAGTGACTTGCAGAGGATGAGTATTTAAGATATTATTCTTTATATCTTAAAAAATATAATTTTCTGGAGATATGACATTCAAAATAAAAGCTGTTTGAATACTGAAGTGATTTTTCCTCATCTGACAATACAAACAAGGTGCTTCACATGAGTAAGGCTGTGTACATGAGTGTTATTTTTGTGCCATTCCACCAACCTAGTTGCCCTGGTACATAGCAGTTTGAAATATAAATTCCTAAATTCAGAAATTTGATAAGAATACAAAAACATTTTAAACACTTTAAACATGACTACTGAATTTCACCATCTTTTTCAATTAGTGACATCTCTGAAATAAATTACATAAACCCCATAGATTATTGCACCCTTGGGGGTCAGGAGCAGATGGATTAACACTGAAAAGAGAATTCTTTAGAAATGTTTCTCTGCAAAATAGTAAGAAATTTTCTCATCTAATGCAAAAACATGTATTTCAATTATACACTTCAATTATGTATTCATTTCAAAAATAAAGACACAATGCCCTGTCATTTCTGTAATAATTATGGAATTTTGTTAAGACAACTTATGCAAGCTTAAGGTTTGCAATTTTGGAGGCTGCACTGAAAATTTTCAGATTGAGGAAGACTGCTTTGAAGCACATATCTCATAGTGTTCTTTGAAAGTCACTGAAAGTGATACAGAACACAGAGGCCAGAAAGACATTGTTTTAATAGATTACAAATGTAGTAAAAGAAATTTGACAGAGACTTTATTTAACAATTTTAACCTCTCCTTAACTTACGCTTTTCAGCCTCATCTTTACCTTCTGTAAATTTTTCTGAAAAAAATACTTCACTAGAAACTGAAATTGGCCGCACACTGATGTGTTTGACAATATCCATGATAACAACAGGTACTGGATGAGATTCTCTTCTTTGTAACATAATATGTAAGTTATTTCATTTTACATATTATAAGATTTGTTCAAGTAAAAATATGATGAAAGCCAGTGACATATGCTACAAATCTTGGAAATCACATACAAATGTCCTCAAAAAGTTTGTGATAATTTCTGACTTATGTGTATTTTTGCTGTATTAATGCATAATTCTGTAGTTACAAACTATTATTAGCTACAGGAAAAGTAATAAATATACTTGGTGATCAACAGGTAACTGAATGTATTCCTAGTTTTCCTCCAGAATTTGGCAAATGCTTTTAATACTATAACCTGTTGGAATACTGCAGTTTACTGTTTTCTTTCCTCGTACTAATGTCAGAGCTGTCAAACAGATGAAACATGTCCACAGACAGAAAGAAAAAAAAAATGGTGACCTAAGCACAATTTCTTGGTCCTGAACCAAGGCATTTTTAACATTAATCTAACTTACTACAACATTTGTTGACTGACCCACCATGCTGGCCGAAGCATTACTGTTAGCTAGGAAATTAAACTTGACAGAGTTTATTCTGGGAACTGATTAATTAAATGTTTCTCCTGGCAGATCCATTAGTATCAACACAGCATGGCATATATATTGACACAGTGAGAGAAATTGCTTTCAACAATACAGCTCTGTTGACAAAACAGTGTAACACTTGCACCATTAGTAACAGTACATGAATCCATCTTCTCTATCAATTGTGTTTTGCTGACAAAATCCTTTAGCAACAAGACAAAATAGGGGCAGGGAAAGTAAAACATATGCGCATATGAATTATACATATAATATATAATTTTGAAGTAAATATTATGAACTAAAAAGAAATCATGAAAGCCAATAGTTTCTGCACAGGAAAAGATGGAAGTGAGGAGTAGGCCAGAGAAAAAAGTATCAAAGTAATACTTCTGATGAAGCAGTCAGCTAAAGTCAACTTTGCTGATTTTTAAAAAGTATCAAAAAATTTGAAAATACATAAGGAAAACTAAAATTCTTAAACCCAACCTTTGTTGTGAAAAACACAACTGGGATGCTCAAGAGAAACTGACACCACAACATTCTGTTAGTTTTGTGTCATCAGTTACTGGTCAATTTTATTGCTGCAGCCTAGAACTACAGCTAAAGAATTCTCTTTAAGATATGGTTAATAATTTTTTTGTTTTTGTTTTTTTTTTTTCCTTTTTTAAACCACACAGATATACCCCAAAACATACTGGAACAGATATCCTCATTTTTTAGAGAACAAACCATAATGAGCATATGAGGTTTTATATAGAAGAATGATCAGACTGGAAACTTGAATCTTGTGGTTCACAGTATAACCGGTCTCCTAAAGTTCTTTCTCTTCCATCTTCACTAAGAGGGGAGGGGGGAAATTAACATATGTACAGGAAAAAATACACAGAAAAAAACTTTACCTGTGATATTATTAGCTGTGATAAACCTTAGCAATGATATTATTTCTACTTGCTTAATGTTTAAATTTTTCCTGTAATATATGTTCACATTGTACATTTATATGTACAGATACACATGTAAGTACATGTGTAAATTTCATTTAGCTGCCTGACAAGTTGAAGTGAATATTCAAAGAAGCAAGTAAGAGATAAACATAATTGAAGGTATATAGGAAAGAAGGAGAAAAAAAAAATATTCACAAATCAGTAAGGCCATCCAAACAGCTTTTTGCCTCATGTTTTCACAGTGCATCCTCAACAGTAACATCTGACATGAAGGGTATCTTGTGTTCAATTAGTTTTACTTGAAGAGCTAAGTCTTAAACATATGTGTCCATGTTGCAGAACGGATTACTTACATCGGTACTCAGTGTATTCTTTGTGAGTGTGCCTGTTAAAGCAGGTGAAGCAAGAGAAAGTTGAGGCTGAGATGCAATAGATTCACTGCACAGCTTCAAGATGAAGGTGACGCGAACTCCGTGTAACTGGCCAGGTGGATGCCCACCTATCAGAGAAACCTCAGGCAGCTCTGAACTGGCTCTGGAGCCAGCTTTCTTAGTCCCATTAGGAAGAGCATGTTGCAGGGCAGTATGAAGAAACAAGAAAGAGCCACAGTAGCAGCAGCTCTACTGATCCTGGCTCGGAAGACAAAGCCTCTGAATTTTTGCTGAAAATCACTTTGGTTTTATTCTAGGCTACACTTGGACATTATGAAATTAGTCCCAGAGGCAAAGTGCTTCACATAATTTCTCTCTTATTTTTTGATCCTGATCATTGTTTTCCAAGTGCAGAAGAAATTTGCATCATGATTCCTTAACCACAAAAAGCACTGATACATGACAATGTCTATAGTTTAGTGATATGGATAAATACTATCTGTAATGATACATAATGTGAAAAATATATACATACAGAAATATATTAGGGGAGCATGTCACCTGTATTTCCTGTCCTTATACTAGTCTAGAAAGAAAACCAAGAAGACTTGGGCTCAAGCCCTCTTTTAGTGTAGTTGAGGTATTTACAGAAACTGTGTGTCCGCATCAAAGTTTTTAACCACGGATATTTCTTACCAGCTTCAGTATACACAGTAGAACTGATTTATTAGTTTAATTTTATTTTAAAACTCAAATAAAAGATAGGACTACAATTCAGACTCCATTTGTTTTTCCATGTACACATGCTACTCTTTAGTAGAATAAATAAATAATAGCCTTTCCTTTTCCATTTTTAAGGTTCCATTTTTACATAAGACATGTGAATAATTCAAGAGTATAGCTGCTCAGCTGCTCTCTGACATACTATGAAGCTTTTTCTTTCTACTTTTAACTTTGTTTATACTGTTGACATCTTAGTAGAAAAAAGTGAATTATTTCCTTCAATTCATACACTAAACCAGAAGAAATTTGTTCTTCCCTGTTGTAAGCTTGTTTCAGCAAATATACATCACATGGCATGGACAAGGATTCACCTATTCATCTTAAATTTTGCACTGCAAGTGAATTAGATTTGCTTCAAAAATTACAGTGTGTTGGTAAAGGAATCAAAATCAGCTTGCAGAAATAACTATTGAACTAGTTTTTGATGACATGCATTACTGAAAACCTGTTAAATTTTACAGCTGCAAGGATGGATACTGAAGCTGAAGGAGATTCATACAGGGTCCTCTAGTGTCTGTTGATGAGTAACATAAATGAATGAAGATTGTTGATGTTGTCAGTGCACCTACTAGTAGCCCTACAATGTTTTCCCCCATTCCTCAGCACAGATCAATGCATCTTATTACATCCACTGTCTAAAAATTAGGACTTCCTGAACATACAGAAATTCTCAGAAGCATAATCACAGAGTGCTAAAAAGGTGTGACTGATTAAGTACTGGTAGAATTTCATTTTTTTTAATCAAAAAAGAAATGTTGAAAAATTACAAATACAGTAAACACATAACTCTAACCTCACTTTGCACAACAACTTGAAAACAAAGCTTCAGGCTTGGTAAACTATCACTGATATCACAGGCAGTGTTCTTTACCTCAGTACAATCATATTGCCTCTGACAACCCACCACTAGAAACACACACTCTTTCTTCAAAAATACTGTTTTATGGTGATATCCAGCTTCAGTTTACTCTTCATGATTTACACTTCCTGATAAATTGAGGCCATTAATACTGGGAGTCTGTAGACAGTTTTACATACTAGCCTGTTCTGCAACGAACCGTTCTTAACAGGATTTGGGAACTGCCACACTACTATCAAAAACCTTTTAAAGACCTTTACACCCGTTTTCCTCACGATCTCACATGACATTGTAAGCACGGATTAAGCATTTGCATATATCAGCAATTTATATGTATTTCTCCACAATTTAGCACATTTATTAGAATTCCATGTTCATGTTTGTGGCAAAAGATTTTTAAACTTCCTAACAATCAAAACACTGTTTTTCACTAATGGGGAAGCCTAAATGGCCTCAATTCTTAAGGCAATCAGCAGCAAAGACACCAGGCTATGGGAACAAAATACTAAGATCTGCCATCTGATGTTTGAACAGATGAACTTTGCTGTCCATTTCAAGGTTGCTTGGCTATCTAAGACACACCACAGAGAGAGCTGCAAGTGCTTGTGAGCTCTAAAATTCAGACTACATGTAGGTGCCTAAGACTGGACATGTAATTAAGGTACTGTTTTAGAACTTTAGCCTTCATAAGTACTTTGTCAGTTGTTACTGTTCAGTACCCTTAGGCAATTGCTGATGTTAACAATTGGAAGATTTAAATCAGACAATTGCAGGCACAGAAAGACCTCATCTCCCCTTCTTTGTTCTGAAAAGGCAGGACGGAAATCTTAACAGAACAAGTTTTACCATAGTTTTAATTACTGCTTCAGAAAAGGACCATTTGAACAATACAGTCTGGTGGGATTTGGGTATTTCTACATTTCTGCATACTTAACAAAAGTACAGAGATGAACTTTAATTATGACGATCACTTATTTTTAAGAACTAACCCATTGTTCCAAATAAAAGTGGTTTAACATATCCTTCACATTTTAGATGACAGCTATTCTTTTGTTTGAATCAGTTAATCTGTACAAAAGTTGGTAATTCAGAAGACATTCTGTAATCCCTACAATGGTTATACCACAGGGGCTATAACTTTGTTTAAAGCAATATATTATCCTGAAACCTCTTTATCTGAACCTGATAAACAAGATGCTTTTTAAAACACAATTTTTAAATACAGTACACTGGAACACGTTCTCCAATGCACAATTTATCAAATTAAGATAACCTACTTTTTATTCCAGTCATCACATACCTGCTATTTTTCATCACTACTGTATCTTTTCATATTAAGGATACTTAACTTTTCCCTTCCTTCTTAGGTTGTACCTTCATTGTTTTACAATAAATAGCACTCAAAAATATGACCAGAGATAAGCACATATCAAAGACAAAATTCACACACCCCTAAAGAATATGGTCACACAAAATGACCTCAAAAGAATGTAAAAAAAAGTCAAAGGTTTTGGTGTGATAACAAGGAAAATGAAAGAGCAAGTGATGAAGAACAGTACAAAAGGCAAAGCAGAGCAGTTAGACTAGGACATGCCTTCTTCAGCATTTATACAATCTGGTTCATATACAGTAACATGGACAGTACAGTGGAACTCGGAAGACTGATTTCTGCTCTGACCTTCTAAATAGTTTTAATACGTTTCTTTTCTTTGATTAAGATCTTTCATCTGTAAAATGGGGTAATGACAATCAACTTCCATTCAACGGACTCTTGGAGCTGCTGAAAAATACGCTATGTAATAGCCAGGCGTTATTTGTTTATTTACTTATAGTTTAAGATGAAAGAAAATAAAACTTCTCAAATTACAGCAAGTAACAGTTTTGAGGTAAGATTTTACATTGTCTAATGCTTCAGGCTGACTAAAAAGAGAGAGTAGATGAGTACTAAGATAATACTTAAATGAAGAAAAAAAAAAGAAAAAAGAATTTGTCAGGTATCTTTTGGGATTTCCTTATGACTTGAAATTGAAAACTTACTTCTAATTAAAATATAATGCAGACAAAATACTTAAACAACCCTAAGTTATTTCAGAACAGAATTCATATTCAATTTTGAAAACCCACAAGTAGTAAGAGGTGATGGTTTTTTGTGTTATCTATTGATAGTCTTACAATCTTAAAATGTGCAATTACTATGGTTATGTCTTTAGCCCATGACAGACAGAGTATCTATATAAAGAAGTCTTTTCCTTTTTGTGTGTGTAACAAGTAAGAATGTGAACAGCTTTAAATGCCACAGTAATTTAGGAAAATAGATGTAAATTGCTGAAGTTTGTCATACTTCTAAGGGAATTCAGTAATCATTAAAATAAAAAGCTTTCAATTTTTCAAAACAAAAAGAACAGGAAATCCATCCTCTCATTCTTTTCACATAATGTTCATATTTTCATAGCTAATGTTAAGCTTCTCCTATAATAGAATTATGTCTGAAACAGATAAGCAAATGCAAGCAGAGAAAATATTTTTCTTAGGAGTGTTACAGTGTTGTACTTTAATGATATATTCTGAGAACGAGAAAAGATGGAATTCAGTCTCTGTTTATTGTAATGACCGGAATTTCTCACTCTTTACACTGATCCATTAATATCTCCATAATTCTTAATGGTGTGATATGCCAATAATTTCTTTCTTTGGCTTAAAGAAATCTGTCACCTTGCATAAAATCGTTAACAAGAGAACTAGAGGGACCTAAATAAAATCAAGCAAGATGGTCTGGTATTTTTTGTTCCTTCATGGACCAAGTTAGTTGCTAATTTTCCCTGCTTGACTATTTTTGTTCCTGACTTTATACTAGCTTACCACTATAGTGTATGTCCAGAAGGCCAGTATAGTCACTGGGCATGCAGCTAACATGGTCATTGATCTGTTAATAAGAAAAGAGATTAAAGGTGGAAAGTGTCAGTCAATTTAAATAATTTTCAATAAGAATTAACACTCAAATATGAATTCACATTTGATCAGACTCAGACCTTTCAGAGATGAAGCATCAACCTACAAGCTCTGCAGTGAAGACACTATTAGAAGAAGGGAGAAACTGGCTTTTTAATACCTGACCCTGCTACCACCTTCTCAATTTTGACAGGAGCTCCTTGTTCATCCACGCAGGCCTCCCAGCATTTTTGTCCAACTTGCTGCTTGTTGGGATCAACTGCACTTAAACTTTAATTGAGAAAAATCCAGAACTTCCAAGATAATAACTCTGAGATCAGAAGACCTGCCAGACTCATCCATTACTTTTAACAACCTATCTACAAATACAGTGAATTTCATTTTTTTGTCAGGAGCATGTTGCCCACATCCAAATTACACAGAAATTTGATTCCCTAAACAGTGTACACCAGTGATACCACTGAGCTTTAAATCAGTATGTGCTCCTTACAAGTCTCTTGCCAGAAGAAATACCACCAGACAATGAAGAGTTCTGCTTGCTAGCACACAAATCAGAAAATGGGACAAAGATAAATTTACTAGTCTAAATCATTCTTTGAAGATTAAGATATAAAGTCCAAATCCAAAATTAGATTCTTGTAGTCTTTCAGAAAACAAACAAACAAACAAAATGAAAAAACAAACCAACAACAAAGCCTTAGTCTTATTCAGCAAAAATGGGAGCTTTTTCAGTGTTTGGAAGGACACTGCTACTATACGCAGAAATTTGTGAGTAAGCTTCCTCAGAGTACAAGTGGCATTTTTTTTTTCTTTCCTAGCAGAAGGGGTTCAACTACAAAATATTGTAAACAAGTTTCTGCTTGTACAGTAAGTATTTTTCTCATGTGTGCCATCTGACAATATGAAGCAATAATAGAGGATTTTTATTGTGTTTAAGTATCACTTTTATCTATTTACATTTCAAAGACACCTTTTGGATATTTGTTTGAATTAGTGACTGATTATGCAGTTTGAATACAATTCCTTGCTGAAGTTCTACAGAAGGGAAATCAGGACCTACAAGACACAATCAAGGAGCTCTGTTTCTTACACCCATTGGGTTAACTGGCAGGACTAATTCTGGTATTTATACTATCTTCTCTATAATTATATTCTTACCTAGAGGTTTAGACAACTAAATAAGCCCATATCCTTCCATGAATAACTTACACAAGGCTGTTTATCTGAAGACAGCTGCAACTTTTGCAAATTTTAGAAGTTCAGCTGTTTTTGTCCTCTGAAACATTTGCAAACCATTTCCAAATTCTCGCAAAATTGTTTTGTATTTTTTCCTCTTCTTTGGAACGAATGGAAGCACTAGCTGTCTGTCTGCAGCATCTTGAAATGCTATGAAGAAATAATAATTTTCAGAATTTAGTGCCTAGTACTGTATTCTAATTTAAAAGTATTTAATTTTGGAGGTAAAAGGAAAAAAAATCAGAAGTATCTACTGCATATCTATTTTTCTAATTCTATTTCTAAGATAATGTCTTTCAGTAGTGTTTTTTTGCTTTCACAGAGTAGAGAATGGTATTGTCTAATTTGCCATATTATTTCAGAGGTTTTGCACTTATATTTATTTTTCCCCCAATGTGTACAGTTTTTAACATTTGGATCAGGAAGGTATACAGCTACATGAAAGTAAAACAAACTAATTGCTTGGGTTTGATCGACTGTATTACTAGATTTGCTCAAAAAAGGAATGTTTAGCTTCTGCAACACTGTCACTTTAAACCAGACCCAAGGTAATATGTGTTTTTGTATGAGAATAATACGTTAAATTAATAACCACATTACAATCACACAGATTTAAAATATTGCTTAACCATGGCACTAAAAGGATTCCTTTCATCTTTAAAGAATATTTAAAAATTAAAATATGATTTCACAAGCATTAATCTGTTTCTTGTGCAGGCCCATAAGGCACATTCTAAGTGCATTAATGCATCCCTGAGCTGGTGGTTTATATGATAAGATGAGGTTATAATGAGCCACTTCCTAACAATACAATATACTTGTGTGTTATTGCAGTGTATCTTTGCTTGGGAGTAATTTCAAACTCTCATAAAAGAAACAACTATCAGCAACATAAAATAAAACAAAGTATAAAGTTTTATACTGTTAACCTTTACAGATCATGATTTTATTATATTTATTGCATATATAGCCTCCGTTTCCTTAGCAAAAATTAGTCTGCAGTCGCATGCTCATTCATAAAACATCCTACTTCAGAATCTTCCCACAATGAAGATATTCTTGAGGAAAAAATTATTGTGCTTTATAATGCATGCTTGCTTTAGGGATCTCAGTAGTCTCTTCACCAACTAAGTGGTACAGATGAAACTTCACATAGGCTTCATAAGATCTTCATTGGCCATTTAGAGCTGTGTTAAGGCTCTCCCACTGTTAAAATGATTCTGCATCTAACTAGTACAGTTATTCAAATCTTGGCATAAAAAAAATGTATATTTTAATAATCTAATGTACTAAGAATTATTACAATGTCCCTTTGACAACTGTCACAAACAAGGACCTCTAAACCAAATTCCTTGTTCAATCATACAGCTACTGTGCTAAGGTACTAGACTGCAAAATATGGTTATTTTATTTAAATAGTTCAACATTCCTATGTATTCTTTAAACAGAAATGAAAATAGTTTTGCTGTACATCAGCAAAGACTGGTTTATCTGCTGCTTCACCAAAATCTTCAAGTAGGAAGTATGTATTCCAAAACTAGCTACATTTACTATTTTTTGTTAACACGGAACCAAGAGTTTTTGGTCTTTCTAAGCCACAAATGTTATATTCAAAATAATAGTAATTCTACCACAACAATTGCTTTTCAATTCCCCTCACTATGCCACTCTAAACTACTTCTATCTTTATGTTTTATTGTCCAGGACATGTAAAACTTAACTGAATTTGTAATTGTTATTAAAATAAAAGTTTTAATGCACCTAGTCTTACTTTAAAGCAACATACACAAGTTACCCTGAAATACCCTAGTTCATAATCGCAAAAGAGACAGAGGTTTAGAAAAGAAATGCAAGACAAGGTGGGAGTAAACTTTTTTTCACCTCTAATGCCATCTGCTATCAATACAAGAGTAAGCACTCTTGTGGGAGTCTTGTACACTCCTGCAACTCTACCACCTACAGAAAATGTATTGTGTTCTCCACTTCATGTGCATTGCTATGCATAGGGGCTATAGCAAAGCAAGATTCACGCAAAAGTGATATAGCAAGAAAGTAGATAAATGCACACAAGTTGTGCAAAGCTTACACTGTAAATAACACACTCTTACTAGAAATTTTCCTGACTTCAGCACAAAGTGACCAGTTTGTACTTTTCATTAACAACACTGCAATGAATTCACACCTACAGCATGTGCTCAGGCTCGTATCTCCCACTTAGCCTCAGGCTGGGAAGCTGCTTTAAGTTTTATAGTATAGAAAGATTCCAGGAATATTTGGTTTCCAGATTACATTTACCATTCCTTGATGAAACTGTAGATTAATCAGAAGTTTTTTGCAAAGCATAGATGTCTACCAAACGCAGCAACTGCTGTTACTGTGTGTGCTAGATTTTACTTGCTTTCCAAAATGATGACTGAAACCTTATCACTGCCACTGCTTCCAGCTTCATATATTTAAATATATATTTTTAGCCAATAATGTCAGATCACACATGGCATAGAGCAATAGGGCACAAAGACCCTCCCCTCTCCACATGGTCATCTTAACAACAGGTTACATTTGCAACTCCTCTTCTCTGAGCTATGTTTACCTATGTCAAACTCCCATTAAATACCCTCTCCTTCCCCCTACAACACCCCACACACACATCTTCCCCCACTCCCAATCCCCCCAAGAAAAAGAGCTAGTAAGGAGAAAGAGAGGAATTGAGCCTGCAAAAATCTCTTGGGTTCCAATAAGATGTGCAGTCTCAAAAGAAACAACAGATTTCTTTCCCTCAGCACAACAGGGAACCTTTGGGAGATGTGCTGTTTAAAAGCAAAGCAAACCCAATGCACAGCTATGAAAAAAGCTGCAGTGGGCACGATCAAATCTTTATTTTCTTCAGAATCACATCACATACTTCTTGCTTGTCCAGTAGATTTTCATCAAGAACTATATCTAAATATAGCATAGTCTTCAGAGTAAATACCATATTAAAATATTTCAAATGTCAAACATATAAAATAATTATAGCATCATGTTGATTAAATTTTTATATGTAATAATTTCCTTTTTGAAGGTACAAAAAATCATGCAGTAAGTCTTTCAAGACTTGTTGCACTAACAAGCTAAAACTATGATTATAGCACCATCTGCTGATTTAATTCTTAATTTTTACTTAAACTACAATGCTGGTTTCCCATTTGAAACCAACAAGAATACGGCTAGCAGAAAACAAATTTATAGTAATATTGAACCTGTTTTTCACAATCCAAACAAAAGCCTCCCAGATGACAACAATGTTTTTGTTTGAAAGAACATGGTATTCACACATTCCATCAGCTATTCACTAAAACAAAATCAGAGGGTCAAAGAATTCAAAATAGTGAGAATCAGTGAAGAAGCAGCAGTTATTAAAGCATCAACCTGAATACTATTAGACTCCAGACAGAGATCTGTAAAGACTATACAGTAAAATTAAAAATAAGTTGTTTTTTTTTAAAAAAGGAAAAAATAACTTTAAAAGCCCACCCCAAACTGAAATAATAAACATTAAAATATAAAATCAAAATGCTGCCAAGAAGGTACACACACAAAACACTCATGCAACATAGAACAGCAAGGGATATAAGTGTGTCTGACATCTGTTATTGCCACTTTTATATTCTTAACCATTCAATTTCTTGTGTTTTCCCCCTTCCATCTCTACTTTATTCTTACTCTGGTTCTCAATGTCTTTAATTTCTTAGAGTATTTAAAAGGGAATTGAGTGCTCTATTCTTTGACTGTAAAATATCTCTCTTTTGGTACTTTAACACACACACACACCCACACACACACACACACACACACACACACCCACCCACACACACACCCACCCACACACACACCCACACACCCACACACACACACACCCCCACCCACACACACACCCCCACCCACACACCCACACACACCCACACACCCACACACCCACACACCCACACACACACACACACACCCCCACACCCCCACACACCCACACCCCCACACACCCCACACACACACACCCACCCACACACACCCACCCACACACACACACACACACACACACACACACCCCCACACACACCCCCACACACACCCCCACACACACCCCCACACACACACCCACACCACACACACACACACACACACACACACACACACACACACACACACACACACTCATTTAGCAGTAATACTGAAAGACGACATCATTTTAGCCTGAAAGTGTCAAGTCAAAATGAGACATCTGTAGTTCTCCATGTCTTGCTGTTGCAATTTTAATATGGTGCACACATACAGAATAAACCTATTTTGTGAATTTGTGGTATTGCCTTTTATGAGTTAGGTTTTGGGGCACATTTCATCTAAGTAAACAAAAATAGATGATACTTGTCCCTAATGTCTACCAGGGGTCTTCACTACGGCCCGCGAGCCGGATACAGCCCCCCCAGGGTCCTCAATCCACCCCCGGTATTTACAGAACCACCCAGCCCCGCCCCCCCGCCCCCCCCCCCCCCCCCCCGCCGGGGGTTGGGGGGGAAACCAAGCAGCCGCAGATGACTTCCTGCCACTTCATCTGCGCGCCGGCCCCCTGTTTAAAAAGTTTGAGGACCCCTGGTCTGTGCCAATAGAAGCCGTGATAGTATTCTCACCCTAACAGCAGCTGTTACACAAGGCAAAATGGCAACAGCATATATATAGCAAATACATATGATATATATTGGCTGAAAAGTTACATTTGATAGAATTAAAACCTACAGTAAGCAATGCTAAGAAGAGAAATTTAATAGTAATAGGCCATGGCTTGGGCAAGACTTTATGAGAAGAAAGCAGCAATAGGACACTGCAACTTGAGAAAAAGCCTGTTGATCCTGGTTTGTCCATTTGTCAAGATAATGAGGTTTTATTTACGTGATTAAAGGTTTAGGTCTTAATTAGCAGCACTCAAATCCCTCATGAATTCATAGCAAAGTGTTTTTAAAAAATCAAAACCAAACAAAGCACAATTGAGGAATAACAAGTTTCCATGAAAAAGCGGGGGGGAAAGCATATAAAGCAAATACTAAGTTTTGAATCCATACATGTTAACCAGAAAACTAGATTCTAAAATTAGGTTGGAAACATGAAGCATTTAGTTGGAAGCTGGAAATGCTGCAGAATGTGCCTCTAAGCACAATTTTGTTCTTACTTTTTAAAATTCCCCCCTTAAAAACAATTGCTCAACAGTAGCCTAAAGCCAAACCTGTGAAGTTGTTCAACAATAGTTGTTTTTTTTTTTTAAAGTAAAATAGCCTTAGTTTATTTACAATGACATAATGAAGAAAAAGGAAATAGTACATGTAATTAATTGTTTGCTATGTCTTTTTTCCAGCTATAACACAGCAAAAATTATCTACTCCTACTATGTAGGAGACAGACATTCAGTACTGACCCATGAAAAAATGCAGCCCACTTGAAACACCAGGCTCAACATGTACAGTATTCTCAAAAGTACTGGCTTTTTGTTGTTTTTTTTTCTTGTTTGTTTCTATCTTTCTTTGTGGGTTTTTTTTGTGTTTTGTTGTTGTTTTTTTTTTAAAGAAGGAAATCTGTGTATCTACAAAACATTCATAAAGTCTTCAGATGAAATTATCAAAATACCAATATCTTGTCAATGAAATGAACTGACAAGACACAACATCAGCAAGTGACAGAACACAACTCTACAGCAACCCAGTCTTATCCAAATCTCGACAAAACAGACAAGAGCAGCAGTACTACAGGTCATACACACAGCTAAAGGCAACTGCAAAGAAAGCTTTCAAAACAAAAGTTTCCAGGCAGTGCATTAGACTGTAAAGGAAGCTATGAACTCAGTACTCTGCTGTGAAAACTTGGAATCCAAACGAATTGTAACAAAAGTGTAGCAGACTGTTTCCCCTCCCCCATGTACTGCTACTGGAAGCTGTAAAACAATAGGAATGCAATTTGCACTTTAACCAGATGTTTCAACCTCAGGCAATGTGAAATTATTTCCTATTCCTGAGCACTACTTGAATGGATTCTCAACATTGTTAATGCTTTTCTGGAGTGCTACAAATAGACAGATTTGGCTGAAGAAACATATGCTGTTTTGAACAATCTTGTACTGAAGTGAGGCAAATTCATCTCCAAATGTTTCAGAGACCAAAAATCCAGAAAATAAAGAGATTTAGTTGCATTGTAGAAATAAGCTGTGCTTCCTGGGAATCAAAACTGCCACTGAGAAGAACTGATAGTTTTCCTCAGTTTCATCGCTGTTTTTTTTGTTTATAGCTGAAATGTGGAAATTAGCCGCTATCTACCAGCTACCACCTTTGCTTTTCAGGATCAGCCATGCAGTCTCAGGGCCAGGCTCCCTGGATTGCCTGACACTAGTAATTGTTTTTCTGACATATGCCAATTAGACAGCTGTGTATGAGTCAGTAAGCTCCGAGGCCCCTCAGCACAAAGGAGTCTAAACTATCAGGCTGATATGCATTGCCATTGACTTGAAACATCTGAAGCCCCCCAATTCTGTGACAAACATGTGATTAGACCAGAGTCCCTCAGAGGCTACAGTTAAAATCCAAACCACAGCTAAAGCTTCAGTGAATGTTCTACTGAAAGTGATCATTTCCACAGATCATTTTCAACTGATTAGTATTTCCTAACAGAAAACCCTTTCGTGAGAAAATTTCTTATGAGCCCTGGCTATAGAATCTTTAAAAACAACCAACAAACCACATCACCAATAAACCCCACACACAATAAAACAGCCCAAACATGCTTTGGACAATCCAGACTGATTGCTTCATGTAAGATGCTAGTGTTAATCAGAAGTCTTGTGCAAAATTGCTGCCCTTGTGACATGCTCACTAAACTACTGACTCAGACAGAATATTCTCTCAATTTTTCCATCTGAATTGTATTTAAAACCTGCCATTGTGAGGTAAGTTTAGCCCCAGCCCCTGAAGTCCATCCTTGCCCCATTTCCTCTGTAAGTAACTTCTGTGCCTGTATTTTAACCTATCCATAATTGTTATGAAGCGCCAGGCTGAATATTGAAGTTTTAACATCTGTTTATTTAAACAGATAATTAAAAAAAAATTTCTAAATTAAAAAATATGCCTGGATTATTCATGGCAGCAGCTTGCTAGGGCTGTAAAATATTAATACATTTATTTTTAATTCTCCAAATAAGTATTGCATACTTGCATTAGCAATATTATCTTTCATGCTACTTTTAAACTTTTCTTTGAATGCTTTATCGAGACTCAAGAAAACTTCTTTTCTCTAATGGTCTTTACATGTGGGGTTTTACTCTTTCTTTTCCCTTCTCTTTTTTTGATTGCAAATGCTATGACCTGCAATGATCCTGCACAGAACACTTCACATGTATATCATGACAGGTGTAACAATGCAGACACCAGTTCCACTGCAATCAAGAAGTCGCAGGAGTACACCAAAAGGATTTTATATGTGGTACCTCCAGTATTTTACTACACAATTGAAGTGTTACCCACCTCTGAAATACTGATAGTCTTGAGAGGCCATGTCAGTGATAAAAGAATGAGTTACAGTTTTCTGTGTGATTTAGAACTAAAACACAAAAAGCATGACATTCTGTAGAAATAAATTAGCAAGGACCTTACTCTATTTATTAAATTATTTACCATCAACATTTTGTATTCCACTCTTTTGCTAACGGCAGAATTCATAATTTCTTTCCTATATCCCTCTGACTGTTAAGTTACTCAGATCCTTCCTCACATTTCCAGCAATTACAGAGAAACACACGCACATCTGGTAAAAACACATTCCCTGTGCTTTTACTGAATTTAACTGCTTGCCGTGTTCTAGGAACTTGAGCCTTATTGTGCATATGATGGTGCAGCTAAATTACACTACATCAGTACTTTACCTGTTTGAACTAGCTCCTTACCTGAATCTACAGTATTTGGCAAAGAACTATTTCTCAACAAATTGGAATTTGTGTCACTAGTGTTCTGTAGGGAAATTGAATTCTGAATTTTTTCAAATTTTTTTTTCTGATGCTCAGGCTTTTCCTCCTAATACAAACATTTCAGACTTCACAGATGACTAAAAGGGAAATACTAGACTTGCATCTTTCTATGGTCTATGTATTTCAGCACAGCCTAAATAGTCACAAACAGGTCATTTCCACAGTAAACATCTTTAATTTCTCCATGGGACTCTCACAAAAAATGAGAGGTTGGCAATGTTTTTGGTTTGTTTTAAGCATAACAGACTTGTTCTGGGGAAAGGCTCTTGACATTTGGAATGAAATGTGGGACTTGGAGAGTGAGCTGAGCTTGGCAGAGTGGTAAGCTGACTGACTGGCAATAATAGGTTAAAAAGTATAGGAAAAATATTATTTGAATCAGACTTGAAAAGCATTTTAAGGAAGCCATAAATGAAATATGCATGTTAAATCAGAGATGTGAGAGAAATAGCATGGCTCTTTCCTAGAAGACAAGATGTTTCAAGCTTTTCTATGCCCATTGTGAAAGACAGCTCTAGGTGAGAGGGAAATGTCTCACGCTGGCTTGGCCAAAAGAAGGTCTCCATATATCTAAAGGTCTATTAAACTCAGATAATCTTTCCTCATGTTTCTCACAAAAAAGCTTAAGTTTAGTTTTGGATGGCTCCCATGACATCAGCGCTAGAAGTGACACAGCTGAAGTCTCCTAAAAACTGTAATGAAAATCTTGAAGCATATTTTGAAGAATCCTTTTAACTATTCTTTCTCTCAAGGTATTTTCTAAAATAGGTGAAATACAATTAGATTGTATACTGGCAAGAAATTTGTCAGTGTTTGCAAATATTTATAAAAACACTGCACTATAACTAACCATCAAGACTACTCAACTGCTTAAATTTTTTTAGGGTATCAGGTTTTATTAACACTGTTAGAGATGATTTTTTTCACCATGTCAACCAAACTCCCAGACAGCGTTATAAACACCTGCCTTGTCTGAAGTCAGATGCTGAGTCACCAAAAACTGGTTCAAATCAACTCTGCCACCAACTACCAAGTCAGCTGCAACAGATATAAAAATAAATAAAATGTTTTTTCCCCTCAGCCTGAAAGGAAGCAATTTCAGGGAAAAGATGGAAGCTGAAAAATCCTATATAAACCTTAATGAAGACAGTTAAACTTCTTTTCACATCTGTGAAATGACTTTTAACAAATGACTCCATTCATTTGCATGATGAATGACTACTCATATGCAAGCTCTTTATTATATCTAGCAAGAAAGAAAATGGCTTTTACATGCTTCTGCAGTTGTTATTGTTTTTCATTTCCCTTTTATTCTGATGTTTAATGTCCATATTTTCAGTGGGAAAATACAGCCACTATTGTACCCCAACCAAACAAAAAAAACCAAACCAAAACAAAAAACCCCAAAAAACCCCAAACCCAAACAACCAACAGGTAATTAGCCTTATAAGACTGTCTTTATGTTGTCATAGCTTTTCTAAACTTTTTCATAGAATTACCTAATCCACCACTATATAATTTCTTTAAAAATAAAACTTCTCCTTTAAGCACAAGGGGTTAAAGGATTTTTCCAGTTTTTAAAGATTCATACATTTGAGAAAGACTGTAATAAGGTCAGACTAGACAGATTTAGTTCTTACTTTCACAAGGATCAGAAATGATAAATCTGGATGCAGATAAGCATCCTTAACCTAAAGTATAAACTTAAATTTCCAAACATTTGCCTTGACTTAAGTTTAATATTTGTAAGATTATATGAGCAATGGAAAACTGCTGGAAAATTGGACACAGCTATTTACAGAGTATCTAACAATCACCAAAGTGAAAATTCATCAAATATTCCTTTCTAAATTTCCCATTCAGAAAAAGCTGATGATACTTGATGCAGTTACACGTGAGCGAAGGTAAAGTTTTACATCAGCTGAGGATATCATACAAAGCAGCCCAATAAAACACATTAACCAGGGTGCAGATGCAAAAGTCAAAACCCCAGATCTCTGACTAGTTTTAAGTACAACTGAATTCCACGTGCATCTACAGCTTTTAAAGAAAAGGTTCTCAGATATATGTATTAATCTTAATGAAATTTCATTGAAAAAAGGATTGCTATGGATATGTATACCACTGGGTATATAAGCCAAAGAGAGCAACAAGCCAACACACCCCAAACTGATGTGCACTATCATAAACTCCAGGGACACACATTCAAGCTCCTATTCTCAGAGCTCACCAGCAGAGATTTACAAGCTAGGTGTCCTCCACTCCTCTCAGAGCTTCAGAGCTTATATGATTCTTCAAATAAGATGCCTCCACCCGACAGTCCTCTAAATGCAGCACTAACGTATGACAGTTAGGTACAAATTCCTTGTCCTTACTTGAAACACAAATTTCAGTCTAGATCCCACTTCTTAATAAAGTACCATAACAATTACCCTATTGAACTATGAGGTAAATCACTGGAATAAAATTATACTGCTGTTCACTATACAATAGATGAGTGCTGATACCAACCATTCTTTGAGACTCATTGACCATTTGCTTGAGATATGATGATACAATGCTGCTTGCAAGAAACAAATCATTCAACTTCGAGGTCTGCCTATAACAGTATGCAAACACAAACCAGTTTTTATTTCTTCATATTATTTATTTTTAAAGAGTGCAAGGCACGTTACTGGATTTATATGGAACTGCCTTTAACTATCATATATCTAGTCTTGCATATGCACGCTAATGTTACTTCACTTTTAAAAGCTAATGACATCATGTTACACTAAATCTGCTGCAACTATTCAAACTTCTCCCTTTGTCTCTCCTTTCTCCCCATCCCTCTCCCCTCTACTTACTTCCTTTTTTCTTTAGGGTTGTTTTTTTGTGTGTGTGTTACAGAATCAATATATAAAATACAGAAACACTCCTTCAAACACCGCAATGAAGTCAGTGCATTTGCATGTTTTAGTGAAAGTCTCAACAAGGCAGGTGCAGTGATATTTTCTTACTTATACAGACCAATAAATCTGTATATTCACAGTTCACAGTCTCAGCAGAAGGGGTTTTACCTAGAGGATTTGGACAACCTCCTGAAACGACTGCTGATGTTAATTTTAACATACTGTATCTAAGCAATAAAACAAAACATATGTTTCTAATTTCCTTGATCATTCTACCTATTGAGCTACAGATTTACATAAATGAAGATCATTTTGACAGGTGGATGCTACTACTCATTCGTCCATGAGGCATTAATAGAAAGAACCCACAACTAAATTTTAGGAAGCCTAATCAACAGGACTTGGACAGAATAATTAATAGATTCTAGAAGTTGAGTTGGGTTTTGTAAGATGGGTACAAAACTGCTCAAAGCCTGATGTGTTTAAAGTATGCACAGAAAGAGAACTCTACAGGTCAGGAGAGCTTTAACTTCAAGAGCTTTAAACACTAGATAGCACCTGATACTGGTATTTCTATGATAGTCTGTGATCCTTTAGTGACTTTGGTGCACAGAGACTGAATTTCTGCTCCTGCCTCACTTTAGATGGCTTACACCTTTTTGACATCTGGGTCTTGGGATTAAAAGGCAAAATCACAACAACAAAACCTAAAAAAAATCCCCACAAAACCAAACAAAACCAAAACCTAAAATCAAACAAATAACTAAAAAGCCCAACCTTGGCATCATCCTAAGGATACCTGGAAAATAGTATTTTAACACTACAAAGAACACAGAAATCTCTACTTCAGTATGTTGTTTCTGCATGACAGGCCAAGCAAACCTAATAGTATGTGGTGTGATTAACTTCAGGTTTTCTTCCTTTCCTATAAAGTACCTTAATATTGTCCAAATCATGTAAGTCAATTGGACATCTTACTGTAAATTAAAGTATTGTTACAAAAGCAGTTCCCACTTAGTATTTTTTAAGTGGATGCTACTGAATGGAGTTTTCTGCATCATGACCAGGTTGAAATCAGTATTTAAATTAATTATGACAGCCATATAAATTAGACATAAGAGACTTTAAAGCTAATTAGAGTCTGAGAGTTTTGATTTGATGTCTGTCTTGGTGTAATATCCGCTTTATGCATTAAATTAATAAAATTAAGACTGCATCATTATAAATTTCCACTTTCATAGCTCTGTAAGTTTTGCAATTACATGCCATATTTGAATGATAATTGAATGAAACAAAATCATTATGTTCACGTCTGCTTTCCTACAGATTTTCAAATAATATTCCCTATTTTCTTCCATTCATAAAAGTCATAGTTGCTATAGTGATTCCTAACGCGAAGAGCATTGTACATCAAGGAATTAGTAAACCACGTATCTGAGTAAGAGCAAGTCTATGCTGCATGTATAGCATGGTCTTAATGCCTGCATTGCTCTGTGCATATCCCCTGGCTGCAGCAGAAACTTGGTGGGCTAACTGTAACGCAGGAGCCTCTACACACAGCTCCCACTCGCTACCAGTGATAACAGTACTTGTATCTTTTGCCTTTATCTAAAAGTGCAGCAATAAGTTCTTGTGCGATCATAATTTTTATTTGAAAGAGCAAATAATGAATAGAGTTCTTTCAACAAAAGCCTATAAAACTGCTGAAGAACAAAAAGCAGGTTTCCTGCATGGACAGATTATGCACAGAATGCTGCACCATGACCAAAGACCTGTTCAACATGGCACAAATCAGGGTTCCTAGTATGTTAAAAAATATGAGATACTCTATACTATCCTCTCTTTCTTTAGTTTTACATTTAATAAATAGTAATTTAAATAATATGTCCCAGTTCAAGCAAACCAGCATCTTCTGGTATGAGACAGCTACTGAGTTATATTTAGTGGATCAATGCACCCAGTAATGATTTTGAAAAAGGATTTATGTTAAAGACTGTTTGGAATAACAGGAAAAACGTAAAAATTACAAGTGGTTAAAAAAGCTTAGGGTCAGTTCCAGAGCATGCAGCATTAAGGACAGTGAAGACTCATTGATTTATATCCACTAAGAAAGTTCCCCTTTGCCCCTTAGTTGATTAAGGGATCTATATACAAACTGTACATACCAAAATATACAATTTAACAAACTATACATTATGTTCAATTTTATGTACTTGCAAGATGATCATACATCAAAAAATCTGGCATATTAAGAACAACACAGGGGTTTTTTTATATGATACATAAATTGAGACGGTCTTCTACTATCAACTACACTCAGAACAGTGTTTTGCAATAATACTTTAGATCTTCTGTGGAAAACACACTTTAAGTGAAGAAAACTTATTTTACTTTCAAATAGGGACATAACATCCTGTGACAGAGGATCACAATCTTGGCTTGAAGATTTGCTTTTGACATTTGTTTTTTCACTGGCAATTAAAATTTAATTTGGCCTATGATGAAAAGCAAATCCTTTTATCCCATAGTTGCAGTCACAAGAGGAACATATTGCATTAGAAAGCAGCACTGTAGCTTAAGGTTTCATATTTGGCATTTGTGACATCGTGAAAAAAAATTAATTAATAGATGTGTGTGTGTAAACTTCTCTATCTCATCCTTAAACTTTCCTATCTATTAACTAAATGTGATATCACTATCATTTCAATATACAAAGTATCAATTCAGATTTTAAGAAGAATGTTTAAAGTGAAGGCTACTTGTCCATCTGAAATTCTTTGGCATCTTGTCATACCAACTAAAAGAAAAAAAAAATCTAAAAAAATGCTGGAGGTATTGGATGAATGATAAATGCAGAAGACAATTTTATTTCCTGTAATAAAAAACTTCTCTATATCCCAGCCAAGTATTAAGGTATGATTAATTAGCTACTAGTCAAAAGTGAATCTCCTGACAATTTACCAAAATCTGCAGTCCACCTTCCCAATTCATAGTGCATAACTTTTGAATTTCCAAATTTTAAAGGACAAAAATTTTTCTGAGTTGCCAAAAAAATCCTTCTCTGCATCAGTATTTTCATATTGGCAAATAAACGGAAAATAGAAAGTTCACATATAAGGGTAGTCAGTTACATAGCATCTAGGATTCTACAACAAGGGAAAGCAGAATAATTTACATATGGTCATCTGTCCAAATGTTTCAATGATCTAGGACATCAAAATAATGCATAAAATGGTACACAAACATCAAAGGGAGCTCTTTAGTGATGTAAACAGACTCATTTTTAGAAAGACACTAAACAATAACACCCCCTGACTGGAGATCTCTGTAGATAATGTTCATTATCCTTAGTCAACATTATTCCATATTGGGCATGTTTCATTGATCTCTTTTTTCTCCAGGTAAGAACATACAAACCCACAAAAATAACATGAGGGAGTCCTTTTTACTGTGAACTGAAATTGAATGAGAAATATTGTAGAAATCTCTGATGATTCAAGAGAAGACAGCCAATTTAATCTTAATGAAATTATCCATATTTATGATTTTGCGGTACACTCATACACACAAGCGACAAGTTGGACACATGCAAACACCAGATAACTTTATTAAGGTTAGATGAAATGGAATAAAGAGTGCTCCTCAAGTGGTCCAGAGAAACAATATATCTAAGTGGGGACTAAAATCTACCATTCTAAAGCAAACACCTGTATGCATTACTTAAAAAACCCTATTAGTATTTATGCTATAAGTCATTCCTACTTTCAACAAATGGCATTTTCTTCTTTCTGGTCTTTACATTTTCAATCACTACTTACAAAACAAACCTGGAGTTTTCAGTCACATACTCAAAGAACAATCAGCTATGGATTGGACTAACCCCATTTTCCAATCCCAGCTAAAACCTGCCATGACAGTATTCTCAGTTTCCATCCAAAACCCGCTCCCAATAAGCCTTTCGTATTGCTTTTTGGGGGTAGAATCTTTGAATAATTAAGAGTCAATCTGCTGCATCTTCACTATGATACAGCTTGATTCCCCCCCTTCAGGACACATACATGTCTGGCACAAAGAAGGTAACTATTTCAGTTGCCCCATTAGTGAGAATTCTATGAAAACTAGCAAAAAAAACCCCAAACAAACTGCCCAGAGTAAACACAAGAGTTGAGAGCCAAGTATGCTTAGCCTTCCAAAGACATCTTTTATTGTCCTGCAATTTCTTTGATCTTCCTTATAAGTGGATCTGGATTAGATCTTATTTTCTTGGGTTCTTTCAAATGTCAACTCAGCATACAGGTGGTCTTTTAACTACTTTGTATGGCAGTTTCTTGAACAGCACATCTTGTTTTCAGTGGAGCTGCAAATCATGCATGCAGTTGAGAGGATTTATGCAGTTTATGTACAGTGCACCCAAGGTTAATTAGAAATGTTAGTAAGTTTAATCACTAGGAACTCATTTGGTACTGATGTGGATGTCACCTGTAATTCCATATACACCCCATTGTAATTTAACATTAATTAATGCCCATTTGTTGATTTTTATTGCAATGCCATTGTATAGGCATGATATATTTTTGGATAAAAGCATATTTATGACAACAGAGCCAGAAAAATAACCACAGCATCATTTTAAAATATAACAATTTGTGATATTTTGCTTCCTATACAAAATAAAAATGATATAAAGTGATAAGTGACAAAGAATTTCTTGAACTCTGAAAATTATATAAAACATTAAGAATACAGATTACTATTCTTTTACATGGGTGACAGGCAAGTCATATCTGTTCTTATCACTCTGCTGCAATAGGCAAAGCAGCTAAATTTTCAATAATAATCATAAAGTAACAGCCATATTCATGTAAAATAAAAGTATTTTTCCTCATGTAAAATGCTATTAGCCATATTTGAAGGCATTATGTTCAGATATCATTTTTCCATTTCACTAAATGACAGCCATTAAATGCAATGGCAACTGCATGACAGGGATATTTTTATTACTTCAAAAGGAAGAAAAGGATTAAAATGAGTTTATTCAAAAGTGTGATTTGTCAATTTTTTCTTATCAAGGACTGTGTGGGACAGCTTTAAACCTAAACACTGTGATCTGACCTCCCATTTGAATAAGTTAATGTGATCCAGTGTTCTTAGAGAAGTAGTGAAACCTATCTTTTATATGCAGAAGTCCCAGGAGGAATTTATGCTTTTATACGGTCAGCTGCAAGGTGCCATTTCCTTTTCATCATTCCTGCTTTTATCATATTGTAGTTCTTGACAGCTTAGAGGTTCTTTTTAGAATCTGGTGTATGAGCAACTATATAGAGATATTTTTTTATGAAGGATTTCTTTCCAGCCTCCTAGGTTTTACAGTCAAATAGAATTCTGCTGCCAGAAATCCCTCTCATATTCAAGAGGGACTAATCACCATATTTAATAGAGCAAGCATCTTACCTAAACATCAAATAGAACTATAAAGCACTGCCTTAGAGCATTGAAGAAGGATTTTACACACATCAGGTTTCTGCATTATATGTCCTAGGAACTGTAGTGAAAACTGTTCATGTATGTACATACATAGAGAGAGGTAATATCTAGCTGCACAAAATGCTACTCATTAGGGATTTACATGGAAGGATTATCCTCCTCCCAGCAGCTGTTTCTCACAGGAGATATATACAGTACATACTTTTTTTTTTTTTTTTTTTTTTTTTTGGGGGGGGGGGGCAGCGTATGTGTTAAAATGTTCTCTACACATATTCTCCCAATTGCTTACAATAATTTACATTTAAAAGCATTATGTAAAAAAGTTGTCATAATTTAAAGCCATTACCTATAAATGAAAAAAAAACAAATTAAAACCTATACAATTATTTGGTATGTTTTATATATCACTATTTTAAAACTCTTGCATCTCTTGGCTAACTTCCTATACAAAGTTATTTTTTTCAAAGTGGAAAATTTTCAAAACTTCAAGACAGGAACTAAAAGTTATGCAGGTCAACACTTTCAGCTAATCTGGATCAACTCTGTTGACTACAACAAAACAAAGCCAATTTCTATTAGCTGCAAATGTCATTCAACTGAAAGTGAGTAGATTCAAACAGTTACATAGACTAATAATGGAATTTGGCCATAAATAGCAATCCAAGACAGAAACCTTTAATGTTAGTCTCTCAAATCAAACTATTCACAGATGTGTGGAAGTTTTTTTATGTAAAAGATTTACACTGTATAAAGTGTTCACTTTTTCTGTCTGTAGGCCAAGTAGGTATTTTGGTACAGAACCATGCTAGTAAAAAGAGTTATTCCAATGACCTCAAATAATGAAAAGACTTGTGTGGAATAACAGCAGAAATACACCCGGACCATATCTTTACCCATTTCTTCTGCTGTTAATTTACTCTTATATATTCCAAAATTATTATGGTGTCAAATACAGACTTTCCTTGAACATCTTTGCTACTCAGGACCCAGGGTGAGTATTTTATGCACAGGTTCTACCTAAAAGTGTAGCCTATTTTTAACTCTGGGACAAACACTTGTTAGCTGAACACAGTTCCACTGAATCCCATTTAACTATTCTGTTTGAACCAGAAATGTACAGTATGTAAATTCTCTTATTAAAAAATAAAAAGAGCATAGATGTGATGAGAACAGAAGTGTTAAGATACATTGTTATTACTCATCATAACTGATTCCTTTTCTGTTAAGAAAAGGTCTGCCTTGATTCCACAATTGAAAGCAACGTTTCAAATGACAAATCACGTGAACTCTACCATTCAGAGCCAAGCACTTCTAGGCATTCCAGCTAGTACACTACAATCAAGTTTCTGTGCCTGTTTACTATGAAAACTATATATGAAGGGGTCACATCTTACAGACTGCCTTTGTCTAGGGATTGTCAGAGAAAAGCTTTAAGTGCACTTTGCTTTACAATTTGTTTCAATTCTTGACAAACTGGAAACAGCTGTTGACAAAAAACAAAGCTGTTAACTTTCTTTGCATTCCTGGCTAATTTGTACTAGCTGATTTCTTCCGCATTTCATAACTTGGATTTGAATATGTATGCTCTGTAACACTCGTATCCACAACTTAGCAGCCAGTCTCAGGTTTAACACATGTAGTGAGATACAGATAACGTAATCTCACTGTTCCAAATAACAAACAACGTGATTTGAGCACATTAATTCTTTGCTAACCAAATGTAAACTGCAGATTAATGGAGACACCCAATTAAATATCTTTGTTGAACACCAAAATAAAAAAAAAAAAAAAAAGGCCAAAAACTTAAGATATGCATTCAGCTGATGAGAAATGCAGAAACTGCAGCAGTGAGGACATTTCACAAAGACAACTTTTCTTGTAAACCGTCTGTATTTCAAGTTGAAAGAAACTTACTGCCAACTTTTTCCTAAAGCATGCTTTTTCTTGTCCTTTATTCTGTAATTGATCAAGCAAATTTTCTTGATAAGCTAGAGGAAAAAGACTACCAACTCTCAAAGGTTCTAGTAGATTTGTAGGCTTGCATTCTCCACTATTGGAGAGACAGGCCTGTGTGTGTGTGTGCCCCTACTTATGTACAGGGGCATGATGCGGTTGTCACTTAAGATTCCTCTTGTAAGTCATGTTGTCAACAAAAAGCCAAGTAATATTTTATGGATTCCTACACTGCACATGGCATCAATTGTATATTACAGATATTTTTTGTGTGTAACATGTAGTATTACCATCATCAATATACTACATCTTAAACTACAAATTACTATTTTCCCCATACTAGAAAATCACAGCAACTTACATTGACATTTCCATCACTGAAAATTACTTCTCTGTTACTGAACTTTTTTTGTACTATGCAGAAAGTCTGTATTAGAGCACTTACTGATTACTGTATGGGCATAATACAGTGGTTTTACACAGATCACGGGCTTAGGTGTCAAAAATCCATGGCAATAATAAGCAATTTAATTGAGGTAATTAATATGCTAACTACTTAATGACCTTATTTATGGTTTAGGAAGTGCACAGGGGTAAGTTCTGTAAATACACTTAAGTATTACCAAAGTTGAAAGTAAAAGCTGGCTGTTAACAGAATGGTGTTGACAATGACCTTTATATCTTTAAGATAATTTGCAAAACAATGAACCTTTTTTTCAGAAGAGTATCCTTAATTATTATAATAGTACCAATTATTTCACTAGGACACCTATTTTACAAGAAAATTTGTATTTTATTCAGAATTCCTTTATCAAAGATTCATTCATCAGTATAAAGGTATTCTACCCAAAACAAAACAATCTTATTGAGCAATATTGACACCAGTTGTTTCACATTTGCACTTACCTTAAAGATGTAAAACTTAAAAGCTTAATTTTAAAGAAAGAAAAGAGCATCAAAATAGTCAGACCTGTCATCTTTAATAGCTTTACAGTTTAAGTGAGTAAGATAAACTACTTACTCATTCACTAAGTCATTTCTAATCATAATTTCTGTATGTGTTTGGCCTTTGCAATTTAGAATGACAGCAATACAGCCTGTCCAGAAATAATTGCTAT
The DNA here is from genome assembly GCF_963210335.1 of Falco punctatus. Lineage (NCBI taxonomy): Eukaryota > Metazoa > Chordata > Aves > Falconiformes > Falconidae > Falco > Falco punctatus. Next base: position 9,314,256 of record NC_137594.1, read on the forward strand.
AAATATGCCAGATGTTGTAAAAACTTGGATGTATTCATTGTAAGGAGAAATTAAGCAAATACCATAGGAATGCAGAAGTGCACAATTTAATGGTGTAATCTGTATTTCTGGCATTATAGGTCAAAGAAATATAATAAAAATACAGAGCATTTGCTAACAGTGTAAAAGGTTGTTTCTCTTTACAATTTTTGCTAATGTCTCAACTCCAACAGAACTAGGCTTGGCTGTAAAGTTGAAAGCTTGCTCAAAGGGCAGTAGCCCATGGAAAAAAATAAAACTTTTCCGTCTGTGTGCACATTTACATGCGTGTGTGGGTGGCAGTAGTTACACTGTCCTATTTTTACTACTTATTATAGCTAAGAGCACATCTGTTAAGCAGGGGGAAAAAACCCAAAACACTCCACAGTCCTTCAGGTATCTCTTTGGTACCAAGCAGGTTCAAGTCAGAGAAATCTGAATAAATTCAATTGCCGTCTGAATTCAAGCACTGTGACCTCAAGTGAAAACTACAGACACATGCGAGTTGAGTGTTGAACTTAACTCTGTTTTCCCTATAAGCTTTGGCACACAAAAAAAAAAAACCCAAGAACACATGAAAAGCAATGGAATGCACCAAATATATTGTAACTATTCAAAACTTCTAATGAAGAGGTAAGTTTTACAAGGAATACTGCCATAAACAAATTTCACTAAGTTAAAATAGGTTGAGTACAGAGAACATACTATCTTGGCATGTCACTGTAAATTCTAAGATACCAATAGCATGCTGACTAGCTACTGTGTTATTGGCAATTACCTTCTATTGTTTAAAGATAAGAAATGGCCAATAGCATGAGTATCAGCTATACATCATTAAACAGCTTGTGGGAGTTCTGCTTTACCTCAAATAATAAACGACTCCTGAACCAATGGAATCAGTTTTGCTTCTCTTCAGTTATTACACAAATTACCACCAGCCTTACAAACATTGATGCTCAAATATTAGTCTGCTACTGTTGCATGTGTAAAGCTAAGGATCACAGCCTGAAACAATTAAATTACTATCGACAGGATATCGTTGGCTCAAGTCAGACAATACAACTACTACATATATTTGCATTCCATGGTTTATTTTAAAGAAAGGCTTTCACTGTAATTATGGTATGCTTCCAAACCAGTCTGGTTCAGTTGTTACAATGTTATTTTTTTGGAATACCAGTATGTATTTGTAACTGATGTTGACCTGCATCTACATTTGATCACTCAAAGTGTACCAAGAAAGTCCTGATTTGAACATAAATACATCCAAACCCACACTATACAAAACCAAACCAAACCAAACCAAACCAAAAAACCCCAAATCATCAATAATGAGGTGTTCTTCAAAAGCCTTTAGTCTCCCTAACTTAGCTTGTGGTACAACACACATTTTTTTTCACATAACCTGTAATCTGTCTCTACTGATATCCACATATTTGGATAAAGTACTAATGGTTTCTCTGAGATGTTCAGACAACTAACTTTTCAGTCCTGACACGCCCCTTTCCTTTGTAGTACCATTTGTTCATGACAGCAATCTGATCAACTCCTGCCACTTTTGCAGGAACAACCCAAGGGTAATGAATCTCAGGCAGTTAACCTTGAAAGATCATAAACACTGAATTAAAATGTTTATTTTATCTAGGTCTATTAATACTCTTCATAATGTTACTAGATTACAATAGGTAAGCTTAATGTGATAATTAATTATCACAAGATACCAAGCACAGACTGTTTTACTAATAACAAAGGTTGATTCCTAAAATAATTTTCTGTTCATAAATGCATTTAAAATAAGTCATCTTTTACCTTTACGAAAAATATCTGAGAGTGAACACTGTAGAGAAGCTTGCTAAAGAATGACTGTGTTGAAACTGATATAGATTCTACTGTTGCTACTTGAAAGTTAGTATCACACTGTTTATCAGTATTAGTGAACTCTCTCAAACCACCAGTGAATTAGGTGCTTCTAATACAAGGAAAGGGATAAAAGCTGACAACTCCATTGTTTGGAGCAGAGAAATAAGATACTACATTAATAATTGAGCTACAAATAAAACATCACACATGAATCAGGTATTTGCTTTTTTAAAAATTCTTTGATCAAGTCTTCCACTTTTTACCTTACTGTTATTTTATGAAATAATCACAGTCTTTAGCTTTTCATCCTTTATAACTCTACACAAAATTCAGAAATTGAGAGTAACACTAATTGAACAGAGAGAATGAGTTTCTTGAATTGCAAAAGTATACATAATTACAAATGGTATTTATTGTAAAGCACCATTGAATCAACTGATTTTTAGTACCGTGTTTCCTACTACCTGCTTAATTTCTAAGCAAGGAAGAAAGTGTATATACTTTCACAAAGCACCTGGCAATTTATCCAAACTCTTGTCTGACAGACAGGACTGGTATGTAAACATCAAACTGAAGACATTCTTGCTACAGAAACTTGACAAGATATTATTAACATACTGGCAAACAAATGAAAGGTCAGCTATCGATTTGTGAGGACATTTGGGAAGATGGTATTATGGAAAAAAGAAGATTAAGTGGTTAGATATCTGGGAACATCAACAATCACATGTTAACTTTCCCTTAAAAACACAAACATGACAGCTATCTAACTGGGTCTCAAATGCAGTGGAATGAGGGGAAAAAGTACAGGGAAAGCCATACTTGAGGACAAGGGAGAATGAAGATTCAAAATCTGGGAAGGCTGCCTTAACTCAAGAGAAAATATTCACAAGCACATGTCATGAGAAGGACTTACTCTGCTAGGGATTCACAAGATACTGCTAAGGAAAAAATGTTTCTTCTCTAAAGGGAAGGATACACAGCATAACAGATCTCAGATCTAAAGATGTTATAAAGGATTCTTAGGTTCAATCACTTGTCAGTGTGGAAAACATAAGTTTATATTGTTTTAAAAAATATGTTATCCTACAAGTGACTTTACTCAGGCATTAATTAATTGATTCAATGACTGATTACAGGAATCAGCCTCTTCACAAAAAGTATATGCAAAAATATTGTAGAAAACTTGCTTCAGCCTTTTAAAACTTATTTCTAATTTTACTTTTCAGCTGTAACATAACATCTTTAAGACTGTAGTCAAGGAGTAAGAACACATGTTTTTTGATGTTTTAGGTGAATCATGCTATGCAGTAGATGTTCTGAAGAGTCACTTTTAAGAGGATCATCAGTGTGAAAGCTCTTAATGCACAGCTTTACTCTGTCAAGATTTCTAATACCTCCAGCTAGACTGCCTGATACGCCTCAAGGTAGATCTTCCTTGTTCTCATACAATCAAACACATACAGCATCATAATGAGTGCATGAAAGACTGACATCCATAAGGTGCCCCCTGCGAAATGTTTCTCTAAAGTCTGATTATTCCAGGGCCTGAGCATAACAGTCACAGTTAATGATGTCAACTGCCACAGCATGGTACCTCAGACATTCCTTTCCAAGGTCATTTAGCAGCATTTTGTTTTTCATGTCTGTTTATTACTGCCTTTAAACATAAATGCAATTATCTGTCCAGCATGGCCAGACTTCTGAGGTTGTACAATAGAGGCCACTAAACGTGAAGTCACAATACACAGCAATCCTTATGCCTACAAACATAAATCACATTTGTTGTTCTCTCTGAAAATCAAAATATTACTTTTAACGTTATTTTATTCTTAGGTTCTACAGCCCTTACAGCAAGGTTCACTCAAACTGCATCTCCCTGAAATGAGTAATACCTAACCCCAAGAATAAGGGTTTACAGAATAGCAATTAAACAGTGGGTACCCACGAATGAGAAACTGGGGAAGTTCAAGGCCTATCAGTGATCCAAGGCTAATGTACATAAAGGCTTATAATGTGCATAAAGTACTGTTGCTCATAAATAAAACTATTTTTTAAAAGGAGGGAGAGAAATGGAAGTTCACAGTAAACAAAGTTAAGAAAGGGCAACTGAAGTAATGGATAACTGAAATAGCTTTAGTGAGAAAAGAGCAGTGGAACTTGACAGCACACTGAAGATTAATGTGTTTTAGACAAATGTTTTGTGTCTCGTTAAGAGCAAATGCAGGTTTCCCCACACCAAAGTATCAAGGAAAGACCTGATTTTCCACAAAGCAGAGTCCTACATGTCCTTAGAAGTAGACAGCTGGGGGGTTCGGGAGGAGAAGTGGACTTCCTTTTGTTTTGCTTTATTGTTATTCGTGTTACATTCCTGTGTCATTTTCATTTAAGGTCTTCAAATACGTATTGTGAATACAAACTTCCTGGTCATTTGCCTATCTAGCAAGACCTCTTCTTTCAAAGATTTATGCTGACTGTCTTGTAAGAGTCATCTGAATGTCCTCAGAAAATATACAAGCTAAGGTATATTTCTTTTTAAAAGAACTGTAGCTCATTTCTCTTTTAAGTCCTATTTCTGCATATTGAAGTGTTCCAGAGTAAAATGCATCCCAGACAAATAATAAGAGCCAAGAGTTTCAATCAGCACTAAATAAATGTTTAACAGCACGTGTACTTGTTGTCCCTGGGGCTTTCAGTAAAGAGTACAAGTGAAATATGTAACAGCTAAACCAGCAGAAATTTCAAAATACTTCTGAACCTGGGAAAAAAAAAAAAAAAAAAAAAGATAAAGCACAGATAAAGTCCCACAAAAGAGCTTTAAGCTGTTTTGTTCAAACCATGGGAAGTCATCAAGATGAAGAAAGAAGTATGTAATATCCTGAATGCAGAATCTCACTAATTGGCTTATACATGTCAGAACAGCATGGAAAAAAAACAGCACAGAAACCAGTGTTTCAACTCCCACACGTGTTCTTACACTCAATGAAAAAAATGAGGAAGTCTGTAGTCATGTTGTTACTGTGCATGTTTGAGAAAAAAATTGTGACAGACATTACTACCATCTAACCAAACTGAAAAAATAGTGAAGTCAGAGGTTATGTTTGCTCTCACTGGTAGCACAGCAAGGTCATTATAGAAAGCAGCATCAAAGCATTTGCTTTGCTATTACTTTGACAATGTTTTCCTTGATACTACCCTTTACAAGAACAGTTCTTTTAATTTTTAAGCACCCACTGCTCAGTTTATGCTCACTTTCAGCCTCTTTCTTTCCTTACGATACTTTTTGGAAAAGATTTCCTTTTTCACTTTTGAGAGTCGCAGAAGACCATAATCTGCCATCATGCCTAGTTATGTGTCAGATTGCATTGACTAACTGTGTGAATTCAGATCCACTGTGATAAGGAAAATCCTCAGGAAAGGATAACCAAAAGGCTTCTAAACACTTGGTTTAGAAGATGGTGTGACAAGTTTAACTTTTTTTTACTTTTTTTTTTTCCCCCTTTCTTATATGATTCCTACCCCTTCTCCTCTTTAGGCATTAGGCTCTTTGTTATTTAAAACCTGGTTTTGATGCTTCATGTAGCGTGAGTCCAAGTTTTCTCAGAAACTGCAGATCCAAGACTACAAGAAGGTATGCAATGCCATGCAAAATAAAAATGGTATGCAAAGTTAAGACTGTTACGATAGGAAGAGTTAGCAGCTTAAGGATTCAAAGGGAAAACACAAAAAAAGCTAGAAAATATTAGGGGGAATGTGCTGGATGTGAGGAAAACAACACCCATTATGTGCAATAACCATTATTTAAACTTTGAAATTGCATATTTCCATCTTAGAGAGCCTTTCCAACCATGAACGAAGGTGCCTGAACAGTGACTGAAAGAAAAGAAGCCTCTGTACCTCTGTTCCTTCTTACCATTCAGTCTTAAAAATAAAGGTAGAACTCTGGTTATAGGTAAATGACATTAAAGGTACTACATATCCACAGAAACACACATTCAGTTGAGTCCCTCCACCAAGGTTAGAACGTTGGAAGGGATGGCATAGCCAAATATTACGAAAAGCATGTACTGTATTGTATTGTATTGCATTAGTGTTTAGTATTTTTATAATAATGTATTAAGAGACAGGAAAAGGATTTTTTTTGTTGGTTAAAACACCAATCCAAATTAAAACCAATAATTTTGTAATATTACTTCTGACAGAGATACATTAAAAGCCTAAAAGTAGAATTACTTCCCCTACAAATCCTCAAGCTGCTTGTAATTTATAAGCCACAGTCCATGAAAGAATGTGGAACGTGAGTAAAGTCAATATTAATTAATATTTTTGTAATTACTGAAATATTTAACATGTTAGTGCATATAAAATATGGTATATTCTGAGCACACACGAACTTTTAATGTCCTATGTTCAACCATATGGAAGCCCATCACTGTTCACCAGAGGCAACTAGTCTTGTGTTACTGAAGTGCCATCTCCATCAAAACTTCACACCTTCTCTGAAAACGGAGGTTCTCTTTCTTCCATGAAAAGCACCATACCCAACATCACAACCTACTGGAAACGCGAGATGTAAACTAGGACAGAAAGCAAGACAGACCTGCAAAGCACAGAGGCAGAGATCACCAGCTAAAAACAGAGCTACTGCCACTGCCCACATTGTAGGCTGACTAACTGAACTACCTAACTGAATTAGAACATAGTCAAGGTAGTGAAGTTTAAGAGTGAGGAAACAAAGTAACTTAGCCTCTACGTAAGAATTTGTTTGTCATTTCTTTTTAATCTATATTTTTAAAATAGGCTACTTTAACATCTGTCTACACCTGCAGACTGCAATGTCACTCACTTTGTTTTAGGCACTGTCAAAATATATTTCTTGTACCATGAATATTCCAGCAAAAGATACAAACATATAGTAGTAAAAAAAAAAAAAAAAAAAAGTTACACAAGATTTTGTACAAACTATAGAGAAAAGGGATCTAGGGGACCTCCTTCTAGGGATATCACAGAACTGGCAAGTTTTTCTATACTAGCGAGGTGGTTTAGTTTGGATATTCCTACCTCAGCATTTCTGAGAACAGATGGCAAGAGAAAACAGTATTTTGTCTGTTAGTCCAGCAAAATAATTGAAATCTGATGTGCAAAGAGAGTAAGAGAATCACCAGGTGATAGTTACAGACTAACAATTTGGAAAGCCTAACATACCTAATCAATTAGTGCAAGTATAGAGGAATCAGTAAATGAAGAACAACAAAGAAATTAAAAAGTGTCCTTACTCCCCTCGGCACTGAGGGGAAACTATCATTGTTAATATAAAAATAGGTATTCATACAAAAAAAAAAAAAAAAAAAAAGGTGATTTAAAAGAGTAAAATTAAATTGAGGTAAAGAAATTCTGTGAAGTTTCTAAGTATTGAACAGTAAATGCTATGATCCTTAGTCACTAAAACATGTAATACTCTTCCTTCTGAAGCTGTATTTTGCATTACATGTGAAGTTTGCCAGGAAAAAAAAATATTATCTTGCATTAAATACAAACAAAGCATTGTCAAATATATATCAATATGTATACATGTATATTTTTAATTACATATCCAGGTGTGCATTTAGTTGTAGGAACACATACAAAAAACAAAAAACATCCCTGGGTTGGGTTTATTTACAAATTGCAAATTAAGAAACCAAGGCCAGAAAGCCAAAAAGAAACTTACCTTGAATGAATTACTAACACATAAGACTAACTGAACTACGCTACTTTAATGAATTAAGGTAACTGTGGTTACGTACAAGTAGATAATCTATAATCCTAGGATCATTGTTATCTAATTCTCTTATCATATATTAATGAAGGTGAGAATAAGAGGAAGAATATTGTATATTACCCTCTATTTTAAAGACATATTTCACTTCCATTAATGGAACATAAAAAGCAATTAACCTTGTAGTACATTAACAAAGTATTGCATTTGAAGCATCTAAACTAAGTAATAAAGACAGTTTTCAACATCAGTGAAGTCAGGCTATGTTCTTCAATAGTACTTGTAAGGCTAATTTTAAACAATGACTATGATGATATTAAAATTGAGAGAAGGTCAATAAAGAGAAAAAAATATAGTCAATAGGTATAGCTAACAAGTGTCCATGTAGATTAGTGCAGGGAATAAAAGGTGCATTTAATAAACAAATAAATACTAAGTGCATTTAAAGGTCTTGTTAAAGGAGATTGTATTTTAAGAAAAAAAAAAAATAATCTTCTATCAAGCATCCATCTACCTTTCATTGTATAAGGAACAACCAAGCTAGAAATTTTATTTTTGTAAATATATTTGTATGAACTAGTACAGCATTAAATGTTTAACTTGACCTTTTTTCTTGTGCAGTCTGTATTACCATTAATAATTTTACTTATGATGAACCTCAGTCCTAAATAAGTGTCAAAAAGAAATTTAACAATACATATTTTATTGCCCTAAGCCCTTATTTCTGAATTATTTGCTGGGATTTTTTTTTGTTTCTTTGTTTGTTTTAATCAATATCCAACTGCTGGGAGGGGGTCAGGGAGTGCTGGGGAGGAAGGCTTAAATACCTTGTAATAGCTGTTCTAACAAAATAGTTCACAACACCCCTATAAAGGAAAACAAGTCCGAGTGGCATACAGATGAATGATTCTTTGGAATTCCTTTAACTGAGGCAACCTTCATGAGGATCCATTTTAGCACAAGAAATCAAAACGGTTAATATTACTAGAAGTTAGACACAGAAATAGTCCAAAGGTACTCTTCTTATTTCTTCTCCAAATTCTGCTTTGATGAAAACAAGTATTTTGATTTTTCAGTTTAAAAAATGTTACTCCCATTATTTGGTTTCTGATATAAATCCATTGTTACAGTTATTTCAAAATGTCTGCTTAGAGGGACAAATCTGGCAAAATAATAAATCTTTAATTCACCTCGTTCACCTAACTAGCTACCAACATTGAGTAAAACATTCAGTCCTATGAGTTCTTTAAATGCAGTGCCAAGATCATATTCTAGGATCTCATGCAGGAGATCACTAGAACATTAACTGGACAGAACTTACTATGCCTACCCTCAGGCAGGACAAAGAATAAAACACAATTTTCTTGTGTTTCCAGTGTTGCTTTGTGTCATGACTGATGCTTTCACGATTTGTCTAGTTCAATAAGTACAATAGTTACTGCTCCATTGCATCAACTGTAGTATGGTACACTTTTATAGTATGTTGGTACTATATAGTTTAGCAGACAGAAATTTCTTAGGAATTTGCAACTTCTTTCTCAGCTTGCCAAAGCACATATCAAAGAGGCTGCAGAGAATCTCTCTCCTTTTGAGGTTTGCACTGAGTATCCAAAATAACATATTAAAATTAATTCCCTTATTTCATCACAGTTATGGAATTTTGCACAACCATTCTACAGTGGCATTAAAACGGCACTTCCATTGACATCATAACCACTCAGGCGATTGCACTGACATTGTAATGACTCCTCTGGGGCTGTTACCACATCGATGGAAGTATGAGAGACACTTCATTGACACTGTAAGAGCTCCAGTGCCTGGAACGTGATGGTAATGGCACCTCTGGGGCTGTTACCATGTCAGTGGAAATATATATGAGACACTTCCATTGATATTATAAAAGCGCTTATGTCAGTATCATAAGCAAAACCCCAGAAATTTGGCAATAAAAAATGAAATTATCAAGCTAAACAAAAAAGGTTAAAGTGCTCTAGGAAAAGAGAAATTTTCAGGAGACTTGTGTGTTTGTTTCAGCTTCACTGAAACATACTTATACATACATACACTACCAAAACCCAACAAATAAACACCCATCTCCTCCCAGATAAGACATCAGCAGGCACAGATGAAAAGAGTGCCTAAAACTGCTCACCATCTTTAAAACAATAATGAAGGTACTGGCCCTTTATTGGTACCTGTAATAAACTGTCTTCAAGACACTTCTGTAGCAAGTAATTAATTAATAGTTAATACTTTGTGACTTCTCAAGAAAAGTAGAAGATTGTTGGGAGTCAAGTAATTTCATTCTGTGGGTTTTTCATAATTTACTTGAACTGCTTGGTGAGTACTTGTTACAAAAACCTACATTCTATAGCCCTAACACTTCAAATAATAATATTAAGGGAAAAATTGTTAATATAATGAATTGATTATCCAAGCTCACAAACTAATTATCAATCTGTATGCAATTTGTTAAACCAAGTTAACAAATTAAATTAGTTTTCACCAGTTTTATGTAACTAATAACATCTGAGAATTATACCATTAGAAACCAGGAATGAGGGACTTTTTGTTTGTTTGTTTTTTTGAACATCCATTTCAAATTTTCTCATTACGTCCACTTTATGGACTCATTTTTTCCATTAAGAAAATCCCCTTCAACAGATTCACCAAGGGCTACTTTTGTAGTTGATACAAGATTGCGAGGATCACAGATCTAGTGCTGAGGGTCTGCGTTTTACAACCTAGAAGACTGACAGGAAAAATTCAGGAAAACTCACAACAGGCAACAAACACAAGCCAATGCTGAGCTAGAACAGTAAGAGCAACACTCTAGTAATTAAAAACAATAGAAGGTTATAGCATGTGTACATTGGTATGATGCTATATTTAGAAACAAAACTCCCCACATGTACCAAGCTGGGGGAGAGTAGGGTAAGGACTGCAGAAAGCTGAGAAATAAACCCATCAAGACAGATTTGCACCTGAAAGAGAAGGTCAGGAAAGAAAGGGGGTGGGGAACGATGACATGCAAACAACAAAAAAATCCAATAAAGGAATTAGCAGCAAAGATCAGATTAGAAGCCTATCAAGTCAAGTCCTTGCTCTTATCAACAAGCTTCACTTTCGGTACAGGTGGGGTCAAGATGACTCAGGAAAAAAAAAACTTTAAAGAAGGAAAATCAATTTGTAGTTTCTGAAAATAGGGACTGTTTGAGATACTGAACATGTTTATTTATCTGAAACTCATTAGGTACAACAATCCAGATATTGAGTAAATATCATGATAGCTAAAAGGAAAAAAGAATCCAAAGTTTCTAAACAGGTGTAGGAAAAACAACAACATAAGGAAAAAAAAAATAAGCATTTCCCAACAACTAAAGTCCATGTGGAAAAGAAAGGACTGCTGCTGATCAATTTCATCTATCCTTAATGCACAGTTATAGACAGAGACCAAAAAAGAAAAAATACAATTTGTATATTTTCAGTAACTCAGTAACAATTATTTTACTGTAGCCTCTATTTCTGATGAGACAGAGGTATTAAGTGTTTACACTGACCACATCTGGACTAAGTGAAAAGCTGCTGAAAACCACACCACCAATTCAGTAAAGCCATTGCAAGCACTTAGGTTCAGTGAAGAATTTGAACATATGCTCAGCTTTAACAGCCCTTAAACTTGACAGAAACTAACATCACTCCAGTAGATAACAAAAGCCAAAAAACAAGTTCCCTGACAGAAATGGACAAGTAGCTTTATCTGCAACAAACTTCAACTTCAGTGCGTCAAGGCTGAGTTTTAACACTTGCCCAATATGTACGGACACACAGGTTATTTCAGCGCAGAAACTAATAAAGTCAGCTTTAAAACATACAATCAACTAAAAAATACAGCAGGAATTATCTCTGAAAAGTGTATCCTTACATTCATATAAATATCAGCATAAGATTCCTTCTAAGCATAACCTTTGCAACACCGAGAGCCCTCCAGCCGCACTCCATGGGCAGTCAGTCAGGAAAGGCCACGGGACTCCACAGAAATATTTATCCAAGGGAATAAGAACCAGTGTGCATGAAATGGTCTGAGAACACAGTGTTACAGGGGCAGAGGCTGAGGCAGGGCAGGCTCTGCCACAGTCAGACCTCCCCAGTGGAATTAGCTAAAATAAATATCCCTCCTCCAACCCCCCAAAAAATCACAAGCAAACAAACAAAGAAAACCCAAACCTAGTCACCATACCGTTAGCAATGAAGAAGCAAGGCAAGGTGGCACTTTCCTTCGGACTGCAGGTTCCCATCATTTTCCAGAGTGAAGCTGCCCCTGCTGCCTCCACAGCCTTTGGCCGACACTGCTGCTGAGCGCAGCTCCCCTCAGCACCATACTTCCCGCCTCTGGCGCAGCAGCTGAGGGGAGCCAGGCACTAGAGGCGGGAAACGCGGTGCTGAGGGGGGCCACGCGCCAGAGGCGGGAAACACGGTGCTGAGGGGGGCCACGCGCCAGAGGCGGGAAACACGGTGCTAAGGGGGGCCACGCGCCAGAGGCGGGAAACTCGGTGCTGAGGGGGGCCACGCGCCAGAGGCGGGAAACTCGGTGCTGAGGGCGGCCACGCACCAGAGGCAGGACGTGTGGTGCTGAGAGGAGGCCGCGCACCAGCACACAGCTTCTGGAGACTTCCAGCTAACGCTGTCTGAAGTAACTGCAGTGGCACTCATTCCCACCATGGGATGAGGCAATCAAGTGTTTTTCCTCCCTGTTTACTAAGCTGCTTTGAATAGCTACCAGGAAAGGAAGTAGCGTTCCCTCACACCACACAATCAGGCAGGTTTTAACACAGAGTAGCTATAGATGCCGTGGCTTTAAAGTCTCCTGTGGTGCTTTGCTGGGGGTGAGGTGCTCTGTTGGAAGGAGTTCCTGACTTACCTGAGAGAAACTGCTTCAGGTTGTGGCTCTACTGAGGAAAAGCCAGTGCTAGCAGTCCCTGGTAAGTTTGCAGTGCAGTTTGGTGGGGATGTGGTGCATTTTTCTTGTATGTGAATGTTGTGTTGCTCTTTTGTATGAGGTAGGTACTTCTTTTCCTACATCTAGTTGAAGTTTAAAGTTAGGGCCCTGATTTGCTATGTAATCTGTGCATGGGTGTGATTGGAAACCATTCAGTCAAGATTTTTGTGTTTAATAAAACTCTGGGTGTAGAATTATTACAGAGTTGGCTTTCTGGAAATAGATAAGACAGATCCCCAAATCCAAATTTTTGGCTAGAAAAGTTATATATTACCATGAAATTCTAAACCTGTTGTGGACTTGCTCTCCTTGCATATGAAATAGCATGCTTTTAAAAGCTCAGAAGCCATCTTAAAATGAGTAAATTGTCTGTACTACATCTATGAAAAAGTGGAACTTAATGGTTTAGTTATCTATTCATTAGCTACCTATATCTTTTAGGGATATTTTATTTTCAGAGAAGGTGAAATACACATTAAGCTGGAAATTTTTACCTGTGTGCAATTGTGACTGTTTATCATGCAGGAAGCACTACCTGTTTTTCTCCCCTATATGCTAAGATAAAGAATATTAAAACTTCTGAAATTTTAAATAAAAACTCTTGCTGGTATATTTCATTCATCTGTTTACTAATGGTAGAATATTTTAAAAAGCTTTATATTAATCTGCTTAGGTAGGTAGAACAAGAATTCACTGAAAACCTTTTTTACTTATTCAAAATGATAAAAACAATGATGTTATGGTTTTTATACTTTACTATATACTACATACTAATACTGAACTTTCTTTTAGAGTTTGGAGCTTTGTGTTAGGCTTAGATGGCACCACTAGTGTCCTGTTAATTCAGGGCAGCTCCTTTCTGCTCCTGCTGCAATTCTTTCATGACTGTGTCTATTAATGTATGTATACATTATTTTCAGGCACAAAACAAGCTTGTACACAGTAGGTTAAGCAAGAAAATGATGCAAACATTAGCACGTTTATAACTGTCATTCCTTTATTTACCATGCAGTGATGAAGACATGTAATCTCTACAGCAAAAGTCTGTGAGTCTCTGCCAGCTGGCTGTCTGCCTTAACTTAAGGGAATAGTAATAAATGAAGCCCAAGCAAATGGCCACCATCTGGGTAAAGCTCAAGTGAGCTTGTTTGGACAAGGCTCCAGGGTCATGTAAATGAAATGGACTTTAATGTTAAGATGCATCTGTGAACATACAATTCCTCCTTATGTGAAATCTGGCTTGATTCAGTGCAGGTGCAGAAAGTTGGCAGTATTTATAAACTAGATATGATTTAGATTTTTTAAAGATGCACATTCCTTACATGTACAAACAGCCATCTGATGCCCATCTTTCAAAGCAGCCTTGAAAACAGAACAACACTATTAAAAATAAGTAAAAAGGAAAAGGGCATGAAGCAGCCATGTAAGTAACACCTTCTCCTGGGCTTATTCATACATGTTGATTATTATTTTTTTCAATACAAAATAATACCAATGCTTTCCTACATTTAAGTATTTGTACATTTGTTAAGACTAAGATTTTTGAATGCAAACCAAAAATGTTGTGCGTGGAGTTCTCAGGTTAGAAGCACGTATATCTTTAGCAGCTACAATGTAACATATCATTATAGGTCTCATATTTTGAAGTCCCTGATTTAGTTGAATTCAGATTCAGTTTTTCTGCTTCTGATTGCTGAAATTTCTTTTTCTTACATAATATTTTAACCTTTCTTAAGGTATTCATATTCTGACAAGATAGGAGGCTTTGTATTTTTGGATCTCATTAAGTAAAAGACCTATCTGGCTTTGAAAAGATAGTTGATTATTGTTGAAGTTAATATAATGCATGACTCCTGGTGTTCAGTTACTTTTTTTTTTTTTACCTTACTTCGGTCTGTGCTTGATGGTAAATGTTCTTTTGGAAGAACTGTTTTGAACATCTGTGTGTCACTTGTAACATTAGGAATTTTACCTGCCTCTTCAGCTGTAGTTCTGGGTCACTGGATGATCTTTCTGTTGCTTGACTGACCAAATTTTTTTCATACAAAATCATTAGGCCTGGTGTAATTCTTCAGTAGTATAAATATTTTTCACTTGTAATTTTGACTGTATGCATATATATGTTGCATGTCCAAGTGCTGCATATTTCGGAATCTTCTCCCCACAAACCTGCTTCTGTGTGATGTTGCTGTTGAAAATACATGAACCTACACACAGTAAAGACCATTTTAAGTTAATGTTATCAATTATGGATGATTAAAGTATTACTGGCCTTTTTAAAAATATGGAAGAACTTAAATTCCTAGCCCACAGCTTCATATTAAGACATCTTTGACAGATTCTGACAGTACAGTGGCACCATGTTCGGCATTGCTATTTCCAGTCCCTTCTGGTAACTGGTATATTCCCTACGCCTGATGGATTTCCATTTATGCTTTTTCCTTATTTGTACAGGAACTTATACCTGCATTGGAACTTATTCTTGTATGTATGTCCAGGAAGAAAAGAGGATACTTTGCTTCTGCCAAATACAATTAAGTTTTCTAGCACCATACAGTTACTGAATAGTGTCTCAGCTGGACTTGCAATGTATTCACCCTTTACATTAACAAAACTGAGACATAAGCAAGGACTCTTGTGGCTCGTAAACAGCAACTCCTCCAGCTGAAATAAAGGGATCATCCTTTTCATTGAGCCAGTGGGAGCTGTGCTAAGCTTCTCAGCTGGAAGTCACTCTTTGCATCTTGCAAGAGACTGATTTTAAATCATTCCTTTGAGGGCAGCTGGGGTGGAGAATTTGTCTGGGAATTAAGCAGATGCCCCTCAAAACTATGCACTTCCTTTTAAAATCCAGTTACCATAACAACTGTACAGTACTTTTGCTCTCAGACAAAGCACTTTTTTTTTGTATTAGGAAGCTTGCACTCCAGGAGAGAAGCTGATTTACTTTCCCTGAGGAAATGCGCCATATGACTTGCAAAATATCAGGGAGTGAAGAATACAAACTGGAGCTATAAAACCGCATGAGAAATAAAATAGCTTATAGAATCTCAGAGTTCTTAACTTTTTTTTTTTTTTTCCTTCTAATAAATGGGAAGATTAAGTCAAACTACCATTAACATTATAGAGGCAGTCATCAATAAGATAGAGTATTATGGCAATGGCTCTGGTAGATTATAAATTATGAAAGGTTGAATGCCAGACCGTGGTACCCTCAGGCATATGTAAATAGTCATCGCTATGAAACCTACAGGTGCTACATTTATATCCTCTACTAAGATACTGTTGTATGGTGCTGATTGGTAAATACAATATAATAATGATCAGTGTAGCTCATGCTGAGCCAGTGAAATCTATTTGCAATAATTTAAGGATCAGATTCCTATTGCCCACTGGTAATGGAAATAATTGCAATTTTATACCTTCATCTGCATTAGTGTTATTCCATTTCTACACATTAAAATTATTCCCCCTTCCTTGTTGTAGTATGGCACATCCACTAGTGTATGTGTGATCGGTTACTGGATTAATCTCATAGAGAACTTTCCAGTAGTTATAATGGCAATATCATAGTGCCACCATGCTATTGTACAGTGAACACACTTTGTCATCATAATATAATTCCAAGTTGTCATAAGCATACTTTGCCAGTTTTAATGTCAGAGAGGAAAAAAAATTCGGTCTGAAAAGTTTTTGTATTGGGAGAAAAAAAAGAAAGCTGTTGCTGAATACTATCTTTAAAAAAAATATTAACCCATCCAATAACTTCCTTACTTTATTTATCCTTAAATGTGCTGTAGGGTGGTAAAATTGAGTCCTTGAGCTGAGGGTATTTAATGATACTATTAAAGCCAAAGTAAACCTACTGAAAGTCAGTCAGTCATTTTTTCTGTCACCCAGCTGGTGAAGAGTTCAGTGCTACCAAAGCAGGCATTGTTATCATATGCATTGTTATTGCCTAAATGAATCACATTTGGATCAAGCAGGAGACAGCAGACCTTCCACTTACCCAAGTTGTAGATTTGTAAAGTTGTAGAACAAGGAATTAAGTATTTTTGTGTTTTTATGTAGTGATTGCAATTTACCGACAGGTGTTTCTATTACATATTTGTGATGCAGTGTTGGTATTTTTGTAAAATTTTAATATTTTTGTAGTTTAGGGATAGAATTAAATGCTTAAGTGTCCTATAATAATTGAAAGGTACTGACTTTTCAGTGCCAATTACATTATGACAGTTAGAAATGGAACATGCTAGCTGCTTTTCATTCATGAGGAAACCATGTCAAGGAACCTGAATATACATCTTGTAGACTAGATGAATACTTTTATTGGTTTGTGTTTACTTTCTCCTACTAACAAAGATAGTCCTTAAGTGTTGTAACGTAACTTATTTTTAAAAAATATCCATAAAGTGTCGTTCTTGCGCGCCAGTGTGTGTTCTTAAATACTCACATGAATGCAACTTCCACAATACTTATAAAAATATCATGTAGCTGTATGTCTAGAATGGAAAAACTACTTTTGGCAGTTACACCAGGCAGGAGTAACTACATTATCATGGTATGATTATGTTATTATTAAAAGTTTATAGGAAAACTATATATATAACTCATAGTAACTCTTATTCCTAACAGCCATTTTATTAGTGTTTAGAATGTTCTGGACCGTTATGCTTGGGGAAAAAAAAAGTATCCAACATCATCTGGGGACATCAGAAAATCCTTTTATGCTACTATGTAAGTAAGCAGATAATTAAACTATTTGAAAATCACAGAAAGATTTCTGAGAATGAAAATAAATTTTCATTTTAAAATGTTGCATGAGAATTTCCTACATCACTGTTTTTACAAAAAGTTGCTCTAATTCATGTTAGACTGAATTATTCTGGGAAATCTAGAATGCCCCTTAATCTTGATGTGTGGGGCTTAATGCAGTTTTAGGTGCTTGAAAGCTAAATTATGGCATTGTCCCATTTTTATGATACCTGGTTGCAAAGTAAAATGCAAAACTCTACAATAGCTGTACTTCTGGGTTCCTTACACATATGTAGAGTATAAATCTCAATTGGCATACAGAGGCCCTGATGGTTATTGTTTAGTCTGAGCAGTTAGAATACTTACTTAGAAAGAGGGAAGAAGACCAGGATCTAATTACCTGCTCAGGGCCTCCCCACTTAGAGCCCGAGTTTCATAGTCTGAAGTTTTGATTTTGAAGAGCAAATCTATCCAAATACGAACATAGGCATAGCTCCAGGTTCAGCAACTTGAAGTACATAGCAGCTTAAAGTACTTCTTTTATGACACTGTTTTCTTTCATTTCACTAATGATGACAGTAAACTGAGCTTTTCAATTAAGACTTTGGAGCTTAAACTCTGCATAACTCAATTTTTAGGCAGATCTAAAAGCCTCACTGGATTGTACTTATTAGCCTGGATAAAAACTTTGTAGCAGTCATTTTTAAAATTTCATCTGTTTATAGTCAGCATAACTTGGTTTAATCTTGAGTAGACTTACTGGGTTTTAAGATACTGGAAGTATTTGTGTTTTGTATATTGTATTAAAAGATGAAGTAAAACAGTTAATGATACTGTCCTGCAGACAGAGACGTACCTGAGATGCAGATACTATTGCTTTTTTAAAGCTTATTACTGCCTACTTGTTGAAAATTACTTGGTACTTCAGATTATTTTCTTTCATTATTGCTAATAGGATTTACATTTAGTCAACTATTTTCTTTATTAGGGGAATTTTGGGTGTTTAATGTAAAATTAAAAAATAAAAAAGTTAAAAAGATTTTTAGCTCTGTTGTTTATAATAATACAGCAATTTAAGTTATGTAATCTTGATCTTCTTTAGACCATTGATAAGAAGATAATGAACCTTTGCTAGGAGTTGACACAATTGGCTGTGAGCAACTGAGAGTTACAAAGAGAAATATGTAAGTCTGGACTAGAGTTAACTTTTCTGGCACTTGTTGATTCATTTATACTTCAATGAAACATTGGAAAGGGATATATTTTTCTACTTGAAAATACAGTCTTCAGTGAATTGATGTTTTAGTGAATTCGTGTAAGGAAATTCCTCAGCATCTTTTCTATAGAGCCCATGTTACCAGTAGGTGAGATCCATGCTGTTAGAAACATGATACTTTATTTCAAGTGCAACACTGAAGGACAACTTATGTTCCTACTTTACACTAATTCTTTCTATTATGAACAGCATAGAGTAGGAGTCTTGGGCCAGGCACTACTAAGCAAAGAGTAATGTGTGGTTCCTGGAGCAGCAAAAACAATGTAGATGCTACAAACAATGTGCTTTCTCAAAGATGTATGTTATTTTACTTTCACTAGAGGAACTTTACTGCTAAAAGGAGAGACATGTGAAGACATGAGGGACGTTAAAAGAAAAGCACTTTTAGAGCATAGTCAGAGGAAAGATTGTTAGGCAAAAAGAAATGGAAGAAGCAGAGAAACTGAAGTAAATGGCCAGTTAGTTTAGAGGAGGGAAAGTCAGGGTAAAACTTTGCATGTGGAAGAAGGAAGGGAAGATAGGAAGTACCAGGATGTCTAAATTTTCTTCCTGTTATTGTTCATACTGCCTGTAATTGGTAATTTCTACCTATTCTTTTTGTCATGATCACACGCCCAGAAAAGGGGAGGCATTGTCTAAACTCTACTACATTAAGCACACAGTCTCCTGCCATAATTTGCTATCACAAATCATAGTGATGAAAGAATTGAACCTTACCTGTTGCCCTTACTCAGTGCAACACTGTTGATTTGCTGCCTGAGAGTTGCTCTTAGCACCTGTACCCGTTGTCATTACATCTTAATACATTGTTTAGTTTGCATTTTTTCCTAAACCCGATAACTAGCAATTCTACAGTCAATGGGTAATGAACACATAGGATTTATATAAAAAAATGAAATAATGCAGAAACACTAAAAAAAAGCATGGTCACCTACTTGTTTGAATTTAATCACATTGAAAGTGTTGGTGGCTCTACATCTGCAGGAAAAAAAATTGCTTTGAAAAAAGATTAACCAGACCATTCTACAACTTTGCTGGAAATGTTTGAGGCTGGTGTATGCCTTCCATGTGTTTACATACTTTCATATATATGGCATTGTGTTTCTAAATTTTTATGTATATAAAAATGTGTATACAGGAAAAAAACATTTTTTGTTTAATGCAAACTATTTCTTTTACGTTTAATAAAATATGTTCAATAAATTGTCTAATTGTTAGAGGGTACTTAAATCTACAAGAAATGAACTTAATTACCATTTAATTAACGCTAAACCAGATTAATAAAAATTGTATAATTAGGCAATCATTATCTCTTTACAAGTCCTGTTGCCAGTAATAGAATTGAGGATGAAGAACGCAAGAGTTAAGAGTTGATGTGCCATTTGGGAAATGTGTGGAGCCATGTAATTGACATCTCAAAATGTACCAACTACCATTGCAACAAGATCCTTATGTAATGTAAAATTCAGTGCTGTGTTAAGGTATTATGTACTTTATTTTAGCAACTGGCATAGTCACAAAGGCCCCTTGCGCTGGATAAAAACAATCTAGTTGCAGATTACTGGGACTGCTTATGGACTAAGAAAACATCTATTAAAACACTATTTCTTTTGCTCACCTACTTAAGTTACTTTCTCCACTGTTTACTTCAAAGACTAATCACTCGATGATATTCATAGAACCAGATCCTGGAACATCTGAACATACATAGTTTGAGTACCGTGCAGCTACTTATATTACTGTATTATTTATCTTTGGCTTTGGGTTTGTTTTTTTTCCCCACAAGTACTTAATTTTGAGTCAGGTATATATTGAGGAAATCCTTATAGTTTATTTGTACCTCTTTTTTTTTATTTATAAAAAGTATTTTTTTTAAGTTCAATTGGACCCCATCAGAAAACAGTGACTCTCAAGAAAATGTAGTTTAAAAAAAATGACAGTAACAAAGCTAAGAACTTCCAGAGTAAGTTTTTCTGCTGTGATTTTAGATTTCTGTTCTTTGATCAAAAGCAAATGCAGTTCGTGAAGGACTAGCTTATCAAAAGAAATATTTTCGTTCAGCTATAGTTTAATTTTGGAAAGTTGCAAATCATCAAGAGTGTTACTGTCCTCCCCAAAGTAATTTCAAAACTATTTTAAAATACACTTATGAATTTTTAGGACTAACAGGGGGTTGCATTTAATCAGAGTTGAACATATACGTTTTGCCTTAAGCTACTTTTCCAAATTTTAAATGAGTGATTAAGGACTGGAAGTGATTGCCCAGACAAATTGTGGAATCTCCATCCCTGAGGTTTCTTTAAAACTTGATTGTACAAGGCTCTGAGCAACCTGGTGTGACTTCAATGTTAACCCTGTTTTCAGGGGGAAGTCAGTTTAGATGATTTCCAGAGTTCTTCTCCAATCTATGTTTTTCAGTGATTCTGCGATTACTAAATGACACTGCTAAAACATGAAGTTTTCATAGTTTTTAGGTTTTCATGCTTTAAAATGTGCAGGGTTAAAACTGCATCTCCAGAGTTCTCACACAGTTATCAGTAAGATAGCTCACACTGAAACTAACAGTATGAATGTCATGCTGAATGCATCTTTCAGAGCAGTCTGGTTAATGAGTGAGAGTGTCTAAACGCTTGCCTCTTAATCAGGATTGCTTTTTTGTTTAAAAGTGTAGACTATGAGATTTTATTCATGATAAAACTTAATAAAGACAGATTACCTGTGCTATTAATGCACTAAAAATAGGTATATATCTTATCAATAAAAAAGAAAAAAATATTCCAAAGCCCATATCAAATAGCTGCTTCAAATCCATATTTAAATTAATTCTGGAAACAAAATAGTCTAATATTCAAACACGGCCAAGTTTCTTCATGGATCGATGCTACCCTATTTTCAATGTTTACTATTCCTCATGTAAAAGTTTATTATTTTTATATGATGTAATTATTGCACCTGAGATAATCTATTGAAAATAGTTTAAGTTTAATTTTTATGAACAATACCTCTGACGTTCTTCTGTCAGGCAGCATTGTGCCACCAGTCTTTTTCATTATCCTTGCTTTGACAGTAGGGAGTAGTTTATATACTTCCACCTATTGAACTACGATCTAAACAACTCAAGCTATAACTAACAAGGTTTTCCAGTCTGCTGCATAGACATAGCACTCCAGGTGCAGCCTCTTTCCTTTGCTGAACTTCATTATGTTTCTCTCTGCCCGGCTCTCCAGCCTGTCCAGGTCTTGCTGAAGGGCAGTGCAGCCTTCTGGCATATCAGCCACTCCTCCCAGTTCAGTATTGAAGGGTGCACTCAGTCCCTTCATCCAGGTCAATTTTTCCTCATTCTTCTCCGGTCACACTGTCTGCATAATTTCCACTTTTCTTTTGTACTCAGAGTGCTCTCCTTCACTCAGTATCCACTACAGTCTTTTCTTGACCAGGAAAAACAAGTTTCCCACAGAGCTTTCTCTTACTGACAACAAGCAGTAATCACTTTTCTAAAAAGCAAGCTATGTCAAATAGCTTTGTTTGACATAGTCTGAGCAGAATTCGACTTGCATGTATTAATTAGAAAAATAATTTGCAGCAAGAACAAATGCTGAAAGTAGCATTGACCCAGACATCTGACGACATGAGAATGCTTCACTTGCACCGATTGGAAGGTCTTTACTGGGTTACAGTAGGCTTGAGAAGGCTTCAAGTCCACATTTCTAATAAATTTAATTACCTTGAGATCAGAAGTTAAGTGCTTCTTGTGTTTGCCTCGGAAGTAATTTGCTGCTTTCACTGCATCTTTGCTAACCCATGTACCACTATTTAAATTGCCAGTCTGGTCTAAAAGAAACAAGCCTCATCAGTATGTGCACACTACGTGATCCATCACCAAAAGAGGAAATACCTGTTTATGCTTTGGGCTCCATTTGTTTAATTGATAGTTATTAAATATATTGACTCTTTTACCTAGTAAGGCTATTATACTCACATGTGCCGTTTTAACAATTCTGCCTCTGTTTTCATATTATTTTTTTGTTATAACTTTACTAGAGCCAGGGTCTTTGCCCTTTTACATTTGAACAGGAATTTTGGGACCACAACTGGGTCACTGCTTTTGACCATGAAAATAAATGATAGCTTGAAGTCTATATTTTGCAGTAATCCACCAAAATACCCAAATCAAGGCCCCTTAGAGCTGCCACAGAAAGGCAGAATTAAATGGTGACACTAGTGCAGTGTGAATGAAGACGTGTAGGCTATAAAAATGTGAAACACAAATTATACATATTTTGACAAGTTAATTAGGTTTCGTGGATTGTTACCTACTTTTAGCTGTTTTCTTGTGTATCTTCATCATTAATACCTCTGAAACGAATGAATAAAATGTTTCCTTAAGAACGCTGAGAATTGTGACCTATCATCTGTCCTGAAATATTGAAAACCTGTTGAAAAGTTTCCAGCGTTCTAATGGATTTATGAAAGTATCCTTGCTACAGCCTTGTTCTATGACAAGCACAGAAGTTTACATGCTATGAAGAAAATCATTATTCTGTATTCACATCTGTGTTTGAACAATATGCTGGCAGTAGACTATGGTATACACACTGATATATGAGATCAGACATTTTCCTTTTTGACATTTACAGTACTTTTATTTTCCTTGTAATTCCAGTTTGAAAATATCTGATGCTGCATCACCTCTTGTCTATTTAATACCAAAATGCTACCATTAATTTCTGTATAATTTGCATCTAAAACTTCATTATCCTTTTAGAGAATAATAGTGTGTGTGTGTGTAACTTTAATTTTGTGGAAAGAATCAATATTTTTCATTCTGTAAAAGCATAGTGTGAGAAGGGCAGGACCTCAATCATCACTCAACTATTATCACAAAAACATAACCTTTCTTTAAAAAAGTTTTTAAGTGCTAAGGGGTAATTTTACGTGAAATACATAGACCTATAGCTTATATAATCAGTATTAAATTAGAAATCCTACATATATTAATTATAAATGTATTTTTCAGAATTTTTTGTTCACTTTCAATTTACTGAGAGATTTGACTAAAATCTTACAAAATGTATTGGTCCACTAATAGTCTTTTCCATGCATCCCCTGATGTATTTTTGTGAGTTGACAAAGTATATGGCTAATGGACTGTGTGAGAAAATAAGCCAAGAGACAAAATGCCTGGGAAACCCAATCAAAATATGTACAAATTTTATCTGGCTTTCAAAGTACTTAGAAGTTGCATAACGATATATATTTAGAGCAAAAAAGTTCCTAACAGATTCCACTGATTTTTTTTATTATTTTTTTTTAATTTCAGGAGCAAGAGATATAGGAAAAAAAGCCCAGATATAGAAAAAAAAACTATCTAAGCTACAACAGTGTTGTATTCCTACTCTTAATATATATGTATAAATAGAATTTGAGAGAGAAAGAGAGAGAAAAGCAAAGAAACAGAATCAACAAAAAATTCTGCTTCTAAAGGTATTATTGGACATCTAGCAAAATAATGCTGGACCTAATACATTGTTTCACCAAATCATAGGGTGCTATTGACCTTATTCAACTAGTGCACTGAGAGTTTCCTTCTTGAGTCATTAAGATCCACAAGAAGAAAAGAAAAAGCATTTACATTTTACTTTAGGTAAGGAAATGACTAAAAATGACTGTGGCCTTCCATTGTAGGATACGGTAATGGTATATTACATTCTAAAAACAGTGGATTTGAAGAATTATAGTGAAGTCCAGTAGTTTTCAAACTTAAGCTGAGGCAATCTAGCAGAAAACATTTCTGCCTATGTACTGTGACTGTAGTCTTGGACCAGTTACCAGGATAATTAGCAAAGGTAACCAGTGCCTCATTCTGGTAAAGGCTGTTTCTCTTCACACTTCTCCTTTCAGTATATAACTCCTTTTTTAAAGTGGATTTTTTTTTTTTAAAAAAAAAAATCTTATTTTCCCTCTTGAAGAAGAATAGATCTTTGCAGAAGAGTCAATAAACACTTTATGTAACAGTTAAATTCTTCTTTCTCTGCATGTAGATGTCTATATAATTGTATTGTTCCTTGCAGCGGAGCTACAACTGTGTTTCTGGGTTTCTTTTTTTATATATTTTTGTGTCCATGAACAATGGTCTGGGAGGGACGGAACAGTAAGTGCAGAAGAGAGGAATGGATATGAACCTTTAGTTTTCAGTGAATAGGTATCCTGCTGAATATCACTGGAATCAAAAACTGGGAATCTGATGGCCTTGTGCAGGCACCTCATGCATGATCATGATATTCAAGTATTTTAAATTGTAATTCTGTAATTATATGTGTACTTTCCAAAATATTTTAAAATCATGTGTTTGAATAGACACCCACATATTTAGCAGTTAATAATCTATTTAGATGAACCAGATTTAGTGTCAGTAAGCTTTATTCCCTTAAACATGACCTAAAGATTTTCTACTTTTTTACATTTTTGTGAGTGTTGTATGATAAAACATTACGGTGTGTCAGCTTTCTGAAATGAAGTACTACATTCAATGTGCTGATGAAAGTGTCTCTCAGCAATAAACATCTAACATTACTTCCAGAATGTTTACTATTTCAGATAATAATGTATAGCATCACAAAAGCAATTAACACTCAAAAGACAAAATGCAGTTTATGGAAATGGAAGGAAAATTCAACGGTCATTTTAATGATTCTTTAGAAACTAAAACAATTACAGGCCATTCTTTTCTCAAGGTCATAGATGCAAATAGAATTCAGGCTTCTGTAATTAAATACTCTTCTTCAGAGATGCCACTTACTAGTAGTTTAGACAATAAATTAAGATAGGTATTGCTGTGAAACAATATCGGAGTCATGTTTACTTGACTTCCTGATGCTTTTCAACACGACCCATGATTCCAAGTAATTTTGGCTTTTATGGTAATGGGTTAGGAAAAAAATATATAATATCTTTATAGTTGATAGTTACGTTCAAAGGAGGATGAAGGAAAAAAAGAAGATAGTTTTTCTGAACTTCCTAGTAAGTAAAAAGATTACTAAAACATGAGCAACAATTATGAATACAGATTCCTTAGATGTATTAGTACCATCCATTTTGTACACAGAGAAGCAAGAAAATAGATTTTATAATTTTGATACATGTGGGGTTTTTCTTCCTTGCATAACTTAAATATAAATTACTTTTTTTTTTTTTTTTACATTCTAAAAGAAATTATTTAAAGTTCTTTGTACTAAGAAAAAAATATATTCAGTATCAAATTGTGTCTTGAGAGATAGAACTATCTCTATTAAAAATCAAGACAGGTAGCATAAAAAATGTGTCTGATTGCTTTCTTAGCAATTGCATTGTTTTCTTTCTGGTTTCAGAAAATTGTCTTGAGATTGGATTTCCCCTTACTACCCTATATAGCAGCATGCAATATAAAGTAATTTTTTTGTTTCAAATACATTTTGGTTTTGGTGCTATGAATGCTTATTACATAACACATAAGCATTTCACCTTCAAAAGAGTGCCTACCTTCAGGCCTTAAACAAAACTTTTAGTAGTGAATCACCCACATAAATAAAATACTATTTATCTTTTACTCAGGTGACGAAGCCGTTTAATTTCTTAACATAAAAAAAAAAAAGGACAAAAATCTGTGTGTTATGACCCACTATCGTCAGCTTACTGAGAAAACAAGAAGCATTACTCTTTTCTTGCATTTATAACTTTCTAGATATGTAGCAAGAACATCTTTCAGCTGTTTTTTCAGGATTTTGAAAGCTCTTTCCTCGCATTTTCCTTAGTGCCTGTTGAAAGAGTGGAGCCACTATCAACTTTAGTCTTTAGTCAGTATGGTTAATTAAGATTAAAGAAACAGGACCAACCTCTTCAATTACTTAAAAGAAAATTGGTGTGGAAATCCCTTTATTCATCTGCTCAATTTTAAATGCAAAGGCTAATTATTTAAATTTTGAAATAATGATCTAATTAAGAACCTATACTGCAAGCAACTTCTTGATCTGATAGTGGAGATAAAAGTTCATAGTATATAACAGTATTTGAGCAACATCTCATATATCTCATTATAGTTAAGGCAAACTATGTTAAGAAACATTGCTATCATTCACTTGCTGTTAAATTGCTCATCTGAGTGAGGAAGAAAAGATTTTATGTTTTATTAATTGTTAACTAAAAAGGAGGAATATAATACTGGTCATGAATTAGGATGTCAAAAATGTTTCTACTCTTACACTGCAAAATTTTTAGTAAGATTTTTGGCATTGTGGATAAAAGATATCTAGGCTGTAAGAGCTGTGAATGATATTTATTATTTCAGCAATATCACAAACAATGAAATAGAATTAATAAAGAATATTGTCTAATTATCATAGTTCATTATCCTGTGTAGAAGTCTTTTTTTTTTTTTTTTTTTTTTTTTTTTATGAGGTAACATGGTACCTCACACCTAAATATGGCAACTTAATACAAGGACTCACACATGTAATGCAGTATGTAACTTACTCTGAGCTACTGTAATAGCTAGGTTTCTTTTGTCTATTTAAAATGTCTACATCAGTACTAAAAACCCACAAAATTGTACCATAAAAAAGAAAAACCCTAATGCAAGTTACATAAAAGCTGTTTCTTGAAATATCCAGCAGTACTGCCTCCCTTATTCCAGCATATCTGCTTATATTTAGAACATCACCTTTTGTCAATAATTTTGTACTTTGTATAGTATCCACCTTATAGAATAGACAGAATGTCATTGAACAGAAAGTGTAAATGAACTTTTAACTTTACAAGTTAAATAAAAAGGCTACTTTTTAGCTGTGTTTATAGCTATCTGTGCCAATGGGCAGTTGGCATTATTGAATAATGTTGAAAGAAGTTTAGAGCTCTGTGTGCTGCTTTGTTACACTTTATAAGAGGTAAAATCTTAAATGCTATGTAAATAACATCAATTTCAAATGAAAAGGAAAATAGTAATAAAACCGATTCAGTGACAGGTAATTGTAGTATCATTTGTACTTTTCTCAAGGGAACTTGGTGCTTTTGCAGCTCATGTAATCAATATCTTTGGCATTATATCATGAGACCTTTGCAAAGTGTTACTCACTTTAGGCTATCACTATGATCACCTAAAATGTTCTTGTTATATACAAGAAAAATTTTTTCTTCCTCTTTTTTTAGTACTAAGCCCCCAAGGCCTTCGTTTCTGCTTATTTCAAGAAAATAAACGTACTTACCAAGTTTTCTGAAATCACTTCATTGAGAATGCCTCCAGCTGATGAGTAAAATTTATTTTGAATTACTTCAACCATGCTTTGGAATAAGAGTGGGTTGTCAAAATTACTGAGGTAAACAGAGATTGTGTTTTTAGCTGATGCTTTTAAAAATAACAGTGTTAGCAGACAGTTAAGCTACTATAACTAGGTCTCAGGTATATCTTCTTCCTTTTCTGTGTGCCTTTCTATGACATTCTGACTGTAGTCAATTATAGTGTATGAAAAGATCAAATGGAGATAAATAATGAATCACATGTCAGTGGATTAGTTCTATAAAGTGAATATTCTAGTACTTTCTTGTTATGTATTAAGCTATTTATTGCCTTGGGCATTCATTATGGATCAGTACAGCAACTTTGCTTTTTACCACTAGATTCCTTACACTTCAAGGTTTCAGCTACTTCCCATTTCCTGCTAAACCTTTTTATTCTTCTATTTTGTATACAATGGAAATGAATTTTTAAACAAACTGAAAAAACTGTATTGAAACCCACTCATTTATGAGTGAAGCTGTTGAGTAACTCCTGAAGTATGTGTGTGGATAGGCTACACTGGCTTGTAGCACTAGCAAGACTGTGCCTTCTCTTTTTTTTTTCTTTTTTCTTTTTAATTTTTTTTTTGAGGTGTATGTGTGTAAAGCTGGTAAAGTGGAAGTACTTGGATGGCAAAATAGGAAATAAAAGATGAGACTTGGGTGTGTATAGGACATAAAAGATGAGATTTGATGTGTACCTGTTAAGTACTCCCTGCTTATCACAGTTTGGATTAGGATAGTATGTTTGTTGTTCCAAATGTACAAATTTACTTAGGTTTGTCCTGCTTCTGCA
The DNA here is from genome assembly GCF_963210335.1 of Falco punctatus. Classification (NCBI taxonomy): domain Eukaryota; kingdom Metazoa; phylum Chordata; class Aves; order Falconiformes; family Falconidae; genus Falco; species Falco punctatus. The sequence goes on from NC_137594.1 coordinate 9,343,024, forward strand.
GTCACAAGGGACTTGGTGTGCTTTTCTTTGTGTCAGTGGAGGAATACTTGGAAGGGACAAACTGAATGTTTTGATGTCCTAATAGAAGTATCATATTATTGGCTAATATATTTGAATGATTTATATAATTTCTCAGATGTCAAAATCTTTCTTATTGTAGCCTAGATAAAGACCAAAAGTTCTAGCAGTTTATATCAAATCATTTTTTAAAATGTTCTAGAGACAAGAACATCTTGTGTGATGGCTATAATTTGCTTTGATAAAGACAAAAATATTAACTCAGGTGAGGGTGGCTTACTATTTGAAAAGTATTTAGAATACCATTTAAAATGTCACTGAATAGCAAAATTTCAATCCTTCCAAAGCCTTTAATACTATATGTGCAAACTTGACCTTTATATGGCATATGAAGATGGAGTTAAAAAAGTAAAACAAACAAAAACTGTATAAAGCTATATTAAAGGGATTCACTAAGTATCTTCTCTATTTTTATTTTTTCTACATAGCATCGTTCCCTAGGAATGTGTCAATACTCTCTAAACAATGAGCAAACTAAAATATAAGAATGCTACTAGAGACAAAGGTATTTCAGTTAAATAATGGAAATTTAGAATATCAGAATATTTTATGAACACTTTAAAAGAAGACTGAATTAATCTTTTAAAGATAGACCAGTACTACATCAAGACAGTTTTATGCATAATTGTAAACACTAAGAGGTAGTTCAATACACAGTATGTAATCAAATGATTTCTCTGTCTCATCATACGAATGAAAAAATGTTTTGAATATGTTCTCGCACACTGATGGTTCTAGACTAGAACTCTAGAGGTTATAAAAAAGGAAGATCTTTAAGTAACTGAATAGGGCCATCCAACATATGCCACAGGAATAGTTACAAATATTGGTAAGGTTTTCATTCCTGAAGGCTTTCAGAGTAAAAGCAGCCTTGTGGTTGTGCTGTGGTTATAGGACTGAGAAGTGGAAAGATTGTATAAAAATATGGGGGAAACAGCTGAAGGAATTTAATACATCATTATGCAGTCTACGTGAAAGGTTTAAGAGTCTCTGGCCTTACATAGCAAAGGTGACTTTTGCTTATGTTAATCTGTTCTTCTAAAAAAGATAAACCTTGTTAATATTTCAGAGTTGTTCATCCTAGTGTAATTAAATGTGTGTATGCTGCAGGGAAAATTTCAAAGTAGTTTGGCTAGCATTATGGTCTTTGGTAAACCAAACCATATACCTAAGAAAGGTGCATGAAGGTATAATTCACCACTAAATGACTTTGGAGACGGAAGTCTTTCACTCAGCTCCTTAAAAGGTTTGCCTTTTATAATTATTAAATGGCAGATGGCAACTTATGATAGAGGAACAAATGTTAAAATTATTAATTATGACCTATATTTAAATATTTACAGATCTAATAGCACTAGTCTTTTATTATTCAGTTATCTTACGCCACAAGGGGAAATCTTTTCTTTGACAGATTTTTATAACCATGATATACAAGCTTATGTATTACTACAGTGAAAACCCTCAAAGATTGAAACCAGATGGAATGACATGAAAACTAGGTGATTATAGTCTTTTTTTCATAAAGACATGCTGCTCATTCTCAGCTTTTATGAATATGTGCTTTTATTTTTGCTCTGTATTTTAAATCCTCCAAATTATCAGTCCTAAAATATTGACATGTATTTGTTAAACACTTTTTCTACTTTATTCTGTTATTCTGATAACAAGATAACAGCTATTGAAGTTTTTTTTAGTACCGTAACCTTATGAAAACAAAAACTGAGGAAATACCAGTGACATTTTTTTTCATTTTTTTATGAAATATTATAATAGAGAATAACACTAAGTGCACCTGTCCAATTGTCTTATATTCAATGAAAATGAACAGTAAATGCAAAGCAAGAACAGTGAATTATTTTAGTGAACTTAGAAGGGTTTACATGCTACAGATGGAAAAAGAAATGTAGCAAAGGAGTATACAAATTGTAGTTCGTTCCCAAGTACTCCTGCTGAGTTCTTTATCAAAAGGGACTGATAAAAAAATAAAATAGCTATAAGGTTGAAGTATCCAATCTTAAATGGACAGACACAGTATTGGCTAAATTGAGTGCATAAACTAATCTATAAAGATATCAAGTTTCAAGATGAACTCTTAAACATAATTTTTCTTATTGTTGAAGAATTTTTAAGGAAGAGATGAAAAACTGCTTAGGTAAATATTACAGAATTCAGTATCCAGAGAACATGATTCTTTATTTCACCATCCTCTGAAGATTACTTTAAAAAGATCTGATTTGTTTTCTGCTTCCAGAAATAAAGATTTACATAGCACTATGTCCTTCCAAATTTTGGATAGTACTGTGGCACATTTTTACTTTGGGAGAGATTTATCCCCTAGAAATACTGATTATCTTTCTTGACATATATCAAGTTGCTGATAGCATTCTTGTACTGTCTTGAATTTTTCCAGTAGGGCTTGCCTTTGCCCTTGTTTTAACACTAATGTTAAAAATACTGTGAATTCAGACTGTGGTGATATTCCATCCCTCTGCCATTCAGTCTATAGGTCTCCTTCTATCATGCCACTTGATTTCTGTTCAGCAGAGAAGCTTTATAATTTTAAAGCCTGAACTATTATTTAAAAGCATCCAAAGAAGAAAGTCTTGGCGCAAAGCAATGAATAAAAATTTAATATTAAAAGCATTGAAACAGGAGATTAATTTTTAAAGCATCATAAAGTGGTGAAGTTCCTGCACAAATGCCTAATTTAAGCTCTAATTTGTGTAAACAAACTAGATGCTTCTGCTGGTTTGACTGAGGCTTTTTTTTTAGCCTTTATATATAATTTTCTACATTATTTTTTTGGGGTGTTAGCCTTTATATTTTACATCAGGGATAAAGGACTGAGGCAAAATTTGTCCATTGCAGAACTCGTGCTCATGCTTTTGTTTCATGGCTTGACTGCTTGCATTAGTAAATAATGTCATACTTATTTTTCTTCTGGCAATCTACTTTTTTCACTCAGTTACCTCCAAACTTTACCCTGAGTATTCTACCTGATTACCGCTTTATAACATCAGTGTTTTCTCCCTCCATGACCTTCTTAGCCTCTGTTATACTTCTCTGTTCTTTGCCAGTTCTCAGGTATAACTGATTTTCATCTTGCTGTGTGATTAAAACCAATAGCATAGACATCTTCCACCCTTTCCTATTCTTCCAGCTTGCATATCACCATAATTCCTTCTGGTTTTCATATCACCATAATTCCTTCTGGTTTTTTGTTTTGTTTTGTTTTGTTTTTCCTATGGACTAAATCTCTTATGTCATCTTGGAAATGCTGACCTGTTGTCTTCCTTGCATCTTCATCGCATTCTTCACAGTGTAAATCTCTTTCATCAAGTGTTCTTCCACATGATAGCTTTGTCTTTGGAAGTCCTGTATTAGTTGTTCCTCTCCCATAATAGATAAAAATAATTTTATTCTCTTCTTTATCCTGTTCAGCAACGGTCTGTAAATGCTGAGTTGTCTGAATTCAATGCTTATTTCTGGTCATATTTTTCATACCTGGTCTTCCCTTTCAAGTTATGTTGTTTATTCTCTCATTTTATACAGCAAAAGCATGTTAGAATAAATGATCAGTTTCTGACTAATAATCAGAAGAACTAAAATCACTTTTATTTTAATCCCATGAGGTTACACTTGAATTACACTTAATTTAGACTGGTAAGCAACTGTTTACTTATTATTTACATCAGCTGTGAACTGTAGAAATCATATTATCTATGTTTTCTAGGACCAAACATAGTATGAGGTGTTGTGGGGTTTTTGGTTTGGGTTTTTTTTTGGGCAGGGGGTTTGGTGGTGGAGGGTGGGTGACTGGGTGGTTTGAGTAGTTTGTGTTTTTCTACACAAATTCAACATATTTTTAAATTGCTTGAGAATCAGTTCTTCACTTTTCTACTGATTAGGATAGTTAATATTTACTACAATATACTCTCAATCAGATCCATGCTGGAATCCTTCCAAAAATGTTGGTTTATATATTTTAGCAGGATACTGGAAATATTATACTGGAAATATTAATCTGTTACAACTAATAACGGGGAGGGGGGAGGGGGGGAGTTTTTTTACATATTATTCAGCAGTGATTAATCTAGTGTTGAATAATAATTTTAAATTTTAATTTCCTGAATATATTTATTAATTTACCTCCTGCTAATATGCTACTTTAGATGCCACTATTTTGAATTTATTTCTGCGCTTAAGTATTATTTGCATAATGGCATTAAGAGGTTCACTCATGAGTATTTGGTAGTGGTGTTTTGGACAGAGTGGATAGGTTGTAATTAGTGACATCTGACCTTCAACTTCATTAATATGCAAACAGAAATACTACAGGGTACAAAAGCATGGTGCTATTAAAACAGTTACTGCTGTGTGTATCAGATTTCAGTCATGGTGACTTTTATATATTTTTCTATAATAATACAATCTCATAATGTTGTATATATGTAAATGTATATACGGATAAGCAAAAGTATGTTTACACTTGTTATAGCTAAAAGGGCGAAGTTAAATGAAGACAGCATGGACATAGATATTCCTGTTTTTCTTACATGAGTGTTCTTTCCCTGATATCCAACTACATCTAAAGCATATTCAAAGGTAGGAAAGTTGATGATACTATAAATTTTGTTATTGAACTACTATGACTGAAATTCCACTAAAACTTTATAAAAGAAAGGTTGGCAGCATATCAGATTATTTTATTCAGTTTCCCCAGGAGCAGCTGAATTGTGAGAAAGGATTCAAAAATATTTTATTCCCATTTCTATTTTAGGGATTTCTCTTCTGCATCCCCCTATGCACTGTAAATAGACAAGCCACATATCTGACCGTGTGTCTTAATTTAGCTGATTTAATTTTAAATATGTTGAGTTAATCTTGTGTATTTCAAAATGTATTTTTGATCCTCAATTTCTTTGAGTAACAGGATATGTGTGAGGAGGACCCCACCTCCAACTAATATATATGAACAGGAAGAATCTCAATGTAAGACCTTAAGTTTTTTTGTGGGTTTTTTTTGTTTGTTTGTTTGTTTTTTTTATCTGGTGGGGCAATAGACTCCTAAAAGATAAATTGACTTTTTAGTGCAGTCTGATTAATGAACAGGTATTGCCATCATTGGCAATTACCAACCAAATTACTTCTTACTCCAAAATCGCTAACTGGATTTTCTGAAGCTGATAACATGTTTTCTATATTTTAAATGCAGTTATGCTGACCCTAAAGAAACCAAAAAATTCCAGGATTTCAGGTGCTAAGCTCTGTTTATTTGATTTCAGTAGAAAATATCTGTGAAAGAAGCTAATAATACATGCTTGAACTTGATGTGATCTAGTGCAAATAAATTTGTGACCTGAGATTTTAATTTTGGAGGTCTAATTCCATACTTGTTATAAATGAAGTAGCATAAATGTGCGAGGAATACTAGCTTGTCATGTTTACATAATGAAGTTTTGTATCTTTCTTAATCGAGGTAATAACAAAGAAACAATTTTAAGTAGAAAATAATGTTCAGAGGTTCAAAGGCAGATGTGCATATGCTATGTTCTTATTGACCATTTGTGTGGGCAATTAAAGAATATTTTTCACAGTGGTGGGAATAATTTAATGGATCAGCTAAGATAATATGCTACTTATTTTATTTCAAAGTGAATTTCTTCACTGTTTAACATACACATGTGTTTTTCTGACACACTCTTGGTTTGTGAAGACAGCTTTTACTCCTTACAGATACTTTATGGTGTAGGACACAGTGTGAAATCAGAACTTAAACACCAAAATGAAGTGTTATATACAAGTATACAAAGCTAATTCCCACAGACATTCTTCCACTCAACAAACCTAGCCAGCTCTTAAGCCCTATGCACGTAAAGAAAACTTATCTTTCAAGAAAATTGAATTCAGAGTATATGATTACAAACAGATTTTCATTCTTGTATGACTAATTAGTGTGAAAGACAGATGGCAATATGTGAATTTGTATGGCATTAAGGGATATAAGGATGCTCTTAACATGTAATTAGATTTTAACATGTAATTTAGTTAGATCTAGTGTTATTTGTGCTCAAATAAAAGGATAGTTCTAAATCTCTTTTATAAATAATTTGGTTGATACTATTTCAGAGATTACTTCCCCTCTGCTAATGAGACTTAATAATTAAGACCATTGACTTTGTTTGTTTGTTTTTTATTGTTTGTTTGTTTGTTTTGGCTTGGTTTTGGGTTTTTTTTGTTGTTGTTTAACGTAATGATTTCAATAATTAGATGTATACCATCATTGATGAATACTGAAGTGATTTTAAATATTTTTAATGGTCCCAGTATCTGTTCTACCTGCCCAGGTAGAGCAACAGTCCAGCTTCCAGATGAACAGGACAACTTTGAAATGCTCTTTGGGGAAGCAGATGGGGAAGGGGAGGTGTTTTTCTGCTTTTCAGTGTCCTGCTGCATTGGGACTGCAAATCTGAATCAAGTGCTATTCACTTTGCAGTTATTTATTTGAGTGCCTTTCAGTTGTAGGGTAACTTGAAAAAAAATTACTGTAACCTGGTTCTTTTTAATCAAGCAGTGGCTGAATTAGAATTGGCTGAATTCCTGACAGTTATTTTTTTATATATTTTCCTATCTTTATGATGTATATATCTATGTTAGTAGTAGTCACTAATAAGGATTATGCTAATAATATACATTTTAGGATAATTAGATTAATATACCAGGTTTAAAAATACACTTGTAAATCCCACAAGAGTGTAAAAATATGGAGAACATGGAAAACCAGAATATTTTTCAGGGAAAAAAATAGTGATGTCCAAATCTGTTTGTCTAACATGTTCAACTGTACTTTGCAAAATAGTGGAAATATTTGATAGTTTCTGGGATTTTTATCCCAAAGGCAATGACTACATTAACATTTTTTGTAACATTTCAAGTTGCAGTACATGCACAATGTTCAGGAAGGTAAGTCACCTTCATAATCAGTCAAATAAAACATTTATGAAAGAAAAGTAGTATGAATGAGGAGCAGGAATGTGGGTTCATTTTCCTTGGTGGTGGTAAAAGACATAGCATAAATAAAGTTTCCTGATACTGTACAATCTTAAGCAATTAAGGGTTCATACCAACTCTGTTTCTTTTGGAGGTCAAACATGAGTATCAGGAACTAAATACCTTAGTTCTGTAGTGCTCAATTCACCCAGAATGTAAGAAATGAAAAATCAAGTTTGTTTGCAGTTTGGGGCTTTTGGTTTATTCTGTTTTGTTTTCCCCCTCCTGTTTCTGAAAATATTTGTCTCCAAAGAGAATAGCTGAAATTAAGAGCTGCAAGATACTCTGTGATAGTGATCCCTCAGCACTGTAGCAGAACTTGCTGTTACAGAAAGAGATGATATGACTTTGTTGTCTCTCACAGCTGTGTGATGTTAAGTGCTTTCCAGTTTTATGTTCTGTTTTGCACAGGTATAGTCAGTAGCCCAAATAGCTGTATGCCATGTTCTCCACTGTGTGCTTATTATTTACTTGTGGTTGGAAAATCTAGTATCTAGTCTTTCCTCCCTCCCATTAAAAAAACAAACCCCCACAAAAAACAAAAACAAAAACAAACAAAAAAAACCCAAACCAAAAACCCAAAACTAAATAAAAAAAACCCAAAAATAAACCAAACCACCAAACTCCAAAGAGCATTTCTGTTTAAAACAAACAAAGCGCCGGAAAACACAAAGGAAAAAAACCCTCCAACATCTCAGAAGGTAGATACCATTTGAAATGTCGTATTCAAGATTGTAATACTTCATTTAGTGACTGCCCTTCCAAAAATCGAACTGAGCTTATGGTTAGGTTACTCTATTTAGGGACAGCTTGTTCTACGTGACCCAGTTGGGTGACATACAGCCTAACCATTCCTTCTGATACCCTGTAATATACTTTTTTACAGTTTTTTACAAAATATGCAAGATTTGTACTGTACTTGTATACTGTTTCTGCCATCCATAACAGCTAATAAGACAGATTGGGTAGGATTTCAGGATGTATAGCCACATATGAAGACTGAGACTTCTATAGAAAGATGGTCTTACTTAAGTTTAAGGATCAGGACTCATTATTGCATTAAGTTTTAAAAGATCAGGACTCATTTCTGAAAGCATTTGGGAATGTGATAATGAAAATGCTTATCTGCTTTGATTATTTTTTATAACTGGATGAGCAGTTAGATGCACCTTGAAGTTCCCAAGTATCTCAAAATAGCTGCTTTATATTCCCTTAACTCTTATAGTTTCTTTTTTAATATTAATTTTATTTAAACAATCCTTTATCAAACTTTTGTAAATTTCATTCAAAGCAAATAGTTAGTTTGTTTGTTTCTAAAATGCTGGGGCAGGGATCTCTACATGCGATATTTTCACCTTGGATGTGGGCCTATTTGGTATATGACTTAGTAAGAGGAAAACTGCTTTCATCTAAATAAAGTGACAGTGCACAGACCAACTCAGTAACTTAGTTCTCTCAGACTGTATACCTTAAAACTTAACAAACCTATAATGAATTTCAAAAGAGAGTAAGCTGGTAGTAACTGGTCATCAATTGTAGCTAAACCCCATCCAAGATATATATATTTATATAAACAATATTTTATATATATATAAACAAATATTTATATAAAAATAAATTGCTTTGAATTAGTACAATTGGACTTACAGTAAAATAAGTATTGTGATCAAATGAAGAAGGAAGCACATATGACACAGTATAGTGGTGTGGGACTTCAATTTCTGGAAAGAAAAAACAAAGAAAAAAAGGCAATGCCCATAAACTTTAATTAATAATTACAAATGTTTTTGATAACACAAGCAGTGTTTTAGATAGCAAGAGGAGAGGTCGCAGAAATATAAGTAGAAATAAGTGCTCTGTAACTTATCGAAGGCTTACATAACTTATTGTTGGTTTCCAAAAAAACCAAACAACAAAACCCACCTGTAAGCACTGTAAAAAAAATATTAGATTCCTGTTAGTGTAACATACTATCACGATCAATGTGATAGAAAATTGCAATGAAGCTTATATTGATTTGCCAGTATATGCAGAAGTCATTACAGAAAAAAAAATAATGATTGGTTATTAGCAGTGCATGCATAGGTAGCACATGCAGCCTGACATGAAGAATCAAGGGTTTACAAACCCACTGACCTCAAATCAATAGGAAAGTAAGAATGCAGTACATGCAATCATTCTCTTGTAGAATGGGGATATCCACATGATGTTGTGTAAAATAGTGCTGGGCAGGTTTCTCATATGTGAGAGGGTAACTGTTGTGAAGTAATTTCTGATCCTATTCTTTGTGTTAAAGGAGCTCTATGGTGTGCTTATTGAGAGATTATTGGAAAAATTTGCAGTTCCAAAAACAGTGGAGTGTTTTTTGCCTGTGAAAATCATCTGTCTTGCTCCAAACACAACTGTTTCAGCACCTACTGAAGATAACATGAAAAGGAAGTGTAGTTCAGTGATTTCAGGGTATTAGTCCCACTGTAAAGACTGTATTTTGACTCTGGTCTTAAGATGAAGAGAAAGGAGAGGGGAAGTAGGTATACTCCCTCATCACCTTAGCCATCCTACACAAGTAGTAGCCCGAGTAGTTACTATGTTCAGGAGGCTGTGGTCACTGCACCTTTATCTTATGCCTGGGATCTTCTGTACTATTTTTTACTTTCTTATTATTAGGCAGCATAACAAGAATGTAAAAAGTACAAGACAATGCAATACCGTCTTACTCTATTTAACAGACTGTTTTTAGTAATTTCTGTCTCTTCAAGAGTTATTCTCCAAGGAATTTTCAGTGGTTTCAAGCATTAAGGTGGTCTGTTAAAAAGTTTCAAAAAGGCAAGGCACTAATTTTAAGATAAAATTCACCTAGCTGAATTCCAAGTAAAACATACAACCTTCAGTGGACTTTAAGAGTAATAACCTGAGTTGGTACTGGTGAAAAAATAGACTTTTAATAATTTATTTACAGTATATGTGATAGTTAAAAGGATGGGCCAGTTTTCTACCCTGTGTCATCCTGTACCGTACAGAAATTGCACTCTATCAGAGATGATTTCTAGAGGTATACCTTACAAACAAAATGTATTGAATAGTATATATTTCTAGTTCTCATATGGCATTTTTGTATAGCCTAAGCAAAGCACTTAAAGACACTGAGGACACATAAGTAAAATTGTCAGAAGCAAACCTTAGTGAAGGGTTGAGAGAAACAGAAAAAATGTCGTAGGAGTACTTAATGCATAACATGTATTCTAATACAGTACTTCGAATATTCCAAGGTCCTGCAGAAATTAGGATTGAACATTGCCTTGAAAAATGTACTCTGTTTTGTGTAGCACATTAGGAAAGAATCTTTCAGAATGTTTGTTATACTCAGTACCTAATACAGTTTAATAATCATACCTGTATTTTGCTTCGGTATAAAAGCATGTGCATTAAATGAGCAAACACTATAATATTTGTGCCATCCTTCAAAATTCATGTCCTGTGAGTACTTCAGTTCTTACCAACTTCTTTAATTGCTGGAGAAGTGTCAAAAATGTTTTGGTTTTCATTTTGAATTACTTTATTATTGGAGGGTTAAATGACACATTCACATCCAATCCAGGCTTACATATCAATCATCTATATAAATCACATTGGCAAAGCTGTCCCCTATCTATGTGCACTTCAGAGTCACAATAAGTTCTCTTGGATCAATAAGCAACTTTTCACTCAAAACGCTCCTCTCCCAAGTGGGTACAGCTAGATTGCTAAGTGACTCCCAAGTGGGTATAGCTAGATTGCTATTACCGCTGTGTAGTTGTACTCCAGCGTGACAGGAAGCAAAGCTTAGAAGGTATGCAAAAAACCAGCACAGCTAGAGGATGATCACGTGCAAGCTCTTTAGAAGCAATATTATTAGCATTTTGGGCTTCCTAACAGATCTTGCTGTTACTTTTGGCATGATCAGAAAAGGTGTATTTAATTCAATAAATTTTAATAGCTGTTTCTGCTGTTCTAGGCCCCATGTGAAGGGATAGGTAGACCATTAATGGTCTGTATCTAGGTTTTCCCTGGGGGGTGGGGCAGGTGGAAGGAAGGAAAGAAAAAGAAAGAAAAAAGGGACTTAGTATCAGTAGCTGTAGTTTAAAGTAGTTTGAAATTAGAGGGGTAGAAGGTGGTGTGAGGAGAAAGATGATGCTTTCTTTAAAAAAAAAGTCCCATATTCCTGCTACTAACTGAGGTTCTTTGTTAAAAATTCTAAAGGCTATGTGGTTTGGGTTTGGTTTTTTTCCTGACAGTTCAGCCACCCCCTCCTTCAGATTGTTTTCCCTTCTTTATGGAAATTAGTAATGTAGAAATGATAAAATGCCATCATCATCTTTAGCAACTGGTTGTAGTTTAGGGGATGTAATATTACAGAGCATGTTCATTGGAAATTCCTGAAGCAGTTACATATCTAAGATCCATTATTAAAACTAAAATACTAGTGGAAGGGTCTTATAGACCAGTTAAAATGGATACTAGGAATCAGGTAGATGGAGACAAAGTTTCTTTACACTTATCAGATATATTTTTTGATTAAATTATTTTGATACCACTGTGATCACAGATATATCTAAACACAACTTATACCTGAAGCATTTTATACATTTTATATAGTTATGGTATTTGATTACTGCCAATTTTTTACTTGCACCTGCAAAACAGAAATAAAACTGGATAATCTGTGGTGAATAGTTCTCACAAAATCCAGTTCTCTAACTGGCTGGGTGAACTTTCATTTCCAAGCTCCTCTGGTTTTCACTTATATGAAAGCCAATTATTTCGAAGTTATGCTGAGGAAATGGAATGTCTGCAAGATCAGAGACTGTATTTTCAATGCAATTACTTCATGCTTCATTGCATAAAGGATATACAGATTTCCTTAAGACTTTTTTCTGTTGTTTGATACCAACTCTCCATTTCTACAGTTAGACAAAATGAAAATATAAAGCAAAGCTGAAACTCATCTGCATGACGCTTTATTTCTAGAAAATCATGGTACTTTATACGTGCTTTTAAAAAATATTTAAATGAACCTTCCACGTCAAACCCAGAGTTATGAAATTAGTGTAAGAAACTGCTAAGAATCACAGTTAAAATTTAGAATGTATAATTATTCTGAATATTTAATTACTTTGAACAATATGCTTCAGAAAAATCATCATCACACTGAATTCCCTGACATTATCTATTATTTACAGAAGTGGCTATTCATGCCAAAGTAACCTCTGGCATGATAAATGGGTTAGTAAATCCAAAGCATATGTGCCCTTTTGGTAGCAGATGGCAGGCTATTGTCAGTAAAGACACTCTCTGAATTCTCTAGCAGCCTTTACAAAGTTCATAATTATTGAAAAGACTATTGTAGCATTTCTTTTTCAGAAAAATTCAATAGATATAATAAAAAATAAACATAGACATAGAAACACACATAATTATTTTTATGCTGTTTTTACACATAGAATGGATTCCTATTTTCCAAGTCAATAGTAGATTCCAGTTGCCTTTGTTTTTTGCCAAGATCTCATTCAAGGGCTGTGTACTGATGAAAACATAGTGAAAATGCATAGCTAATTTTTCTCACATACTCGTAACAGTTTGCATCTTGTGGAATTAGGAAGTTGAAATGCTTTTCTTGGTTTGTTGTATTATAAATGTTCCTCCTTTGTATGTGTCTACGAATATCTGTTCCAATTTTATTCTGGTATAGATCCAGGTTACTTTTGTTCAAATAGAATTTTACTGTATTCCACTAGGAATCACTACTATCATTAAATCTCGCAATGCCTTCATGTATTTCACAAACGGTATTGTTGGTCTAATGTGACATAGAGTATGGCTTTATGCCTAGAAAAAAGCATTATGTTTTTAATTTGAAAAATTTAAAATGAAGAATCTGTTAAAAATTGAAAAGCAGCATTTTGAAGATTCTGAATGTATCTAAAATTATTAATTTTGAATATTTGAATATATTAAGAGAAAAAAGATTGTTTTAGGACTGTTTAGACTTACGTTCTGTGTCTAATTTTATCTTATGACACTGGCAGATTTCATATTAGTAATATAGAACTAGGTGACCAGTAAAACTCTGTTTCGTGATCTTTTAGGTCACTAGATATAGTTTTGATTACTAGATACAATTTAAATTATATTGAAATTATTTACATTCAAGGCAGTGTGTGGACTAAGATTAAATAGTAACAAAGTGAATGCGTTTATTCTCCCTCAGACTTTGGGAGCTTCCTTTTGGCTACCTATGCCTTTGATTCTTGTAAGGTAGTTGCAGAAATGGAATGGAATTTTCCAAAACCTTAAATAAACTTTCTGTTATAGCCTGTTTCCTCTAAGCGTTGTGGCAGGTCAAAAGTAGTGGGTACTTAAATATGAAAGTACAGTTTTGGAGTTTCTTTTTCCATTATGTTTTGTTCATGAACAGATTGCCTACGTGGTCCTTTCTTTAGCGATGATGCTCTACCATACCTGATTGCTATTCCAAGCATGCTTTCTTCCTCAAATCAGTCAGAAATGCTAAAGGATGAACCAAGACTGCGGAAGTCATCTAGTGCCTAGGGAGTCTAACAGTGTGTTTGGGAAAGCAGAGCGAAATAACAAAGCTGCATTTCATGTTCTGGGAGGAAAGCTGTGGAGAAAAGCAGGGTCTCAATTTGCGGCAATTATTTAAATGAACCTCTTCACAAGATTTTACTGAATGAAACTAAGCTTAATGTTGGTAACTCTAGAAGTGCAGTCTACTTTACTAATGAGACTTTTGATAGACTTTAGGTCTGTTCATTAGAAGACAGTCTCCTGCCTTTGATTTTTTTTTTATTATTATTTTTTCCCCTCCTTTTTCCCCTGTAGAAGTCTTCATCGATTTCAGTAGGAGCTTCAGCACATGCAGATCAATGCCAGGATATGTATAGGTGATGTAGTTGCAAAAAGCAACAGTAAGTAACATATACTGGACTGTGTAATCTCAGCACTTTTCTGTAAGCATTTTTGAACTGCAGAGGCTTCAGGAAAAGAAAAATAATAAATTACTTAGCAAACAATGTAAACAATTATGGCTTCTTTTCACAGGGAGCCATGAGAAGATGAGAAGAAAGCAGTAAAGCAAAAAAAACCAAACCAAAACAAAACCCAAAAACAACAAAAAAAACCCACCAAAAAACCCCCACAACCAACCAACTAAACAACTTTGGGGGAAGGAATCTATAGGTCAATATAAAAATTGTCCTGAATACAAGAATGGTATTAGTGATTTCCTGGTGTGTTATTTTTAAAGGGCATGCCAAAGTTGTTTATTTCCTAGCATTGACAATGAAGACTTGTGGTAATTTTGCAATAATTTTACATTAATAATCTGTCATAAATGCCTCTACTGGATATAAAAACTTCTGTTATGAAGGGATTGCTCTATTCATCAGATCAACTTAGGAAAATTGATTCTTTCAGAACAGTTTCCCAAACTGAGAGAATAAAATGACTGATGTTATCTAGACTTGAAAAAACATAATAACTACACATATATGTATGTTCTGTAACAATGTTGTTCTGTTTGTTCTTTCATTTAATAAACTCCTTAGACGTTTATATTTTTGGAAACAAGGTGTTTTATCTGTCTTCTTAAATCTTTTCTACCACTATGCTTTTTAACTCAGTTGAAAAACATATTTTACAGATTAACCCAAATACCACTTTTAGTATTGTAGCTACGGTTACATTATGACAGAGCTAGATAAAATGGAGGCATGAAATTCTGAATGTGTATTTTCATCTCTATATAATCGCTAAAGGAAATACTAATCCATATTGCCATGGGATCTCTTGAGACACAGGTTCATTCTCTTTTCAGCTTTATACCATTAAATGCATTTATGGTAATATGAATTTAGTTTAAAGTATCTTTCTTGAGTTTTCTATTTGCATGTTCACCTTCATGCACAGATTCACATATTTAATCATTAGGTTCATGCACAGAATCATATATTTAATAAAAATTACCAGTGAAAACATGGCTGCCATTCACAAAAAGCAAGTAGTTCTTTCTAATAAAAAGGTACATGTACATACAGGATGCACTGATACTGAAAACAGCTTCTTTTAAGCAGGTTATCTGTGGATTGCATAATTAACCACACCTGTCCCCAATGTAAAGACTGAGATGCAAGTTTATTAAGATAATTCAGAAGTAGATTTAATACCGTACTAAGTAGTGCACATACAGAGGCCATCTGTGCAACAACAAGTTGAGGTTCAAGTTTCCTGCCTAACTGCCTGCATCAAAGCAACTGTACAGGAGTGGAGGAAATGATTAGTTAACCTTTTCCTTGCTGTGAAAATTTTGGATTCCATCTTCTATGTGGATGTGTACTTTGCAGCAGCAGAATAAATTCTGGTAACTCAAGAAGGCTTTCCATCTCTTCCTGTGGTTGTTAATAGAATATCTAGTTTTTCCAAAAGAGGTTATTATAGAAGTCTCATCTGAACAATTGCTAAGTGGCACTATTATTGACACAAAGTATTTCACCTTGACTGGCAACAGGGGATTGCTGATGCCAGAAGGTTTTCAAATACGCTTTATAGCACTATCAAGCTATCTAACACATAATTTTCCAGCCAAGAATACAATGGGACTTTTGTCACTTCTGTGTGATCTGTAAGTGAAGATGCCTGAAAGAAAACTAAGTCCTCAATAAGTGAATATTTGGGAAGTCAGTCCATTTGGTATTGTGGTTAGGGTCAAAGCCATTTGATGTAGGTGGATTACTTGCTTCAAATGTATTCCTTTTTCATTTCATTGGGAAACATATCCAAGTT